>NC_081828.1:161730977-162355977 GCF_030867095.1 Alligator mississippiensis | reverse complement strand
GTTATGGAGGCTTTGAAATATTTAAAAATAATTGATAGATGCTTGGCATCCTTGAAAGCACTGAATGAAGAAATTCTGCTGACAAATATGTTTTTATTTAAACCATTAATATGAAATAGTTCCCTGTTGTAAAAAGATATTTGCTTTATACTGGGTCAGAAAGTAAACCAGAAAAGTGATCTAAAGATGGATAGCTGTTTAAGAATACCATCTCCTCTGATAAAAATAAATAAATAAAAAAATGGTAACTTCATATTTTCCTGATAGTTATATACATAAAGTAACAGGGAAGTTGTTTTTTTTTATTATTAGTTTTAATTTTATTTTTTAAGCAATTATTTTCTTTGCATTTGGAAAGATGAAAGTATTCCCAGTTTCGATAGTAAATTTTCTTGTACATCCAAATCCAAATGACTTATTTGGTCCCTGCATGTCTTCTAAAAAAAACTTTGGATTTGTTATGTAAACCTTTGGTGTAATGCCATCTTTTATTATGAAACCTGCCGTGAGTCTGACGTAGTTAATGAACAAATCTACTGGGGGTGGCTTGTAGTATTTATTTTTCTGAGAGAGTGAGAGGTAAAGCTGATCTGATGGAAATGACTGACTCTGTGGACCTGAAACTCTAGACCAGTTTGAACTAATTCATTGATGTATGTGCCTAAACACATTAATAAGGCTAAAATAGACAGAGGCACCAAATGATGCATGCTGGGCTGGGGATAATGGAATAGCAGAGGGGTTTACTGAGGATCTGCTCCACTGGGAACAGGGACTTTATATCCTAATTAAAGCCCTGTAAACCTCCATTTAGCACTGGAAATCCAGTATCAGGTTTACTGAGCTGATTTTAATTAAAGCTGATGTTAGTCCCCATTTTGTTTGGATTTCTGACTAAAATAATCTTTGGTAAGTGGTGCGTATATGCATGTGTATCTGTTGGAGGGTGCCTGTGTGTGTGTGCTTGTGTATTTAAACCTTTTATAATTAAGAACAGATTACCTTTGAGTTTAACATAGATAATTGTCTTTATTTGTGAGGAATAATGACACCTTATTTTTACTTCTGTGTTATCACCTGTCATTTTAAATCTAGCATTAGGTGAAGGCTATTAGACGCTTATGCCAAAAAGCTTGTGCTTCCCCCATCTATAAATAGGGCTAACCTTCTGTGCCTAACTGATTTGGAACTAGATGCAATGACATGGAAGGCTAAGGCACCTCTATACATAAATGGAACTTTAATATCCCAGCTGAGGAAGTAAGGATTTATGCTTTTACTTTTTTTAGAAACCTGGTACAGAGACCATAAATGGACTTAGAAGTGCATAATACAGACTTTGAAGGAAGATATATTCCTCTTCCATCTTCTAATCAGATAGAGAATAAATCTATTTAAATCGCATGGGGGGTATAAAAAAAAACACAATGCAAAAACTAAACAAAGCTCAACAATTGCAGAGTCAAATCCTCAACATTTAAAAAATATCCGTGTTAGGGTTGCCCCTATACGTTTTATTTGGATTCTTTCTGCATATATATTATGATACAACCTTTACTTCTATGATCAAGTGGGGATGGACAAACCATGGTTCATGACCTACAAGCGTCTCCTGAGTGTTTTTAAAAACTGTGCCTTATGAAGGTCTATTTAAATAAAAAAAAAATTTCTGTCTATTCAATTATTATTCTCTATTTTTATTTGCTTCTGTTTGTATTTGTTTATTGAAAAAGGTGTGTACTGGTAAATAATGATTTGAGCCTGGCCACTTTGCACAGATCACTGACTCAGGCCTGTACATCTCAACCATGGCAAGATTTAGATTTGCAGCTAGAAAGGTTAGGGAGTATGGTCACCCCTGATGCATACTTCCCCTGCCCTCTCCCCTGCTTCCTCCCTCCTCTCCCCCTTGCCCAGCAGGACTCCTGTCTCCTTTGGTGTACAGGATGGATAGTCTTAATGAATAAGTTGCTTTTAAATATTTCTTTTTACTCTGCTTGTTCCGTGTGTGGCATCAGACCTTATTTACCAAACATCATCCAAAATCTATATGAAATACAGAATTACTAATTTCCTTATGGAATTTTTTGTGGTGTTTAAGACTAATTGTTTCACAAGTGTTAATGAATTTATTTTCATAACATCCCTGATCCTATTTTGTAGAAAAGAAACAGACACTAAACCTAAAGCCAAGATTGTCAAGTAGCGATTAACTTGGTATACTCAGCCTTTAGCATTTTGTGCTGTTTTTCGGAGTACTTTAGCATTTTCAGCTCTTGATGTAAGTGGTGCAACTCCATTGTGTTCAGTGAAGCTGAACCCTTTTACTTCAGCTGCAATTATGACTACTCAGCTATGCAAATTCAAACTCCAGATGTCTCAAGTTATACACTCAGAAAATTAAGGAACTTGCATAGGCTGCTTGTTAAATTTTAGTATAATGGCTAGATTCGATAAAGCACATAACTTTTAGATGCCTAGGGCCCTTTTACACGTGCTCCAATGCATTCTGATCAGAACACGTCAGAGCAGACTCGATTAATTGCATATAACTTCTGAAAAGCTACATGTGGCTCCGGAGTTGTAGGTTGCCCACCCCTGGCATAAAAAATAGAGCACTCCTCCAGGGAGTTGGTCAGTTCCCTTTGGAGCCTGGGGTTTTAACCCCCTGGAGAGTGTCCCAACCACAAGGCTATTGGCTGCAGCTCTTATAGGCTATTTGGTGGGAAGGCAAGTACCACTACAGTTTTAAAAGAGAGTGAATGACAGCTTGTAAGTGGGTCAGTTAGGCCTCTGCAAGATGTTGCAATTAAGACAAGATTAACCTGTTAATCCTGCTGTCAATAGTAGCCCTGCCTCACACTCAAGGAACTAATGTTGCAACAAAACCGGAAATCAATGCCGAAAATATTTCACAAAAGATGAATAGTAGTGTTAAAGTGATGAGATAGCTATGATGGTCTAGGAATTATGTGAGAGGCAAGGATTTTTTAGGGGTGATACCTTTGATTGGACTAACTGCATGGTTAGAATAAAGTTAAGTAAGCTTTTACCTAGCTGGGGTCATATGAGCCGAGTATTCTCTCCTGCCCAGGGCAGGGGGTTGGACTTGAAGAGCTACTTAGGTCCCTTCTGACCCTACATGAATGAATCTATGAATACAAGGAATTCTTCATCAAACCTGAAAAAGGTGTCACTGCAAAGAATCCTTGGCTCTAACAAAGCTTGTGTAATATTTTGATTGGTTTCCATCACACCTTAAATTGAACATCTATCAAGGTAACCAAAGCTGATTCAAGACTCTGGGCAGTTGTGGGGCTGGGAGTCCCTAAACAGAATCCCAAAACAACTTTGGTGCAGTCCTGGGGTATGGAAGTAGCTCCAGTGTGGTCTCAGGGTTGGGGCTGATTGCCAGCTAAGTGTCAGTCCCAGCCCTGGAACCACATGAGTCTGTGACTGGCTATGGTGGTGTTCAGCACAAGGTCATACAAAGGTCTCTGGAGCTGGAAACAATTGTCAGTCCCAGTCCCAGGATTGCTTGGGTTCAGCTCGGCTATAGGCACCTTGCTTTCACCAGCTTCCTCTGCATTAGCAAGTTGTAATGCACCACTGGCTTCTGATCCACAATCCCAACAGTCACGCCTCCTGCCATGCCGCACAGATGGCATGGCAGGAGGTGTGATTTTGAGACTGGGGATCAGATCCTATTGCACCATTGAATGAATGTGTGCCGAGAGGCCTTAGCCTGCTGCTTTGGCAGGAGAATTTGCTCCTTGAGGAGTTCCTTAGCTAGTTCTCCAAAGCAAAGGTCAATCTTTAGAACAACAAGCAAAAATCCTTTTGTCCTATCCTGGACCCTAGGAGGAATGAATGCCTTTCTGCTCTAACCCCAGCCCAAAAGCATGGCCTCTCCCTGCAGCAAGCTGTTCCCTTCACAGTTGGCTTTCTCCTTTCTTTTCGGGAGATTTTAAAAATGTTTTCATGTTTACCAGGTTGAGTTCCTCAAGTGGTAGCATAACTAGGGCAGGGTGATGGGGCAGCCGACCCAGGTGGTGATGTGGATGGGAGGTGAAAAAACTGGCTTTTGCCACAGCCATGTGATCATGGTGACAGTGTCAACTGGAAGTCACTGCTGCCTCTGTGTGTGGCAGCTGCCCTGGGAAGCCTGCCATACTGTTACCAAACATTTATGCACTTCTCCAGCAGCGATTGGCAGTATTATTTTAGTGGCCAGCTTGGGTTCAGGTGGGCTAGCACTAGGACCCAGCTGCCACCACTGCTTCTCCTGGCTGTAGTGCAAGCAAAGCTCCCTAGCACCTGGCCATTGGTCAGGGAAAACCTCCTGCTGCTGGATTGTGGCCCAAGTCCCCTGCCACCAGAACGCTGCTGAAGCTCCCCAGCTCCATGGGTTGGATTTAGCCCATGGGTTGTAGGCTGCCAAACCTTGTATGGAGTTCAGGCATATCCAGGTGATGGATGATACAGGTCTTTCAGGACCGAAGTTTTGAACCTAGAGCTCCAACTTAAAAAGGTCTACAACCTTTTAAAGTAGGACATCACCTTTGGCATTTAAAAGCAACCCAAGATCCACCGTGCACCACCCAGCAGGTTAGTCTGTGGGGAGGAGAGGAGGGGGAGCAGATCGAGGCAGAGAGAGAAAAAAATATTTGGGGACTCGTTTCCCCAGCAGGTAAGGCCCACCCGGCCAGGGCCCCACTCAGCTTACCCCTGCTGCTACCTCTGCGGCACTGTCCCTCACCACAGGGGCCTCGATCTAGCCCCTGCCCTTTCCTTCCCCCATGGACTGATCTGCTGGGCTGGGGCACATGCATGCATACACATGGTCACTCAGCCCCCCCACCCCAGCCTCAGATCGACTCCAAGAGGCTCTGAGATTTGACCACTGACCTAGATGCTTCAATTCTATCTTGAGTCCAAATTTAGGTTTTAGACTCCTGCATAAATCTAAGCTTTTTAAAAAAGGAACAAAGGCCATAACCAGAAGCCTGTCCTTTGCTTCCCCTTTTCTCATTCATTGTGCACTAGGGCTGTGTGAAATTTCGGCAGCCGTTTTGTTTTGGAGGCATGTCAGAGCCTTCTGTTTCGATTTGGATTCAGTGTTTTGGGCCGTTTCAGTGCCCGAAACATCTCTGATATGAAACAGGGCACCCAAAATGTTCTGGAAATGTTTCGGAAAACTTCAGCGTTTCAGAGCTGGGCTTGCAGGTAAACAGCTGTACACTGCTGCTGTGCTGTGCAACTCGACTCTGCAGGGAGCAGAGATCCGCTCCGGGGAGTCTCTTTACCACTGCTGCCTGCCCTGCGCTGCCCCAGTGATGTGGGGCTGCATGGGGCAGGCAGCGGGGAGACCCCCGGCATGGATCTCTGCTCCCTGCAGAGCCAGGTCGCGCAGCAGGGCAGTGCTGGTCCCTGCTGCACAACCTGGCTCTGCAGGGAGCAGAAATCTGGGGCAGGCAGTGGTGGTGAGGAGACCCCCAGTGTGGATCTCTGCTCCACGCAGCAGGGATCAGCAGACTTGCTTGCCACTTTGTGCTGTTTTCCTGCCCCGCAACCCAGCGTGACAGGGATCAGAGATCCGCATGGGGGTCTCCTTGCCTGCACAAAGGGCAGTGGCCTTCCCCCAGACAAGCCATCCATAGCCCTGCCTGGCTGAGCAGTAGGGCTGTGTGAAGCTTGCAGCCCATTTGAAACAGATTCAGAAGATATTCAGCTGAAATGAAACAGGACAGTGATCTGAAACACTGAAACTAATCACTGTAATCTGAAACAGCTGAATCCAAAACTGAATCGAAACACAGCTGTTTCGCACAGCCCTTGTGCACTTCAAAAAATGAGGCAAGCATCCTACAGGTGACATCTCTTTGCTTCTAGGAATGATATTTTCCACCATGGGGGTTATCAACAGGACTGAAATTTTTGGGAACACGGTGAAGAGTTAGTGGGGTAATGGGGCAGCGTTGGACTGCTCTCCTATCTGTGGACCAGCCACTAAGGTAAGATGTGGAAGATATTTTGCCAGTGGGTTTGTTAGATGTGGCAGAAGGGTGACACCTGGGAATCTTGGAATCTATTTCATATTCTAGACAGAAGTGTGCTCTATGGGTCAGGCCCTTTAGCCCCTGCTCCCTTCTGTCCTTGTGCTCCAGCCTCTCCTTTCCCCTCTTCAAGCACATTCAATCTCTTCCTAGCTTTTCTCAGCTAGTCTCATTTCTCCTCTGCTACTTTTCCCTCCTCTTGTCTAGTTTCCTTCTATTCCACTCAGACTGCTCCTGTTCCTCCCCAGCATCTGTTTCTCAGCTTTGAGTGTTCCAGTCAGGTTGCTTTCCTCTCCTCTAGGCAGTTCCTGAATTAGCAGGGTGAGCACTGACAGTTTGAGACAAATGATCTCCTAGCTTGCAGTTCTGGTGACAAAGAAATTCCTGGCAGCCCCAAGGCGCAATTACAGGGAAGGTCTTGCTTGAAGCCTGCTTGAACCATCTCATTGAGGTCTGTGCTGCTGGAACATGCTCAGTGGAAATGGAATACTCCAGAGAATATTGCTGCCAGCTTCTAATCCTCTAAGGAGCCTGTGAAAATTATGATTTTAAGTCTTATTATTCAACCCACTTGGGGTAGATTTTCACTTGAAACAGCAAAAAGTATCTCTCTGAGCATGCGGTGACTCTCCTGGCAAATTTCAAGTCCCTTCCCAGACAGTTAAGTGGTTGTAAGAATTTAATATGTTCAAAACAATGCATGTTTCTCCTAATTTTTTTTCTCAAGGCTGAACTATTGTAGCTAAAACTTTCCCCCAGAAAAAAAAATTAGCCTGAGGCAGACACCTGGCGTGGAAAACTCTACTCCAACCACTTACATTTTGGCAAAAGTATAAGCAACCAAAAACAGGGTCATGTAATGAAAAGTATTGGCAACCTTAACTGAAAGTTTTGTGACCTGCACTGTCTTTAATATCTCACAAACTTGGCTGATCTGGTTCAAAGGGTTCAAAAAGGCAGTTAACATCAACAGTTTTCTGTTTTTAAGTAATTGGGAGTCGAAGGGGTAGGTGCTTTCAGTGTCTACTGAATCTCAGGATTAAGGCGGAAATGTTCAGAACAAAAATCTAGAACAGTAATTCAGAGGACAGCTCTGCATGGTTCAGAAGCATTATAAAGGATCTCTTTCCTACTTATCCAGGAAGTAGCCATCTTAGCCACAGATATAGAAGTGGCTTTTCTCACCTTTTACCTCCTCAATAATATGCTTAGAAGGTCTGAATTACTGAGATTAAAGAATTCTAATAGCCCAGGTAGACATTTTTTCCATTCTTGCAATTGCAAAATTGTTATCCAAACTGACTTGTTGGCACATTTGGCAGAGGAGAGGAGCTTGTTTTGATTTACAGTGGGCTGTGTCGTGCTCTAAAAAAATAAAAGAAAACAAAAAAATAAAAGAACCCTACACTGAAATTTGTGTCTCAGAATGTATTTTAATATTTGTGCATTTTATGTACAGACTCCTTTTACAGGGTTCTGCAATGCATATGGATATCATGCTTGCTCTCAAGCTTTAAGTATTACTTTGACACTCTTAAAAACATGTTGAAGAAAATAATGTGACAAAATGTGAACTCAGTTACAGCTGGATAAATCAAGAGTAATTATTTGATTACAAGGGAGTTGCTCTGGCTGTAAATTAATGCGACTAAGACCACAGTTTGGCCCAATACCTTAGCTGCAGTACTCACCACACCATTTATATGAGGGGCATGGTGTTTGTTTTCATGATTTGGCACCTACCCTTTGTATTAGGCATCAGAGAGAGGTTACTTTACTGAGTCTGTCCAAAATATAATAATAGGCTGCACAGTTATTCTCATATGTATTTATTTTTGCTAAATAATAACATGATTGATTACAGATATTTAAATAGGCTATTAGATATTTAAATATGTAACAATTTTGCAATGCTATCAGAAAGGTAGGCTGCACAAGGGTAAATTGCAAGAATGGAGAAAATGTCTATATGGGCTATTAGAATTCTTTAACCTCAGTAATTCAGACCTCCTAAACAGATTACAGATATTTAAATAGGCTTTTCCTGAGTTAATATAATAGGGCTCCAGCAGGTGGCAGAGGAAACAGACACATGAACAGGTGAAGTTTTCAGGTGCCTGGTTAAATTAGCAAAGGAAAATAAGTTGTATTTAGGCTTAGAGACACCTGCCTGTTCCATGGCAGTCAGTTTTATCCAACTGAGCCTATTGGACACAGCATGTATAGGTTCACAGCTCCTGAGTTGCTTTGTGTAATTGTGTGTTGTGAAACCCGATGGTGTTCTGGTGAAATGTGCTTATTTGGGACTTTAGTCTGAAGGGATTATACTAAATTCGTTCTCTTATAGAGTTAGTCACTGATCTCAGGACCCAGTATCCTAGGGGAAGAAACCCACAATCACAGCTCTGCTCTGAAACTATAAAGCACAATACATGACACGAACATAAGTGACCTGATGTTTAGATGTAGAGAACCCGAGTCCATTTTTCTTTACTTTAAATCTGGAGTATGGTGGTTGAAATACTCTGTTTATGACCCAAGGAGAGCCCAGTTTGGGCTCGGAGCTCCAGACCTGAGTAAGCCTCCCCTAAAAGAGCAGTCAAACATTCTAGATGAGTAGGAAAACTCCACTTCAAAAGAAGAACTACGTAGCAGTGAGGCAGCTTGGGCAAGATGTCCTTTCTTTTTTCCTAAAATATCTTATGGAATATTCCTGTATTCACATGAATGAGAATCATAAATTGCTTTGGCTACAAAAATGTGTAGGCACACATGTGACTGTATAAGAAATGTGGTTGTGATTCATTGGAGTTTAGCATAGGAAGGTATATATTTTGGGATTGGCTGTCATATGACAGATAGAGGCAAATGATGAGGCATAATCTGGGTGAGGGCACTTGATGTTGCTTCCATTACTTTCCTCAGGTGGAAGAACTTTTGTTTCATAGGATCCCCATTAGCAGAAATCAGTGAGGGTATTTGCTACCTTTGATTGCACTGATGGAGGCCTTTCCAAACCAGTTATATGTTCTAGACTACAGCCTTTTGGGGGCAGTACTGGCCTGTTGTTGTTTTTGTATAAAAGGACAGGTCTGGCTGCTGCAACTTCTCCCTTCTAGCCTTTCCCTTTCCTTGCCAGAAACCTAACCCTGAGTTTGCAGCAAAGGAAAGGAGTCTGCCATTTAAAAATGTATGACTTTGCTGAAAGCCATCAGAGTTGTGGATGAACATCACTGTTCCTCTTCAAATTCTTTCTAGGGACCATCTGTTAGTTAAATTGAGTCCTTGGTGAGAGGAGGTGCAATTTCATTTAAGCAAATGGACTTGGACCCTTTTACCTCGAGCTGAAATTGGCTTTTTGATTTTATGGTGCTATCCTGTAGAGGTATCATTTAGAATAGGCATGTACAATAGGGCTGTATGAAGCTTTGGTAGTCTATTCGATTCAGAGGAAATTCAGCCTGATTTGGAGACTGAAACTCCAAATCCAAATTGAATTGGGAGATGAATTAAAATCTCTGAATTGATTTGAGGCATCCGAATTGATTCGGAAAAGATTCAGCCGCTTCAGAGATTCAGCCATACACTAAACAAGCAGCTGCCATAGCTGCCTCCAGCTGGTAAGTCTGTTGAGAGTGGGGAGGGCAGGAGCATGGGGGAAGGAGGGACTGAGGCTGGGACAGGCTGCCCAGCTGGGGTGGGGGATGCGTTACTTGGGAAGTGGGGTGCAGGATGCAGGCACGGCATCACTGGGAGTGGGGGCTATACCCTGCTGCCACCTGGAATGAATTACACCTGCATCGCCCCCCGCCAGCTGGCCCAGGTGGGGGATGGGCTGGGCAGGGCAGTTATGAGGGCTTCTTCCACAGCTCCCCGGACCAGGGCAGAGGCAGGCACAGCCCCATGGCTGCCCTGCCCAGCCCCAGCCTCCTGGCACTTAAAAAAATAAATAAATAAAAAGCCCCTGCACTCACCAGCTCTGGCAGTGGCAATTAGGGCCTCTGAGGGCTTGTGGCAGAGCCTCCCTGCACAGCGCAGAGCAGTGGGGATCTCCGCTTCCCCCCCACAGTTGGCACCCGCGTGGCAGCTGCCCCATGGCATGGATGCATTGCAGCTCGGCAGGACACCGCGTGCTGTCTGGAAGCTGGGGCAGCTCCATGTGTCAGCTGGAGCCCAGCACCACTCAGCCCCAGTGGCCCCAGCCGGTGAGTGTGGGGCTTTTAATTTTTTTATTTTTTTTAAGTGCCAGGAGGCTGGGGCTGGGTGAGGGATGGGTCTGGGCAGGACAGCCATGGGGGCTTCTCCTGCGACTCTCCCCACCCAGGGAGAGGCAGGCAGGAGCTGTGGGAGAACCTGCAGCAACCTGACTGTGCCTGACTCTCCCCAGCCGATCCAAATCTCTGAATCAGCATCAAATCTCCGATTTTTGATTCAGCCAAATCAAATGGGGACAGTGATTCAAATCACCAAATCAAATCACTCTCCTCTGAATTGGCCGAATCCAAATCGAATACTTCCCTATTTGCACAGGCCTAATGTACAACTGAGTGGCAGGGAGCTGCAAACCCCCAGCCACACGTCAACCACATAGGCTGCATGCCACACTATGCAAGCCCCCTCCCCTGCTCTGCTGTGTGGATGTGCTGTGCCATGCCACACCGGTCCCTTCACACATGGATGCACTGTGCCACCCAGGGATCCCCCTCCTGCAACATGGTAGGCAACTTCTCCTGCATCACTTGGTGAACACTACATGGTGTCCCTATATCCCGTAAGCCCTCCAGCCATGGGCACCCCCAGTTTCACATCTGTGCCACTGTGCTGCACCCCCAGGATGGGAACAGGCAGCGGAGTGGAGGAGGGAGGGGCAGTGTGAGGACTCCGTGGGCAACATTAAGAAAGCAAAGAGAGGAGTGATGCCTAGACCAGGAGCTGGGGGGCTGCAGGATAACTCTTTGGGGGCCACATGTAGCCTGTGGCATGCCAATTAGAAAGCCCTGATTTAGGACATGATAGGGTCTTCTCAGTTTAGGCATCAATTTTAAATGTTCATATGGTGAATTAATGGACAATAAGAGGAACATTTTCTTTCAGTAAGCTACACAATCAGTGGGGGCTGATTTCCACCTTCAGAGAAATCACACAGAACAAGTGGCCAAAGATGATTTCATTAGCTACCCAAAATGACACTTCAGCTGAGGCAGTTTTAAGGATAATCAAACAGGACTATAAGTCACTGGTATACTGTGGAAATGCATTTATGTAGGAATGTTACTCAAAATAATGATACATCAGAACAAATAAGACTTGGTTGAAAACTAAAATATTAAGTCTGTCCTTTTGTTTAGTTTCAAGCATCCATAAAAAATAATGTCAAATGTAAGGCCTGAATTATGTTAAAATGAAAATATTTTTCATACCCTCCTTTATGAGAGAGCAGGTGTTACATATGACTTTCCACTGAGATCTCATTTGCTTTCTCTGTCAAGGTTGAAACATATGGTGAAAGGGAAAGGTCCCAGCATGAAGATTTTTTGGTTCCTTTTACTTTGACTGTAGCTTTAAGATACAGCTCTACTATGCAATATGGTCTTAAGAACTATCAAGAAGCACAGTGTGAGAAAAGGTATCAGAATCTGTGATGTCCTACAGTAGTTCTTCATCAACCCCACTGGAAGCGCTGTAAATGCCCCCTATCATCCTGGGTGCATCCAGATGAGTGTGCATGTGCATTTCCCTGGGGGCAAATAGCAGTGGCGCAATATGTGCCTCTGCTACTTGTCCCTGGGGAATGCCTGTACATGTATGCTCTGACACGTGGCAAATTGCCCCAAGTAGGGTAGGGGAGTTTGGGGCCAGCACCTGGGCTGGCCCCAGCAGTCTTACCTGGAATTCTGGGGGTCTCCTAAGGCTGTAGCAGCAGCGATCCAGGAGCAGGGAGCCTGGCCGGTAGCCACAGTGTGGCTCCGGAAGGCCAGGCTCCAATTGCAGGCAGCACATGTTGCTGCCACGTGCGCTGCCCCATTTCTTCAGGCATGGGTTTTTTGACACCAGGATCTTCTGGTGTCAATTCTCCCCATCGCCCCCCCCGCCCCCTCCCACACTGCACATTAGCAGCACAGGGAATGCCTGCATGGGCAGCTTCTGCAGTGTGTGACACCACAAACAGGTCTGTGGTGCTACAGACCGCACATACACACTCATCTAGACCTGCCCCCTTTGTATAGTTCTGCTCTGACCTTTTTTTATCTAGCTGGGACTGAGAAGGAACAGTGAAAGGATTGCTTGTACAAGACATGTCTAAATTAAGTGGTATATGTAGAAGGATAATCTTACCATTGCCTTATTCACTGGTACTTTTTTGGAATCAAATCATCTAGATCAGCTGAAGTATAAAAAATTTATAATTAATTTATTTTTCTTCATTGGGTTTGGATAACATTACATGAAGACACCTGAATCCACTGGCTTGCTACTGTCTAAGAACATATGCCTGAGACTGCAGGTGCTTGGCCTATCTTAGGAGAATCCCTGTGATGAGTAGTGACAGAAACTTTGGAATCAAATTACAGTAGTCTTTAAGTGATCACTGTGTGACATGAAGAACCCCCAAATTTGCTAATTTATGGGTAACACATTAGCTCACCGTGTTGCTGAGCACATCAGCGCTAGGAAAATCTGCAGCTGCAGCAAAATGAATAATGCATTTTTGTAAGACAATAATCATGTCACAGGCAACAGATTAGTACTTAATCAACACTAATCAGCTTTCACTAATCATGGAAGGTAAAAATCGTAATTAGTGTCAAGTCACAACTTTCTTTAAGTAGTAGCCTAAATCTAATTACAGTAAGTTACTTTTAACTTTGGCACTTAATACCTCCTTGTTGTCCACAGCAGGGATTTTTTTAAACCAGAGGCTATTTATAGATGAGTTGATCTGTTAGTTTGTTCTTCAGTAGCAGTTTTTCTCTTTGTGTCATTGAGCTGAACTGACTTTTGTTGCTGAAAGGTCAGTTTTTCTCTCTGGAGGATAGTCTAGCAGCTTGGCTTGAGAATGTTTCCCATTATTATCAGGTTCTCAGCTGGTGTAAATTGGCATAGCTCCATTGACTTGAGGCTTCATTTCTGCATCTGTCTGTATTTAGAGCAAGATGTGAGAAAATCCAGCATATTTAAATTTAGTTTTAAAAGTGCTTCCTAATTGGTCTTTGTTAAATTGAAGTTTTAAATCAGATTTAAGTTTATCAGGGTTACAAATTCTTGTATAACAAAGGTGCAAAAATGCTCTGACCTAAACTGTGTTCCCATTGAACTAGAAAGTAAGAATAATACTCTCCACTGCATCAGAAAGCATAAAGTTAGACCAATGTGGAATGCTTCCAAAATCCTGTTCTGAAAATCCATGCCACATCACTAAATGTCAAGATGTAAGAGTATGAAGTTATGTAGGATTGCTATAGTCACTGAGGTTACAGCTTACTTCCACAGATTACAGTTTAGATGAATTAGAAAATCCTCTATTTATTAGTCATTATAGGCCAGGTTCTCAGCTTGTATATATTAGTCTAGTTTCTTTCAAGTCAAATGCTTTGCTTGGCCCTACAAGCACATTGTATTGTTATAACTTAAGATATGATTTTAAACCAGTTCCATTAAACTTAGGTTAAGACTGGAGTGGCCTAGGGTGAAGCTATATGTTACACTTAGACCACACTACATTTCTGAAATATTACGTGGTATTAGTTAGAATGTGCTGTGAGCAGCCCACATGTTAAGGGTTAATACCATTTCTTGCCTGCACGTCTCTGACTTAGCCACATCCCTGCTCACCAACCCTAAGAGACAGGACACTTGGGTTCTATACTTCCTTTGACTGGTGGAGGCATGAGAACAGTGCATTCTGGGATGCTGGAGGATTGCAAATTGCTCATTTTATCTCTATTGGAGCACACTGTATTTACCCTAACATGAACTAAATAACATGGCTCAGTTAACCATCACCTGAAATAGCATAACTTTGAGATGCTCAGAGGGTGCTCAGCATGAGTTAATGAGCTTTAATGTGCAGGTGCTTGTGTTTTAATTTCCCTTAGTATAGTCTAAGTATAATGTGTGAATGGGTTTTATGAACAGGTTTAAGTTAACCTGTTCAAGCTACTCTTGATTTGAAATCAGCTTATCCATACAGATGTTTCCTCAGCTAAATTGACAAAACCTTAAGAAAAGCCCTAAGTTAAATTGATGCAGCTGTTACTTGTGGACACTCTCTAAGGCTTTGGTCCTATAACATGATGTTTTCAGATGGACTCTGGCATCTGCACAGGATACAATGTGGGTCCCTATCGGGAATAAGTAACTCTCAAAAAGTGACATGCTGAGTCAGGCCAGTAGTCCATCTATGCCATTGTCCTATCTCTGACAGTTGCAGGAGTAGATGCTTCAGAGGGAGAGCTTTGAACTGGGGATGTCTAGAGTGATCTATCCCCTGTTCATTACCTTCCCTGGCATTCACCGTCTATGCAAGTTGCATTACAATATTTGTGCTTAGTGTGGAAAAGCTTTTTATAATTTTAAATTGGAAATTATTGTGACACATGAGTATTTATAAAAGCATGACATTGGGGTGATTTCTGCATATATTTATTAATTATTTTTTTAGAGGAGAAGTAGCTCCCAACATTTCATTTCTACGTAGTGTTGTCTACATTTGGAAGAGCCATTTCCTAAAGTCATTGCCAAAAACAGGGTTTACAATATTGGCCCCCACCCCTTTTTGTTGCTAGGACTCTCTCCATTGTCCCAGCTCATTTTTCTGCATTGCAGAATTGGGAAAAGCACTGATAATCATAATCTCTAACATTTTAGATGCATTCCAGTGAATTTCCAGCCCTGCATCTCAACACTGCAAAATGCATGTTGGTCCATTACATACTCTGCACAGAAATAGATGGTACTTCCTCTCAGCTCCTTAAAGAAACCCCCAAAAATTCAGCACGATAAAATCCTCATGGCTTCATAAGAAACCAGGATAATAATTGAGGAAAAATAAATTCAGTAACAAAAAAGTACATATCACATTTGTCTGTACAAAAAGTGTGTGCGTGCACACGCACGCACACATGCACGCACACACTTCTATGTACACAAAACCTTGAAATCTATTGGGATGGCTATTAGCAATCATAATGCTAATCTTCATAGAAATATTTCATGGTTTTCCTTGGAGAGGCTTTTCTGTGTAGAGGGGCAGCCTGGTAAAAAGTGCACAGAGAAACAAGCAAGTGGATAGGCATAATTGGCACAGGGAAGGTGGGTATTGATGGCTCAATGAAATAGTCACGAAGAGCTAGGGTGTTTACATGGTGAAGGGCCTTAAAAATAAAGACAAAGAGTGATGTGAGGACAATCACTGGAAAGCTGGAAATGGAACAACTAGCCAGGAATATAATCTCAAGGGTGACATTTTGAATAAACTTTGGAGAACAGTGATAACTGGTATCAAGGCAAGGGAGAAGTGGATTGATTACAGTGGTTAGAGCTAACTGACCATGTGTGGAGAAAATAAGAGGACAGTAAAAAAACTAGAACTGGAGCAAGTTGTTTGACCTTTTTAAAAGCAGGGGAGAAATTATGTTTTGGAAGAAAGATTTTTTTAAAAAATCAATTCAATTCAATTATACATTGAGCTCAGCAAAATATTAAAAATGAGTTTTTGTCTGCTACTCTTCACAGTTAAAGGGCCACCTATTGCAATGTGGAGAAAAGAAAAAGGTAATGAACTACTAGAGACTAATACATGATAGCATAAATTAGAGAGGTCACACATGTCAAAATGAACTCTGGTTATCCAGCTCTTCATCTAAAAGATAGATGTGTTCAGTTGTAAGAACAAGACTTATTTCCTAGAATTTGTCTGTGGTATGGTAATGAGTTCCTTAAACATTTAGGGAAGTAATATGTTTACACATGCAGGGCTTCATCTCGTCCTACAAAGACCAAAAGGAGTTTTGCCATTCAGTGGAAGCAGGGTTAAACCCACAAAGAACTAACAATATTCCCAGTTGCACTAATTATTTCCACAGCACTTTAGAAACTAATTCTAATTCTTTGTATGCACAGTTGTATACATTATTGTCTTTGCCTGCCTGCTTAAAATGCACTGTGGTTATCCAGCCCTTTGTATAAAAGTTAATATTGCTCTGTAATTAACTCTATAAATATTTGTGTAAAACTCCCCAGAGATAGTTTGATAAAGATGTTTTCCTTGCAAAAAAATTAGCCACATAATTTACGAAAGGCAAAAACTCTACATAAACTTTAGCTTATGATACACAATAGGGCTTGGCATTTCTCCGTGTGTTTAGCAGGCTTGCAAAACCTGTGGCTTCCAAACACAGGGGAAATAAGAGAGTTTTGTGTACCTGAATAGAGAATGGAGTTTGTTGCTGAATCATAACTAGCATAGATCAAGTCATTCAGAAGTTCAGGTAGTTATGGAGGAATGGGACACATGTGCTTCCTTTACATGCTCTACTGTTGAGCCAGTGGCCCAGCACAAGAGAGGTCCTCAACACTGTTTACAGATTGGAGGAAGGCCCTTCTCTACCAACTGCTATGTAATTAAATGGACACAAGTTTTTACTCGGACTGCTTTGGAGCATCATGATTTATTGTTTAATAACCTTGTCAAATTTATTGTCTTAAGGAACAGAAAGGAGAAATATAACTTCCTCCCCAAATCTGTAACCTTTAAGGAGCAGCGGGCTGAAATAATACAGCTGGGTCCAGAAGATGGCTGCCATTTGCAACCTGGCCACTGCTGCTTTCCTTGCTGCTTCTACCCCCCCCCCCCCCCCCCCCCGCCACCAAACTACTGCTGACATGTCTGCAAGCTGGTTGTTGCTGAAGGCTGCCGATTTTCCCCCTCTTCCCCCACAACTGAATTACTGCAGACATCCCAGCTTGATGGGCTGGAGCCAGCCCACGGGCCACAAGTTGCCAGCCCCTGTTCTATTTAGACTGTCATCTGTTGTCAAATTTTTAAAAAGCAGTTTGATTTTAACTGCTTTGCAGAAATTCGACCCATTTCTCCTGCCCTGAATTCTGATTCCTCAGAGGAGGTACCTGTATGTTTCTCACATCATTGTGATTATACTGTCATGGTAAGGTTCTGAAAGGTTGTGATACCAGATTGTTAGTTATAAGAATTAAAGAGTCATAAATCAGGCCCCAAAACTTCTAAATGAAAAAGAAAGTTTAAAAAGAATAACTATTCACTTTTTAAAAATATTTTCCTTGCCTTCTGGGATCTTTAGAATACAGTTAAGACCTGTTTTAAAGTCTTCCTTAATAAACCTTATAAACTAAAACCTTTTTTTTTGTTTGTTTAATAAAAGCTGAGATTCTCATCTCATGTCTATAGGACTAGGGCCTAACCTCCCCCCATGCACACAGACATGCACACGTGCCTCTCTCCTCCCCTCCGCACATACCAGATATCACAAGATTTTTGATAAAATTGGGAAAGTTGGCAGTACAGGTGTCCCTTGCTTTATGTTGTCCATGTGTTCCTGGAAAACAGCACATCTCTCGAATTTGCATAAAGGGAACCCACTTTACGATGTAACAAATAAGGATACGTTCAAAGATCTCAACTGTACTCACCCCCAGACCTATTTCTACCACTTTTACAAGACAATTTTGCTACTCACCAACAGCCAACAGTACACACAAGCACAGGGTGGTGGTGAATGTTACCATAATGGGGATGGCAAATACAGAAACACATGTCGCAGTAACAAATGAGGAGCACAGATCCACACAGGAGAATAGATTTTGGCGCGTGTCGCTCCCACAATGCACTGCACAAAGCAGCTGACTGCAGGTTTCCACCACACCGATTGCTAAAGAATGAATTTACCTCGCATATAACAAATTTTTGGTATAAAAAGGGTCATCACATAAGAGCAAATTCGCACATAAAAGAAGCTGCATAAAGCAAGGGAAACCTGTACTCTGCTGTGGAGGCCACATCTGGACACTTTTAGGTCAAAGAAAGATAGTTAAGAGGCAGTAGTGTTTGGGGGTTATTTACAGGGGAAATACCATGAGAATTCTCTTTGCCTGCACTGCAAATTCAGTGATGCAAATAATCATGATTTCACTGCTTAACAACAATTAAGTACAATTTTGTGGACTTCAGTCTTTTCCCTCAGAACCAGCTTTGTTTGCTTGCAAGCTGATTACACTTGATTATTTGCAGGCACATACTATTCATGATTCATCTTTACAAATTCACTTGTACAACTTTGAGCAGAATACAAAATAGATTCAAAGAAAGCCTCTTCTGCATTTTCCATTTTAAAATACCCAAAATATGGCAGCCTCAAGAATACTATAGAACAGGGAATTTGAATTTAATAAAAGCATTAATTCAGTAGAAGTAAGCAATGCTGTATTTCTAGTCCTTAGAGTCTTGCTGCAACTAGAGTATCCTGAATTTAATTTATCAAATTGGTTTTTGATATTTTGTTTTAGTCAATTTTATGTGAAGTTCTTTGGAGATTTTTTGTTACAGGTATGGGTACCACTGGTGCCTAGGTAGCCATTTCCCTGCTTAAAATTATATGATTCATTACCTCTGTGGGGTCTGGGTAACCAAAGGGTTCTAATGTCATCAGATATCATTATTAATATAATACTATAGAGAGAAGTTTTCTTGAACTGGATGAAGATGATAACGGATGAACGGGGAAACCTTATTTAGCAAACCCTTTTGCCAGGCTATTAGTTTTAAATTTAAGTCTCATCCTCTCTGCAAGACAGGATGGTAGGTGACTGATTCAGATCTTCTGAGAGTGTTTATCTTATTCGGCAGAGATTGTTTCAACCCTTTAGAGAATGAGAAATAATTGGTCTGTTCACTTTTCTAACCTTTCTGGACATGCTTTTTCAGGTGTGCTTGCACTTGAGACACTGAAAGTATTGTCCTCTTACCACCCTCTGTGCATCTTCTTATTTGCCATATATACATCCATCCATCCATGAGAGCAGTATTTTCTAATGACATCGTTCCGAGAGATCTGTTGTACTACACTATACAATATCCATCAACCCTGGGTCTTTGTTACTTCTTAGTCTCTGTTTATATTATCCAGTTGCTCTTCCAAGTTGCTTTGTTAATTTCCGTTTCTTTTTTTTGCTGATGTTCATCTTTTTCATCCAGCCCTTTTGTCTCAACTTGCCTGTCTTATTTAGGTGCTCTTTTGGTGTCATTACTTACACTAGTTACTTGTTGAGCTTAGCCCAGGCTGAAATAGGGCTTGCCAGATTACACAAATTTTGTTTTACAATAAAAACGATGAGGTTTCAGTGCAAGTCTTTCTTTTGATTTCAGTGTTTTTTGGGTAGGGCTTTTGCCATGTGTTGCCTAATAATTTGATATGTAGCATCAGACTTTTGTGCATGTCTCTACAAGATAGCATTTTATAATCTATCTCTAAATAAAATGTACTTTAAAAAATGCTTCATTAGGAAATCTACAACAATATCATATGCGAACTTCATAAAACATCATGACAGCACCAGTTAACATCCTATTTCTGTTCCCATTATTTTTATTCTTTAACTTTAAAAACAACGTTTTAAAAAAGAAAGAAATCAACATTGCTGCTTTTGGCAGAAATCTCACTAGATTTCACTTCAGGTTGGACAATTACTGTCTACAGTTACCCCTAATTTTGTAGAATTGTGGCACATCAGAGTTTATGCTCCTTCATTTGCAAGAGTCACAGCTTTTTACATTTAACAGTTTATAATACCCTTACGTAGTGCACTTTATCAAGGGGTTTCCCTACAGTGAAACAGCTCATATATGTGAGTTCCAATGGGACATTTTTATGAAGGGTAAACCCTTATATGACTCTAATGAAAGATGGATTTATAACAATAGTCAAAACAGTCCAATGCTAACCCATAACTAGCATTTGCTGCTATGCCTGTTATGCTAGACTCAGAAACAATGGCTAGAAATAGAATATTAGATTAGTTGTGTCATTAAGGTTGTGGAAAAATACAAAATTAGGTAGATTATAGCTAGTGAAAACATTATTTCTGTTCAGTAAACAATGTCAGTGTTTAGTTTTGGCTAATAGAACAGGTATTAAAAAACAAACAGAGCTGGCTCAAAGGATTTGAAATATACTCATCAGGATGACTTGACTTTACTAACTAAATATGAATATAGCTGAAATATAAAGGTCAAGTTAGTGAATTCAGTATTAGTTCCCTTTCAAATTGATAACATGTTTTAATATATCTGACATAGATGTTTCAGTGCCACTTGGGGGAAGAGTGTTGAAAACTCTGGATTCAATTTTAAGGAAAATAACAAGTCTTTTCACAAATATATTTTTGCCCACTAACAAAGAAGTATTGTTAACATTTATAATTATTTTCTAGTAATAAGAAAAGGATTATACCTGATACAAACAGCTGTTTCCACCCAGGTATGTGCCTCTCCCATAGGTTCTTTGGTGGGATTTTAAAGTTGCATGTGTATGTTATAAACCAGGATTGTATATGCCTTTCTATTAAGTTGTCTCATAACTTACCTAGCCACCACATTCCTGTATTTGTTTTATTGTTGCAAATTCGGCCTTAGTGGCTTGATAAGCCTTTAAAAAGTAATAGGCAATACACCTGTTTTTTTTTTGGTGGTTTTTTTGGTTTTTTTAATAACAGACCTATTTATAGTGGCAGATTTTGAATGAATCAGTAATTTTGTTAACAATTGCATTGTCAACTCCTATATCCAGGTGGGAAAACAAAACATTTAGATTAGACATAGATTTCATTGCTTAACTATTAGGGAATTTATATTCATAACCTTTCAAAGGAAATAAACTTTATTTCTTTTCGTATATAATTTTTTTCAACCAATTGAGCCTGCCCTGCAGGATCAGTCTCATGCTATTTTTGGAGCTTATCAGTTGTAGGCAATTTCCTATGAGTTACAGAGAGCCCAAATACATTCAATATAGTTCAAATCAGTTGCGAGAGGGAGAAACATTATTTGTGGAATTTTACATTTTCTGCTTTGGGAAGCTGTAGTCTTATCCCCATAGATTTTTTTTTCTTATGCTGCTACTCCTAATTTTCCACAGAGACAGAATGAAATTGACATGATTCATGAGAATTTAAATGTAGCCCATAGGTCCAAGTAGCAGGGGTGAAACTGACTAGAATTCTATCAGTTTCATTCTGGTGCTGCTTCAAAATGGCATCAACAGAAGCTTAAGTCTTCAGGTTGAGGGGGATAGCACTACAAAAGTGCATAAGTTAATTTATCTTCTAAACTATAAGGTCTAAAACCTTAATTATTTTGAATGAAACCTAAATTACAGAAGTTGATTGCCACATTCACCTATTCTCTGCTTGATTCAAGTAAGATTATAGACTTTTCAAATCCTTCTCTTACACACTAAGTATAGACATTCAAAAAAGCCCAAGCCTGAATTGATTCAGTATTTGCAGCTTAGTCTAAACTGCACAGATGAAATTGAGACACAAGTGAACATAAATTTACCTTTGATTCAGGAAAGGCAGCTGTGTGCTTGCAGTGGCTCAGGCCAGAAGACCAGGGAGGGGGGGGCGTGCTACAGCATGGCTATCTGGCATGTAGCCAGCCTGGGCTGTGTGTTCACTTCCTCTTCCTTCTGCCTCAGAGGTCTCTGGGATTTGTAGTCCAGAATCACAACAGCAGGACTCTGCAGGGTTGCTCATTGCTTCCTCTTCCTGCTTCCAGGTGCCCCTGAGATTTCTTGTCCATGGTTGAAGCCAGCAGTAAGTTTACACAGGGGAAGGGTGTTTAACTCCCTTTCCTGGCCCCAGGCCCCAGCTAGGGTTTGCCTGCAGTGGGGGGCATTCCCCATGCCCCTTCCCCCCCCCCCCACTGGGCTGCATCCCCAGCTAAGCTTGCCCCACCACCCCTTTGTCAGCCAGCCCTCACTGCTCAAGCTAGGGAGCAGAGGTGTGGGCCAGCCCTGCTCTCTGGAGCAGACAACACAGCCCAGCCCAGGGCTGGAAAGCATGCCGGGGGACTGTGATTTAACTCAAACCAGGAAGGGGTCTGGGACAGAAGTTTCATAAGGTGTTTTGACCCAAATCAGTTAAGTCTGATACAACATTCAACCAGGTTTACGTTAAACCAGTTTTAGCCATTTTGAAACTGGCTTATGTTCATTGAGTTTCTGTTCTGTTAAAGGTTTAAACCAGTGTCCGATCACTTTAAAGTGGTTTATGTGTAACTTCTGTCCCTAGCCACAATGTTCCTAATGAAACATTGGGACAGGAGTCTTTATTCATTTAAAGTGTATCTAACTTTTCTAGTAGAAGAGTCAACAACCTTTTAATGGAGTGATAGGTGGATCTAGGATTTTGAAATGGTGGATGCAGATGGTATGGTGCATCAACACAATGTCTACTTTTCTCTAGAAGCTCTAGACACTAGAAGCTTTTAGTAGCCTAAGACTATATTATTCAGTTTCAGATTTAAAAAAATACATATATAACTTTATTGGAATGTGCTAATTTACTATATCATATATTATGTATAAAAACACAAGTTAGGCAAAAAATAATCAAAGTTCATTGTTCCATTAGCCCTGTAGTCATTGGAATTAAATGTACATCTCTTTTTCAGATTTGTAAAATAAAATCTAGCCTACTTGAGCATCTTGACAGTGCAGCTAACACTTCACTGACAGTTATTTCCACACCCAAGTTGATGTTCAACTAAGTTAATGTTTCCACACCTGAATTAATGCTTTTAGCGAGAGTTAAAAACAGTCTGCAGGGGTGTGCAGCAGGAGCTATGTTACCAGGACTGGCTAACAGACAGCAGAATTACAGAAGAAAGGATAATTTGTCAGTGGAACATCAACACCATTAAAAAGGAAAGAGGATCATTAACACCTTTGGAATGAAGAATTTAAAAATAAGCAGGTAGATTATAATTAGTAATTAAGTCAATTGATTCCCTAACTGCTGTCTAAAAAGAAATGCTGCTGCCAGGCAGTTGTTAAACTTTGGATGCACCAGGAATCAAATGGGGTATAACTACATCATTGCACCCCCCTTGGACTTGCCGTTTAATGGAGTTAAGTCCAAATACAGGCTTCTTCCTCCTCTCACATTGCTGCTATCTCCCTTGCTGCTGATTTGATCCCTGTTGCTAAATTCCCACTGATATTCTGTTTTTGTGCACTAGATAAAATAGTTTCATGGGCTAGATGTGGGCTGTAGGTTGCTGTGCCCTACTAATAAAATGAATAATCAACATTTCTACATCTCACAGATTTGATTAGAAGTTTTTACCTTATGATCTGACATCAGTTTTGTTCACACTTCTGAACTTCTGTGTTCATTCTCAGCTCCTGAATGGGAATTTGCCATCACTGTCTGGAACAGTTTGAATCTGAAAATGATCAGCCAGAATGTGAGACTCCATAAGAGCATCCCCACATGTAATACATGTACTACGAAGTTCCATCCACTTACAGCTCCACGGTGCTTCTCTGAAGTAATCATTCCAAATGCCCTTTCATTCTGTTAGGTTGTTCATTCTTGCTGTTGATTTTCTGATAAACTGTCAATCAACTCAAATCTGTAAAGTGCTGTGAGCATTCAGTCCCACCCCCAGTGGGACCTGAAGGGATGGATGGCTTAGTACCTTGGAGCAGGCAGTCAGTGCTTTCCAAGGTTGGGCTCCTTGCTAGAAACATCACAGTTGTGGCATGTTTCTTATTTTGGATTTTCCACTTCATCTTTTGTGAGCTTCTAAATCATGCTTGTGGGGATGGGTGGGAGCTAAGAGCAACCATATCTTTAATCCATACTTTTAATGTAAGAACAGCAAGAGAGACTGCATCTTGGGGAGATGAAGCCTGCTATACCCAATGAGCCCCATTTTCACATGACTAAGCAGAAGAGAACAGGTGTTCAAATGAGCTGCTGTAACTGAGGCATCAAGATTTTCTTGAAACCAAGTAAGAAAGAGAGAAAATTATAGCAATATTTCTTAAATACGGAAATCAAAAGTTTGCGCAAGATTCCTAAGAGCTGGAGTAATGGTTATTGCTGATGCTCTTCTCTACATCTTTACCAAAATGTTTATAGAGCTGAACAAAGAGTTGTCAGAGATGAAGGCAATAACATATTATAGATGTTACTTAACCAAGTGCTTTGCATGCCTCTAACATTAGCTCATAAGGCTTATTTTAGGTTCCTCTTTTAATATAAACTAGTAATTTCTTTACTATTTTTTGCTAAATTGGCACAAGGCACCTGTAAACACAAGGGTTGTACGTCTTAGTAGGAAGGTAGGACCTCACGCATGTTTGTTATTGTTACTTCTAAAAAGTTTGGTTTGTCATAAACACAGACTGAGTCACTGAGGCAAGGTTTGGGGGGTTGTTTGTTTTTGAGCGTTACTGACATTCTTTCTCTTTGTCTGCGAATAAGCATTTTTTTGTTCTTTTGCAACAAATATGTTATATATTGCAACAAATATGGTATGGTATATAACAATACTATAATTTTTTTTATGCTATAGTGTATAATAATATAAAATACTAATAATTTTCATAATGGTATGATTTAACAGCATTATTTGATGAATAACAAATGGGAGCGCTGATTCTACTCTTGCAAATGCTTGGGCATGTGCTTAACTTCCTGCACTTGAGTAATCCTGTTAAGTTTCATGTACATAAAGTGGGCCCTAGATTTGACTCATTGTTAATTGTATGACATCACACCTCTATCTGGCTCTTCACCAATACAGAAATAAGATAAGTTGCCTGCCCTGAGGACCTTACCTTTGAAAGAATGTAGTGGACATTTGGTTAGATGATTGTAATTGCAAATCCACAGGAAAATAGAACTGTTAAAGGGAGAACTGCCTGGGTGATCAATATAGCTTCTCCTCAGCAAGCAGCAGGTGGCTGGCATGCCAGAGAAGAAAGAGAGAAGGGGTAACGGTTGGAGAACTTGCAGGCACTGTCCTGTTGACAGCAGGGGATTTGCTCAAAGATGCAAGCGAGTGGTACAACACACTCTGATCCTCTGCTACTTCTTTTGAGCACGTTCTAAGCAAGACAGAGCTGAAACACAAACCCATGCATGGAAAGCAAGACAAATATTGAAACATTGGACTTTCTAAAATAGCTCTTAAACTAATGAATGAAATGTATGATTTTCAGAATCTTGCTGCATGCTATGGAAACTTATCCTTAAGGTCTACAGCCTGTTTGGTGGGGTTGATCATATGCTTTTAAACCATCCTATCTAGGTCTGTTTCAGACTGATAAAAATGTGGGTTTTTTCTTCTAAAATGCAGCATTTATTTGTTTTTCTAGCAAGCTTCTGAGTGCTCCATAGTAACCGTCCATGGTTCGGAACCACCTCACCACTACCCCTTCTTCCTTGCACATTGGGCAGCTCCCTTTTCCTTCTCTTTTGTCATGTGTTAGGAAAGCAGCTTGCCTTTTCATGGGGAAAGAAAGTCTAAATTTAACTTAATTACAATAGAAACAGTTTTTAACACCTTCCTCAGCAGAGATATAACTAACAAGCTTTGTGCCCTGCTGGAGAGCAGAGGCTGGGAAGGGTGGGGTCCATTGAGCACTGGAGGGCCAGGATAGGGCCAAAAGGGGCCTCCCCCAGTTACTGTCCCTAATTATGCTACTGTTTCTTAGTTTCCCAAAAAGTGTAAAGGAAGCCAGCTATGACAAGATTTACAAACTGTGGACCTGAAATGCACAAACTTCTTGTTATATTTGTCAGTGTCTTGTTAGGAGCTTTGAAATGCTGAGTCTTTAGGATCATAGTGCATTTTGTGTCCTTTGACAGTTTTCTCTTACTGTTGTCTAGGCTTTCAAATTGCATTGGCTTGGGAAAAAGGCTTGTTCAGCACAGGAATTGTTTTTGACATTTGAATAAGCAGCAAACAGGGCATGCTCTCCCTCCTTGTAGTGGGTGGTATATGAAGTGCCAGATTTCCTGAGACAAGGATGAGGCACAAAATAGTAGTGGTTTCAAAATTTTAAAAATGAAATTGGATTAATTTGTAGCACACCATAGCTATTTTCCCTCTAAGAAGAAGAGAGGAGCAAGAGGGGTAACTTGAGTGGGGTTGAAGTTTTCTTCAGCTTAAGGAGCTAGAAGGAGTTTCAGTAGTTTAAAAAAAAACCAGTCAGACACATTTTACACAGGATAAGGAGAGATGAAAGTACAAGCCCAACTGGGAAGCAACTGTATGAGGAGTGTGTTTTTGGATAGCACAAAATGATAAATGGTCTGACTTATAAACGAGGGCTAAATGATCTCAGAGTAAGATGTGACTTCATGGATCAAAGAATAGGAAACTAAATTGTGAAACAAAGAGATAATATCTGGAGGCAGAAAACTATTAGATCAGAGAAGTAATAATCTGAAGCTTTGGCGGTAAGGGACTGTGAAGAACTCTGTGGAAAATAGAAATATGAAAACATTGCAGAAATAATATGAAAAAGAACAGATATGCCAAGCAGTGAAAGAGAAGTCAGTGAGAAAGATGGTTTGTTACTCTAGGACAGGGGTCAGGAACCCCCGCACGTATGCCGAGCATGGCACGCAATGCCATTTTGCTCGGCACACCACTGCCAGCCCAGGCTCTAAGCAGCTGCTACCAGCCACAGAGCCCAGGCTGCTCGCAGCAGGCAGCTGGGAGGCTGCAAACAGCTGCTCTGGGCTCTGTGGCACTCCGGCACCTTCCAAGGTAGGCATGGTTTTTTTGGCACTCCGGCCAACAAACGTTGCCTACCCCTGCTCTAGGAGAATAACGGGAGCCATAATGAATATATTTTGCATCAACTTTTCTTCAATGAGTACCTTGAACTTATTGGATACCAGAGATGACAGAAATTGCATTTATGTACATAGTGACATAGAGAATAATGGATTTGAAACAAATGTGACTTCAGATGGCTGCAAGGTTTTCTCTGAAGCTGTTTGGCAGTCACTTGAAAAAGCACTTGCTGCAAAAGAATTCAGCTGATTGTGTTCTTGGAAATTCTGGATCAATGGGAAAGTAGTATTAAGACTACAGTACTCCAAGTACTGTAGTCTTAACATGAAAAAATTCTTAAAAAAAAAAAAAGCAGCTAGATTCCCATCAGCATCCTGGGCTTTTGGCAAGATCAAGCATTTTTGGCACCAAGAGGAGGGTGCCTGGACTGGCTCCAGCACTCCTGGTACTGGCCTGATCTTACAGTACCTGCAGGCCTGGTGTCAGTTCCTTGTGGAGAGAACACCTGCTCTCCCCCCACCTTTTTTTAAGGGCCAAAAACAAAAGAGGTTCCGATCAGCCTGTTTGCCCAGTGTGGGCCATTTTATAGTTGTACTCAGTGTTGCCTGCATTTAATTAATTTCGTAGTTGGTTTCCAGTACTGAGCACATTCTGCTTTTGGCAGCAATTTAATGATAGACAGTGTATTTAGTGAGATTTTCTTGTACGCAGTTTAGATGAGGGGCTTTTTTTCTCCTTATCAAGTGAGAAGAAAAGAGTCATCCTATATTTAAGTGAATACAGTAAAATAAAATTAGCTAACATAGATGCATCTCTAAGTAGAGGAATGATGAGTAGGGAAAATGATGTGTGACTAGATTTTGATACTTTCCTGGCTTACAAACAGTAAGAACTGCAGTGAATATTAAATTAAAGAGGTTAGTCTTCATATGATTGTTTGTCTATATTATGAAGCAGTAAGCAGCTGTGAAATGCAATTCTCAGGAGTCCCATTGTGTGAATCGCATGCAACAGAGCAAGGTGGGAGTAGACAGGATTCATTTTATTTTAGGAACAGACAATTCTGTTTATCTGAACGAAATAATAACACATTGTTCTTCAGTGTGTGTAGTCAACTGTTTACTTTGACATTTAGATCTGTTTCCTAGTCTAGGCAGAGCCCTTGAGGTTAACCCTTCTGGTTAAGGATGTTGGTGGGATAGTCTCAGCTACTACCACAGATGGTTTTAGGGGCAAGAGATGAATGAAGCCATTCTTGGTCCCAAGAGATTCTGTGCAGGATATTGCCATCTTGCTAGACATGGGGGATTGAACCAGAGACCTCCAGAGCTAAAGCATGAGCTTTTCTTATTTGAGCTTTTGGCTCGCAAACTGGGAGATGCAACAGACTTGTATCCCTTATACAGGTAACTCCCATTAACCAGGATAATAACGGTAGTAATATTACCATTACTCTGTCTCTGTAGAATATAAGAACTGCCATTTACTGGGTCAGACCATAGGTCCATCTTGCTTGGTATCCTGTCACATTGGCAGAGAATGGATTCTGAAAGGGAAAGTGAAGCGAGTATGACCAAAGTTTTTTCCTCTCTTACTTGTAAACCTCCAGTATTTAAGGTCTAGGAAGGATTGAGAGGATGTACCCCTAACTCCCATGTTCAATAGCTACTGATGCACCTTTTCTCCATGAATTTGTCCAATCACTTTTTTGTACCTGATTAAACTATCAGGTCAGCTTGCGTAACTGCATTCCCTCGTCTTGTGGGAATGAGTTCCATGCTTTAATTGCACACTATGTTAAAAAAAATTTCCTTTTGTTAGTTTAAAACATACTACCTGCTACCCTTAGTTCGTGCACTGTGAGAAACAGTGAATAATAAATCCCTATTTATTTTCTCTTCACCATTTTCAGTATTTTGTAAACTAATCATGTATCCCCTCAAGCATGACTTTTCTAAATTGAATAGGCCTATCCTCTTTAGTCTCTTCTAATATGGAAGCCCCTCCACTAATCGTCCTTGTTGCCCTTTTTTATGCCTTCCCTGTCATAAAAAAAGCAATTCATCATTGTCAAGCATTGTTAAAGTGTCCTTAGACCAAAAATAGAAAGAACACTAATCATCCATCCAAAGCTCAGGCTGCAAATGCAGAGCCAGGTGAACACTGCTGTGAGGCTACAGCTGAATGGAGGAAGAAAGGGCGTCCATTCATCTCATTAGTCCATCATATGATGCACATTTAAAGCCAGATGTTTAACCACAGGTTGTTTTTATGTTTAATACACACAAACTGTACAAGTATTTTTGTATTGCAAAGTGTGTTGTTGCCTGTATGGTTTTAGTTTAAATATGATTGTATTTTTTTGTTTTTGTATCTGCCTTTGCTGTTTTACAGCTGTTTTGTCTCAGCCTGGTTTGTGTGGCTGAACCCTCTCTGTATTCCAGGCTTTGGTGCAGATAGGCCTGGATCTCTGTTGCTTAGTCCAGGCCCAGTACAGGTAGGCCTGGTTCCTCTTTGAGTCCTTTTCTAGCTCTTCTGCCCTAGCAGAGCTGTGGATTGGGATTAGGAATTTGTGGGGGGGGGTATGTTGACTGAAGCCACAAGTCTCTACCTCAAAGCTACCATGTAGAAGTGGAGATTGGCAGCCTGCAGCTACCCACAGAGGAGCAAAGGGCCCCTTGCTTTGCAGAAGGACCTACACTCTCTAGCCACTCCCTGTGGTGCAATGAACCCAAGGAGCAGCTCATTGAAGTCTCTGGTGTGGGCCTCTGTCCAGCATGTTTTGCTGAGTGGGCAGGTATAGAGGTACAGGCCTCAGGACTAAACTTTTGGGTGAGCCCCTTCAGTCTCAGATTGCCAGGGAAAGGGGAAATCTTCCCAAAATAGGGTGCAGGCCAGGGAATTTATACACATACCTTTTTGTGGTGCAACACGCCGGAGATCCAGCACGTTGATTAACCGAGTCTGCTCTGCATGAAAGCTGACGTGCTCGGCACTGCGTTGCATACATTTGTATAAATGGCGAAACGTGCGTCAGTGCTGGGAAAATGGCAGTG
This sequence comes from Alligator mississippiensis, assembly GCF_030867095.1. Classification (NCBI taxonomy): domain Eukaryota; kingdom Metazoa; phylum Chordata; order Crocodylia; family Alligatoridae; genus Alligator; species Alligator mississippiensis. Next base: position 162,326,014 of record NC_081828.1, on the reverse strand, counting down.
GTACACTTTTGAACTAAAACACCTTCAATGTGTTTTAGTTCAAAAGTGTGCCACCAACATTTTCTCAGAGCTAATGCACATTTCACCGTTTATACAAATGCATGTGAAACAGCACCAGGCGCTTTCAAAAGCTCCCAGCGCTGCACTGCACACGTCTGAAAATGCCCATATAGACTATACCTTGTAGTAGATAGTGTTTCACATTGTATTTGTTGTGTTCCTTTGTTTCCCTTGCCTTTGTTTTCTGTAATAAATCTGTCCTTTGTGTTTATGCTGCTTGCAAGGAGGGGATTTTGTTTATACAGGACCCCCAACCAAATTCAGTGATCCCAGATTTCTGGGTAGGGGCTCAAGCCACAGTAAAAACTTATTGGGTATTGCAAAATTTGAACCCAGCCCTTGGTGCTGCCAGCCGGTGCCCGGCAGAAGGGTTACGTACTTTAAGTATGAAACATATTTTTGTTAACGTGTTAGACATGTATTATTACCCTTAGTTTGTTTCATTGCTTGCAAAGGTTTTTTATAGGAGAATTCCTAAGAGGCATTTTGTTCCACTTAGTGAATGGGAGCAGCTCTAACAGAAAGACAGGACCCAGAGAGTCAGGTGGACCGTCACTCTGAAAGTAGCCACTTACGTTCTGAAGGTTGATTAAGGACAACAGTTTTAAAAAAGGAAAGCATGTAAGGAAGGGCTGTTGGTAGTTTTATTTACTGTCTTAAGTATCATCTGCATAGCCAAATACTACTGGGAGACTGAGCAAGGTTTTGTTTACAACTTTGTCTATATTTCTGAAATAATTTAGATTTATAAAAAGCATAGATGATTGTAGCAGATTCAGGTGTACCAATTTCTGGTAGTAAAAGGCAACTTACACACGACTATTGATGGCTGAAGAGTTCTATAGAACTGTCATCACTGCTAAGTGTCCCATAATCTTTAATGTATTTATCTTCACAATTTCCTCCTGAGGTGAAGAAGTTTTTATTGATAATTTATAGTGGGTGACCTGAGTGGTTATTTGATCAACATGACGCATACATTCTGTGGCAGATCAGAGAACTGACCCAAGAGTAAGTCCCAAGCTTACCCATATTACTGGAGCTGTCTTTTTTTTTGTTAGTATGTTTTTTGGTCTTTGGAAATTAACTGTTATGCACAATTTATTAATTGGTCATTAATTTTGCCCTAATGTTTAGGCTCCTCTGATATAGTTATATTAATATGGCAGTACACCACAATTGTGCTGCTATATGTGGCCTTTACTCATGTTCCTTAAAAAACTAGAAACGTAGGAAGTCAAAAATAACCATAATTTTCTGTTACATGAGTGAAACTCATGTTTTCCTCCTAGCACAGCAAAATTGAAACTGCTGCAGGCCCCACTTTCTGACAACCGACAACATATTATTGCTTCAGGTAAAGGAACTAACGTTACCTTGTTCATTATTGAAACAGCTCATCTGGAATAGTCAGAAATAGAGCACTGGTTCAGGATAACAATGAGCAAAATGAAATATACTCAGGTTAGGTTGTTCAGCTGTGTATGAAGACAAGTATGATAAACTTGTCAACATGAGAAGGACCAACTCTTTTAAATGCTGTGCTATCTGTGGGCAAAATTAAAACTGCAAATGTTAGAAATCTTTCATTAACACAAAGATTGGCTAGTCTGGTTTATATAATATTTGTATACTGAGCAAAAGGACACTTGGTAACCCTTGTGTTTCCTGTTTATTCTTTCATAGTTACTGAAAGCAACCAACCCTTTCCTCCCCATAAAATCAGTATAAAGCTTAGCAAACAAAGTGGACAGATTGTCTAGAATATCAGCCTCTCCGGTAATGTCAATGCAATCTGAAATGTTGACTGCAAATATGTGTATTGAAGTTGAGGAGGAAAGAGTGTATTTGATCAAAGTTGGGGAAAGTAGTTTAGTTTGAAATTATAAAAAGTAACAGCCAAGGAATGTTTACCTTTTCCGACAAAATTTGGTCCATGTCTATGTATGAAAATAAAATAATGTAGACTGATGCTCTCAAAATTGACCATGAAGCCGACAAGGTGATTGTTAGAAACGTTGACAAATTTTTTGATCCTGGTGTCCATCCTAGATCCATCCCTGTCTCAAATTTAAAATAAAGTTTAAAGCTTCTACTAGTCTTGCATAAACCAATAGTCAGATATTTGAAGGGAATATTTATTAGTTATTCTATGGACATTTTAGACCACCTAGATTTTTTTTTTAGAAAAAGCTTCATCCTCTTAGAGACAAATCCTTTTAGAACCTTTTCAGCACAACTTTCAATTGAACTGTGTAATAATGTGATGATATCAAAGACGACTTGAACATTTGGGGCTGTAATACCAATGCTTATCAGTTGATGCAGGTGCAGTAAGAATCAGTAGAGTGGTGAGTCCCAACAATTGATGGTAAAAGTTCTAAAATGCTTTTCCAGCAAGAAGCATTGTGCCACACATAAAAGGCAGAAGTAATGTTAAAACAGTAACTAGACAATGAATTGAATTTGCAGTTTTCACAAACTGTGTTACATAGTGGTATATACGTTCCAGGGAAATAAGAACATAATGGCCAGGTACAGTCATTACGCTTTTTCCAGTTTAGGTGGTTGGAAACCAGTGTATACCCATAACAGAGCAGAATTTTGGGGCACATAGACTGCTTTAAAAATGGCAGATCCCAGTCTAAGATAGACCTTGATTGATGTAGTATCAGATTTACTCAGTCTAGGCTAGACCAGTGAATTGAATGTCAGCACCTGGTCCACGTGTGAACGAAGGCAGGCCGCTGTCTACCAGCGTCCCAGAGAACATTGCGGGCCCCCCGCTAGCCCCCCTCCCCCTTGCAGAGAGCTACAGCTCAGCCCTGCTCCCTAGCTGGCCCTGCCCCAGCAAGAGAGGTGTTTTTGGGTTGCTGGGGAGAGGTGGTGCCAGCTGTGCACCCTGCATTCCTGGCCCAGATCAGCAGGGCAAATTGTGTCCCTCCCCTGCACCAGTTCAGTCTAAACCCCAGGACCATGCACTGGAGCAGCTCCAGGAAGGGCTCACAGGATTCCCGCCCCTTCCTCCTCCCCTCCCCCACCCAGCAGCCCACGCTGAGTTTGGGGCTGAAGCCATTTCCCATGCAACTGTAAGGGCATCGCTGCCCCTGCCTCCCCTAGGGACCAGAGCCCCACAGTTTTGTGCGCTCCTACATCAGTGATTCTGACCCACAGGGTAGTGCCTGTTTTACATGGGGGGGGGGGGGACTTTAATTCTAGCAACTCTGAAAGCCGCTCTAACTAAAGTGCCCACAGCGTCATTGTATCAGCATCCCCACACTTCACCCCCACAACCATTCTGCTTTAACTAAAGCTCATTGATACATGAAACATGGAAGCTGGCTGGAGTGCATTAGTTAGATAAATCATGTTTAATCAAGTGTAATTACAGCATATCAGAGCAGCTTCCCCACACATGTACAGGCACCCATAATTCACAAGATAAATACAGTTTTCTGTTAGAATTCCACAGTGTTAAAATTGTTCTACCATGTTGCTATCTTTCTGAGCTCTTTGCAACAGAAGAATTGCTCTCTAAAAAAAGTGAAAAGTAAGAGCTGGCTTCAGGAAAGGTGCTTTGAGTCTATTGAGGGCTGCCTCAAGTCTTAAAGAGTTGAGAACAACTGCCATAGATAGATAGTTGAATTCCCAGGTGGGGCCTCTAACAGCAAATGCCCAGCTGAACTGCTGGTCACTAGTTCTTTGCTGTGTTTGGAGGTATTTGAGGCAGTACCTGTCATGACCAGGGTTCCTGGTATTCCCTGATAAAAAAAAAAAAAAAAAATCACAAATTTTTTGCTAACATTTGCAGATTCTCTGATTTAAAAAGCCAAAATCCATTATTAAAGTGAAAGACCACTATATATATAGGTATCAGTTGAACACAATGTTTTCTTGATATGTTTACAATTTAAAGCAGTTTGGAAGCCTACCAGTGCTTCAATCACTATAATAAAATAAATTCTAAATGCCTATAAATTTTGGTATTTGATTTGGGGTTTTTTATCATGGAAAATCAGAGTTCCCTCTTCCCCCTTACCTCACAGTATGCAGGTTCAGGCCCCTTACTCCCAAGCCACAGCCCCCTAGCTCTGCTAGTGCCCCTCCTGCCCCACAGCCTTCCTGGCCCTGCTGGTGCCCTTCAATTCTGCCCGTCACTCCCTCCATAGTCCCCCCAGCTCTGCTGGTGCCCCTTACCCCCCTCCCCACAGCCCTTTGCCCCCCCCCCCAGCCCTGCTGGAGGGGTCCCCAAGCTGCCAGGGGTACGGGCCCAGGAACCCACTGCCCCCCACAGCAGCACCTAAACCCTGGCTGCTACCCACAGGAGGCAGCAGCTGTTGCAGCAGAGTGGAGCATGGAGCCAGGCTCCCCACCCCACTGCCTGCCTGCTGCGGGCTCAGATGGGCCCAGCTCCCTACCACTGCTTGCAGTCCTGGGAGAGCAGAGAGGGACTCAGCTCATGCCCCCCAGATCAGTGTGTGGGGTAGGGACAGGAGCAAGTGCAGGCTGCCTGCTGCAGGCTCGGGCTCCTTGCCCTGCTGCCATCCCCTGGGGTCGCTGCAGCCTAGCAGGTACAACCCGGAGCTGCAGGGCAGAGCTGGGCTGCGTGGGGAAGCTGCTTGCTGCTGTGAGCTCCAGGCTGCCCTGGTGAGGTATCCCTTCTCCGTGTGGCAGTAGCAGAGGTGGCAGCGTGGGGCTGTGCCTCTTGTTGCTGCTGTGCCAGCAGGGGATGCATTGCCAAGGCAGTGCAGAGCCCGTGGCAGCAAGCAGCAGTGCTGGGTTGCACCCGCTGGGCTGTGGTGGCCCCAAGGGGTGAGGGTGGGAGCAGCAGGATGGGGAGCCTGAGCCCACAGCAGGCAGGCCACGTCCTCCCCCACCCTGCATACAGCTCTGGGGGGCACAGGCCCCTCTGCCCCCTTGGCAGTGCGCACAGTGGCAGGGACCTGCCCCCCCCAGATGACCCGCCTGCGGCCCCGTCCCACTCCCTGCTGGGGCCCTGTGGCTGTGGCCCTGGGCCCCAATCCCCCACATACCCCCCCCAGCTAGGCAGCAGCCCCAGCCTTGCCCAACTCCCTCCCCATGGGGGCCTCAGTCTCCCCCCCCTACTCCCCCCCTCCAGATTTACCTGCTGGGGCTGTTCTCCAGACTGCCTGGCAGCCATGTACATATACATGCACATGGTGCCCCTTACTTGACCGTCCTCTTCCCTCTTCTCCCAGCTCCTTGCAGGCTGGAACTATGCCAGCCTGCAGAGAACTGTTTGCAAAACTGCAAAATCTGTGGGTTTCTCTGTTAAAATGAAAAATCCTTATTTTCCTTAGGCAAAGGGAAAAATCTGCATTTTTCTCCATTTTCCTGTGGCAAACAGAAAACCTGGATCCCTGGTCATGACTACTAAAAGTGAATGCAATGATTTAGTCCAACTTGGTAAATCCTTGGCAAAGCACTCAGTCTTGAATTAGATATACACAGAATCCAGGCCTTAATCCCATTTTAACTGTGTATAAATCTTAATCCCATTTTGGGATATCAATTGCTAAAAGTACATGATTTGAATTGTGTATAGGCCCTTTATTGCATGGGCATAGTCATGGGAGAACAGATTATAAAGCATTGATAATATTTGGTTGACTACAACCATAAAGAGTGTAAGACAATTAAATAGTTTAAGGTGCTTTTTATTAGAAATGGGCTAAATACAGTTAACATTTTACTTTTATTGTAATCAGGTTGCTTGTTAACTATAAAATTTGTGTTGTTTGCGTGAGCACTGCCGAAAAGGGGAAAAACATCATTTCCCAGTGGTAAGCAAATTAATCTTGTAAAGGTAAGGATGCTTTTTTTAGAAAAAAGTGTATTATCTGTTCGTGCTACTTATTGTTAAAAACAACTCGAGCAAGCGTGTACCCATTTCCTAGCACTGGTAATTTACTTGCATGGTTTTCTGTATTGTTGCTATTACAAACACATTTATTTTTGATCAGGGTGGGGACTGCTTTTGCTCACCCGTGGTCAGATTAAACATTAGTCATAGCTTAGCACATATTCATTTGTCTCCCAAGATACAGAGAAGTTCCTTACCTTTTGCAGATAAACTACACCTCATGTTCTCTTAATGATGCAGTGCTCGTTTCCTGATTTGCTATTAAAGCAGTGCCCACAGAAGTCCTAGCAGAACTTGGGGCAACAGTAAAGAGGATTTGGAAAAGTGTGAGAACATTCATGACTGTACTAGGAAAAATGGCCATATTTTTACAAGGAGAGAGCTTTCTATGTGATGTCTCAGCACATCCATGAATTAACTTTTTTTTTCTTCTTCAAACCACAAACTCAGATTCTGGAATTCAAATGAAACGAAATAAAAGTGAACTGAAACTAGTTAACTTTGCATATATCTGAAGCAAACCTGAAGTTTCCCTGCACCAGCTGCATACAGATGAGACTTGCACTGTCTATACCACAGAGTGTTTTAGGGCTTGGACAGATGTTCAGTTTCTCTAGGGAGAGTCCCTGCTTTCTTTGGAGAATCCATGAGTGTACAGAAGTTTTAACTTTTCTCCCACAGTAAAAATAACCACTTATAACTTGGGAGCAGCCTGAGTGAAGTGGCTTCTCAGAGAATCTCTCTCAGGAGACGGAACGTCTGTGCAGACAGTAGACAGAGCCCTTCTTCAATATCCTGGTGTGCTTTGCTGCTTCTCCTCTTTGCCCTCCCACAGGGCAAGGGACTATATGTCAGTCCTAGCCAAGCAGGGAGCAGAATGCATCCCTTAAATGCTTCAGACTGGAAAAGCCCTGTGCTAAAGCAGTTAGGGGGCATGTTCTGCTCTTAGATTGTTCCCTGCCTGAATCGCACTGCATTTAGGTGCCGAGAAGCATGCAAGCACACCCTCTGCCCAGCCTTAGTTGGACTTAAAGACAGCATGGGGGAGGGAAAGCTGGAGGACTCTTCTATGCACAGTACAGATTCTGCTCCCACCTATCTGATCCTGACAATCCCTGCTTACATTCACTTAAAAAAGCCTGCAAAACTCTCTGCTGAGCTGCCTGCTCTAGAGTCCTGACTCCCCCCAGCCCTCTTGTAAAAATACTCCTGTTTCCTTAGTGTAGACATGGTCTAAAAGCAACAATATAAGTGTACTGGTTCCAAGAAGCAGTAGAAGAATTAACAAGAGCTACGGACTTAGGAAGGAAAAAATATGCTAGATCTCAGCAAAAGATTTTTAGTGGTTGGAGCAATTGGAAATGGAATAGGCTACTGAGGGAGAAAGTTGAGGCAGTATCATAGTTGATGGTACTGATGTCTGGTAGTTCAAGAAGTTTTCTCTCAGCAGTCTGTTCAGTTACCCTCCCACATGCATTGGCCAACAATAAACCCTAGGATTTGATATGCTGAGGACAATTCCATGAGACTACATTAGTTATAGAGCAGGGCCTCAGCCCCAAATTCAGCTTTTTACTATTCCAAAGTTCAGGTCCATCTTCAAGGTTCTGCAACCCTGTTCTTAGTTAAAAGTTCTAGACATATTACCTGATTTCTGAATTTGCTTCTTGGAGGTAATCTGTTACTATTTAGTAATGCCACAAGTTTTGTCAACTTCCTCCTACCTAGTTTCACTGAGAATATTAAAACACAAATGTTTTTAAATGGGCTCTACTGTGCTTCCACTGATTTCAGAAGAGTCAGTGTTTCACCTGAATTAAGCATTTAATCAATTTCCTTAAATGTAACAGCACATTTAAAGTGAACTGGAAAAGGGCTACTTGTTTTTCTGATGTTATAAGTTTGTATGGGAGAAAAAATTCGAATAGCTCAGGAGTGTCAAACACATTTAGCCCTGCAGACTGGATGAGTGGTGTGGGGTTAGTTGGAGGGCCAGGTTAAGCCCTGCATGCCAAATCCTGCACAGAACAGCCCTGCATGCCAAATCCAGCACATGACCCAGAGCTGCCAGAGTGGGTACTGTGTGCAATATGTCTTGGACCAGCTGCTCCAGGACTGCACTGCACGTGGCACCCACTCCGGTGAGAATCTGCTCCATGCTGGATCCAGCACAGGTCCCAGAGACGCCAGACTGTGCTGTGTGCAATGTGGCTGCAGCATATGGCATGGTCCTGGACTGGCTGCCCAGGACTATGCTGTACATGGTGCCTGCTGTGACCACTCCAGGACAGACACTGTATGTGCATGTCTAACGTGGCCCAGAATGGGTGTGCACTGAATGTGGCATCTGCTCTCGCTGCTCCAGGACAAGCACTATGGGTCCATCTAATGCACCTTGAATGCTGTGGGTCTGCTCAAGACTTATGGGCAGCATCAGGGCTGGATGATAAGGCTCCATGGCCTAAATCTAGACCATGGGCCATAGCCTTGACACCCCCACTTCAGCTGCCTTAAATGGAAAGGTTGTCTGAATGAGCACCTCAAGATAAGCTCAGTATGTGTGATATAATTCATTCCATATTCTCCTGGAAGTCTGTTCTTTGTATTTCTTTAGCTATATGTATATGCAGGATTTTGTTAGTTTTCAGATGTTGAGTACAAAGGAAGGCACTCTAGGCTATAATTTGAAACTGCCAAAACGTGATGTATAACTCAGTTGGCACCTTCATTCTTCATAGGCTATGGTGTACGTGCCTACGAGTTCATTGATAGTCTCTGAGTCGGATGCATGAGGGACCATCCCATCCACAGATAGGGCACACTAGCAATGTTGTGAATCTGAACAGCAGATTCTTTGCTCCTCTGATGCTGGTCACCACAAAACTTGATCCAGTCCACCTGGCAGCACCTCGCTTCATCTGTAAACTGGCTCGACAAACCAGAATGGCATTCTGCATTCTTTTCCCAATTATCCAGAGATTCCCAAGGATGCTAAGTCGTCTTTGCAAGCATCCCAAAGTCTGCCTCTCTTTCTAGACCCTTCTTGAGCTTCAGAGTGCAGTACATTCTTCAGGATCCAGTGATGTGGCATTTGTTTGACATGACAAAGCCCCTGAGTCTTTTCTTACTAGTCAACATTTCCATGGATGACATACCAGCACAAATCTTTTGCAAGACACAGCCTGGAACAATAACAAAATGTCAACTAAAGTGAAAATCCATACTTGAGGCATGTGTTTTATCTCCTCTTTTATATAGCTCAGAAACATGGATGACCTATGCCAAACATACCAAATAACTAAGCAGCTTTCAGATGCCTGTGTAAAGTTCTTTGAATAAGATGATGATGCATAATATGGTGTATGTAAAAGTGTTTTTCTCTAGTAGCTTGAATCCTTATACAAGTATTTGGGAAGGAAGGAAGGAATGTAGTTATTTGAAACAAGAAATCTTGCCCTATAACTAGGTGGGTTTTTTCAGACTTATGAAAGTTTCTTGATTTGTGTTCACATTTATTTGGTTTTATTTGTGTTTTATGACCCTAATAGTTTCAGGTTAGGGGCTCTGAGTTTGGGGTTTGAAGTAGGAAAGTTTAAATTCACTGAATTCCTCAGGAGAAATTTTGTACTCGTGAAAGACGGTGGTAAAATTCTTATTAATTTCAGTTGCATTACATTGTCATTAGAAAAATTAAAAAGCCAGGACCCAGGGGTTCTCTTTCCTAGGGGAATGTCCACTTCCATAGACCAAAGAGTCACTTTCGTGTTACCTGCCATTCTGGTCCCAGAAATCTTGCATTCTTGACTGCCTGACAGCTTCAATAGGAGGGGTAGAGGATGACTCAGCCCTGCTGAACCCACAAGTTTGGTGGCTAGACCACTCTCCTGGGAAGCAGAGTGTGTATATTCATACTTCCTCTGCTAAGGAGGTTTTAGAAGCTAGGAATCCTACTCTCTGGGCAAGTGCTCTAACCATTATGCTATTAAGCTAATGCTATTAAGCTTCAAACAGTCTTTGGCAAAGTTTTCTTCTGCCCTAAGTGTTCAGGGATTTTATGGAGTGTGCTTCCCAGACTGAATTGGATCCCAACAGTGTGTTGGTAGGAGTGAAATATTTATTTTGGCTTGCTTTGAGCATGATCAATAGCTTAGGCCTAGTCCCTGGAGGTCTCTTAAGATAAAATGAAGGGAGATAAGGAATTGAAACTTCTTGGAGGTTTTGTGGCTGCTAAGCAGGGTGGAACAGAATTGTGTTTAGTTGCCTGAGATGCCTAAAAGCTTTTTAAGTGCCATTTTGCCATCTTGGAGGCAGGAGAGGATATGGGACTTACTTGAAGAATGGATTCTGGTCCACAGAAACTTCTTGAGAAATACAGTAAACAGAGAACCTGAACCAACTTTCCAATTTTTTTAATATCTAAAACTCCAAGGGGTTTCCTTGGTTTCACAATGTCTTTATTGACCGGTTCTAGGTTGAGGTTCTGATATCTGAATACTTAAGTGGACGTAAGAGGCATGTTTGCATGTTTAACACTACTTTACAATGTGCTTTATCTGCTTTAGAACAGTTTTGAGAGGAAAGAGATTAGAGAGCAGAAGAGGACAGCAGGGAAAAATGGCATGGACTAAGCTAAAATAGAGCTCGTACTAGGTCACTTTTTTGTCTTCTATAAATAGCAGTCTTCCATCCACTTTACTCTTACTCATAATAACAAAAGATAATAGAGAGGGGTTGCCAGCACTCTCTCATGACTCCTCTATCTCTTGTCCTGATGGTCTAGGACAAGATCTAGATCTAGAACTTGCCCAGAATCTGGTTCTCTACTTGCAGACCTACACTGTTCTTGCTCCCCCAAGGGATGTCTGCCTAAGCCATACTGGCTTCCTGACCCCTCTCTTCCTGCCTACACTACCTCCTGTGGGCTGTCTTGCTCCCATGTGCTGTCTTCTGACTGCTTGACCTGCTTTTTGCCCTAATTTCCAGATACACCAAGGTTCAGGTCTAATAAATTATTCAGGTAAGACAAAGTTTAGGAGAGCCCACATGGTGCTTTGTTGATTTTCAGAGGGTTGGCATCACCTTGCCAGCTAACCTATAGTGGTCCCCAGGTACAACCAATCTGTTATGGCTCCAGTTCATTGACCTGTGTTTTTCTTTTCTCCTTCAGCTAGTCTGACATATCGGCAGTAAGCACATGATTAACTTTAAGTTGTGCATTCTGCTAGGATGTCAACATGTGTTAAACATTGGGTGTTGACTGCAACCAAGGAGTGCCAGTGCTCCTGTTGGGGACTTACAGCAGGATGTTCCTGCCTGGAGGGTCTTGTTCCTCTGCTCACGTTCAGACTCATAGCCGTATTTGGGGTCAGGAAGGAATTTTACCTTGTGGTCAGATTGGTATGGACTGTGGGGGTTTTTCCCCTCTCTGTTGGGGGGGAGGGGGGGCATTGCCCTCTAACTGGTATTTCCAGCATATATTAACAACTTTTTATAGAGGTAGGATATTGACTGCTGTGGTTCCTGTTTTACCTGGGGTAGGTTAGGGTGTATTGTGTTGATTCCGGGTTGACATAGTCTTACAAAGAGTTTAGATCTGGATTTGTATAGGATGGTTTGGATAGGAATGATTCTGCCTTGGTAGGAGGTTGGACTAGATGACCTCTGGAGATCCCTTCAAGCCTTATTTCTCTGTGATTTCTTTCTGTGAAGTGCTGTCTTGAATTATGGACTTGCCTTTTAGAAAAACATTTGTCAACACTGTTGAGAACATATACAAGCAGGAAAATGCAGTGATAAACCAAAACAGCTGGTTCCAAAAATATACTTTAGGCAACATATGTAGGATATATGAGTCAATCTTTGTTGTAAAGAGAAGTCAGTAGAGACTGTTATGTTTTAGGCTGCTGAAAAATTTGCACAACAAAAGATTTTGTAACCTTTTATTTGACCAGTTTTCACAGTTCCATTGTATGACATAGACCTTTGACCCTGGACAGAGGTAATTCCCTGGGCTGTACAAGTGACTTTTTCTTACCATGTGAAATTCTGTTCAGGTTTGGCTGAGAGAATAAATGCTAAATACAGCATTTTTTCTTCTCTCACTCAAAAAAAAAGTCAGTGATTTCCTCCTCCCCCCCCCCCCCCCCACACACACACACAACTGAACATCCTGACCTGGCTCATGGCACTCTACAGAGAAGCAGTAGCAGTGTATGTTGCCCCAGGCAGTGGCATCTTCTAGCTGCCACCATGCATGCCTGTGTGATGTTGCAGAGATAGATGTTGGTTTTTCTGCACCTCCCCTCCCCACACCCCTCCCAGAGTCAGCACCCACAGCTATCACCCTAGTTGCCCAGCCCTAGTTATAGAAATTGGGTGGTGCAAATTTGTGATGAAGGTTCTGGAGTCCTACCATGCTGGTGATGTGTAATGAAGACTTGTTATAGTTGTACCTAAATTAGTTTGGTTTTCTTTTAAAAACAGTGGTAGTATTTTAAGTATTTTAAGGGACGTTTTGTGTAAGTGTAATATCCATGTAATATGATAATTTTAATAATGGAACGAACATTAAAGGAGAAGGAAATGCCAAAAATGAAGATTGTAATGTAAGCCGAAATGGGAACTATACTGAAAAAGAATCTGTATTTTGAATGGCCTAGATTAAAACCAAACAGTAATATATTGTTTATATTTAACAAGGAAAGAGGGAATAGAAAGTTCTACCTAATTACAGTATAGCTAAATTAATAATGAAATAGAAATCTTAACTCTCACTAATTTCCAGTCTTGATGTCTCAGTCCTAATGTTGTATTAATGCTTTTTTTAAATGTAATTACTTGTATTTATTATTTATTTGTATCCATTTGCAGGAAAAATCAGAGAAGCATTGTAATGAGATTTCTGTACTGCTAATGTGCTTTAGATTCTCCTCAGTGTAGCTGATTGCCTGTAGAGCCACCTCAGCATTGTTAAATCACTTCCAACAGTTTACTCCTAAGACTAGCATCATTAAAGCTCTCTTGACTTGGAAAGTGCACCGGAAGAAAAATGAATGAAAAAGTCATGTTCCTGTATAAAAAAAAAACTTAAAACATTTATAACTTTAAAAATACAAAACAGCTTTTCCTAAGATGTGAATTCTTTATCCTTTCCCTTTGGGGCTATAAAGGTATATATAAACGCTTGTGATCACATAGTTAGACTGCACTATAGATGCTGATTCAGCATAGCATTTTAAAAACTATTGAAACCAACAGGATTTAAGTATATGCTTAAGTGTTTTGATGAAAAGTGATGGATTTACACATCTACTTTAAAAAATTAAGCATATACTCGAGTGCTTTGTGGAATCAAGGCCGTAATGCGCACAACAGAGGAAAATTAGTTGTAGAAGTCTGACCTTTTGAGTTATTGACTTTATAGAGTAAATGCTATTTTAATATGGTGTTTGATGTGAAAATGTGAAATGTTCATGTTTTTGTGTATGCAATACAAAGATGACTTGGGTATGAGAAACTCCATAGATTACCTTCTATGCACATGCCAAAGGGAGGGGGCTATAGTTAAGTACCTTAATGCATGTTTCTACTGCAAATAAAGTCTGTTTTGTCTTTCAGTCACTGGGCACACATAACTCTTAAAAGTCAACCAGAATTGTGAGTGCTGAGCATTTTAGGAAAACAAGTCACTTTTAGGAACTGAAATCTGTATTTAAGTGCCTAACTTTAGGCCATTATATCCTGTTTTTAGATCAGCTCCATGATGATACCCTGTAATACCAGATTTGTTGATTTGATATACTGGATTACTAAACTGACATATGGCATTCTCTGGGTCATCCTTTTTGAAATACAAATATATGTCAAAAACTTTTCTCCATTAGAGAAATGTTGGTCCCACTGGCACACTCATCACACACCTGATGTGTGTACACGCGCACGCACACACACGCACGTACGTATGTACGTACGTATGTTCCATACATTTAGCACAGTCCACAAAATATTTGAATTAGATGTTCTTTCAGTGTATCAAAGAGCCATTGCTATCTCAACCATTTCAGCTTAAACTTCTCTCTTACTACTGTGGATGCAAGCTGAAATTTGTTCTTGCGGGCCTCATCTATAGTGCACCCTTGGCCTATATAAAGCTTTCAGAATGCACTTCTCAGGGGGCAGGGCCAGAAACTCTGGAGTAGTTGCCCTCAGAGCATTGCAACCAAAACATCAATTCTGCTGGTTCTTAAACAGAATCCGGGTAACTAACACCAACTCAGTGAATCTTCTTTGCTTAAACTGGTTCATCTGGTCTATCATTTTATTTACAAAGTGATTTTTACATGAAGTGTAGAGTATAGTTGAGTAGCCTTGCACCTTTAAGAAAGAAAGAAAGAAACCAGTGTTTGAAATGGCTTAGTGATTAGTTGAGTCTTAGAAGGACTGAGCATGTGCTGCTGCTGCCTTATTTGTCTGTGTTGGGTGACTAATTACTAACCTGCTGCCATTGCCTCCCCTTGCTCAGAGTTGGAGCACTGTTGGTGTACTTCAGCTTTTAGAGGTTTGTGGCTAGTCCATACTGTTCATATGGCCTGTTAAAGAGCTATCCTACTTTGAGCAGAACCAGCAGTGTACTATTCAGGGTTAACCAAAATAATTATTTGTAACGTTGGATATCTACTTTTGTATGTATAGATATAACGGTTAGGAAATATAATCTGCATCTTACTGCCTTTTTAAAATATGGTACTGAAAAATCATCTCAGCGTTTCATGCACACAATAATTTTAATATTGTTCATCTAGTCTAAAAGCTTCTGTTTTGAGTCTCTGTTTTCTTTAAATACTCAGAGCTGCAGAATAAATTGTTAGTGCTGAGGTTTGTAAGGTGAGGGGTCGTGACGGGGGGTGTGTGTCAAGAGAGGAGTGTTGTCCAAATCCTAACAAGTCAATAGAATAGTTCACGGCAGTGAACTAATATGCTGTACTGCTGAACTTATTTTAAAACTATATCGAGAAGTCTAAAAATGGACACAGTGCTTACAAATGAAAGTGCAAGATAGAACTTCCATTAGCATATCTCTCCCTCTACCCCCACCCCCCAAAAAACCCCACCCCAGTCTGATTGGTTTCAGAAACCACGTCTTCTGAGCCTGCTGTAGGTCCTGAAACTAAAAGGCAGCGGCAACAAGACTCTGGTGCTACAGCCAACTGCAGCGTAGCCAGAGAAACAGGCAACAAAAATAGAACACAGGATTGCTGTGCGTGGGTGAGGCAGAAACCACATTATGAGCAAAACCTTCCAGTATTATTTTAGAACCAATACAGAGCCCTCCTCATTTGCACTCCTTTCACAAAATACTCATCCCAGGCTAGGTGGGGGCAAGGGGGGTACCTGATAAAAAGATGGATAGAAATCAAACATCAAGAAATGTTTCTCTCTCTCGAATCGTGGTTGTGTTCCCTTTCTTATTTCTTTGCTCAAAGCGGCATGCGCGCAGACACAGACATGTGTCCGCAGAGAGGCTTGGCAGTGGGAAAGGGTTAATTACTTTTATGGATTGGTGGTAGAGAATTGCAGTTCGAAAGACAGGGACTGGACAGCTGTGTTTGCTGTGGTATTTTTAAATGCATTAATACAGGCTCCAATCACTCGGCCATGCTTGACCTATTTTTGGCTCAGGCCAGCCATTGTTCTATTTCTGTTGCCTGTGGGCCACACTGTTGTTGATTCATATGCAAATGAGTTATCACTCGCTTCAGCCAACTTTGCAGAGAGACAGAGCAAGAGAGGGAGAGAGAAAGAAGGGCATAGGGACAGAAACACTTGTCAAGACTGAGGGTAATTGAAACTAAACCCGTAGGACTGAAGTCCCTGGAAACTGTGCTTATTTGGTATTATTATAATTTTTCTTTTTTAGTGGCTTTATTTCCCCCTCGCAAAAAAGCCTGAAGCACAAATATATTTCTTCTTCCACCTGCTGCTGGCTTCCAGAACACAACTGTTCAAACTCAGAGGTTCATAGTCCACTGTGTACTTCCTATTCCTTTGCAGCAGACCAGGCTGTGTAAAAGTGGATTGTCATTTTTTGGTTCTTTTCTTTTTCCCCTTTTTAAAATAGATTTTTATACAAATGCTTACAAAATTGCTGATTTCCAAAGTGTATTCTCTCTCCCACTCTCTGTGGAGGAGGTAGGACCACAGAGGGTCGTTCCTGACGCCCCTATACGGTGCAGTGATGAATCTTTCTTGTAGCTGAAGTACAGACTGATTGGAATATGCTGCAGACAATTTACGAGAGTGAATCGTGTTTTTCCTCAGATGGGGTTTCTGGACGTGAACAGCTCTTGGCTCAGCAAAGAATGCACAGTATGATCAGCTCAGGTAAGAAGCAGTTCAGTAACTGAGACTTTTCTGTTTGGAGGGTGACATACATAGGAAATACAAACTGTCACAGTAAAGAATCTTGCCCTTAAATCATTATTTTAGTCCATGTTTTTTTAAATGTAAGTTCTTTCTAAATAGTGACTCACGCACCAAATTATTTTGGATGTTTGCCCCTGCTGCTGGCTTTTTTTTTTTTTTTTAACCCTTAAGCCTGCTGCTTCCAGAAGGAAGAAAACTAGCAAATAAAATACAGTAAGGGATTTTTTTTTTCTTGTGCTCTATGATTGCAAAATGGGGCTTATGGTGATTGCAGGCTTGTTCCAAATGAGACTTCATTAAACAAGACCTTGTTCAGTGAGCTACAGTTCAGAACCCATCAGAGGCTGTTTTGACCCTATGTAATTTCGTAAACAAGAATAGGTCTATTTGCAGGTTTCTTCCTCTCAAGTTTATATGTCAAGAGCTTTCTATAAAGCTTCTGTCCTGATTTCATAATGATGTCAATTTTGACTATTCTAAAGTAAATTCTGTGTCTGTCTTATGGTTGGTTCCTTTTCTTACGTCAGGAATATATGAGAAACTTGGTAATGCCAGTCAGATCTAATGGCTCACTGAAAATGTAAGTTGGATGCATTTTAAGGGAGATTTTTTAAAAGCTGCACTTACAGAATAAAGGATATCACTGCAGTTTGAAGTCTTCCTTCCATTTTCTAGTTTCTGTGATATCTGTGTTTGAGATCTGTGAATGATGCACTGAGACTGAATGAAGCTGGGAGAGCTTTAACAGTTTAAGTTAATAAAAGTCAAATTTTCATTTTCTCTGATTAGCATTGTGTAGTTCCAGCTCTGCTTTTATTGCATTTATCTTGGTTTTTGGGAGGACATAATGATATCTCATTTACCTATATTACAGCCTCTAAGTCCTAATTTTCTGCATTAAATTTGGGTTTTCCTAGGTACTGCATGCAAAGATGCTATGAATTGCTCAAGTAGACTCCAATCCAAGTTAAATCCCCAAATTGTTCATAAAACTTGGCACTGACTTCCAAAGTTGATTATATCTCAATGAACCATTTTACTGATTGACTATATACTTGTTCTCATGCTCTTTTACTTGGTCCACCAGTTGATCCTTTAATGATTAAAAAAAAAAAAAGATGCTTGAGATGTGACACCTGCTCCCTGTCATGTTTGTACAAAGAGAAATCTGGAGTTGTATTTATATTTGTTTCTTAGGTAGAAACTGTAGAGCAGTTGATATGAAAGGTTGTCACATAGGAATGAATGCTTGTCTATTTGAGCAGGACCGATTTACATCATAACTATAAAATAGATTTTCGAATACAGTAAATCAAGGCTGCCTCATAATAATTATAGACTGGGAAAAGGGATGAAGACTGAAAACTTGCTGTAAGCAGTCTCAAATCATGAGGTTCCCTAATGGGTTACCCAATACCACTTATCAGCATTGCTTAACATTTTTCCATTTCTTTCATTAAGTTACTTCAGTTTGTTAGCTGACTTGCTTGCCTGTTCATTTTTCCTAATATGACTTAGTTTTGGGTTTCCTCTTTAAGAGTTTTACAACCCTGATTCCTGTTTTTTTCCCCCTTCTGGAAATAGGCTTTGAACTACTAATTCCAGTATCCTTGTTTAAAAGGAAATCTGGTGATAAACTCATTCATATAAATATAACAGGCTAAGCTCTGGATAATGACATGATCCTAAGATCGTGGGTGGATACTGAAGGTTCTCTGCAAGCTTTCTCACAGCTTTGACAAGCTACCAAGTGTTACTGGCTTCCTCATTTTTCGGTACAAATTAGCAGGTATATCAAGGTTTTGGAGCAGGCACACGTACTACCTAAAGGTGAGACTAAGGCAATTTTTTTCAAATTTCCTCTTAAAAATAAACTAGTAAGTCTAGAGGTAAACAGGCTGGTTTATTAGCCCATTGTGCCACCTTGAACCACGAACCAGAGCTGTTTGGATAATTTCTCATTTGGAAAACAAGAAAAACATGTAATTTTCTATAATAGAGCTCTGCTTTCCTTCCTTGGAGACAAAAAATATCCCATGACATTTGATTTGTATCTAACATTGTGTAAGACCCATGTGGTACAGACTTCATGTGAAGCTGTAGACAGTGTTTTAATAACTTTTTCCTTAATTAATAAACAAGACCATTTTCCAAGCAGTTTTTTTTATTACTTTAAAATAAAAACAATTCTTCGTTATTCATACTGTCCTTTTAGAATATTCAAATAAGCGACATCTCATTGACATTTTATTTAGTCTACAATTGAATTAATCTCATAGGAAACTAAAGGGTCTATGTCTGTTGAGCAAACTCTGTTCTTTGAACTTCAGGGCCTTGTGTGATCAGGTCCTGTAATGTCATATGTAGCATTTTCTGCATGTAGGCTGAAGTGTTGTAAATGTATGGAGAATGTCACAATGATAGACAATATGGTGGTTCTGTATTGGGAAGTTCCCCACTCCCAAGTCTGTGATACCAATTTAACACCCTATGTAAGGACTAATAGTGACAAGTGGAATAGTGTTGTTACCAGGTTGTGATTTAAAATGTAAACAAATCCTTTCATATCTGATGCTTGTAAAATGCATCTCTCTAAACAGAATCAGGTCTACTATGTAGAGAAGAAAAGGAACTGCCACTTGCAGGCTGTTAGGGTAGCTGAATGTCAGTTTTATGAATCAGTGTTCTTTGTGCATGTCAGAATAGCTAAATGTTCTGTTTTCTTATTTATGTATGTGTTGCATCTATTCCTGTTAATAAGCTACACATTTATCAAGAGAAGAATAGAGAACTAAAAATTTACACCATGCCTCCTTAATACTGCACAAACCATGGAATTAGCCTAACTTTAGCACTCACTCAATGGATTTATAAACTTGCAGATCTCCAAATATACTGTCCATGCATTCTTCTGTTCTAATTTTAAGTTGGATGGAGTCAGCTCCAAAGGAGATGGATTCATTTGATAGGTATCTGTCGAGCAAACTGTCTGAGGAATTTCTGAGAATACCAAGCGTACAAAATACTCCTGTCATGTGAAGCAGCTCTTCTGGTATTCCCTTAATTACTGCTTTGCCTGCCCTCTTCCATCTCAGTTTATAAATCACATTATGAATGAGATGATCTGGAGAAAGTACTGATCAAAAGTCTAATTACAAAAGGGACAATCCAGATAGGCACCGAATCAAGAAACTATATAATTACAAACACCTACACATTACTACAGACAAAATTACTATTGGCTGTGTTAAAGAAGACTTACAGTCACTTAGAGTAGTGAGTGCTGTGAAATACATAAGGATGTACTGTGTAAGTTCTTCAAACAAGACAATGCACATAAAAATAATTATGGTACCCAATAAATATTTATTTTTAGGGAAAATTAAGCAAATGTTTTATTTTAAAAAATACTTTTAGTTTTTGTTCAGCTACTCTCTGAAGTAACAGCTAGCTATTTCAGGGATCACGGCTTTTTTTTAGCAAATGAAAGCTGGTTCATAGTGCCTTGGCACTAAAAGGATCCCATTTAACTGATGAGGGTCCTCATTGTGTAGTATTTCTTTGGTTTTACCCAGAGAGTTGCTTACTGTGTATTTGTACAGTGCTCAGCACAACAGTCTTGAGTTCTGAGTTGTCTCTGGGCACAACCTTCAATAACCCTTTGTTAGTCAAAAAGCCTGAGGCTGAATCAATTCAATCTTCACAGGTTAGTCTAAGTTGCATAGATTGAACCCATAAGCAAATGAACAGACATTCACTTTTGATTTTGGAAATGCGTCCACATGTCTGCAGTGGCCCAGGTTTCCTGCTTTGCTGGAGCAGACAGGTTGGTCCAAGACTAGCCTGCCCACCCTGCAAGGCAGAAGAGGCATGGGGGGATGGGGCAGTTGTAGGGGAGGTGCAAAGCATCCTGGGATGCCGGGGGACTGTGAGTTAAGTAGAATCTGGAGGGGATCTAGGACAGAATTTCAATGAACTGATTAACCTAAATCAGTTAAGTCTGATAGTGCACCATCCAGGTTTATCTTAAACCAGTTTCTGCCATTTTGAAAGTAGCTTAGGTAGACTGAACTTCTGTTGTATTACAGATTTGAATCAGTTTCCGATCACATATACCAGTTTATGTGTAATTTCTATCCCTAACCTTGGAGTGAAAGCACATTGAATTAAACTGGTCCCTGGTGAAATGTAATAGAATGTACCAAATAATTCACATAGAATTACATTAACTGAATTAAATAAAATTTAATGAAACTGGAGGTGAAAGTGTCGTGTGGAGGTATCAGTTTGTCATGTATTTGGTAATTAGGATACCTTACTGTAAGATATTAAATAAATAAATGAAGTTTTGTTGTTTGGATGTACAAATTAGCATAAATCACATTTATTGCATCACTTCAGTGATCTGATGAATATATATTTGCACAGGTGACTGTCAGTGACCACTAATACAAATAGCGTCACTTGAATCTTTGAAATTCACTTTCCTTATACTTTCCTATCCAAGAAAAATTAATTGCACAACTCTTGCTTACTAGCCAAAAAGGAAAAAAAAAGATTTATAATGATGTTTGAAGCAAATTTATCTAAGTATACTTGAATCATAGAAAATTAGGGCTGGAAGGGACCTCCAGAGGTTATCTAGTCCAACCCTCAGTTCAAGCTAGGATCATTATGTGTTTTAAACCATCCTAGACAATTGTTTATTTCTATCAGTGAAACTCTGCAAATAGTCTTCTCAAACTACTACTAAGCAAAATGTCCAAAACATTAACCCCCTCCCCACCAACCCCCCACCAAAAAATAAACCAACAACACCCTAACTTGCCAGGGGTAAAGCAAGGGGGCAGGACAGGAAGTAGAATCGATGATTAAGAGTCATAGAAAAGTTGAATTATGGTGTTCTATAAACCTTTGCACAAGTGATCTCATGACACAATTAAACCACCTAAGAGGAAACATTTGATTTTTCCCTGAGCTTCTACTTTGTAACTTGAAAACCTGAAGAACTGAGCGTAGAGCATATTTAGAGAGAGAGAACGCTTTGCTATTGTACATGTGAAGCCAGCAAAATCTTGTAGATGGCCAGAAACTGATTATTTTGCTGGACTTGTGGACTGTATCTGGCCTGCAGAGCTGCTCGAACCAGCCTTCTGGTGTTACTGGTGAGTCTGGGATTTGAGGGTAGGTTAGTGGGGGTGGGGCCTGCCACAGAATCCATAGTCTGGTTGGACGTGGCCCTTGGCAGCAGTGGGGGGGACGTGGTAAGTGAAGGCTATGAAAACAGCCCTGGTTGCCCTGCAGCCACTTGGCTTGCAACTGCTTGCACTGCCTCCACTATGGCAAGCAGCTGTTTGGCCAGTGTTGCCTGTTCCACCACCTCCATTGCTGCTTGTGCCTCTGCTTCTGGGACCATTTGAGCTGTCACTTGTGTCACAGATCCAGCTGACAAGGAGCCCCACAGTTCAGATCCAGCACAGGGTGAGTTGGATTCCTCTGTACTAAAGGAATACATTTCTATCCCTCAGGTTTTCATGTAGAAATATGATCTTTGAAGTGTTACAGAGATTTAAGTGCTGACTTGCCTTACTGTTAATAGATGAACTAAAGCATGTTTGGGTTCATTGCACAGTTTCTATACAGGTACTCCTATTGTCTTTGATCCTTCTTTGAGTCTATAGGATCAAATGTTGACGCAGCAAAGAGTAGAGCAAAGATCGTCAGGAATGGGGAGAACACTTTCTAGGCTGGCCTCTTTCTGAGTAACGTTGCTTTTGGGCTTCACTTTCTCTGAAAGAGAGCTTTGAATGTACAGTGTTACAACTCTTGTTTTATCACATTGTGCAATATTTGGAGTTTTCTTAGAGCCCTGAATCCTGGGATTTCATGAGAATCTCAGCTTTTATTAAAAATAAAGCTAAGTTTTTAGTTCTGATTATTATGGAGATTAGCTTGAAAACATGAACTGTTAAAAGGACATGGAGCCGATAACAACTGGAAAGAATAAAAACTATGATATTGTTTTAAAAATGTTGAAGCCAACTGCATTTTTAGGGTTGGGAGTACTGCAGTTTGTCCTTGAGGGAATAAACATATAATATTATTTAGTACACACTAGCGTTCCGCAGGGGAAGAGGTAAACTCTTTTAACTTCTTAATCATTTATTTATTTGAGTCACGTTTGTATAGATCCTCATTCTACTGTGCCACCGTATATTGATTTTTACTGCACTTGCAGTGTGAACTGCAGACAGTGTGAACCAAATTATTCTGTCCTCATTTACACCTGTGTGTGAACCAGTTGATTTCAATTGGTGGTTGCACGAAGAGAATTGATCCCATTCAATATGCAGCTCACATGGCCAGAGCTCTTTAACAGAGTTCTGTTTCTGTATTAGCTGCTGTCTCCTTTTCATTGGCTTGGGGTTTTGTAGAGAAAACAAAAGCTAGGAGAAAGTAGAGTGATTTTACTATGTAAATGTTAATACATCTCAAACTGTATATGCGTATGTGTGTGTATGTGCAGGGTTTGTTGAGGAGAACACAAAGAAAACACTTTTAGATGCCTATGCTTTTTTAACAGGTAAACCAATATTTTTTTTCCCCTGGGTTTTTTTAAGCCCCAAATCGAGAACAAAACAACCCAAAGTGTTTTGGGAAAGGAGTTGACAGGGATTACTGTGAAGTACATGAAAATCTAAAGTGCCTTATTCTGTGGGTCTCTTAGCAGGCTGACTCCTCTGGGTCAGTTATTCTTAGCTTAGTTATTTTCATCTTATGGCATTACAGGTCTA
Source organism: Alligator mississippiensis (assembly GCF_030867095.1). NCBI lineage: Eukaryota > Metazoa > Chordata > Crocodylia > Alligatoridae > Alligator > Alligator mississippiensis. The sequence continues at coordinate 162,302,854 of NC_081828.1, read as the reverse complement.
AGATTAGCCTGTTAGGCGTTATCATGCCATCTGAGTTACCTCCTAATATAACTCTACACCGGAATGATTATTTATAGTCAGAGCATTCTGTCATTTTTGGGTTATTTCTGGTAGCTTAAATAAAGAAGAGCAGCATTCAAGAAAAACCACAAATTCCTTCCTGCTGGCAAAACAACACGATAACCGCCTGCTAAGGGGCAATGATATTGTTTAAAATGCATGCTTGTAGCAGATGCGACATCCCTTTTATCTCCACCACTTTGACTAAAAAGTGATGCCTTGGGCTAGTGCTCTTTTATGTTTGGGTGGAGGGAGGGGGGCCAAGTTGATGTACCCTGTCACATTGAACACAGGGCTCTGGCTGACGATGACATCCACGGACATCCAGGTTCTATTTTTAGGAGTTGGCACTATCAAGCTCTCTGTTCAGTGTGAACATGTCACAGACATGCAGCTCCTGTAGCATCGACCCTTCTAGTGAAACCTCATTAACCACAATAGACATGTCTTCTATTCAGTTACAATCCTTAAATGTATTGCAGTTTTTTATGCAAAGGCATAATTGCTTACTTCAGTTTCCTGACACATTTTTAGCAAATACTTCCCTTTTATCCCTTAAAGTATACACTTACTAGACGAGTTCATTGAATCCTGCATAACGAGCTATAGTTTATAAATGTAATGGTCCAAGTGCTTCTTTTGCTACGTTCTGTGCAGCCCACTGATGCCTTTGTGATTGCAGCGGTGTAAGCATAGTGAAATATTTGGCCTAACGTAGCTTTTGGAGGCAATTTAATAAAAATGAATGAGGCTAATGTGATGCACTTACAGGGCGTGTCCACACATGCAAGCACACGTGCTTTAACCAGCTCAAATAGAAGTGGTGCAGATTCGAGCTGGGGCTTTCTGCCTCAGTGCACGTGCCCAGACATGCACTTTGGTGTGGGACAAATTGTGCCAGTTGGGGCAACATAACCTTGCCTGGCTCCTCCTGCATCTGCAGCCAGGGGGAGCTAGAGCCCAGGGCCAACACCTGTGCTGTCCCCAGCAGTATAAAAAGCTGCCCTGTCCTGGCCCCATCAGTACAAAAAGCTGCCCTGGCAAGTAGCTCAGGGCTATTTGCTCTCAGGAGCTTCTGGGGCCCAGTCAATTGTTACCTGGGAACACTACCCCTTGTGCCAGCTGGACTGCTGAAGCAGCCCTGAGAGTTCCCTGCACCCTTTATCCACTGCAGCAGTCTGGCAGTGGGGGCTGCTGCCTGGCTGTGACCTGCTGCGTGCCTGCCAGAACTGGATGGGAACTGACCAGCCAGTAGACGCATCTGCTGCTCTGGGCCAGTGCCACGGGACTGTGGCTGCAGAGTTGGCCTTTGTGTGGCACTACTGCCTTTGTGTACCCCTGCCTGGCCATCTGGGCAGCTATCGCCCAGAAGATGTTCCCAGTGTGGTGGCCTGTTTTGAACTGTCAAAGCATGTCCTCCTGGCCCCAATTGGCCAGGAGGTCAGCCACAGCCAGCTGGGTCCAAGGTGCCACCTCTGAGCAGGTTTCTCTGCCTGGGTCCTGCCACTTGCCTTCCTAGCAGGAATTCTGGTGTTCCCTATCTAAAAACTGAAAAATCCCTGATTAAAAAAATCCCAAAGTAAAATACCTCAAAATCCATTTTCCTCCACAATTAAAACAAAAGACCACTATAAAGAGAGAGAGAGAGAGATACAGAGACAGTGATCAGTTGGGCAATGTTTTATTGATAGATCTACAGTGTTAAAGCAATTTGGAAGCCTACCAGTGTCTGTATCATCATAATAAAATGATTTCTAAATACCTGTATGTTTTGTTGCCCCCCACAGGGTTACAGCTCCCCGCCACGGGGCCACAGCTCCCCAACAGGGGTTACAGCCCCCTACAGGGGCACAAGACCCCCATAGGGGCTACCACTCCCCTGGCAGGGTCCACATGCCCCACCCCCACTTGCTCCTCCAGACTCCTGGGCCCCATCCCCCGCTGGCTTCTGCAGCCCCCTCTTTGCTACCCCACCTGGTCCCACCCCCTGGCCACTCCCCCAGACCCACTGATGGCTGCCCCCCCCCAGCCCCAGCCTCCTGGCACTTAACAAAAAAAACAAAACAAACAAACAAAAAAAAAGCCTCGAACTCGCCTCGCAGTAGCAGGAGCTCTGGGGCCTCATGGCAGGGCACCCCTATGCAGCATGGGGTAGCAGGGCTCCCCAATTGCCCCCCCCTCCTGCCCAGCCCCAGTAGTCCAGGGCGCGCGCGCGCGCGCGCGCACACACACACACACACACACACACACACACACAAAGCGGTAGCAGCTGCTGCTGGAGTCACTGGGACCTCGTGGCAGAGTCCCGTGTGCAACACAGGTGTGGCCGGGGTTGGCAGGGCGCTGAGCACCTCCATGCGCTGTCGGGCAGTTAGGGCCACAGTAGCTGTCACCTGGGCCCTGTGCTGCATGGGGGGGCTCTGCCAAGAGGCCCCAGTGACCTCCAAGGTAGCTGCTACTGCCACTGAGTGTGGGGTTTTTTTTTTTTTTAATTGCCATGATGCTGGTGGACAGGTTGTACTCAACCTGGCGAGATGTGAGCAGTGGGGTCCCCCAGGGCTCTGTCCTCGGGCCCACACTGTTTAACATCTTCATCAGTGACTTGGACGAGGGGGTGGGAAGCACGCTGTCTAAGTTTGCTGATGACACTAAGATGTGGGGTGAGGTGGACATACTTGAAGGGAGAGAGAGGCTGCAGCTAGATTTAGACAGACTACAAAAGTGGGCAGACGAGAATAGGATGGGGTTCAACGTAGACAAATGCAGGGTGCTGCACCTTGGGAGAAGGAATCCACAGCATACATACAGGCTGGGGAGTTCCCTTCTTGAAAGCACAGAGGCGGAAAGGGATCTTGGAGTCATTATCGACTCCAAGATGAACATGAGCCGCCAATGCCAGAGCGCAGCCAGCCAGGGCCAGCCATACCTTGTCATGCATCCAAAGATGCATCTCAAGCTGGTCCAGAGAGGTGATGCTCCCCCTCTATGCGACTTTGGTCAGACTGCAGTTGGAGTACTGCGTCCAGTACTGGGCACCGCACTTCAAAAGGGATGTGGCCAGCCTGGAGATGGTTCAGAGGAGGGCCACCCGCTTAGTAAGAGGGCAGCCGGACAGGCCCTATGAGGAGAGACTGAAGGACCTGAACCTGTTCAGCCTCAGCAAGAGGAGGCTGAGGGGGGACCTGGTGGCTGCCTACAGACTCATCAGGGGGAATCAACAGCAAATAGGCAGAGCCCTTTTCTCCCCAGCACCACCTGGGGTGACAAGGAACAATGGTCATAAGCTGATGGAGAATAGGTTTAGGTTGGAGATCAGAAGGCAATATTTTACAGTTAGGGTGGCCAAAATCTGTAACCAACTTCCCAGGGAAGTGGTCCTCGCCCCTACCTTAGGCATATTCAAGAGGAGGTTGGATGATCACCTGTCTGGAGTCTTGTGAACCCAGCATTCATTCCTGCCTGTGGCACGGGGTCAGGCTAGATGATCTGTTCAGGTCTTTCCTGACCCTAGCTACTATGAAACTACTATGATGCTGGGGCTGGGCGGGGCAGCCATCGGACGGGCTCAGGGGGCAGGCAGGAGTTGGGGCCAGGCGAGGCAGCGACTGGGGGGGCTGGAGGGCAGACAGGGCATGGGGCTGGGTGGGGCAGCCACCTGGGAGGCTTGGGGGGGTAGGCGAGGGATGGGGCCGGCAGTGATCGGCTGGCTGAGGGAGTGGGCATGGGATGGTGCCGGGTAAGGCAGTGATCCAGGGGGCTGGGGGAGCGGGCAGGGCCAGCGTGGGTCCCCCCATGGTCCCCTCCTCCAGTTCCCCCCCCAACCCTTCTTATCAGCAGGAGCCCAGGTCCAGCTCCCTGTGGCTGGTACGCTGCCTGCTCTGCAAGGGCAGGCAGCGTGCTTCAGCACCTGAGTGAGGGCCAGCCATAGAGACACTCTGGCTGGCTGCCAGAGTGTCTGTGTGGAGGACCGAGCTTCTGGTTGCCTTAGGACACGGTCCCCCTGCCCCGGTTTTTTCCCCCTGCAGTTTTCTTTTTACCCCTATATCCAGGGGTGTCATTTTGAAATGCAGATTTGCAGCACAGGGAATGTTCTTTCGTTCCCACACGTGCCTCTTGCAGCATCTCAAAGAGCTTTGAGATGCTGCAAGATGCATGTGTGCACTTGTATGGACGTGCCCATAGGGTATATGTTGCTATAGAAGTCTTTCCTTCCCAGATTGTTGCTTAATGAGATGGTTGATATCAGCTGCAGCAAAAGATATGGCCATAATAACATTTTAAACTCTCCCACAAATTGAACAGCTTGTTGTGACCCCATGTACACATTCCTGATCTAATCGAAAGACGTTTGATTTCTTCCTCTCTGGAATGCAGGTGTTAAAATGCTTGCAAAATTAGTAGCAGCCTTCACAGGGTGATATAGGGGTGCACTTACAGTACTCGATAAGGGCTTTTTCCTTTTTGTCAGCTATGCTCTTCTGTACATCACCATTTTGGCATTTACTTTATTCTGAGCATGGCCCATACATATGTTTTAATTGGTTTGTGTCTCCTGGTTATGAACCCCATCCTGCTTTTGAGATATACAAACATGATAAGAGCTTCAAGGATTTGGGCCTTGGTTGATGAGTGGGTTGGAAATGCAGGATGGATTTTTCTAATGATAATGCATTCCTTTTGGTATTGAAGCTAAATAAAATGAGACAAGAACAAGTAGAAAATGAATCCTTTCAAAATGCCAGTTCCCTAAATCATGCTTTCACAATCAAAGGTGATTGTTCTCTTCCATGATGCGTGCGGTTGGAGGTATGCATGCCCTGGGGGGGTATAATAGCTATTCAATTTATGTGCAGTCTAGAATAATAAGGAAGTTTAATGTTAATTTAATAATTTCTCCCAATTGCTCTGTTCCTAATCCAAGTTTCCTTTTTCCTTCTTGGCGCCCAAGGCCAGCACTCTGTTGGTACTGAGCGGTAACAATACTTCAGGAATGAGGGAATACATTCCATAAGTGCCAAATGTTGTACAGTAACTGGCTTGCACACTTCCTGCATGGAACTCTAGATATGTTATCAATTGACTCTCATTTCACTGCCCTGTTTCCCATTGAACATAAAATCATTGTCCTCTTTATATCCGTTTGTTCCACAGTTCACTTGTCATTTTGAAAAGCACGTTTCCTTGACCTTGTTCAGTATGGTTTTGTCATGGATTATAAAAGAATATAGAACACAAACCTCAGTCTTTTAGACTTGTTGTTTTTGACAGTCCATTTTGAATGTTAGAAATGATCTTGAAACTGTTTAAAATGCATTTTTCACATGTATAAACTACAGCAACATCTGCAAACATGAAATGCATTTAAACACCAGCTTTGGGGGAGTTAGTGCTGAGATAAATAATGACAACATTAATATCTTCAGGTGCAAGAAAAGGTATAAAAGGGACAGAGTAACACTTCCAGTATGGGTCTGTTAATATTAATAGCAAGAATCACTTTTACAGGTGCGTGGTATATTTTACTAAGGGGTTTATGGCATAATTTGTTGCCATTGTTTCTTTGAGACATTTTCCATATAATGACTTTTTCTGAAAAAGGACAATAATCTACTCTTTTAAAGACTGAGAATAATTTTTTGTAGAAATAATTTCACCCTCAGGAACAACATGTAGGTCTCATCTTGATCTAGATTATGACTGGATGGAAAGCAGGTAGAGGAAAGATGGGAATGCTACAAAATACAGTACCACGACCTCTGAAGGCTAACAGTACCAGTGCACTTTTTAAGAACATGTCAAAATTTCATAGATTTCATAGACATTAGGGCTGGAAGGGACCTCGGAAGATCATCGAGTCCAGCCCCCCGCCCAAAGGGCAGGAAGTCAGCTGGGGTCATAGGATCCCAGCAAGATAAGCATCCAGTTTCATCTTGAGGTGTTCAATGAAGGCGTTTGAACCACCTCCGGTGGCAGGCTGTTCCAGACCTCGGGGGCTCGGACAGTAAAGAAATTCTTCCTTATGTCCAGCCTGAAACGATCTTGAAGTAGTTTGTGACCATTCAACCTCGTCATCCCTTGGGGCGCTCTGGTGAACAAACGTTCCCCCAGATACTGGTGGTCACCCCTGATAAACTTGTAGGTGGCCATCAGATCACCCCTGAGCCTGCGCCTTTTCAGGCTAAAGAGCCCCAGGGCTCTCAGCCTGTCATCGTAGGGTCTGCTTCCCTGACCTTTGATCATGCGCGTGGCTCTTCTCTGGACTCTCTCAAGCTTCTCCACATCCTTTTTGAATTGTGGAGCCCAAAACTGGACACAGTACTCCAGTTGCGGCCTCACTAAGGCCGAGTACAGGGGGAGAATGATGTCTCGGGATTTGCTTGAGAAGCATCTATGGATGCAAGCCAGCGTTTTGGTCGCTTTACTAGCCGCCGCATCGCATTGCAGGCTCATGTTCATCTTGTGGTCAGTGTTGACCCCCAAGTCTCTTTCTTCCATAGTGCTAGCCAACATAGCACTGCCGAGCCTATAAGGATGCTGCAGGTTTTTCTTCCCAAGGTGGAGAACCTTGCATTTATCGGCGTTGAACATCATCAGATTCTCATCCGCCCACTTGCTGAGCCTGTCCAGGTCAGCCTGGATCACCCGCCTGTCTTCTGGTGTGGATGCTTTGCCCCAAAGTTTGGTGTCATCGGCGAACTTGGCCAGTCCGCTTCTGACTCCAATGTCCACATCATTAATGAAGATGTTGAACAGTATGGGTCCAAGGACAGAACCTTGGGGGACCCCACTGGTCACAGGACACCACGATGTTGCTGCTAGTGAAGAAACTGAAGATGCAAACATATGAAAGAGATGGCAGAAGGGGAGATTGACGTACATGTAGTAACAAAAAAGGCAAACTTAAAATAAGGAAGGTGAAATCCATTTTGAAATAATTGTTTTAATGGAAATAAAAAAAGATCCCATAAAAGAACAAGATTTAGAGAACGAATACTATAAGGCAAAATAAGAACATTATAACAAAGTTGTTATTCCTTTTTTTTTTATACCCATTGTTTGGGAGAAAAACATTTTTTAAATTTAATTGTTCGATTGCAAAGCAGTTAATAGTGAGCCAGCATTCAGATGCTAGTATTGTACCACCTTCATCCCTGCTCCATTAATATTTTTATAGGATAATAAAAACCTGCCTGTCCCAAAAAGATCAAACTGCTGACTTACAGCACAATCAGTAGATGGATTTCTTCCAACCATCCCTTGCTCCCTTTTTGGAACCTGCTTCCATATTCATAGAGAACAGAAGTTCCATAGGCAGGCTGTCACGGGACCAGGACACTTGCACCATTTTACTCCCCTGAGGTTTTCTGTTGTCCCCCTTTAGGCCAAGCGTCAGGTACAGCTATGTGCTTGTTTGCTATTTTTGTTCTTGAGGGACAATAATGAGGCAATCGGAAAACATTATGCAAGAGGCAGGGAAATTAGCCTTGACAACAGTGGAGAAGGTACAAGCAAAAGAAAAACAAAGAAATGGAGAGCCATTGTAAGGGATATAAACAGCATTGATACTACAGATGAATAAATGATAGTGATACTGGAATTCTTTATTTCATTCTAAAATGGTATTTTCAGACATGTATCTAGACAATGGGGCTGAAATTTCTCAAGCTTCATTTCAGAACAGATGCACCTTTCTCTCGCATTCCCACAAGTACACCTGTGTATAGCACGTGTATAATCATGTGCCAGTACTTATGCATTCAGATAAATCTTAAAAGTTCCACATGGGTTTTTGCAGAGTAACAATCATGCTAAGGGTTGTGAAAATTCAAAGGAGAGTTAGAATTAAGTGAACCTTCCTTTAGGGCTGTGACTAAGATTAACAACTCTCTTCTGCTTAATTGCTAGGTTTTCTTCTGCAGACCTCAGTAGGAAGTGGGAAGATGGTCCTTAACCCTCTCATTCTGTCCATTTAGAGCCTGCAGGAACATGGTTTTCTTCATGCAGGTGCTTCTATGGTAGTTCTTATTTAATAGTTGTTTTGGGGTGACATCTATGACAGTCAGTAATAGAGTAGCACCTCATTGTGTATTTGCTGTGCAGATGCAGAATAATAAATTAATCAAATTTTATTTTGTAACTTAAGTCTCAGCAAGTGACCCAAGGACATCCTTTTTTATTTTTTCCACTTACTCCATTTTATATTTTGTTATAAAGAAAGCACTATAGGATAATGTTTCATAGGCACTGCTGTGCTAACTTCAAATTTTGTAGAAAAATTCTACCTCATTCTTCAGTCTAACTGCTACCTCATTCCTCAAATCCAATTTTGCAAATTTAAAAAAATAAAATAAAATTGGACTTAAAATGGAAACTTAAGTACAACTTTTTGATCATTGCTTCATAATTTAAGTAGTTTGTAGTGTCAATTATCCCACATCGCTGAAGCAAAGCTTGCCAAACCTGACAGAATAGCCAGACTTCTATAAATAGACCTCACCTTACCTTCTTTACTGTATTTTCAGCTGATGACAAGCTAGATGGCAATGTGAAACCTTATTCATTTGTGAAATTGTATCATCTGCTGGCTCTGCCTGTGTCTCAGATTGTCTGCTTCAGCAAAGGAGCTGTGTTGTTAAGCAACACACATTAACCCTTTGAGTGAGTGGCTGGGGGACACACAGATGCCCGTGCTGGCTTAAGACAGCAGGCTGGAGGTACTGTTGCACGTCTCCCAAAGTGCCAGAGACTGCTGAGGGCAGCTGAATGCAGCCGAGCAGTATGCCACCCCTGACTGGCTGTCCAGCACATGCCCCCCAGTGCCTACAGTCAGTCACAGAGGATTGGGGGCATGCACTGGGCAGCCAACAGGCACATGCTACCAACCCCCTGCTGTCAGCCTCCGGGAGGGGAGCAGCCAGCACAGAATCTCTCCCCTGCCCTGCCCCTCTGCCAGTGGCCAGGTGTCAATGGTGGTAGGGAACAGAGTCCCTGCCACGTGGACCCTGCCAGAGCAACTGGGAGGCACACATGGTGGTGGCTTCTCCCATCCCCTGCTACCTTGCCCAACTGGCCAGCATAGCTTCTCTTCCCAGCCCCTCCTCACCCCTCCACAAGCTGTCAGCGGCAGCTACCACTGTGTGGATCCGGCCTCCCCAGATCCAGCCAGAACAGCTGGGATGAGCCACATGGCAGGGGCCTCTGCTTTCCTGACAGCTGGCCTGGGGAGAGAAGCCATGCTGGCCATCTGGGCCAGGCAGTGAGGGAGGGGGGAGTTATGTTGGCGGGGGAGGAACTGGGGCAAAGACTCCACCCCTGCTGCCTGGTCCAGCTGACAGATGCAGGCAGGGCAGGGGAACAGAGGCTTTGCTACCTTAGCTCTGTGACAGCTCAGGAGTGGGGCAGGGCAAGGCTGACCTGGTGCTCGGCCAGAACAGATGAGTGCAGGCTTAGGCTAGCCTGCCTGCCGTGCAAGGGGAAGGTGGCTAGCAGGAGCCCACAAAGCAACCTGTGATGCCAGGGGACTGTAACCTAACTTGAGTCAGGAGGAGATCTTGCACAATCTTGTCCAGTCTTGTTTGATACAGTGGTCTAACCTAAACCGATTAAATCTAATAATCCATCCAGGTCTATTTTAGACTGGGTTCCACCATTTTTAAACCAGTCTCTGTTCACTGAACTTCTATTCTGTTACAGGTTTAGATCAGTTTCCAATCACTTATACTGGTTTATGTGTAATGTCCGTACTTAAGCTAGGTGTTTCTAGGGAACCCTTCTGATGGAAATTATCTGCCTGAGGATTAGAAGTCTTTTAACACAAGGCAGCTAATGGGTTATGCCCATGATTAATATGAAGTACAAAGGTTTGTTTCTGTTATTTGTTGAAGGTAGACTGTCAGAAGATAGCACTGTGTTCTACTGTGCGATGTTATGCACTGTGTATAAAAATATTTCCTTTTCTGGTGTAAATCTGTGGTTTTTCAGTTGCATTAAGTGGCTGTGTGTGCATGTGTTAGTAGTATAAAAAGTGGTAAAAAGGCCAGACTTATTTTTTCCTATAGCTACCTTTTGGTTGTATATATTCCTTTCTTGTACCCTGTTATTCACCCTCCCCCCTTCCCCAAGTTTCTGAGAAACGTGTGGGGAAAGTGTGTTTTCTTTTTACTTTTGTGCATATACAGAAATTAAAAAAAAAGATTTAATAGGTTTGCAGGAACTTTATAACATTAACTTCCCTGGACTGAGGGGAAAGAAAACAAAAAAATTTAAACTCAGAGCAGTTTGTTTTGGAAGGTGCCACTGAATAAAGGGAAGTAATTGTAATGCAGACTAGATTTTGGTTTTAACTAGTGGTCAAAACTATAGTGGTATAGGTAGATTATGTTTAAAACTAATGAGGTATCAAGCCACATTTCACATCAGTAATACTGTATACAGTTCTGATCTCAACTATTTAAAAGCTGAAGAAAATATAAAGGAAGGTAACAAGGCTGATACAAAGACTGGATATGAAGTGGGATTAAGGGAGCTATATTTATAGTCTATAAAGGAGAAAGCTCAGGGGTATATGGGCACAGGCTATAAATAACTTCAAGGTAACAATATAAATGAAGGAAGGGAATTATTTGTTCTCAGAAGATGGTAAAACATGGAATAATGGCCTGAAGCTGAGGAAAGAAAATTTTAGGCTAGATATTAAAACTTTTATCTAACTGCAAGAGAAATTGAGAGCAGTGACATAGATAACCAGAGCAGGAGTTTGAAGCACCATCACTGACCGTATTCCACAGATCACACTTAAGTTTGAGCAGTGTTGCAAAATGCAAGGCGCTTGACTGCGAGATGTGAAAAGATTTTAATAGGCAGGGCCCCTAACAGGCAGCCCAACCTGGACTAATGGTTCAGTTGGCCAAAACTGCGACAAGCTCTATCTGGAAGCCCCACCCTGGCTGATGACCCAGCTGCCCACTGTTAAGGCCTCCTGATCTGAGGCTGGGGAGGGCAACCTCTCTATTTATGCCAAAAGCTTTGCCTGAAGCTTTGAATTTTGTTGAAGTCTTTTAGGGACTCGCAAAACAGAGTGAGAGAGAATATAAAACAAGACCAGAGAAACCAAATGCAGAAGATAGCGTTTGGATAATCTGATTAATTATGGTAGTACTTGTTCAACCTTTATTAGTAGTACTTATTATTAGTACACTGCAAGTCTGCCTAAATCTTTTTTTTCAAGATCTGCTGTGGTAAGCCTCACTGGGTCTTGTGCACTCTGGTTTTCTGGTTTCTGACCCTATTCAGCTCTGCTGTTGGACTGTGGCTTTTCGACCTCCATTCAACTTTGGCCCGTGGCTCTAGAACTCTTACTCGTCCAGTGACCTGGACTCTGCCTCTGAAACTCCCCACCCTGCTCCAGTTTTGGTAATTTAGATTCCATCTCCTGTCTCTAGGTCTCGCCTGGTGCTCCACCCACTAGGCCATGCTGTCTGTGCTCCAGTCCTTACATTAATGACCTTATTTTTTATATTCATGTTGAGTATATTAAGCACTATAGTTAAAGTGTTTCTGTATACATATATTGCAGTGGGTACACCACAGATAATTTCTTGTCTATCAAAATCACAATCTGTCCCCACCCTCCAACTGGGTCAAATTATTGCTCTCTAGCTTTCTACCTCTCTCCAATCTGATGTCAGTAATGTTGACACCTGAGAATATAAACATTTTATTTTGTATATTACTTATCTAGGAAAGAGAAGGTCCAGTAACCCTTTGTTCTTTTTGGTTTGTACCTCCCCCCCACCCCTTTTCTATCTGGTTTAAGAATAAGATGAAATGGCTTAACATCACAAAACATAAAATCACAGAAAAATAGTGTTGGAAGGGACCTCAGGAGGTGATTTAGTCTCAACTCCCTGCTCGAGGCAGGATCGTCTCCATCTAAGTCATTCTGTACAGAGGTTTGTCTGTCTCACGTCTAAAAACGTCCTGGATGCAGATTCCACAGCCACTTGGTAATCTGTTCCAGTCCTTAACCACCCTTCGAATTAGAAAGCTATTCCTAACGTCATCCTTATATCCAAGCATTACTTCCTGTTCTGTCCACTGTGAACTGTTATTAAATCCCCTCTATCTTATCTTTTCTAGATGAAATAATCCCAGTTCTTCCAAACTTTTCTCATCGGACATACTTGGAAGAGTAGCGCAAGAAGCTGCAGTTACTACTAGCTGCAGTTAAAATAAATATGAGTGCTTTTTCATTTACATTGCTACAGGAATTATTTGTGTATCTAATAAAAGAGCAAGGACTACAGCTCTACCATGTGGGCATTGATACCACCAGAATTCCTAGCCTCCACCAGACCAAGCAAGGTCTATGGTTGAAAGAGAGACTTTCCAGGAAGCCAGCTTAATGTCATGGAGAACTGTGCTGAGAAAGATGCTGTCTTTTAGATGGCCATCAGAAAGCCAGATACCTTGGGAAAAAAGGCAGATATATTAAAATATATATATTCATATGCCTGCAACCAGTAGGGAATAAACTATGTAGTACACGAGACAAGAATTTGTTTTGGGGATATCTTTTATTGAAACAGGTGTAAAGTTTGGAGAGCTCCTAGACAAGCTTCTGAGCAGAAGAAGTGACTTGAGGAAAGGCACATTGTGCCCAAACATGTGTCTAACATCTCTCCCAGTTATGCAATTGGCTTAATAAAAGATATCACCAAAATACCTTCTCTTGTATATTTTTAGAGTATCACAACTATAGCAGTGCTCAAACCTTTTTTTACAAATATTCTGTAGTCTCTCTTTCTATAGGATATACCACAAAGTGTGCCTATTCCTGCTCCTTGGGTGCCTTCAGTCACCAATTCCTTGCTATCTCGCGCTCCCTCCCCCACAGGTGGGTAAATTATCTCTCATGTCCTATCAAGATGTATTACACTATACTACTGCCTGGCAGATCAGTAAGGTACACTGAAGACCATGTTAGTCTCCTTCCTCTGGCTTCTCTGAACCATTCTGGCAAGAGAGCCCAAAGATTTATGTTGTCATATTCCCAGAATTATATTACTACCCACTGACTCAGGAAAGTAAGGAGAAAAGATTTTCTAAACTGCTTTTGGATGTTTTGGCCTGGTGAGTAAATGTAACATAAAAAATTAATTAGTGTTAGTGCCTCTGTACACTAAAGCTGACAAAATGCACAAGGAGCCCTGGGCTCTGATAAGAATTAGTCCCTAAACAAAAATTTAAACAAAAATGTTTTATTTCTCAAACATCTTAAGAGGGCACTGTCACCTAAGTGATGTTACTTCGTAAGTCAGAAAGGTGATGGTAAGGATTTCCAGTGAGCGAAAACAGTGTGAATATGAAAATCCAGTTATCTGGCACATAGCTTGGCGCATTTCAACATTTAGTGTTTACTGCATTTAGAATGAGCTGTCCAGAAGTGTTTTCGTATATTTTGTCTGCCTGTCTTATGATGTAAAAATTGTTATCAATTTGTTAATTCCGTATTTTGATTGACAGTATCCTTGTTTACATATAGATCTTTCCAAAAGCCTGCAGAAGTGAAATTTCCCTTTTTTATTACTTTTTTTTTTCTTTGCAGTCTCTCTCTTTTTCATTGTAGCCCATTCAAAACTATTGGTCTAAACATAATATCTTTAGAATGCTTGGATTTAACTTTGATGTATGTTATGAAATCCATCCTTGGGGGGTTGAGAGGGGAAAGGAACAAAAACACTTAAAAATAATGAGATTGCCCCAACTAGATCTAATCAATGCATTACAAAAATATAATATGAAAATTACACTGACATGAAGGTGAGGGGAAGGGAACAGGGTTTAATCTTCCCTCTCTCACCAGCATGTCTGCCTGGCCCCTGCCACACCCCCTGCCACTCAAGTGGCAAAGTGGGGAGAAGCCTGGGCGGGGCTACTGCACCTCTTTCAGGCAGACTGTGGCGAGGGTCCTGTGCCAGTGGGAGAAGGAAAAGAGGAGGGATTAAACCCCTCTTCCTTTCCCAACCTTCGTATCAGTGTGCCAGCTAGGGGTGGGGGTCTGGGAGAAAACCCTGGCAAGCGCTGCTTCCCACCTCCCTCTCCAGGCACACTTTGGGTGGGGACCATGCAGGCTGGGGTGGGGGTTTAAATCCTTCCCTGGACATGCTCAGCAGCTTGCTAGGGCCTGGCCACACCACCCCCATCAGCTCAGCTGCCCTCCAGCCTTCTGGCCACTGCTGAAGGGAAAGGAGGGCTCGTTCTAGTGCCCTTCTTCTTTTAGCCTGAGACACTGCAGGTATGTGGCTATATTTCGGGAATGAAAAGTGAATGTCTGTTCACTTGTTTTTTGGTTCAGTCTATGCAGATTAGACTAACCTTCAAAAACTTTTTTGATTTTAGCTCTGGCTTTTTGAATATCTGAACTTAGCCCTAGAAGTGATAAAACCCCTTTCTTAAAGTAAGAGAACCATTCTGACTGGACCATTCTTGTATCCCCTTAAAATAAGGCTGGTAGATTTGAACAGAGTTTAAATAAATATAGTCTTAATGAAATCTTCCTGAATTCCATAGAAACCACTCTAATGAATGATGTATTTATTATATATTTTGAATCACTGTATCAGCTTCTTTACAACTGCTGCTTAGGTCAGTCTTTGTGAGTCTTACTTGCATTAGTTACCATTTACTTTAATGTTAGTAAAGAGTGTTTAGCAAATTTTAGAACTGGGTTTATAATAAACTTAGGACTTCAGCAGTGTAGGATGCTTATTTATCACTTACCCAAATTACCGGTATGTTGCTCAAGCCATTCAGTTGGCAAAGAGAATTTAGGATACCTTTGAAACTGAGGTGGAAAGATGGTCAAGTTGTCCTCTTGGTTTTAACTAGCTGTTAACAGGAAAAGAATCAGCAGGCTTCTTCATGCATTTGCTATGGCAGTTTCACTCCTTTAGTTCAATGTATTTGTGTGCTTGCTGTCTGTTGCCCTTGGATTACAGCCATGCTTTTAATGCCAGATCTGAATGGAGCAGACATACGCAACAATAGTTGAACATGCTGAGGGTTACGTGTAAACAGCACTGTACTTGAGACTGTGTCAGACTAGTGATGTGCTATTGATATTTTAACACAGGACTCCCACAAAAATGTTTGCAGTTAGCATGTGAGAGACTGCATTCATCACTGGAGTATGTGTTTTATTTAAACAGAAATACTTTCTCATAACCAAGGCATCAACATTATTTGGCATGTTGAATGTCTGTCTCAGACTGTAGTACTACTAGTAGTAATAGTAATAATAGCAACAAAGGTAAAATTATATTATTATTTCTTCTATATTTATTTCAGATTAACAATCCAACCACTTCAGAGTGAAAGGCAAGGGGAATTTATGCTCTTTGTCCACATAACAAAATTCTGGCAACCTTTTATATAGAAAACTTTGCCTTCCTGTTTCAGATAAGAGACTTAAAATCTAGCAGGTGATCTTTTGTTAGGGAAGTGTACTTTATGTGAAAATCATGACTAAAGTAGGGTGATAATCCATGTCAGTATCTGTGTGATGCTACAAGCTGGAACTACTTTGTTCTTTGCAATTGTCATTGTTCAAAACCTGGGAAATATCACACAAAATATTAAAATAACATTATGACAATTGCAAAGCAAGCCTTTAGGGAAAGCTGGAACTAAGTTAATCTGCGGAAACCACATTTGCCTTCATTCTGCATATATTATGATACGGACTTTAACTAAATTAGCAAATAACCGTTTTCCCCATAGGACCCATCCTCACAGGGTTCATGAAATGAACAACTCCTCCCCCCCTCCCCCCAATGCATTTTGTTTTGTTTTGTTTTGTTTTGTTTTGTTTTAATACCTTCAGTCTTCCATTTGTGATCTCCCACCCCCCGGCTAGGTACAGCCATTCAAAAGCCCGAGGTGGATTCATTCTAAATGATGTGGCTTTCTGTAAGTGGCGTAGTTTAGATGGGTAGTAAACAGAACACATGTTCACCCTTTGGTGGGGAGGTGCATGCAGGCTGCCTATCTTAAACTGGGTTCCACCATTTTTATATCAGCCTGTGTGCACTGGACTTCTGTTATCGGTTTAGACCAGTTTCTGATCACTTATACTAGTAAAAGTATAATGTCTGTACCTAGCACCTGTGTGTTTAGTAGAGATTATTCAAACTGTGCTGTGAAAACAAAATTTTAATTTCCTTATGAGCTTTTCTGTGATGCATCTCAGTGTTTTCACAACACCCTTCATGAATTGAGTGGAAGCATTATTATCTCTGTTACAAATGGGAAACAAAGATACTGAAGGATTAAAATATCCACTAATGTTTATGCCAGTTTTGAGGAACTATTTCCTCCTGTTCCCCCCAAGTCCTTTTACATCATATTGCACTTTTTACGTTCAAAGTACAGCTTGAATGCTTTATTTCACAGCATTAATAGTAGTCTTTCAAAATACTTTTGTTTGTAAAATATAAGCAACTTGTTCCTATCTGTTTTAAAGTCAAAATAAATCATATTTCGCCTGAGGATAACTTTATCTAGAAAAGAGTGAATGTTACCATAAGCAAGGAATATTACCCTCCTTCCACTCAAGTAGGGTTAAATATTATAGGTTGTTCCTGGGAGTCATAACACTCAACATCCTTGGTTTCGATCTTGTTAAAGCCTTTTTAGGAACTCACAGAAGAGAAAAAAAGAGAGAGAATAAAAAATAACAGAGAAAGCAAATACAGAAGATAGGATATCAGGGTAATTATGGCAGTACTTGTTCAACCTTTATGATTAGCATTTATTTTTCTCGTAGCATTTCTGCAAAATAAAAAGGAAAACAAAACAGTCTTAGCTGACCTGTTGCTCTTGTCTCAAAAAATTCCTTCAGACAAAAACTGTTGCTTTTTATTTGTGAGGGGGATTTGTGGCATTTTAGATTTTCTGCTTTAGTATTCAACTTTGACCTCAGTTACATAACCACACACCCACATGCTAAAAGAACATTTTGGTTGCAAAATCAAGCATTCAAAAAGTCAGGAAGTGATAGAGTTTAAGACCCTTGTGCAGATTTCTGTAAAGCATCCATTAATGTAAAGTTCAGTGTAGCAATGCCTCAAAGGGTCCTTAATCTCTTAAGTTTAGACACAATTTAGGAAAGAGAGCTCCTTCATCACAAAAATGAAATTATTGGACAATCTTTCAAGGGTTCTTTTGTAACAATGTAAAGGCTTTCTAGGGCATATCTTTACCGTCATAGTACTGCACCAGTGAGCAATACATTAAAGAATACCATATTACACATCTGTACTTGCTACTTCTTCAGTACATTATGTAGCCCCCTATTAATGTGGTGTCAATAAACTTGCCACTTGGTGCAATACCTTTGGGGGAGCTGCACTAAGGGCAGATAAATTCCTTCCATTTGGGGAAGTAGCAAATGTGGAGCAGGTGTAGTGGGCCTCAGTGCAGCCTTCCCTGGTGAGTTACTAGTGTGGTATACATGTGCCCATAAAGGATTTATTGCCAGCCTGTTTTAAAGCAGCTACTACAAAAGAGGAAGAGCTAGGAGGAAAGGCCTCTTTGTCTTGATTTTACAAAATGTTTTCTTGTCTCCTTCCAGACCTTTGGAGTTCTGGAATAGAGGCTCTGCCTGGTAGCCTCTGAAGTTAGGATAGTGGGAAAATCAAGCAGTTCCAAGGTAGAATCATAGAATGATGGAAAATTAGGGTTGGAAGGAACTTCAGGAGGTCTAATCCAACCCCCTGCTCAAGACAGGACCATCCCCAACTAGGTTATCCCAGCCAAAGCTTTGTCTAGCCAGGTTTTTAAAGGCTCCAAGGATTGAGAGTCCACCGCCTCTCTGGGTAACCTGTTTCAGTGTTTTACTACCCTCCTAGTAAGAAAATTCTTCCTAATATCTAGCCTAAACTTCTGTTCCTGCAACTTGATACCGTTGCTCCTTGTTCTGTCATCTGCCACCACTGAGAACAGCTTAGCTCCATCCTCTTTTGAAACCCCCTTCAGGTAGTTGAAGTCTGCTATTAAATCCCCTCTGTCTCCTCCTCTCTAAACTAAGTAAGCTCACTTTTCTCATAAGTCATGCCCTAATCATTTTTGTTGCCCTCTACTGGACCCTCCCCAATTTGTCCACATCCTTTCTGTGGGGGGGAGGGGGGTGGCACACCTGAACAAAGTACACCAGATGTGGCCTCACCAGTGCTGAATAGAGGGGGATAATCACTTCCCTTGACCTGCTAGTAACACTCCTACCGACGCAGCCCAGTATGCCATTAGCCACCTTTGCAACAAGGGGACACTGTTGGCTCATATTCAGTTTGTCTACTGTAACTCCCAGGTCCTTTTCTGCAGAGCTGCTGCCCAGCCAGTCAGCCCCCAGCCTGTACTGGTGCATGGGATTGTTCCGTCCTAAGTGCAGGACTTTGCACTTGTCTTTGAAGCTCATGGGGTTCCTTTTGGCCCTATCTTCCAATTTGTCTAGGTCACTGCGAATCCTAGCCCTACTCTCCAGCATACCTACTGTTCCCCCCAGCTTGGTGCCATCTGCAAACTTGCTGAGGGTGCACTCTATGCCATCTTCCAAGTCATTGATGAAGATATTAAACAAAACCGGCCCCAGGACCGACCTCTGGGCCATTCAGCTTGATACCAGATGCCAAGTAGACATTGAGCAAGCCATTGATTACTACTCTGAGCCCAATGCTCCAGCCAGTTTTCTATCCACCTTACAGTCCATTCATCCAGCCCATACTTCCTTAGCTTGCCTGCAAGAGTGTTGTAGGATCAAAAGCCTTGTTAAAATCAAGGTATGTCACATCCATTGGTCTCCCTGCATCCACAAAGCCAGTCACCTTGAAAGGCAATCAGGTTGGTCAGGCATGACTTGCCCTTGGTGAATCCATGCTGACTGTTCCTAATCATCATCGTCTCCTCCAAGTGCTTAGAAATGGATTTCTTGTGGATCTTCTCCATGATGTTTCCAGGGACTGAGGTGAGTCTGACTGGTCTGTAGTTCCCTGAATCCTCCTTTTTCCCTTTCTTAAATATGGGTACTATGTTTGCCCTTTTCCAATCATCCGGGACCTCTCCTGATCAGCATGAGTTTTCAAAGACGACGGCCAGTGGCTCTGCAATCTCATCAGCCAACTCCCTCGGCACTGTTGGGTGCATCCCATCTGGCCCCATGGACTTGTATATGTCTAGCTTTTCTAAATAGTCCCTAACCTGTTCATTTGCCAATATTGGCTGCTTACCTTCTCCCCAAACTGCGCTGCCTGGTGCTGTAGTCTGGGAACTGGCCTTGCCTGTGAAGACTGATGTGAAGAAGGCATTGAGTACTTCAGCCTTTTCTGCATCTTTTGTCACAAGGTTGCCTCCCCCATTCAGTAAGGTTACCACACTTTCCCTGAGCCTCCTCTTGCTATTGACATACTTGTAGAAACCTTCTTGTTACCCTTCACATCCCTTGCTAGCTGGAACTCTAACTGCATTTGGGCCTTCCTAACTTCATCCCTGCATGCCCAGGCAATGCTCTTATACTCCTCCCTAGGTGTTTGCCCAAGTTTCCAGTTCTTATAAGCTTTGTTTTTGTGACTTGGTTTACTGAAGAGTTCCCTGCTAACTGATCCCTGAATCACCTGAAAAAAATCAATAGTAAGTAGGGTAATTTTGGAGCTGCTGATTATGGGGCCGAAGAGAAGGAAAAAGCTGCCATGTTCTTCTGGAAGTCAAAGTTCAGGGACTTAAGCATCTAAACAATCAGGCAGGGAGTAGTTTACACCCTCTCCCCTCCCCCCCCCCCCCAATTTTATCAGATTAAATTGTAGGGTTCAGCATGTAAACCTTATTGTTTACATACATCCAAGCCCTGCACAGTTCATATGCCTCCTAGTCAGGACGACCGCTTCACTAATGGTTCTTTCAGAGGTCACTGTACTGACAGGTACAAGAAGGGCTTTTTTGTGTGTGTGTCTTCAGTAAGCTAGTTGGCAATTTGCTGTTCCGTAAAGAGGAAATGCAAGTGTTATTTTCGCACTTTTATTTCAAGCAACTGCTTAATCAGAAATCTGAATCACCTTTAGAAGTGCTATTGTATTGCACAGTAATTTTATAGAATTAATTCTGAGCAAGTGAAAGCTGGCTTTATAATGATTTGGCATTCTTTTAAGGTTCCCTAGTCAGCTGCAGAGTTCCCCGGAGTGAGTCTGTCCCTTGCTTGCCTGGTGGGGTTAGGCTGTCATGTAAACAAAATGCTTAGTACATTTGCAGCCTTGCTCTTTATGCTGTTAACTTGTATCAATAGTAGAAGCATGTATTAATACTGACATGTATTAATTAAGGAAAGGAAAGAAACAACGTAATTTCATCCTCATTTTGCTCAGCTGCTGCCTTTATGTTAGTGTTGTGGTAAAAACACCGTCCTCTCCTTACAGTCTATGCAAGGGAGAGACCTGACTTGTTTGCTTATTGGTTTTGATAATTAATGTCCTGTGCAATGCATTTAGGTAATAGGTTTATACCTGTTTTACCTAGAGCCAGAAATATGCCCATTTGAGTCAGGGCTTGCGTCAGTGGAAACTGAATGAAGTGTTTGTTCTTGTTTGCTAAAAATCAGGCCAGATGTTGATTGTTTTCTTCTGGTCTAGAGTAGCAGTCTTTTCTCTTGTCTACCCAAAATATTGTGGCTGACACAGAGCTAAGTGCCCACAGAAGTCTACTTCTCTAAATTCACTGTGCAGCCCAGAAAAGCAATACACCAAAGTGGCAAGATAAACCTGATTAATCATGTCATACAGTGATGATTGTGGACAAAGATTTCCAGTGACTTTTTTTTTTTTTTTGAGCTGCAAACTTCCAGAAAATATTTAAATTAGCCAGTAATACAGAGTTATTCCAGGTAATGTATGCCCCAATTCAGCACTTAGCATGTTCCTAATATTAACTATGTAAATAGCCTTACTAAAACCTGTATGCTGAAGCTCCTTACTGAGCATTGGTTAAATTGATAAGCCTATGAAGGATTCTCTTAGATTTCATGGCAGAAGCACTCTAACTTATTGTGCTTTATCAAAGTGTGATAAGTTTATAGCAAGAGCCAACCAAACAGATGTTTGGTGTTTGGTGGGAGGGGCTTGCAGCCTGCCCGTTGGGGGTGGTCCCGCACACCTTCCAGGAGACTTCCAGAGTGGCCCCTGTAAGCAGCTGGTGGGGAGAAGATGGGGGGAAGGGGGAACAGAGCCCCCACTGTAAGACCCTCCCACAACTTGCTGGCTGGGGTGTCGGGGGAAGGGGGGATGGGCTCCATTCCCCCCACACCCCCCAGCCTGTGCGTGGGAGGCACGGCTCCATTTTCCCCTCCTCCCCTGCCTCTTGACAGCTGTAGCATGGAGCAGCCTGGCCGGGCTGTTCAGGCAGAGGGCTTTGGGGTCTGTGTCCCTGCAGCAGCGCTGGTGGAGCAGCACAGCAGCGCTGCCCAGTCTGGGCTGCTGTGGGGACACAGACCCTGGGCACCTTCTCACCCAAGCCAAGCAGCAGCTGAAGCCCAGCTGGGGTGCCTGCTAAGAGAGAGAGAGACCCCAGACTCCTTCCACTGCAGCCAACATTCCCCCCCTGCCCCCACCTCATCCAGGCTCTGGTATGCCACAGGGCTGAGGCAGCTGTGGGGACAGAAACCCCCCTTCTTCCACCCCTGTCCCCCCACCAGGCTGCATGCAGGGCTGGGGTCAGAGTCTGTCACTGACTTGGGTTAGTGACAGCCAGGGGGGCAAGGCTGGCTCAGTTCTGTGGCAGAACAGGTGAGCTGTCCCTAAGGCTGGAGTGCAGCCCTGTGCAATGCCGCCTGGGATATTAGCAATCGCACCCTAAGTTAACCCTCAATGGGATCTGGCACAGACGTTTCATAAAGTGCTCTAGCAGAAAGCACTTTAAGTTAACCCTGGATGGATGTGTACTAACCTAGAGTGGGAGCCGCCATTTTTGAAGCACTTTGTGGTGTGAACGTCTATTCTGTTATGGCTGTAAAGCACTTTCTGCATACTTAAAGCGCGTTAATTGTAACAACTGTCCCTAACCTGGGTCTACTGTTTTATTGGGATTGAAAGAATGAATTGGTTTTTAAAAGATTTAATTATTATTAGCAGTAGAAAGTTGGGCAAGAGTTGGCATTTTAACTGAAAGGCTGTTGGGCTCTCGAAAAATAGTGGGTTACCAACAAGGTTGTTTTTTTCCCAACAGCTTTCACAAGATGTCCTGGCAGTTCTGTCTCAGTTAATTTGCTCTCCTGTTTCATTGTACTTGGCTATCTTGTCTCTCTCCAATTGTTTGTTTCTTTTTAAAATTTTGTCTAGATATACTTGCATTTTGAAGATAGATGGCTGTGCAGGATGACTTTACCTGGTACAACGTTATTCTACCGGCTATAAATATAGCTGTTTATAGACTGGTTAAGTATCTTAGCATAATTAGTAATGAATAGTCTGCCTCAGTAGGATTCATTCTATACCTTATTAGAATTATCCTGGACCAGATACCAGTAACAGATCAGGAGACCTAAAAGGAAACACCATTGAACTTACTATTAAAAAGCTTTAGGGTTCATCTCTGTTGTTATGATCCTTTTAAGTTGCTTGTTCATGGGACTGGTTTTTGAGAAGACCATACAAAGTAATAAAACAGTGAAAGGTAGCAACTATGCTGGGCCTTTTTCACTGTTCTAGTAGTGATGTACAAATAATATTGTCATGATAAACGATTGTACTACCCTTTGTATCCTGCTCCTCTAAAAGAGAGCTACCTGATAGTAGCCAGTATGGTGTATCTTTCAGGCAATTTCAATCTAATACTAGTGTTAGACTTCTGTAAGAAGATAGCCTATAAAACTGGAGTCCTGCTTTGCTGCATCAACATGTCTGTAGCTCATAATAAAATCGAGTTTCCTGCTTTAGCCATAGTTTGGTCTTAAAATAACCTGGAGAAATTATAGTTCTGATTACAGAGAAAGTAAAAGACTTAGAATATTCTCCTAATACAGCTACAGGATGACATGAGAGTTGTCTACAGTCTTCCCTTTAACGGGCATCTGTAAGCGGGAATTAGAGCTTTGGAAATGGATCATTTGTTTTGCAATCACGTTCAATTATTTTAAGAACATGGCAAACTTTTCTTTCTGGCAAAAATGAATATCTGGAATCTAGCTAGGGGAGAATAAGTATTTTTAACACACATGAATGCCACACAAAAGTTCCATAGAAAAAAACCCAATGTCTCGTGGGGGGAAAAAGTGGTGTTTGAAATGACTGGAAATGTGTCCAAAACCAACTTCAGAGGATAGCAGCAAATTCAAAGTTATGATACATTTCCCTCCATCCCTTTCTTACTAATATGGTACTTTGGAAGTTGAGGAAAATGCTTTGAAAGAGTACTGATGAACAAACAATGGATAATGCACAAGTAATAAAACAGAAAACTGTTCCTAAAACAACTGTTTGCTTCTGCCTAAATGCAAACATTAACTGAAGGCAGACAAGGTTCCTTGGATGAATTTGATATCTTTTATTAGACCAACCCAAATAGTTGGAGAATAGTTATTAAGCAAGCTTTCGGGTTCAAAAACCCTTTGTCAGGCTAAGGAAGTTTCAGCTCCAGGGAGAGCACACACCAACTGCTGAAACTTCCTTAGCCTGATGAAGGGTTTTTGAACCCAAAAGCTTGCTTAATAACTATTCTCCAACTATTTGGGTTGGTCTAATAAAAGATACCAAATTCACCCAAGGAACCTTGTCTGCCTATGTCCTTAGACCAACACGGCTATAACCTAAACCCCTGCAACATTAACTGAAAGCTTCTTTGGATCTTCCCATCTCTTCTTATCTCTCTCCTAGCTCTTCTCTCTCTTCTCCTAGCACTTTTTACAGGTTATCCTTTTTGTTAAATTAATCTCTAAGTTTATCTACACTAACTTCAAAATACATTTGTCCTTTAACTATATCATGGAGATGAAGGCAATAAAGAAGCCCATGTGAATCAAGTGAAGAAACTGACCAATGCCTTCGTTCAGTCTGCCACAATTTAGACTTACAGAATTTTGTCATTGGTTAAGGCCCCAATCCTGCATAAGGATCTCCACAGATATAAGCAGCTGTAAGATTCCGTACAACCCTAAACATCTCTTGCCTTGAAGGCTTTTGCAGGGTTAAGGCTTAAAGCTATTTTTGTAGTCAGAAGAATTAACGCTTTTACCTCACTTAAAGTAGTTTGTCTTTCTTGCTATGTGATTTTCTATCAATGCAAAAATGTAGCAAGGCAACACTTTTGTAATATGGCCCCACTTTCGCTCACTTTTTTGCTAATTGCTATGAAGGACAATAACCACTGCATATCACATGTGTTATATAATGTTAACTAATGTGCAGCGTCCATAAATTAAGTAGTAAGGCTCTGGCACATGTTCAAGCACCTTTTCACGCTCATCTGACCTAACAAGTTAAAAGGATAGACTAGGCTGTCACTGGCTTGGGCATTTTGTGTGTGTGTTAGGTTTATGTAAATATAGGCTGATTCTTATCTTACATACTCAGTGAAGATTGAGAATAACTGGCAATGGTGTCAGGACTGTAAAAAGCCATTGCGACACAATAATTGGGCCCATCATTTTTTCCTTCAAATTTCATTATTTCTATTATTTCTCCTCTCTTAGGGGTTTATAAATTGAATACATTTTACTTTCTCACATATCTGCTACGCTGTTCAGACAAGGCGTCACTGCAGGATCTGGTTCCAAGGGGAGTGGTCTGCGGTGGTCTGAACTGTCCAAGCTTTGGAAGAACACATACTGAATCCCCATTGTACCCAGGAGTAATCCTATGACGGCGGAAAGACAATAACGTTTCTAAACTCCTTCAGCTGGTGCCAAGAAGTTAAGTGACTGTTCAGAACTAGATGAGTAAGAGAAACAAGTTCCCACAAATGTTCACAAGTTCACAGTTCCCATGCGTGTCTAGTCCATGGGTTTAAAACGGCCCCTTAGCAATCTCCTTTCCAAAGTGAATGATGGACTAGCACAGCTCATGAGAGACTTTATAGTTTTAGGGATGGGCTGCTAACTTTACCCAGTGCCAAGAAGGAGAGAAGATATGAAATCCCATTCATGCCTATTTTTCCTCACTTGTTTCTACTCTCTTCTGTAGAGACTTAATTCTTTCTCTCTTCTCTTCTTCAGCCCCTTCTCTTGGGAACTTTCAAGACTCACAGCATTAGAGGCAAATTTGAGTTGACGAAGACCTCATAGTACTTAGTGTAAATCCTTCTTGGGGCCTGTTTCAATAAATAGACTCAACTTCATCAGTCTTGCCCAGGCCCCCCCCCTCCCCCCCCCCCCCGGATGTAGTATATAGTGTAATCCTTAGGAGATTTTTGTGGGAAGTGATTAACACACATGCAGAGAAGAGCATATTTCTAAGTGAAATAACTCGTCATTTATTATTCGTTTTCTGCCTCCCTCCCTCTATAACTAACTGAAAGGCACCACTGCACTTCATCATTTAAATGGTTTGAAAGAGTATTTTATTTTCAGAAACACAGCCATTACTGAACTATAGGAGCAGATGGAAATAATCCAAAATCATAAAATGGCTATATATTTACATTCCCAATTTAAGAACAGAGTACACCCCATTTTGGGAGGCTGGGGAACAATATCAAATTTAGGGCTGAGACCTTTGAGCCAAATGTCATTTGGGAGCAAGTTACAATGACTTCATAAAGTTCTGAAAACAGTGGGTTTACAATGTGTATATTGTTTAAAGTTGCAGCCACGGAAGCACAAAACCCAACAACCTAGGCTAAGTGGATGAAGAGCGTAACTGGGAGTCAGGAGATCCTCATTCTTCTTCCCAGGTGGTCATCCTTATCAAGTCACCTAACCTACTTGTGACTTGGTTTCCTCATCTGATGGAGATGACAACAGTTATCCCTGTCTTTACAAAGCATTTTCAAAGCTGGTGTATGAATACAGAGCAAATACATTAATACCGTGTTTACTCAAATGCTCAAATACAACTGGCATGTGGGAAGGAGCCCTTTATCTTATAACTGCATACAAAGAAACCTCTTTAAATACATTGTCTAGTATTAAACTGCTTCCAAAAGCAGCATGTGCTGAGCAATGGAAACTAAATGAAGTTGATTAAATGCAGCTAACACTGAGTGTGCCTAGAAAACACATGGCCCACATTGAGTTAACATACTGATGGAAAACTTTTTTTTTGCAAGATTTTATTTAAAAACATGCTTACTGCCCTACACTTACAAAGTTTCACACATTGAGCATCCTCGTTTTACCAAGATTTCATGTTGCGGAAACAACCGCATATCAAAAGCATACAACTACATATATTTAAACCTTTAAACAGCATGCATCAGCTTCCCACAAAAACCGTTACAGAACTCTTGTCGTCCTACAGAACTACATGAAAAACTTATTACTTCAATAAGCACCTGAAACTCTCCACCCCTCCCATCAGAGTCCTCTCTCTTAGTTCCATGAAACAAGTGTGCCCAGTCCTTTTTCCTCCACTTCTCTGATCTTTTCCTTGTCCTGATTGATGTAGTCTTTCAGTTCAAGAAGACCCAGCTTCAGGCACTCTTTTTCAGTGAAAGCCAACCTCTTAAAAACCCCAGACGTTTCTTACTTTTCATAAATTAGTTTTAAAACATGCTAATAAAGTCCCTAATATTGTTTCCTCTGGTCTGAGCCTATATAGTACCATCTCCCATGTTAACAAAAGGCTTATTTTTGTGACATTCAGAAAATAGTGGACTTTCCCACACCCCCTTTGCAGACGTACACTCCTGAAACGTGTCCTACCAATTTTTTCCCCCCCAGCACCTCTCCCTTGGACAACTAGATGTGCTTGTCAAGCCCATCTGTGCTGGATTCTTGAATAGAATAGCTAGTCCAGCTGCTTGGTTTTCATTTGTCCCTGACCACCAGGATTGTCTCCATTTCCACCTTTTCTCAAAATGCTTATGATCACTTTCCCCCGTGTACCACATTTTTAAGGCAGATTATGTGTGCCCTTACTTGTTTTAACATGGGTTCAATCTGTTCCCATCTTTTCATTGTTAATGCACTCTTCACATTAATAGTTGCTATGATCCATGCTGTTGTGCTTGTTTTGAAATGAATGAACCTATGCCTTTAAGGTTTGTTGGAGCTGCTGCTTATTGTGGTTGACTGCCCTTCCTTCAACTCTCATGCCTGTAGATTCTGCAAGCTGCCAGATTTGCCTTTACATTCCGAAAAGCTTCCATTTTTGTCCATCTGCACTGTTTGCTACTTCCCAATCTCCACTCCAGGCGGGGGCCAAAAGGAGTTAATGGCAGGAAAACTGTTCTCTGGCTCTGGCTAACTAATTCCTTCACTACCAGGTTTCTTTTTCCTGATTTCCTTTACCTGTGTTTTTCTCCCTTTTCCCATTTTGAGTCCCAGGCTCTTCTACTTGTTCCACTTCCATTCCATCTGCTTCTTTAGTTTCTTCTTCTTCCTACCCCAACTCCATCTCTGTGTACTCTGCTTTCTCCCTCCTTCCCTTCTTCTCCTTTTTTTTTTGCTGCCTTAATCACAGCTGTCATACTCTCCTTTTTCCATGTTCCTCCCTCCTGTGGTGTCATCTCCACCTTTCCTCACCCCACCACTTCTGTCAGATTTACCTGCGGGAGCTGTTCTCCAGCCTGCCTGGTAGTCATGTGCACATGAACATGTGCAGCTCCTTGCAGGCTGGAACTCTGCCAGCCTGCAAAGGGAAGCCCACTGTTTCCTGCGTTTTTCTCCTTTAAAGGAGAAAATCCAGGTTTTTCTCCTTAAAATGAGAAAATCTGGGTTTTACTGTGTATTGTCATTGCAAATGGAAAACCTGGATCCCCGATTATGATATCATTACCCACATAAACAGTGAAAAGAGATTAGACCACAGTTACTTTGTACTTATTCTTGCGTCCCTTGGAATGTAATTTACACTTGCATAAGCTAAATTATCACAGCACTGGCTTTGAATTTGGCCCATTATCTCACCTGCCTTCTCTGAAAGCATATACCTTGGATCTATGAAAGAGTATTCGTGCTCCTTTGTGGATGAGCATATGCACTAATGGCTGTCTGAAAGTTCTTGCTGGTGATGGTGAGAAGGCTGCCAAGGATGATGGCCGTGGATTTGTAGGGAAATAACAAGTTAATTGGGGAACCTCTGCTGATTGAGCAAAATTGAATCTCCAGAGAAGTAGACATTTTTGAAGAAATGTGGGGATACTTGGAGTCATTCTGAAATGGATACTCTTCAGGAGAAAAAGTATTGTGCTTGAAAGGTTTATTTTATCATCTTGTACATACTTATATGTAATTTAATCAAGTTCTGTTTATGTTTGGTGTTCAGATTTCATTCCTTCACCAGGAAGGAACAGTGAACAACATTAAGTAACACAGCTGAATCTAGTCAGTGCTGGCCATACTTGTGTGGGGAGCAGTAGAGGAGCTGTTTACATTTCCCCTATACTGGTGCTGGTTTTGTGCTAACAAGCAGCATAATTAGAGCAGCCCAGAAGCTGCTTTTAAGCTATGAGTGCTTGTAGTGACCTTGAAGAACAGGGAGGGAAAGGAAATGATTTGCTTCTCCTACTTCAGAGGAAGATGCAACAAACATTTCAGAGTTTTCAGGGTTGTGTTTTTTTGTTTTTTTTCTGTTTTTAAACTGAAATTTCAGAAAGACGCCAGCCTGGCTTGAGTATTGGGCTGTAGACCAGAGTTCCCCCATTAGCTTCTGGGATTTTCAGGACCCCATCTATGTTTAAGTCCCATAGATTTCAGTGGGAGTCAGGCATCTGACTTTTGAAAATTCCATTCTGTACCTTTGAATACCTGAATGCCTTTAAAACATGGCCCTAAATGATTAGGCATTTTCTTTCTATTGCTGTGATTACTGAAGTAGAAATCTCATTTGGAGAATCAAAATGCCTATATATATATATATATATTTATATAATAGTTAAGTACATGGCTCCTGCCAGCAGGCAGCTAGAGGGTAATAGCTGTAACACAGCTAAATGTTGCATAGGTAAAATTGCTGCTTGCTATTTGCATCACAAAACTTACTATCAAAAGTTTGTGTGTATAATGGGGTCAGAGGAAATTAAAGTTGCCTTTGGCTCTTTATTATAGAAGCTCACGCTGAAGTTTGAAACTACCAGAGTAGCTGGGTAAATTCAGCAGCAAGGAAGCCTTCAATTAACTATATCAGTTCTATTTGTGGTACAAAGGATCTGAATGGCCTACATTAGCTTAAAAGAAAGAAGGCGAACTAGAAATTAAAACACCCTGCATACAGCACCCTCAAAGGAAAGCAGTGGGATCAGTCAGTCAGCAGTTCGAGACAGTAATGAATTCAAAGGCTAGGTCTTAGATTGAACTTAAGTCAGTTCACTCTCTACTCAATAAGACATCCAGACAGAACCTCTTTACAAGAGGTTGCGTAAACTGCAGCGCACACTATAATCAGCTGTAGAGGCAATCAGTGTAAATCAGTTCAGAACAGAACGTGGTAAAGGGGTTTTTTTATTTGTTCGGTTGGTGGGTTTTTACAAAGGGAATGGTTAGCTCAGCTCAGGGGATTGGTTACTTGCAGGGCACTGCATCTTTAAGGCAGTAGTTTGAATCTGACCTGGTTGTGACTACTGATATAGCTGGTAAAATATGTATTAACTGCACTTTAAAAGAAAAAAGGGGGGAAATTGAAACATGCCTTGGAATACATAGTCTTGAAGAAATCTGAACCTTTGTATCAGTTACTTTTTATATTGGATCCAGGCATCCAAGGGCTGTTAATTTTACAGGGTCATATCTGGAACTAGCATGCTTACAAAGTGGCTGGCATGTATACTGGAACCACCCTTCAAGGTTGGGCAGGAAAGAATTCTTCTCCTACTTGGAATTACTTTACAAATCCTACTGAGTTTTTGAAGGATGGAGGAGAAAGCCACAAACTACAGATCTACAGACACACACACGCACATTTCTATCTTCCTCCTGTGCAGTAGATAAGCAGGAAACTATTGGTTGGGGATCCGTGGAAGGAGCATGTGGGTCTTCTCACTTCTGCTGTTGCTGAGAAGGGCACTGTTTCCATCTGATGAGGGTTTTCTGTAGTTGCAGGGAAATGGGCAGAATTTGACTTATGGGGTCTAATCCAGGAACACCCACTGAAGCAGATGCCAAGATCTCAGAATTGAAATTTGGTCCAGTAAATCTCCAAAAATAAATTTTTGAATTAGTTTCTTGGAACTCCTGAACTGGTTATATTTATGATACAACTGCCATCCAGTTTGAAAGAGACTTGGAATTTTTCACCACTCAAAGACATTTAGAAACACACAAATGTAAGATATGAGAAGAGATGTAGTCTTACTTGCTGAACTTAGCAAAGGAAAAGAACAAATAACATTTTTACTAGATTTGAGTGGAGGGTAGAGGCTGGGATTCTTCCACCAAAGTGAAAAAGTGATTGGGGGGGTGGCATTTACTGTTTGATCTTAAGTTACACAAGTGCCAGCAGCCCAGTGCCGTATCCCCCAAAAGAAAATTCATAAGCAGCAATAAAAAATACCAGGGAATAGTATATATAGGAATGCACAGCCCACCATCTGGGCTGGGTAGGTATATAGAATTGGTAAAATTCTAGAAATACAGAGCCCACCATCTGGGGTGGGGATATAGAAGTCTTTAAATGCTGAAGTAGATACTCCACAATCAGTTTAGCAGTGTCAGAAAACTCGTGCTTTTTTCCTGGTTTCCAATTAATTATATTTTATCTGGCCATACATTAGAGGCTGGAGACTCAGCTGAGGTAAATTGGCAAAGCCCAATTTCTGTCAGCATAACGCCATCAAACAATTAATCTTTTAGGCAATTATAGATGTTCATTGATGTAACTAAATTAGATAAATGATAAATAAGATTTCAGGGTATTCAGGAAGAGGATAAGATAGAAATACATTGATACATGTGCATAAATCAACTCAAAATGAAAATGGTCTGAGAAAAGTTCAATTTTCTTTTTTGGGAATGGGAGCAATATT
Organism: Alligator mississippiensis; assembly: GCF_030867095.1. Lineage (NCBI taxonomy): Eukaryota > Metazoa > Chordata > Crocodylia > Alligatoridae > Alligator > Alligator mississippiensis. The sequence continues at coordinate 162,271,642 of NC_081828.1, read as the reverse complement.
TAGTGCTCACTTAGTAGATACAGTTTGAAACAGTTTTGAATGTTTGAAAAATAAAATAATTTTTGTTTGGGAACATTTTGAAATCTTCCTCCATATTTTAGAAGCAGTAACATGGCAGGGGAATGTCAAAAATCATATTAAAACAACAAATACAACATGAAACATGTCCAAGTCCCTTTATTCCCTTACTTTCCTAATGGACAGAATTTACAAATCATGGATTTTCCTCCCAATGGGGACTGCCTCCTACTTTGCCTTTCCCCCCAAAAAACTGTTAAAACATAATGAAAACATGATATATTGTATTCCAATAGTGTGGTCTTCATTTGTTCCTTGCATTAAAGAGAACACCAATATCGCTAATCCTGGATCTCTAGCTGATGCACATTGTTAAGCAATTCTTAGAAAGAAAGCTAATAGAGTTTCAAATAGACTTCAGAAGATGAAGTATTATGCATCTGTCATTGTATTCAGAGATCTTTTTATGTTTTTAAGTATTAAATCATTTCTGTTGTGTTTTACCAATTCCTGAGAAATACAGTAAAATATTTCTAAGTGAATAGCATAATTAAAAAAGAAAAGCAGCAACTGGCAAAACCAAAAGGATTAAATAACATTTTATATTAATACAACATAGATAATTTATTAATGCACAATTACACAGTAAGATTATAAACACAGCAGGGAATTATTATTTTTTTTTGGTTTCACTGTATAATACAGGAATATTTGTTTGCATAAACACAAAAGATTTGGCAAAAACCCTAACATTATTTTTATGTATCATTCCAGGAGCGCTGAAAGTCAATATTACATCTGGACCAGTGCAAACAACCTCCATATACTAAAAGCTAAAATTTGAAAAACATCTTTAACATTTTTAGGAACACATTTTTCGGGTCCTTTCAATTCAGCCTCAATTCCAACATTTTCCTTCTGGGCTGAACACAGGTGATTTTTGCCTTCTGGTCCACAAAGTATCATAGTTTTTCCACTGTACAGATGTTTAACTGGTTTTAATGCAATGCAGACTTTTCAACACATTAACCTGCAACTGTCTCCTATGAACCTGAAACCTCTGTGATGTCTAAGCTATATTCTCCTCTTAGTTATTCTTAGCTGTCAAAAGTTTTGCACTTCCTTCTTGTTTATGGGTATGCTGCTTAGCCAGACACTCATTCACAACCATTCAGTTTCCCCATCCAAGAAGATTATTAACATAAAATGATCATGCAGCTAAATATATTATTATAAACAGCCACCCTATGCTGGTTAAACCATATTTGAATGTGGGTGGAATAAAAAGTTTATGAGGCTTTCTCAGTTCTGTGATCTTTAATAACATTTTCTCTTTGTACAGGATTTCTCTCACTCTCTCTCTGGCTATGTACAGGCAGTCAAAATTCAGCCCAAGGCTGAATCGATTCTATTGTCTCAGGTTAGTCTAAGTTGCATAGATTGAACTGATAAACAAGTGAACAGATGTTCACTTTTGATTCTGAAAATGCAGCAATATGCCTGTAGTGACCCAGGTCAGAAAGGGGGGGAGGGGGGAGGCACTATAGCAGGGGCTGGCAATTATTTTGGGCAGAGGGCCGCTTGCTGAGTTTTGGCAACCCATCGAGGGCCACATGACAGGCAGCCTAGGGCAGATAAATATTAATTTTCTAAATTTTTTAGTGGCCCTGTGGGCCAGATAGAATGGCCTGGCAGACCGCATCCAGTTTCCAGGCCGCATTTTGCCCACCTCTGCACTATAGCATGCCTCCCTCCTCACCTGGAGCAGACAGCTTGGGCGAACAGTAGCCTGCCCACCCTGTGAGGGGTGGCTTGCGGGGTGGTGCAAAGCATCCTGAGATGCTGGAGGACTATGAGTTAACTGGAATCTGGAGGGAATTTTGGACAGAAGTTCAATAAACTGATTTCACCTCAATCAGTTAAATCTCATACCGCATTCATCCAGGTTTATCTTAAACCAGTTTTGTGAACTTGTGTCGTGTTATAGATTTGAACCAGTTTCTGATCACTTATATTGGTTTAAGTGTAACTTGTGTCCCTAGCCTAATAGTATGTATTCTTTATGGATTATTTTTCAGCATAATGCGTATAAGCACATTGGAAAAAACTATTCTGTTATTCTCGACAGTAATTCAGAAAATGAAAGGCAGTTATATGACATGGTTCACCTATAGAAATTCCTTTCTTGTTGAGTATTATGATTTGTTTTACATGTGGCGGCTGATCTGGCATCACTGAAGTTAACTTTCGCTACTGACAAAGTCTCCCTCTTGCAGATGAGAAGACTAACTGGTTCCCTGTAGTGAAATATCTTTGGAAGCACTTTGAGTTTGATCTCTCAAAATATGGTCTAAAACTATGGACAGGTGTTTGTTTATACTGTGGCAAATTTCTGGGAAATTTGCAGCAGTAGAAATCTTTCCACGAGAGGGAATATACAGGGGTTCCAGTCTGCTGACATCCCCAGGGGCACTCTGGTCTGGGGAAGGCATTGCAAGGAGCTGCTTCCCTGCTCTTTCTGGTTACAAGAGAAGTGTAGCTGCGGGGAGATGCCCAGCCTGTGGAAGGCATAGGGGGAAGCTGCTGTTCAACTCCCACTCTCAGGAGAAGCATACAGGTATTCATTCCGGCACAAGAAACTCTTGCACAGGGAAGATCTTCAAAGTTGTAAAGTGAAAGATCTGTTTTTATGGATGTTTCCTCCCTGAGAAATTGCATGAAGGCCTGTGTACGCTGGCGATTTCTGGCAAGAAGGTGACATTTGTTCTGCTAGTGCTCTTCTGGGACATACGGATGGGGAAAATGGAGGAGGTTTGGAGAAGAAGCTGGGTGGGGAAAGAAATGGAAACTGGGACTGGGCATCAGAATGGTGAGAAGCCTTGGTTCAGTTGGGCACAGGGATTGGGATTGGGAGCTGGAGGGGAAACTGGAACAAGCTGGAAAAGGGGCCTGGGGCTGGGAGTAAAGAAAAGAAACATGGATGAATGGACTGGGAGCCAGTGGTAGATGGAAGACAGTGTGCTGGAAAGGGAGAGGAGGGGAGTGGATTTTCAGTAATTACAGTTGTATAATACGTACCTGTGCAAGGGTTGCCTGTGTAATTTTTAATTCTGCCATTTCAATTTTGTGAATATTTAACTTTTGCATCCTTAATAACGTTCTTTTGACATAGGGTTGTATTTACAATATATACATGTGTGCTAATAAATAAACGTGCATGCAAAATGATGTCAGAAGAATGCTATTAAGGATGCAAAGTATATATATGAAATTGTAACCAAAACTATAACCTTTTGAAACTATTTTATCTTGATTCTGGAACCAGGTTGATTTTTCAGGTTGGAATTCAGTATGCACAAAGACTACAAAATAAGATCCTGTTGTAGTTTCAGCCTGAATTGATAGATGTGGATAAATAAATAGTAGCCTGTATTATGCTGAATTTAAAAGAAGGCAGCATGAAACTGCTTTAGACATCAAGGGAACCTGATTTGATGGATAATGACTTCAAAATTCAACAGGTGTTGCTGATTTATTTAGAATATTTCTTTTACATGAAGTAAATTGACTGTGCAATGGTTTCCAATTGGCAGCTGATCATTGCTAATGTTTACGGACTCTTGCCTTCCCTGTGTAGCAGTGTGCCAAGAAACCATGGCCTTGGCCACATGGTATGCTAGCCAAGTTTTTAAAACAGTATAAGAACCCATTCAATTTCAATTCCTCATACAGTGGGGACTTCATGGATCACTCTCTATATGTATGTCTAATATAGCTAGCTAGATAGATAGATAAAATAACCTTGAGCTGATTTTAAATTTTCAAGCAGTAGATTTATTTTTCTGTTTATATGCTCTGGCTATAAATAGCAGCTCATAGTTTTGTGTGAGTTTTGAATAGCATTGTTACAAAACTATGGGACTTGAGGCTGTATACATTCTGTTTTGTTCACTTATTGTTGCAATTCAGTCAAGGAATTGAATCCAGATTTTTTTTAATCTTAGCTCCATGTCTTAACCTCTAAACTGGCCTTTCTCTCTCTCTCTTTTTTGTTGCCCCTTGAAAGGGAAATATTGTTCATAATATCACAGATGTATAGAAAAGGTAGCAAATGCTGCTTGCCTCATTTCTGAAGGAGAGCAGAAATGAGAAAACAGATGCTGACTGTAAAGATGAGCTGTAGCAACAGTAACCCAAGCAGCTGAGAGGAATAGGGGTTTGATTTTTGCTGACACATGCATCTTGGAGAATGCTATGGCTCCTCCTGGTCTTTTCTCCTCATGACATTGAATCTGAATGTTAAATGTATGGAAAGAGTAGAGGGGTGGATATGGGGTCACTTTTGTATTGCTCATTTAGGTCTTATGTTCCTTTTATGCATTTGCTTTACATAAAATAAGGAAGTGGCATTAAAAAGAATAAAGTGAGGCACAAGAGTTCTGTGCCCCATCCACCTCCTTTGAACATGGGAAGGAGTAGAAGGCAAGGTGCATGTGCTGTTCATATCATTGCGCCTTTTGGAAAAGCATTTGGTATCTTCTGAAAAAATTACAAGATCAAGTTGCTATATGATGTTGCTTTTCATTTGATGCAAAGGAGGTTCTTCATTAGCATTTCTGTCCTGGGATCACTACTCTTTGGGGACACTGTATATTCCTTTTGGGTTTGGAGTATGTGAGTGGTAAGAACCTGACTGCTCTAAGAATGGGAAATTTGTCCTCTTTATAGGATTTTTGTCTGTATACCTTAGCTGTGACCTGTGATGATCAATAGTGCATGGTCTTATCTGTTTATAGACATGAATCACAAAACTACTTCGTACATTCCAGATTCAAAATGCTATTATTTCCTGACTTGTTCTTCCCCGGAGACATGGTAATATGTCACATGAGACAACAGAGCAGCATCAAGGAGTCATGCTGTGCTCTGAAGTGAAATGAGTTCACTAAGTGGTGGTGGCAGCTGATTTATATTGATGGAGCATTCCCACATGTTGAATATGAACACAAACTGTACTTGTGCTAGAAATCATTGGTTCCTACCTGCGCAGCATAATTTATTACTCAGCCATGTAACCTATTTTTAAGTCTTTGTCAGACATTGCTAACATACAATAGTTATGGGGGAAAAAATGGAAGATCGCCAATAGAACTGCAGTGATAGAATATGATTCTATGAATAATATTGTTAAATCTTTCCATTTTATGACACATTCATAAAATAATAATTCTATGGATGTTTGTCATACATAACTTGGGTGGGTGGACCAGAACCCCCTGAATGGTGGATTTTTGGATTTTATACTGTTTTTGGATCTAGGATGCTTGGGACAGTACATGCTTCAGAGCTGTTGTTTCAGATTCTTGTGAGACTCAGGCAGATACATGTTTATTGGTAGTATTTAGGTCTTTTTAAAAATGTATCCTTCACAACTAGAATCCAGAAAATTATGTTTTTCAATATTTTGGGGGGAGAGGGAGACTGCAGTAACATTTGGGGCTAGCTGGTAGCCATGGCTTAGCAGCAAATGGGTGGTCGTTCAGGGCCCTGCTACACCTTCCAATTAAGGCTGGATAGAAATCAACTATAGATTGTCAAGCACTAACTTTTTAGCTGGTTCGCTCTTTTTATATCTGGATAGGCATTTTTATTGTGTGATAACTACTTTGCACATGTGGCTGGTCAAATTATTCCACATTTAACCATTTAATTGTGTGATAATTACTTTGCACTTGTGAGTGGTCTTACTTGGCACTTGTGGCTGGTCTAAATGCATTGTGCAGTTAACTGGTTAATTGTATAATATATGTAACGTGTAGCAGGGGCCTCAGACAGGGGAGTCAGGAAGCCAGATGTGGTGTTGTTGACTAAGCCTGAATTACACTAGTGTAACTGAGGGGTGTGACTGGAGCAATATCCCTGGGCACTACCTTTGTTGGGAACACACAAAAGCAGCCATTGCTGCATCAGTGCCTGGTTGTGCCACCACAATTGCCTTGGCAGTAGCCGGTGCTGCCCCAGGCAGCTCTGGTCCTACGTGCCACTTACTTATGCTCCAGAACAATATTTTGACCTACTATTCTGATGTAATCATATGACTCCAGGAGCTGGGACCTGGGCAAGGGTCTCCAGTGCCAAAGTTTATCCAGTCCTGTTCACAAATATGTTTAACTTCACAGGGTTCAGTGAAGCTAGTACTACAGATGTAAGGGTTGCTATGGTTGAGATATACTGTGTGGGGATATTTTTGTTTGTTGCGGGTTTTTTTGCTAAGTTAAGGAATATGTACTGAAGTGGGTTTTCTTAGAATTCCTCAGATCTTGCTTCACAGTGTTATGATAGCTATGCAAGCCAGTGTTTCTGCAGCTTCGAGTCAGAACTGTAATTGTTTGCAGCAGGTTTTACTATAAAATAAGCTTTCAAGAATCTTGCTTTCAAGATGCTTTTTTAGAGACAATTAGTGTGACTTTGAAAAGTAAATGACTATGTTTTAATGGAATGTAAAGATGCAGGGGAATGTAAATCATGGCAACCTTGTATTTCAAGAAACTTTCACTGGGTGAATGTGTGCATGTGTTAATGGCAGTGAAAGCTACAGATTCCAAAAAGCCTAATAAAACCATTAGGAACATACTGTGCTAGAAAATACAGGTATTTGGACACATTAATCATTTTACTCAGCAACTGTGGTAGTGTGTTGATACTTCTGCCCTCAAGAGATTGTGGTTCAGTCCCTGGTGCCCAGGGTCAGGTTGGGGATTGGAACCACAGTAATTTAGCAGGAAGTTTATACTGGTCTCAAATGTATCTTGGAATATTGCATACCGTGCTGTGGAAAAGGAAACCACAGAGAGAGAAGAAATTAAAGCAGCTCTGCACTCTCAGGCCAACATATACCACTAGATCAATGGCTAGTACCCATAAGGTTTCACAGTGGGGGATGCCAACAAAGTTTCACAGTCAGATCAGTACCTTGCAATGTTGCCACTCTGATCCTAGGGATTAGATGAGCATGAAACGTGAGGAAAAATTGTATTCAATTAAAAAACATCATACAGTAAATTGCATTGGAATAAATAACCTATTTAAGTCCTTGTATATTGCCACTCCTTTTGGCTCTCTCTACTGTTCTGTGTTGTGATCCTCTGTGTTGTGATCCTCAGATTATGTTTATTTGCATATATTTCTGCTCCAAATATTGCTGTATGAAAAAGGACATATGTTGTTTAGCTGGTGTGGGAAAATATTATACATACATAAAAAAGGAGAGCAATAGCTGCACACCAAATGGACTTTTACAGGAATGAAAGCTACTATGCTGTCTGTCTATCTTACTACATTATTTATGTGCTTATGATCTGTAGGGGGGGAGTTGTAACCCAATGTGACGTAATGCATGAAATGATGATGCAGTAATCTCTCAGAAAATACATAGCTTGCTCTGATGCTTGACAGGAAAAGCATAGGTGATTTACAGGATAGGGTGAATCCTTTTGTATTAAAGGAGGCAATGGTAAACCAGAAAATTATGTATATAGATTTATAGTCCCAATTATTTCTAGTTGGTTACTTGATCTGAAATGTGATTTACTTTTACATAATTCATTAGCTTTTGCAAGGCAAACTCTCCCCCTGCCCCCAGTCTAACTAACTCTGCATACTTAAAAACAACAGCAAAAAAAGAAACCTGCTTTTAGGATATTCACAGCCTATTTTTCTTTACAGTGTCCTTCTGTTGTGCGTCATTGTGATTCTCATGCAGAAACAGAAAACTGAGATGTGCTGGGAAATAAACAGATCCCTTTTAAATAGCTGTTATGTTGGAAGGCAAAAGTAAATGAATTGTGTAAGTTCTTAGAACTGAGCAGAGTTAGGTTTGGATGAAGTGCAATTTCCTTTTGACATTTACTTCAGAAATAATAATGGTTATTTTGCCTTTCTTTGTAATAATGATAATGGGGATATTTGGGGTGAAAAAAACATTTTAGCAAATTGCAATAGGAAGTTGTGTAAGGCAGATTTAAAAACAATTTTAACTTGTTAATTAGCTGTATGTCACAACTGGAAAAGCCAGGAGAGTCTTCAGTTTGATGAACAAGGAGCTGAGTCTTGTGGTAAGTGAGTCTGCCTGTCATTATCAGGATATATTATCTCATTGTTGTGAGAGTATTTTGAGCCTAGAAACACTTGGAACTTGACACTTAAAGAAGAGAAGAAATATAAATTGGAAGGTTTTGAGCAGATGATTCTATTTATAGGACTGGAAGTCAGAGTGAGTAATTCCACATTCAGTCTTCTTTTTATGGCTAGAGAAATGAACAGCAACACTAAAATGACCAAGTCTAGATAGAGAGGTAGAAGATAGTTTCTGAACTGTATCGAAATAAGTGTGAAATGACTGTAGCAATCCATCAAAGCAGCTGGTGTCCTCAGGTGCATGTACAATTGGTTCCCTAGTTTGCGGCTGTCCTGAGTTGCATTGGTTTTTTGCATTGCTTTTGTCCCCAAAAGGTGTGGAAGATAACTGCATCTCCCAGGCAGTGTTCTGAAATGGTTCAATGTAGACTCATTGTTTTCAAGGTAGGTTGAAACCTGGAAGTCATATTGTTGGGGTGATGACCAACTGTTTGCTTAGAACAGGGGTAGCAACCTATATAGCTAGTGGGTTGCATCCAGCCTGCGAATAGATCAGTCCAACATGGAGCATTGAGGAGGTACAGCACAGCACCACATCTCCTCTACAGAGCCTACTGCTCTGCCGTGTCTTTGATTCCCTTGCTTCAGAGGAGTCAAAATCTGAAGCGTGAGGGTGGGTCCAGGCAGCTGGCTTCCTCAGAAGGGCAGAGACTTCAGGTCGTTAGCTAGGGTTGGGTTGCAAGCTCTGGCTCTTTGTCAAAAGGCTGCCAACACCGGATGGTATACAAGAATTCTTTTAAAATGTAGCTCAGGATTGAATGCAATCACTGTGGCTAGGTACAGACATTCAAAAAACCCAAAGCAGAATCAGTCTCAAGTTATGTGGCATTCTGTAAGTGGTATAGCTTAGATTGGTAGCGAACAGAACGCACATTTGCCTTTTTGGGGGGAGTGGGGGGACACGGCAAATCCTAGACTGGATTCTGCCTTTTTAAAGCAGTCTTATGTGTGTCAAACTTCTGTTATGGGCATAGACCAGTTTTGTGTACCGACCATCTGTTGTGTTATGAGTGTAGACCAGTTTCCGATCACTTATACTGGTAAAAGTATAATGGATGTACCTGGCCTTTTAAGAACTTTAACCCACTTGCAAGATATCAGACAAGTCTATGTCCGTGATTCTTTTTTTACTTGTAAGCCATGTATATAGCTCTACAAATGTTGGTTATGGATATATGTGACAGAGTAAATGGCAATCAAATAGGTTTTGATAGGAGAAGGAGTTTTGATAACCTACCTATTCCAAGGGATACAGTATATATGGTTACTCAACACTATGGGCAAGAGTAACATAATGTTGTCACTTGCAGTGATGCCTGAACAGTAGCCAACCACCATTCTGTGTTATAAGGGCAGATAAATCTGTTGCCACTAGTCTTTTCTAGACACCGCTGGAAGTAGCCTCAGTGTGACTCCTGATATATCTGTATCAGCTTTGTTCTGGTCTGAAACCAGCTTATTCCTTTGGCACGATGACCTCAAAGACAAAGATGAGAGGCCAGTGAAACCCTCTCCATTAATTTATGGGTTGTGGAGATGAGTAATACTAGGTGATAGCAATGTCACTGGTGGTTTTCCATGTTTGAGGAGGACTGAATGCCAGCTTTTTGGGGTCTTCCTCATCAAATGCATGGCAGTGAATAGGTCTGCTGGTCCGTTTAGTATTTAAGGAACTGGGGACACATGTCATCCTTGCATCAGCTTTTCTGTGTTTATTGACTGGTAGATCCTTGTTTATTTACTCTTTGTAATATATGGGGATAACAGTGAAGTACCAGGGCTCTGTCAGACATTTCTAAATACCTCTTTCTGTCTAAGTTGATTTTCATTTTTATCATTGTTGGTGTTGGAGAAGGTATAAAATGGCAGGATTGCACATCCCTTTTGGTCAAGAGCTCCAAACTTGCAGATGAATGCTGCAGGCTTTGCAACAGGAGTAAGTGACCCTCTGACTTATCAGGTGACTAAAACGACTTTCTGTTGTATTTGAATCCATATCACCATCCATCTTATAATTGTTGAAGAGTGCTTTGTCTTCAGCAACCTCATCATAGGTCCAGACATTATGGTTTGGTAAGAAGTTGAATAAAGCAGATGTAGTTTTCTAGGAAATGCTTGCAATGGTAATATTCATTATCAATTCCTTTGATATATGCAACCCAGTTAACTTAGCAAATATGCCACTGTGGTTTTGGCATTGATTCAGTCAATTGATTTATTCAAATTCATGCAGAACAATGAGATGGTTTTTGCTGCAGAGAAATCCACATTCAATAAATGACCATGCCAGTGTGGAAGCATAGGACTGAGTACCTGTCAACGGTAAAGCTGGTTTGTAGGATAAAGTAACACTTTCTGATCTAAAATCATCCATAGTAAATAATCTCATCCTCAGTAAGCTAAATATGAATAGAAATAAACTGATTAGTAAAATTTCTTATAGAAATTCTTGTAGATGTTCTTATTTCTTATATTCCCTGCACCTACCTTGAAAATAATGACTCTGCTATGGTGTGATTTTAAAATAAAGTATAGCCACTATTGTTGTGAGCTCAGCAAGAACCAATGTTAACCTTGATTTTAATTCTTGTAATATAATTTTATTTTAATATTTCTATGAGAGCATTACAAATGTAAGCTACTAAAAAACACTTCATTTTCTCCTTTTAAACAGCCAGAATATGAAGGGAAGGAAAATTCATAATCCAGAAGGTCCATATATTCAAGAAATATATTTAGAATTTGGATGAGGGGGTAGCTTATGCTGTGTGTTTGGCTCTTGTTGCCATGACACTCCAGAACAGTGGCATGAGACTTTTGTCATTTACTTAAACCTTAGTTCATTTCCTCAGACTCTTGTTGTATATGCAGTTACCAAACTGCCTGGTAGTTGAACGTAAAACAGGTTAATATGCCTGAGAGAAAACTGGCTCCACTTAACCAACTGGAGCTCCATTTGAGGCCCCGTTTGTCAAAAGAATCTGAGTGATCAGGAGGAGTTGGCTACTAGCCTGGAAAACAAATGTTAGTTTCCAGAAGTTATCAGACATGATTACTTGTGAAAATGAAGTGAAGACCAGAGGATTGGGTGGCTCCCAGGACTCACTTTTGACAATTCACCCAAAATTCAAACTCTTCATTGGTAAACTTTCCAAAATAGACATAAAAGGTTTCAAACTCTAGTCTTAACTTTTTTTGGATGTGGAATGGTACGTTCTTTGAGCCATCCAAAGAAAGCACGTTTCTGAACAAAGAGGGCTATAATTGCAACTAATCTCTTGTAAAATGTCTGACTGGTGGAACTTTCATTGTAAGCAAACATTGAGGATCTAGAAGGGTTCATCTCCAAATTGCTCTCTTGGGGTTTCATGTTCTCAGCATGCTGCTGTTGCACTTTGTTTTACTGTGTGTCTACCCACTCTGTCCCCCTATGGGAAGCCATGCTTTAAACTTTGCTCTCATATGCACCATCACAGCCCTTTAAATGAGACAGGCTTCCTTCCAGGAGTTGCTTTCACTTAAATCTTTGTCCATCCCTGGGTATATACTGTGTTGATACCTCCATATAATATAGTCAGATGCTGTCAGTTGCAAAATGATGTCCTAGCAGTGCCTAAATGCAGTCTCTTACCTCTTTGTTGCATCATAGCAGCTCAGTAGTTAATGGACTTTCAAGGTAGGCTCATGACTTCAGTTAACAGTACAGTTTGTTTCACACTGAAATATATTAAGATGGATTCATCTTGCTGAGCTCAAGTCTCTCATTCAAAGTTTTTAATGTGTTAAATATTTTCTCCCTGATTATGGGGGATGATGTAGTGATTAGGCTGGGATTTTTTAAGAAGACACTGTCTGATTCTTATTGTTAATACAAGGCATGCACCAAACCCCCTTGAAATCATTGAAAATCTTTTCATTTACTTCAGTGGCCCGAGGATTGTGTATGATCTATGGAAAAAACCTTTTTGGGGAGAAAAATCTCTACTGAGACACTGAGATAGCTGAGTAACTTGGGTGGCTGATGGGAGTACCCGCCATGGGTCCTGACTATGAGGGGGGTACCAGGATCCTCACTACTGCGAGTCTGCCATGGCAGTGGCAGCCCTGGTTTATCTCTGCCTGGCGTTAGGAGCTGGGTTGGTCAGCACTGCATCAAGCATGTATTTGAGGAGCAGGGACAAGTGGAACAAGCAGGAACCATCCTCACCTTCACCAGTTCCTGACCCCCCTCCCCAGGAACCCTTTTAGCTCTATACCCAGTATGTACATATGGGGATGGTAGAGGAATGAATGGGGTACTAGCTCAAAGAGAGCCTGGCCACCCAGCTGTTGTTGCTGGAGTGGAGCTGACGATACTGCAGAAGAAATGGTACCAAAATCCTTTGGCTACACTGGCTTTCTGGAAGCCAACTGAGAGGGAAAAAATAGCAGCCAGGTATTTACTCACTGAGGTGTTGAGGTGCAAAAATCTTGTTAATAGGTAATAATTTCTGGGTGTTTTTCAGTTTTTCTGCATTGCATTTGATGTTTTACAGTACTTTGTATTTATTTCTTTTAAAAGGCCAGCCCATGTATATGTTTAGAAGCAACTTATTTGTTTAGTCACAGTAGATTATAACACAAACTTTGTTCAGTGCTTATTCCAAATTATAGTTCTACAAAATTTTACTGCGTACCTGGAAAACTGACATTGTCATGGAAATCCCTATAGTCTGTTTCTTCTGTGATGAAGAATTGCAAAGGCGCGTGTTTGTCAAACTGAATAGAAAATTCACATTCTTTCTCCTCCCTGCATCTTAAAATCATAACCCTGCTTGCTCACAAGAGGACTTAATCAGAAATAAATTGGAGACAGCCTGCCGTATTTACAGTTGTTGGTTGAGCTAGTATATATCTAAAGCAGTTGGAGTAAGAGTCACAGCAGTGACAAGTTTACACATACACATTCATGCATGTATGCATGCATGCATAAATAATATATCTGTATGTGTGTGTACATACACACATGCATGTGTATTATGTATGTACGTTTGTATACATATATATATACACACACATATGACTTGAAAAGCAATCTCAGGTACTGTCCTCACAAAGTAAGTTATTAAAACTTCATTCTTCTCTGTTTCTGAAAAACCTACTCACTCAAAAGTCATACCTGGGAAATATATTAATAGGAATTCCATTCTTAGGAGATATTTATCACAACAGCTAAAAGGTTTTTTTCTAATAGTATTGATTAATTGAATCTCCCAACAAAAGTAAACCTTTTTTTCCCCATTAAGTTGGCTGTACACATGTTTGTTGCTAAAAACTCTAGGGGGGTTGTTTGCTTTTTCTTCTTCCTGGGTACTTATATTTTTATTGACTTGAAAAAACAATGTGGGCTCCCTCTGGTGGCTAAAATAGTATCTTCAGATTCCAATGGATGGTAGATCTGTTTAGTCTAGTGAATATGGAGTATGCCTACAGTTTTAACAGCATCTTTAGGGCTGCACTATTTAAAAAAAAAAAATCTCGATACCTTTTTTCCCCCCTCTGTTGGCTCAAAAACTTCTGAACATAATTCAACAACTTTGTGTGAAAGAAACCAGTAGACGCTATTGGATAAAATTAATATACAAACAACACTGGATTTAAACCATTTTATGTCTGCAGAGACAAATAAGGAAAGAAGAGTTCAGCTACACAGTATAGTAGTGAGGGAGTTAAATGAATCATATAAGTTACTTGGTAGTAGAAGAAGACTGACTAAAAGTATGACTTAGTCAGAAAGACCTTGCTGTTTACAGCCTCCTATAAAATTCTGATTTATTAGAACTCTAAAACTTGACCTGTCTCTTCCCTTCTCTATTCAGGCAATTCCCCATAGTCATCCTAAATAACATAATGAGTGAATCTTCCTTTCAGTGTGTACTGTAAAGGGCTGTGGTTTGAATTTGTACGCTGCAAAACCAAAACTGTCTACATGTTTGGGAAGCAGAGACGCATACAGTAAAAATCTGTGACGATTGATGGGTATTTTCTTGATTAGGCTTTTATAATATTTTTGTGTGTCACTTTATGCAGTCCCTCTCACTAAAGCACCTATCCTATAATAAGAATAACAATAATAATTAAAATGAAAAAATCAGCTCTTTTCTATAAGCCGAAGTTAGTGACAATTCAGGATTGTTCTCTAAAGTGTACACCAGCTGCAGCTGGGGACCCTCTCTCTCATACAAAACTCTCCTGAGAAACTAGTCCCAATAAATTCTTCCTGTTCTTCATGAGGAACCATAGCAGCAGCCACCTCCCTTATTGACATCAGAATTCACCCAGTGATCTCTGTTATTTTTCCAACAGCTCTCTTTCCATTTGTTACTTGTCCCTTTCATCTTGATCCTCTTAACACTGCATACCTCTGCCTACCCAGTGCATCTTTTCACCTGTCTGACCCACTCTTCCCCCACCTTCCCATCTGCCTTCTCTTAAGTTTTCTCCTTTGGTTATCTGTTCGCTTCCCCTGTTACAGTAATCCCTTGTGCTCCCACACATGGGTGCCTGGTGGGGTATGTACAAGTGTTACATTTCAGTAACCCCAGTGTGCCTTACTCCTAGCCCCCATCTCTCCTCTCTGTGACTTGGGCTGCAGTCTACTGCTGCAGCCTGAGTCACACAACCTTCTCCCCCTAGCAGCCGAGGGGCTTGGAAAGCCTAGCCCCTATCCACAGCCCCCAGCCATCCCTTGGATTTTAAATGCTGCCCCCATTGCTGGGCTTCAAGCATGGGGTTTTTATATGGCAGGGGTGAGGGTGGGGGGAAAGATTCCCCCCACTTCCCCAGCAGCACTTGACAACCCCACACAGCAGCTCGATACAACAGTTAGCAAGCCTGGTCTTTGATGTGCCCAGAGGAGGGATTTTCTTTCTCCCAGCACTTTGATAGCCTGTGCTGCAGCCTCATGCACAAGGCTGAGGGGACCAGCTAGAAGTGTTGAATGGAGGGTGATTCACCCCCATGCTGTACATCAGTGCCTGGGTGCTGCAGCTAGAAGTGCCACAGGGAGGGGATATATTTTCCACTCCAGCAGTTCAGAGCCCTGCACTTGCAACCCCAGGCATGGTATGTGGGCATCAGCTTGGAGTGCTGTGGGAAAAGCATCACTCCCAAGCAGCACTTTAAAGCCAGCACCTGTAGCGCCCCAACATAGAGGCTGCAGGTATGGGGCTCTTAAGTGCCACATGGCAGAAAAAGCACCTCCACCTGTACCACAGTTTCAAGTCCCACACCTGCAGCCCCATGCACAGACTGTGGATGCGGGGCTCTGAAGTGCCCTGTGGGAAAGTTACCCTTCTTCCCCTGCCCTCCCCCTGTCTGTGAAGGGATTGAAAGCCCTGATTTCTGACTGGTGGCAGGGCTTCCCACAGCCAGAGCTCCAGCAGCAGTGCAAGCAAAGTACCCCCACTGTGCCTAGAGCCCCAGCTCTGGCTGCAGTTGTGGGGGTGCAGCCCCAGCTACCTGCAGGCAAATCTTTTGGGGCACCAGACAGTCAGCCCTGACCTGTGTCTTTGGCTGCTATCATTGCTATCCAGGCAGGCAGGGGATGCTCAACACACACTGGGATATGTGCTCAGGGTGCCTCTAGCTTGGCGCTTCTAGCATTTCAGGCTGCCTGCAGACAGCTCTTTGCCTGGATTTAAACTGGTTGAACTTCAAACAGCATAAACTAAGTGGCTGAATTTCAAGTGGTTAAACCGAGTGTGCCCATAGACATGCACAAAACACTGGCACTGATAGCTGCTATTGTCCCAAACTCATTGTAGGCATGTTGTAAGACTTCATAGGACTCAAAATTGTAGGTGTTACCTGTAACAACCTGCAGGTCTGGACACAGTTGTAGTGGGGCTCATTTGGAGCGTGACACCAGAAAGCTGCATGTGCATGGATAATTTTTTAATAATGCTGCACCTCATAGCTGCAAGCAGCAGCATGGAGCACAAGGCACTTCTAATAAAGATACAAGTTCTTGCAGTCCAAGTGAAGTCCCTTTATTATTGCACAGAGCTCTGTGCCTAAAACATTATCCCCACACAGAAGAAGCAGCTCTCTGGCCTGAACAGCTCCTGCTTTAAGATGAGGAAAGTCTCAAGAACCGGAAGATGGATACACAATATGTAATAAGAGCATGTCAATTTTTGCCAGTGAATATATTAAAAATATATTAATAGTCTTGTGTTTTATGTAGAAGTGCTTTAGTCCTGGGCTAGCAGTCTCAATAAGTATTTTATTACCAGGCTCTGACCCATCCAGTACCCCATTGTAAAAGATCTTTAAAAGGTATTACTGTCCTTCTGCTAAAATATTTTTTCCTCCTCTGTGGGAGGCTTTAACTCAATCCCTCCTCTTTTCTATGTCTGTGATAAGAAAGTAAGTTTAGCTCCATGCTTGTCAAAGATCAAGGTGTTTCAAAAACAGTTATTAAAGGCAGTGAAATAATAATGTGTCCTTTTTAATTTCCTGGGCTTAATGATTTCTTGAGAGGGTGTAAGCTCAGTGAGCTTTGTGGCCATGTTAAGTTACACCATGAAGGATGAAAAAAAATTACTACGTATTTTGGTATCTTAAAGAATGCATTGAGCTACAGGAATGCAGTGTGGAGCTTTCTAAATGTGGGTTTTAATATCATAGACCTAAGGCCTTTCCTATGTTAGATTTTTCCCCTAACGTACAATGATGTCAACTCTTTTCTAAAATGTTTGCTTGGGGTGTGCTGACTGTCTTGGGCCTCACTCAATGTAGCTGGCAGAAATGGATTGCTGAAACATTGGTTTTATTGGAGGCAGTTGGCAGCTCATTATATTAGATGTGTTTGGTTTGTATCACATGGTGCTGAGGGACAGACACAGCTACCAGCACTCTCACCAGCATAAGATTTCCTTTGAGATATCCAGTCCATTGGAGAATTCATTACCTCTCTTCTTCATTTTACAAACCAAGTGGTGCCAAGGATGTTGAGACTAGTTGCATCCCTTCTCCTTGGGAATAACAGCAGATGTAGCTTTGACATAACTGCTAGCCTCTTTGAAGCCTACATACAACATAAGGGAATGCTAGAGGTAAGGGGGAGCATTCTGGTTAGGTTTTGGCACCATTACCAGCTAGTAATTACATATATAACTCAAGAACCATGTGCATGTGTGTGTATATAGACACAAGGGTGGGGAAATAATACTTGCATTCTCTCCTGCCCATTTTTTTCACATATCTCCAGGGGTCAGGCACAATTTGGCTTTATCAATCACAATAAATTCAATACAGCTATATAGAGTATTTGTACTAGCCTATCATGATATCATTATTTGTATAATCTGGATTTATTAGTATATCATTTATGTAATCTGGATTTTGGAGCTGTGCAGGAACTTCGACAGTTAGGAAGAGATCCTACAATTTTAAATTTATTCACATGTATCTTCAGCCTATATTTATCTTGCCTACAGCAGAAGTACCTGGAATTAAGGGCATTCAGATTCCCAGTAAGAAAATGGGCAGTTTCTGAAAAATAAATAGTATCCGGCCTTTGGCAGGTGGAGAGAATTTGTGTGTAAGAAGTGTACTAGCTGAAGCATAAGTAAAAGTACATAGCAACCCAAATATAGCCCAGGTATACTTTTTTGATAGAGCCTTACCATGGTTTTGGTCTAATAAATTTTTAATTTGTTTCATAATCTAATGTAACATCTTATGCATATTTGCCCTTACTCTTCTATCCCTGCTGGTAAACAGCAAGAGTGTGGCTTGGTGTTTACATTCAAACTGGCAAGCTGGTAAATGGAGGTTTTGCTAAGTACTTAGTGAAGTAATAGCAAACACTGCAACGTTTAAGAACTTCTTGCATCTTACAAATTAGGTGGCATTCATGTTTGTGTTATGGTTTGTTATGGCTGTTTAACTCAAAAGTATATTTGCAGAAAGGGAGTCTGAATTTAGTAAATCAATATAATAAAGCCTTTGATTTTGAAAACAGCCAGCTAGCTGTAACTTCAGTGTTAGTATTTCAAGGCCTCTCGCTGATATTTTAGAAGTTTGTGGTTGTCTGAGCTTCCTTTTTGGGCCCTTGGGAAATAAGAGAATGGTAAATCAAAGGCCAGATCACTGTTTGCATTTATTTTACTTCTCATTTATGACATGTATGCAAACACTTAAAAAGAAAGACTGAAAAGGTATAATCATAATAAGATTCCTTTTGTAGAGCAAAGGGTAATATATTTCTAGTCTATTACACTATTCCTTGATACACCAAATAACCAGCTTATTGGGTTTGGTAGTTCATTAATCATTCTAATTTCAGGATAGCACTTTTAGAAAAATACTGTTTATACTTCAATGGTAATTTAAGTACTGATTTCTGCAGAAAGACAATAGCTGGAAACTATATATTGTTTGTAAAATGCAGCTTTAATTTTAATTTTTTGTGCTTTCCAATCCATTGCAACAAAAGATTTTCAAAAGCACAAATGATTTTTAAGCCCCACTGTTAATTGAGCTGTCTGTGGCAGAATCTCTTTGGGATTTCCCATATACTTCATTTAAAATGCTTATAGAAAAAATTGCCATTGCAATATTGCAAATCCATGTTTGGCTTTGCAGCTCTGAGGCTTTGCACTTAACTATAATTGTGACAGTAGATAACCACTGCTAATACTCCTTTTACATTGGGTGGGTGGGTGGGTGGGTGGTGATGGTGTCACTTTCAGGATAGCTAAAATGAGATTTCTTCTATCACTCTGGTTCTAGTGACTAAGATCTAATACCTTGCGGCTAGATTCTCATCTCATGGAAATCAGTTGCACTGCATTAACGTTAATGGTACTTTGTCCTTTTATACTGCCCGAGTTTCTGGTCTTAGTTGTGTTCTTGGATTGTGACTTAGCTTTCATCAGTCTCAGATTGTCTGCCTTGCAGATTTGATCCATTCAGTACTTCTTAAAATCTCTACTTCTAGCCTCTATCTGCAGTGTTGGTTTAGTCGCTTCTTACAGTTTGCACTGAAGTCAATGAGTTGTGGTCCCCAACCTTCTCTTAGAAACAGGCCCCAAATAATTAATTATTCTGTAAATATTTTACATTGGACCTCAGCAACAGTTCTTTCCCCCTGCAATAGTTCTCTTTCCTTGGACCTTGGCTATTCAAAATAACATTGCTCAAATTTCCAGTATTCTCACTACTGACACATCACTCCCTTATTTGCTTGTTTACATTGGCTATGCAGTCATGCCATGCCACTTCATTGGCAAACCAGGGCTGCTCTTAGATCACAGGGAGTGCATTGTTCCTGTAATTCTGTTACCCAACAAAAAATGTCTTCCTCATCTAGCTCTGAACTACTTACCTCTTCTCTCTATATTCAGTCTCTCGCTGGCCATCTCTTCCCTTAGTTTGTCTCTCTAGTAAGCCTCGCTCCCAGTCATCTTGCCTTCTTCCCCACCAGCTTGTCCTCTACTCTGCCAATTCCCACCTATAGCCACGTACTCTTCTACCTCCACTCATGTATCTTATTCCTGTAACTCTCACACTTCTTTTTAAGCCCTTTTTAGTTTTAGAGCTTAATTTCTTCACTGAACTATTGTAAATGTTTTCTGCATTCTAGTTTGAATGCTGGGAGTTTTAACATTGTATTTGTGGATAGTACTGACTGTAACTTCAAGACAAGCTGTGATACTAACATCTCTCCATGATACTCCCTCAGAAGGGATTATCCATCTTTTATTGCTTTTATATATCTCGGTGTTATGCTGACATCCTGGAGAGCATTTCCCTTTCTTTTGAAGATTAACATTTTTTTTTTTTTTTAGACTTAAAGGGATATTTCTGAAAATCTTCATTTCATAACACTAGTTTCCAGCCTTGCTGAATATATTTTCTGCATGTTTCCTGTGTAATGTGTGATGCAAGTTCAGCTTTTCAGGTGGTCTCCCTGCCCTCCCACAAAAAGAATCACTCCCCAGTACCGCCCTCTCCCCCAAAATCAAGTACGGTCCATCTCCTAGTTGCTTTGACTTGTCTTCTGCCACAGTACATATTCCTAACCATGCAATTCAGTGATAAAAGGGTTAAATTGAATGTGTACACTTCTAGTGAACTAGAAGAGTTACTGTCAGAGCTGTAAATGCATTAAACAAGTTAAGCGAGCTTATTGGTTTTCTTCATTACGTTACAAATAAAGAATGGCAGTCAAATGGTAACCTGATCAGCCGATTACAGCATCCTTTGTGCAAGTTCCTGTACTTAAAGATGACATAATTGTCGGCCAATGAAAGTAATTGCCGAAGAAAGGGAAGATTGCCCCTCTCGTGAGAACAGAATGGTCACTGCCATAAATTGTTTTATTTTCTGATGTTTTCTTATAAAAATGGTGATTCAGAATCTGTGACTACTCCAGTCAATAAAAATTTAAATTCCTGGTCACTGGAAATACAGTGTAAATGGTATCACTCAAGAAAGGAGCAGTGGTTGTACAGTGATGCCTGTTTCCAAGGGGTGATTTCAAGTGTTAAAATCTCAGTCAATTTAAAAACAGCTCTTTTGCATTATTACATATTGACACTATGTACTCTTCCTGCCTCCAAGTATACTTAGTTCTGTTCTGTTTTGCAGGTGTCACTGTTATTTTCCTTACTGTATTTAAAGCATTGCAGTAAATCCACTATATTGATTACAACTGACATGTAAACTGTTTGTTACCGTTGTATTATTATGGTTCACCATTAAGGCAACAGAAGGATGTAAGAGAAATAAGTACATGTGCTTTGCTATTTTCTGGTGGAAACTTTCCTCTAGGGCTTAGGCATAGTTCAGTGGTTCTCAACCTTTTTAGAATCAAGGTACCCCTCGTTAGACTCAAAAGCCCTCCTAAAAAAAAGCCATCTCTTAGTTTTCTTTTCTTTTACAATAGAAAAAGAATGTAGCAATTTTCTGTTGCAGAGATCTTGGAGGTTTTTGTAAGCGGTGTAGTTCGGATCAGTAGTGAGCAGACCAAACATTCACCCTTTAGTGGGGGAGGGCAAATCTTAGACTAGGTTCTGCCACTTTTAAACCAATTTGTGTGTGCCAAACTTCTGTTATGGGTACAGACCAGTTTCTAGTCACTTATACCGTTAAAAGTATAATGTCTATGCGTGGCCAAAAAGTTGTAAAACACTTCAGCTTTCTGTGCATTATCCATTATTAACTTTTCTTTCCTATTTGGTAAGAGGCCTATATTTTCCTTGGTCTGAAAGACCAGAACAGGTCAGAATAATTTTAACACTGTGGTTCCCATTTGAAATCTCTGGGTTTAGCTTTTGAATCATGTTTGCACACCTAACTACTAACATTGCTTCATGCCCCTGCAACACTTTTGAAAGGATCTCAAACCACCCCAGGATGAGGTGGCACTGTGGTTGAGAATGAGTGGCATAGTTCCTGAAATCAGTGGAGCTTGGTCTCCACTGGTAAACTTCTGGATATTGAATCTTAATGCATTCTCTAGTTTTTCCATTCTCCTCCTCCTCCAGCTACAGATTTTGATAAATCCTGATATAGGAGTCTTATAATTACTTGCTGTATCTAAGCGTTTCCACTCCTTAGCTTAGTGATGTATAAACTGAACATCAAGTGCAAGCATGTGATACTTTAAAATGCATTTTTTAATGCGATGCTTCTGTTTGTAGTACAAGAAGCATGATGAAAATGAACATTCTTTTGTCTCTGACTTCACAAATGAAAATGGTCAGGGAAAGATACCTCAGTCATGATCTGTCAGAGCTCTGAAAGACTCAGACCCCGATTCTTTGCTCCGTTACCCAGTTGTTGCACAGATGTAAGTCAGTGGGCTCTCTCTATCTCTTCTCTCATGAATTGGTAGGAAATAAACATAATGAAAATAACATACAGTAATAGCACTATGCAATAGACAGTACCATAACCTTCAGGTTAATTGGTGATTGTAGAGCCTTTTATTCATCATCATCTCTGGTATATTTAGTTGCTGAAATTTGTTATTGCCAGATGCAATCTCAATATAATGATTGTTGTTAAAAAGTCAGTATTTACTATGTGGTAGTTCTCAGTAGTATTAGAGATAACTTGGTTGATTACAATGTTTATGGAAGGGAAGGGCTGATTATCCTCAAGTATTTCTACTTTTTTTTTTCACTGATGGTGACTGGGTTTCAAGTGTTGTGCACTGATTGACAGTCTCTGATAGCTGTATCTGAATATTCAATTGTTGACCGTGTGGATGGTAAGTTGAGTTTGCTGAAAGGAAGCCACCAGCATTTTTTAATCTATTCAAACTAAACTGTATTTCAGTCTTGCTAAGTTTTGGATATCTAGGCAAATACTTTTTTTGGAAAATCTGTAGACTGTCTTCTCCCAGCCAAGTAGTGGTTCTAGGAGGATAGTGTGATGGGATTGGAGGTGGGAGTTATAAACAGACCTGAATCTCTAGGCGAACCTGGAGGGGTTGATTTCTAGCCAGGGCCTGCAAACTAAACGGCAGGGTTTGCAAACTCTATTGCAACCCAAACCTGCCAGGGTTTACTCAGCTCTAGCTACTATTATTGCTCCTGGTAAGGCTTATTATCCTGTCATAGAAGATATAAGAAGATCCATCTCTCCACTTTAAACATGATAAGCCTTTGTCACCTACAATGCAATTAATGTTAAAAATAGAAGAGTGCCTATGATAAGATTGTGACTTGCAAGCAGCGAGCCATTGTCCAAGTAACAGGGACTTATCTGAAGGCCGTTGGCCTGCACAGAACTGTCAGTTTGCTGATTGCCATTTCTCTCTGAGTTTGATGAAATATTCATGTCTTTGCTCTGCTCTCTGCAAGCACTATTGATTTCTTGTATAAATGCTGCTATATTTAGTCTAGACAAATGGAATGTGGATTGCTGCTGAATAAATTGGATGAAAGGCTGGGTTCTTGCCTGTTGCTTTTTCTTGGTCTGGGGCAATTATTTATAATCAAGAGTAGTTTTTGTAAGTTAAGGGTGATTTTTTACAATTTAGTGATTAGTCTCAGAACAAAAGCAAGCAGTTAGGAACAATCATTCTGTTGGGATAGCAGGTTAAGAAGTCAAATTATGCTTTGAGGTTTACAATCACTTTTGAGGGGGTAGAAAATGTTTGATGTTTCCAGTTTATTGACAGAAACAGAATATGATAACAAGGAGAGATTTTGGTGTCTTATATCTCCCTCTTTACATTTATTTATCATGTGCAAGTATACCCCTCTGGCTTTGTTGTAGGGTTTGAATTCAGCTGTTTGCTTCAGCTTTCACTCTTACTAATATTATATGAAACATGGAAACATTTCTACTATATTCAGTTCCTGTCTTTGTTTTGAACAAAAGGAATAATTAAAGTGCATAAAGATAAAAAAAAAAAAAAAAAAAGAGAGAACATGTATGGAAACATGTAATTCATATCTAGTCCCTTGAGGGATGTTATTTCCATGTACTCGTTCTGGGTTTCTATGGGAAACTAGTTAGTACTTGTGTATCACTGTCCCCTTGTGGATAGAATAAGAACTGCTCAAGTGTATGTCCTAGACCCTGTACTGCTAACTCTTTTAGCACTATGGTAAGTGTTTCTATTCACACACAGACACGAGATATGAAAACAACTGTCCCTGTTAAGGAGCATAGTGAATTTCTTTACATTATAAGTGTGTGTGTGTGTGTGTGTGTGTGTGTATAAATATGTGCATGTATATATGTGTGTGTGTGTGTGTGTGTGTATCTATCTATCCAAGTTATATAATATAAATGTTAATTAAATTAATTATAAATGTATATACATTTAATTCAGGGATTGAAGGGATTTTTCATTACTTGGTTTTATGTTATGCTAACAATATATTCTGTTATTGAAATAGAAACAGTCCTTTTAGGAAAACATTTGTGATGAGCAGTGCATAGAACATCTACAGTAGGCACGTGAATAGTCACTATTTAAAAATAAGTGCATCAACACTTTAAAAAATGCATTTGTCCTTTTCTTCTCTCACATGGTATTGTATATTCTGTGCATTTCCTCTGTTTAGTATAAAGTCCGGCATGTTTGTACATAACTACATAATATAGGATATTTGTAAAGATGTAATACCACCTTCAGTCAGTCTAAAAGCTAGCTTTCTCCCATTAGAAAACCATTTTTCACAATCCAGGACTCTGGGGCTTTTACCTTATGTCAAATAATGCAAATACACTGAGAGTGGCCGTTACCCAGTATCACTAACCAGTAATAAACTAAGTACTGCTCAGCTGGCTTCTGACATGATGCTGCATTTTCTAGGAACCGGGAGTCCTCATTATTCTAGAAGGGAGCATTTCTTAAAAGAATGAGAGGAAAACAGCATCTTGGTTTGGACAATCTTAGATTGGAAGTGGAAATGACTGGACTCTGTGTAATTTTCAATGAGAGCCATTTTGCTAGCTCTATAACGAAGGAAATTTTGAGTTAAGTATGCAGGCTGCATATTTTTATTCTGTTGCTCCAATGAGCTTTTATTTTCCCTTTTGTTGTTGTTGTTCTTGTACAGTGGATGTAAAGTCAGAGGTGCCTGTGGGATTGGAGCCTATCACACCATTAGACTTGCGAACTGATCTCAGGATGATGGTTCCCATGGTGGACCCAATTATGCGTGAAAAGCAGCTACAACAAGAGCTACTTTTGATCCAGCAGCAGCAGCAAATTCAGAAACAGTTGCTGATTGCGGAGTTTCAGAAACAGCATGAAAAACTGACCCGGCAACACCAGGCTCAGCTCCAGGAGCACATAAAGGTAGCAACATCTTTTAATTTTGTCCCTTTGATCCACCACAAACTGAGTATTCCCAAATGAATGCTAGGTAAGGGAGTGCTCCTGGAGGTTTTAGTGTTAATTAGAGACGGAGGTTTGAATGATGATGACTCTGCATGCCAATGATATGGAGAAGTGATGAAAACCCAAGCTGGACTGGATGGTGAAAACGTTTTCATGCATTCACATAGGTTTTATTAAAATATATTACTGTTCAGCCTAGAGAAAATGAAGGCATTCTAAATTGGAATACTTTTCTCCCATTCAGGTGACATTTCCATATTCATTCAAAGAGTGTGTTTTGCACCAAGTTTGGCTGCCCTTTTTGTGGTGGAATTCATCTGGGCATAATAGCTGTGATGGCTTGTTTTTTGAAGCTGTTTGAGTTCATGCCCCCAAATCAGATATATATATATATATATATATGTAGCAGCAAATATTTGCGTCCCTAAAACTGGACTCAGACTCTGAAAATTTGACATTTTGCTTGTCTCCAAGCTAGCTCACACAATGTGAAGGAAAACGATTTATGGGATTAAACCTGTCATGAGAGAAATACTGGCACAGTTTTTTTCTTTTTGACTGAGCATTCATGGCCTTGCCTTTTTCTTTCTGAAATATCTTAGTCTCTTTGCTAATGTGGTGAGCTCTACGTGATGAGGCAGACTGACAAATTCAGTTGAGCATAGCAACCAGAGTTTGATGGTACATTGGCAGAAACTAGAGATACTGTGCAGGTATTCCATTCTTGGCAAAAGAGAAAGAGGCAAAGCCACTGCAGCTAGTTACTACTTGATATTAAAGTCATTTTAGTGAAATCTGATAATGTAGTATACCAAAGAAAAGTGAGTTAAGAGGTGAAAAAAAAAATCAAGAAGTTAGCATAAAGGGAAAGTACTGCTATTTGGTTATTGCAGGAGTTGGCCAGCACTGACCTAGAAAACAATGCAAACTGCCCTTTCTCATGTCTTTTTCTTCTGTGCAAGTTACAACAGGAACTCCTAGCCATTAAACAACAACAAGAACTCATTGAAAAAGAGCAGAAATTGGAGCAACAGAGACAAGAACAGGAATTGGAGAGGCATCGAAGGGAACAGCAGCTTCCTCCTCTCAGAGGCAAAGAAAGAGGCCGAGAAAGTAAGAGCCACTGTACCATCCTCCAGCCTATAAAGTGATATGTTCTGTGTCTCTATGCAGTGGATTACGACCACAAACTCAAAGCAAAATATTAGTACATGACATATTCAGCCACAGGAGTCAGAGGTGTGACTGCAAAAATGCAGACCCACCTGTTACTCCCACAAAGCCACAATGTTAGGTTGCTTGTGCAAGTTGAGAGGGTTGTAGAAAAATCCGTTCTGCCATGCCTGGGAATCTTCTGCTCTGGTATCTAGCTTTCCATTTAAAAAATGAAAGGCTATGCAGTTAGACTGTAAAAAGTTTAATTTAAGGTCATCTCTCTCAGGAGCTGCTTTATTATCTCATTGAGAGTGCACTACAAAGCAGCAGACTTCTTTGCTGGCAAAGAAAGTAATTTGAACAGTGCTTCAAGACTGAAAATTTAATATATTATTTAATAATTTCTCCAGCAAACACAACTGGCCACTTCTGTTTTTGTTACAAAGCTGAGTCTTTCTAGACTGTCTTTTTGTTGTCACTGACAGTACTCCATAAAACATGAACACGTTTTTTTTCTAGCTTCCACAGGGCTTTAAAGCCAGTGGGGGAAAAAAGAAAGGACAGTACTCACTAGGGGGAGACAGACACAAATCATTCCCCTCAGTGAGGTCAGGTTAAAATCAAATAATTCCAGGGTATAAGGTGTGTTGTAAAGGGATTTGCAATGAAATGACCAAAGATACCTGTACTGGCACACTTAAAGGAGCATAAAGTGTTAGTTAATAAAGAGCAACCTGTAAGAGCTCTGCAGAGCATACTAAGCCTTTCTTTTTTTTAAGGAAAATTGTAGCAATTTAGCTGCAACATGTTCTAGGCTTTAAAAACCGGTGTTTCACTGGGACCCCAGTGAAACGATATACATGGATCTTTGCCTTTGCCTGTGCCCACTGGCTCTCACTCTCTATGTAACACATACTGAGAAAATGTTGTGTGGTCGCTTCATTTGTGCTTTGTAGAGTGGTGCTGAGCATACTCAATACCACAACACACTTTTTAGCATGCTTCCCACTTATACCGAGGAATTTCTTTTTTACCTAATGCAGAGTGCACTAAAAATGGCAGGTTTGGAATTGCAGTAGAGGTGCGATAGAAATACCCTCAGGCTCTCACAGAGACTATGATCACCAGGCTTTGATGCTCCCATAATGAGAGCAAGTGGACAGGGTATATTTGGTCCCAGGCTCATTTGGGAAGCAGTTGGGCCATGGTCTAAGAAAGCTCTGTCTCTTTCACAAATGAGCTTTAGAAAATGTCCTTGTCTCAGAGGAGTGAAGTTAGTAACTACTCCTTGTCTTAGAGCTTTAGTTAATATTTTAGTTAGCACACAAGGCCAGATCATTAAGTACCTTAAAAATAAAAACTGAGATCTGGGGCTTTGTGATATTCATTTGGGAGTCAGTACAGTGGGGAGAGGGGAAGTTAGATGCACTGTTAGCATTGTTTTAGTTCAGTGGAGATACTCTTCAAAGGGACTCAGACAGCATTATATTTCTGTCAGCATTTCTTTTTCCCTAATGATTTAAGGACTTGATTTGAGAGCTGAGAAGGATTTATAGGTTATAGGACCTGATCCAAAGTCCATTGAAGTCAACTTAAATATTCCTTGGGCCTTCAATAGACTTTCAGATCAGGCCCAGAAGGAGAATGAAGTCATCTGCCGAGCAGCAATATAATTCAGACCTTCTTTCATTTTTGTTGTGATTTTCATTTTTGCTGTTTACATTTTATGGCAGTTTCCACAGCAAATTGTGTGTGTGTTAATATTATTTTGTTCAGTGCTGTACCAAATAGGAAAAGTTTAATCTCTGTGTGTTTCAGGGGCAGTGGCTAGTACAGAAGTAAAGCAAAAACTTCAAGAGTTCCTTTTGAGTAAATCAGCAACAAAAGACTCTCCAGCTAATGGGAAGAATCATTCCATGAGCCGCCACCCCAAGCTCTGGTACACGTATGTTCAGTGTTAAGCTGTTTTTATGCCTCACTGAGGTATCCACTAATGGTGGGCATCAGGATTCCTCTCCAATGGAGATACTGGGAACCTGTCCAGAACAAACAAGAAACAAAACATCAACCAAAAAGCTTAACAAAGAAATAAAATAAAACATTTTGGGTTTTTTTAAACCAAACTGAGGAATGTCAAGGGGCCTTTCTTTATTATTTCGGGTCATGTGTTACTCATCTTTAGTTTCACATTAAAGCCATCACCAAAGCTCAAAACAGAGCTCACTCCAAATGACAGGGTTTTGAGTCAGAATTTGAGAGTGCAGATGTGTCCAGGAAAACTGATGAAATCTTTTCAAATTTGCTGGGAATTTACAAGCTTGTGAGCCAGGCTTAAGTTCTGTGTTTGCAATGAAACTAGGCAATTTTTGCAGGATTATAGAACTGGTCATGAATTTGCTGTGGCTTTGTGTTGCACCTGCTTATGGAGGCTCCATACAACAAAGCGGATGAGGCATCCCAATCCCACGAGGGAACCTTAGGTAGTAAGTTATACAAGCAGAAAAGATTTGTTCAACTTCTCTGAATTCTTAGTTGCCTGTAACCTGTGCTATTATATCCTTTATATAAAATTGCAATAGCAATTGAAAATCTGTTCTCTTTGTATGTTGAAAATAGCCTTGGGGATAATTCACTCACATTTAGAAACAAGTAATTATATCGCCACATGTAGGGCAAGCTGTGAACCCATAAATTAACTCAATTGCTATTGTGAAATGAGAATGTATTTCTTCTAGGTGAATTGTTGTTCTCCAGTCTACTGTTGTTTGTGATTAAAAAGAGAATTTGCTAGTATATTGAGAAGTGGTAATAGCTGAATTAACATTTTTTAACCTTCTCTTGGAGGTTGATGGCTCTTGGTGTCTAAGATTCATGTTTTGTGGATGTATTGAACTTAGTAAGAGTATGACAAGGAGGTTCTTATATCACTAGGTAGGGATTTTGGTAAATGTTGCAATGTCTACAAAGGGTTACAGTGGCCACCTTTCTAAATGTCAGATTAGAGGGAGTGCATTTTTTTGTCTGCCTTATCATAGCAGATGCATCAATATAATATACACCTCCAAACAGGAGAATGACTACATTGCCAAGATAGTTCAGCCCCACTGGACAGAGGGAGATGCATGTAGTACTTGAGTCTTGCCTCCTTTCCAAGAATAGCTTGGAGGCCCAAGGAGCAAAACCAGATAGTATACATGACCTGAATGGTATATTGGTATATATAAACCAAGACTTCTAGATCCTTTAGCTAAACAATTTGATCTAAATTATTTTCTTTTAAGCAATATGTTTGACAGCTTTCCCCTGGGGTTTCTACTATCGGTTGCAGGTAGTTTGAACATTGCATGATCTAATGTGCAAGTATCTTTTCTTATGAAGATATGGTACTCAATAGGTTCTGTCACATAATATGCAATGTTCTATTAAGTGAAAAACTCCTGACTTAGTATTTAAGAGGGAAACCTGAATTTAGGATCTGAATTCAGGTGAGAGTCTTCAGCTGCATAGGACCAGAATGCTCAGGTCCCCAGGGGAAAGGAGTATCTCGTTCCCTGTTAGTAACTCCATGTGACATGTAGTGTCTTTAATGGACCCTTTCCACACTAAAAGGAAAGTTACTGCAATGAGCTTTGAAGAAGGACAAGAGTAAAATGCCTTATTTGAGGCTCTAAATTCCCACCCTTCCAGAAAAAGGCCCTGCAAATTAAGTTATATTTGTGCCAAGTGATGCAATTCCTCAGTGATTTTACAGCTCCCTTGGTTGGAAAGGCCTGTTTACAACTTTTCTCATGTTTGGCAGTTGTCAGAAAGAGGTCTCTTCTGCGGAACTTCACTTCCAACGCTAACTTCATATATTGCTAAGTAGCGCAGGCAGGAAGTTTTGTTTGTTGCCTGAACTGAAGACAAGGTTTTGCCCTCTTCACAACTCCTGACTAATTAGCCCACATTTTTCAAAGGGGAACAACAATCCGTTTTCCAAATGCTGGGTAATTGACAACTGCGTAGAGACGGCCATTTTCATGTGTATCTAATATTGTTTAATAAACAGAAACCACATAACTTTTGCTTTGCTTCAACTGGTCAATATTAAAAACCAGCAAGCTAAAATGGTCCATTCCCCAATCTGATGACAGATCCTATTTTAGGGTCCAACATGACTGTTATCTTCTTTGACTTTTATAATGACTGCAAAAAGCACATTCTTGGGAATCCTATGCAGTTCCATAGCTTACTGTAAAAGTGAAATTGGCTACCTGAGCCTGTGGTTTGTGCACACTTAGAGTAAGAACATAAACACAGCTGAGACATGTGTACACCATGTGTAGATGGTTACTGCTGGTCACCTCAATGATTGCTAATTTGTGACCTTTCTGTGTCTGCTACAGGGCTGCTCACCATACCTCACTGGATCAAAGCTCTCCACCCCTGAGTGGGGCCTCTCCACCATACAAATACACGTTACTAGGAGCACAGGATGCCAAGGATGATTTTCCACTTCGAAAAACGGGTGAGTCAAGAGTGGTTTATTTTGCCCCCAAATTCTCCCTCACTTCTTTTTAACTAGGCTGTCCTTTAGTAAAATGCATCCCATAACCTACCCGCCCTGCTCATAGTGATTCATTGGAAAGGTTCAGTATTAACTATATCTTCTCCAAAGTTAATTTATCTGAGGGTGGCAAGAACTATTATTACCAATGCTTAATCATACAGAATCCAGTACTGATATAGATATTTCCTAACTATCACTGTCCCAAAGGAACTTTCACATAATTCTGGGTTTAATTTGATGTTCCTAGCTCTCTCTTTCTCATATATAATATGAACCTCATCTATGAATAGGTTAGTCCAGGGCTATCCACCCTAAAGGCAGCCAGATGCCTCACACCCTATGGGCTACTCCAAGGGGGATGAATCCTCCACAAATGATGCCCCACTACTGCTGCACCTCATACCCACACCCCTTCATGCACTGCATACCTGCAACTCCCCCACAGTGTTACATTGCTCGTTCCCCGCTGTACTACATACCTCCAACCCCCCTTCCCCTTCTGCCTCCACTGCACTACACTTCTCAGTCTCAACCATAGCTCCCCAAGTTGTCATGCTGCTGTACCTCCTGGCAGTGAGGAGAGGAAGTGGCAATCAGGGAGAAAGGGGGAGCCCAGAGACCCCAGCTACTGTTGCAGCTGGAATGATGGAGAGAGCAACTGGGCAGGAGCCTACAAGCCACAGTCCAACCCCAGTTTGGCCTTGGTTTAGTCAATAAATAAACCACCAGAATAGATTTTACATCTATATCTAAAATATTTCAAGAGTCTCTCTATCTCTCTTTCTTTTTTTTGTGGTGAAAAATTGTATAATTATTATATCAGGCAACTTTTTCTGGTTGCTGGAGCCACATATATGTTTAAAAATATCCTTTGGATAGAAATGTCATATATTTTAGAAGAAAACTTTCCTTGGAACATTTAGGAATGTTCTAAAGGCTCCAGCAACTGAAGCTTATCTCCTGACAACAGTTGAACTGTAGCCTTGACTTTCTTTGCACCACAGAATATGTTAAGGAGTTGGTGGTGGAGACAGTGTGGTTGTAGCCTTATGTCTACGACACAGTGACTGGTATCCCAATATGTAGGGAGACACTACGTGGAAAAAAAAAAAAAAAAGAAAGTGAAAAGAAAACATTAGATCCTTTATTGCATAAGGCTGCTGGTGAGTGATATAGTTACTTTCAGCAAGGAAGTCTACCACCCTGCTGTGCTAACTGCCTTTGAATATGCTTCAGCCACTGGGAGATTGAACCCTAAGTGCAACGCTGGTACTAACATTGAAAAGACGTGGCATTTGAAATCAGTATGCATCCAGAAAGGAAATACAGTATGCATCTAATACTTCAGGACAGACACTTAAAGTGCATGTTAATATCCCCTAATGTTTTCACAAAAAAATTGCATAGGGCTTGGTTTTGCAAGGAATGAAAAATAAATCATTTATTTTGGTAGAATATGGTGACAATGTAACCAGATCCAATGAAAGGCTTGCTCAAGCTATTCTGTTATTCTGTCATGCTAAGCTGTGATATAGTTCTGTCCTTAAGAGTATTGTACAAAGTACATTTTCTGTGCTGATAAGCTGTGCAGTTACTTACTTTTTTAAACATAATAGTATACTCCTTTTCCTCAAAATAATTTTTTCCTATATTTTGGAAATGTAGGTTTTCTTTTTTCTTCCACATTTACATATTATTTTAAATAGGCTGATTGATATTTATGACATGTCATACTGCTGATCTGTAAAACAAAACATTTTCAGACACTGTAACAGTAAAGTTCTTGTGCAGCTGCTAATACTTTTATATCTCTGTGGGGGTTTGAAAATATTCCTTAATTCAATTCCCATTGTCTGTATATTAGGACTATAATATAATTAAACCCAGATGTTTTCTGTACATTGTTCCAAATATTTGGGCATGCAATGCATCAGTTACAAATCGAGCTCATAACTAGATGACTCTTCTAAAAATGATTATACATATAGCATAAATAGACAAATAATGTTAAAGTCATTATCACAGTAGTTTTGTAAATCGAGTGTTGTTTGATACTTATAATTAATTATTCTTCTCTTCAAATAGAGATGCGTGTAGCATGTCATACTTCAGCAAAGAACTTTAATTTATAGTAACTCTTATAAATATCCTGTTTACATATTAAATGACTCCTTGTCATTGAGTCCTAATTTCAGCCTTCAGCAACATTTTCCACAAAGGTTCTGATGATTATTCACCAGGTTCAGAGCAAAGGCAACAGGAACCAGAATAACACCAGTCAAATGACCCTAAGCTTATCTGGGTGGCTGCAGGGCCATCCCTTAGGCAGAGGGGACATAGTGGAGCCTGTGTCATCCTCATGGGACCACACCAGACAAAGATGTCCCAGGAACATTCATATGTATGGACAGGCTCTATGCCTGCAGAGCTCTGACCTTTGCCACAAGGGGTGAACCTTTTTTCCTTTCCTTGAATGAATACTTATTGCTACTGGCTTCTAGAATAACCCTGTGTGTCTGAACCTGCACACAGTCAGCATGGTATGAAAACAAATCTTTATGATCTGTGCAACTTTAAAAAAGACTACCTAAATCCCAAATTAAATGTTAGTTTTAATCATCATTCTATTTTGCTTCCCACATTCTTTCTGATGCACGTAATATAGAATTCAGAGGCGTCTTATGTCTTCTTTAAATGCAGTGTCCTTTTAGGATGCTTCATGATTGTGTTTGATTTGTTTTAATTCAGCCTAAATGAAAAGCAAAGCTGCATAATTCTATCCCAACACCTGAGCAAGATACAGAGAGGTTTCTCCTCATTCAACCCATTTTGTCAGATACCTAACTGCAAATCAGTCATCAGTTTCATTCTTTCTTCCCATCTCACCTTCTCCAAATGGTGCTTTGTTACTGAACTTGTTCAGTTGTATTCAGGAGAGAGTATAAACTCAACTTTTAGATTCCACCCACAACCCCAAATATCTCAAGTAGCCAAATATTTTAGCCAAACAGGGAAACAGCAGTTTTAACTTTTATATTTATCTTTGAAATTAGGCATCAGAGTCAACATAGCAGCAAAACAGAAGTGATCTTGGCCCCTTTATTTACCTTAATACCATGTATTGTTCCTTCCTCCGAAGGTGTGGAGGAATCTGTCTGAAGTAAACATATTCTACCTCTGGTGCACAGAGGACCAGGACTGGGGTTTTTTGGGTTAGAGGCCAGGCAATTCAGTTCTTTGCACAACTATTTCATTTAGTCTTCGTTAACAGGCTTAGAGAATAACAGAACAGAGGGATGGATAGAGCTATCACTTTGTTGACTAGATAAACATAACACATAGAGGAGATGTAACTTGACCAGAATTTGGCCAAAAATTTGCATGTCCAGATTTTCAAAAACGTCCACCAGCCAACAGTTCCTGATATAAATCGCACACGATTCCCAGTGAGACTTGTGATTCTAAGTCACTGGGACACTTCAAAATTTCATCTAGTGGAAGCATCATAGTACAGAGCATTTTTGAAAGTCAGTATGCTTCTCCTAATGGGAGCTGAGCTCTTTTTAAAATGTGATCCTCCTGCCCCACTCTTCTCCTTCACTCCATTCACATGATCAATGGGATCTGTTGAGTGCTGAGTTCCATAGATTCTTGGGGCTACAGATATGTTCCAACACAACTTATTTGTTACCTTGTTGAAATGATTCAAACAATGTTCTGGCAGACAGCCAGGATGCTTGCATTTTCTCGACCTGGTAACATTCCACTTTCTGTGATTCATGTTGATGTAATCCAGCAAAAACTATTCTAAATAAAGGTTATTCCCCAGCTTTAACTAAAGCAGTGTACTTTTTAAAATTATGTTTAATGTTAAACCCTAAATTTTGGACCCATCCATGTCCAAATTCACTTCTGGGTGGATTTTTTCTGCCTTCATTTTTTATCACTTGGCTTTTACTGGATATAATTCCATAGAACATTAGCACAGATTGGTATCCTAACCTGGGAAACAAACAAAACTAGACTTTTATACAGCATACCTCATATGCTGTAGCATTCTAATACTCAGAAGATTCGCAAAACTTCTTGACCCTCTACATGCTACTTTCATATCTGAACAGAGTTGCCAAACCAAGGCAATGTTTTTTTTATTGATACTCGCAAACTTTTATTGATAACTAAACTGTTTTACTGACATATCCGTGATGTAATGTAAATGGAGCCTTTCTACGAAGCCCTGGACATGGATGGTCCAAATTTTAGGGATTAACATGAAACATAATTTAAAAAAAAAGTCAGTAAAAATTGGAAGATTTGCAATGAAAAAAATATTTTTTTTGTGTTAGTACCCCTGCCTCACTAGAACAATGGTTTTATACTGTGGTGCCCCCACCCCAGAGGTCCCCTATTCAATCCCATACACTGATACCCTCACTGCATCCTGCTTCTCTTGCCCCCAGCCCATTCCCCAACTTTACCCCTGCTGGCCTGACTCCCCATCCTGGCATTGACCTATCCCGCAGGAAGAAGGATTTTTGTCGGCTGACCAGCATTAGTGTAAAAGGACACAGCAGAAGCAGCAGCACAGGGCTGGAGTGGGAGGGGCTATGGGCTACAAAGCCCTGAAAGATGCTTTCTGCAGGGTGTAGCAGTCCCACTGGGACAGAAGCTGGTGCTGTTGTGCTCTGTGTGTCATTCAACACTTGTCTCTTGCAAGGGATCATCAATCAAGCTCTGGTAGCTTAGTGTTTTTATGGATAACTAATTTTTAACAGACTTTACAAACAGGCATTTTTAGGCTTGTCTTTCAGTCTGTCCATAAATTTATGGACAGCTAGCAACCCTGTATCTGAATTGTGTATTGCTCTTTTACATTGTTACTTACGGCATTATTCTTGAAACTATTTGTTGTTGGGGGTAGTGACTATGTTTTGCTAGAGCTATTGGTAGTCTATGCTGGTAGTTTTCAACCTGTGGTCCATGGATTGCTGGGGGTCCATAGACTATGTCTAAGGGGTCTGCAAGAGATTACTATAATCAACTGAAAGTATGTGGATACCCACACTTAAAATTCAAAGGGGTCCACACCTCCATTCAAAAAATTTTAGTGGTCCGTAAATGAAGAAAGTCCACTGGTCCATGCCTAACCTGAACGCTTCCTACAACTGACAATGAATATATTTTTCCACTAAGTATCATTTGCTCTTTTGTATGTTAGCCTGCATGACCATTGAAGTGCAGCATTGCAGATCAACATTTCTCTTTACTTATGGGGCTATCTTCGTTTTTTGTCTTCAGAGCCTCAAATTGCTAGTGGACTTGTGTGCAAAATTTTGTATTACTTCAGTGTCATACAATTCAGAAAATGGTTGCAATTCACAAGCCAAGTATGGACAGGTGAAATGAACCACAGTATATTTAGTTAGGAGCAATGCAAGGTATTGTTTTGCTTGGTGGGTTATATTATTGCATACTGGAAAAAAATAAGATAGCTAAAGCAATTGGTTAATGCATGGTAGAAGAAAGAGGAGGGAACGGCATATACAGAAGAGTTCCAAAGAGAGAACTAATGAGCAATATTTGGAAGAGCACTTAGGAAGAACCGTATTAGGTTGGTTAGTTAGATAGTGGATTAACTACATCCCTTTCTTTATGGATGAGTAGAGGATTTCTGTATTAAAAACAGTATTTTTTTAAAAGAAATTAACTAAAATAATTAATTAGTAACATCCTTCTGTGAGTAGCTATTTAGCAATCTGCAGGAGTAATTGAAACCTAGGAAAAAACATTTTGTATGTAAAAGACTGTTTCTCCTTTCCCTCTCTGACCCTCATCCCACTTAATTCTGCTTCTGTCTACATATTCTAGGAAATCACCCTCCTGTGAAGTAACATTATACTAAAAAGCTAAATTTGTAGGTTTCTTTTTGGTCTTCAATCACCCCTTGAAAAAAAACAAGAGGCTAAATCTACAAATACAACATCTCCAGAGAAGAGACTTCAGGTTCATTTGGGATATACATAATTTTTCAGAGGTTACAGCAGTGCCAGGGGCATGTTAGCTATACAAACAGTGAAAATAAAGCAAAGATACATATATCTCCTTAGTTGTAACCTGATTTTCAGATGCATAGATTATCCACAGCTCCTAAATGCATGTATTGCAGCTCCCAAAAATTGTGATCACCAAAGTAAGTTCTCTCTCTCTCACACACACACACACCCCCCGCCCATTTGCAAAGCTGGGAGTAATAGTCAAACCCTCTGATGTGACATCTATTTTCTTCAGGGCTCTTCTCTCCCTACAACAGTTAGCCACCAAGTAGAAATTTTAGCCTCATTAAGTTCACCATCAATAAGTTTTGAGGGTACAATTAGTGGTAATAGGGTTGAGAAACAGAGGAAACTTTCACTTGTAATTAAAGAATGAATGTGAAGCAAACTGATGTTAACAGCTTCTTCCGGTCTATATAATGAACAGGGAAAAGGAAAGTTGCAACAATCAAAGGTCTTACTGGGGTCCAATGGCTCTAAAGAAATGTAATACTCTTGCTACTGCTACCTTGAATCTTCTCAGGAAGCAACAGAATGAACATTAATAGTATCAAGTTAGGGTAGCGATTTGAGAGTGAATACTATCTTGCTCCCATTCAACTTGAGTAAAAAGGAAAGCATTTGCAAAATATAAAACAAAATTAGCAAGAAGAAGTTAAGACAAGCCTAATGACAGCATCATAGAGATTAGTTGCAGTGGGAATTTACAGGTCCTACAAAAGATCCTACAAAAGATGCTTGATTCTACAAAAGATGGAACCATGATTCAGTAGATGCATTTGGATGACTCCTATTTTTGAAGTCCTCCTGTATTTCTGTTTCTCTTACCTATCCAGAATGAATCTATAATAGATTTATTTTACACTCTACTTTTTAGCATATCAAACAAAGAAGGTTCCCTTAGATGACTCTTCTGCCCCACTTTCAGTATGTTGTTTTCTTTTTTCCAGGTGATCAATGACTTTTCTGACTCTTTCAAAGAATTTTTAGGTGTTTCTTCTGACTCATTTTCAAGGTGGTAGGTTTTTTCCCAGGAAATTACTTTAAAAAGTTATTTCTTGATTTAATCCCATTACATATAGATACACCAAGTTATACTATGTTAAATAATTTCTCTACCACTTTAGTATATTCAGCATGTTGAATGTAGTATATTCAACCTTCTAATATTTTAGCTGATTACTGTGCCCCACTTAGAAATCATTTAGATTAATTATTCCTAATTAAACTTCTGTCTTATTTCTCCTTTGACTTGCTCTTGGCTTGCTCTCCTTGCTCTTGGCGCCTATAATAGATGTTATAATTTGAGAGGTAAATCATATGAATCAATGCTGGTGGTGCTGCCTTAGCTGGTTTCATTATTTTTAGCATATTTTGAGTCAGAGGTAATTTAGGCCCTGATCCTGTTGACACTAATGCAATTACTTCATTTAATTTACATGAATAACTCCTCCACTGACCACTCTTCCACTGAATAACATTAAGCACATCTTTATGTGCTGTAAGAACCTGGCTCTATCTAATGAAAGGAAACTGCTCCATTCTGTGTTTGTAAAGAACCTGTGTGTGTGTGTGTGTGTGTGTGTGTGTGTAATGATGATTTCATCCTTCCAGCTTTGTGATCATTTTTGTTACTCTTCTCTGAGCTCACAATAGTTCATTTACTAAATAGTTAATAAGATGTGAATGCTGAAGTCAAAATTGCACCTGTTATAGTTCATATGTATTAATTCATTTGATGCCTGAAGATTTTATTATATAAGAATTGTCAGAAGAGTTTTATAAATTAGTGTGTCCTCTCTATTTACCAAAGAGCAGGTCCCAAAGATTGAGCCACTTTCTTTATCCTCAGAATCTGTTCTTTTTGAAGCCAAGAGGAATTTTGCTTGAATAAAGAACGTAGAATTAGGTACAATATTGTAAGGGATTAAGGAGAACAAATGAAACTCATATTCCTAATTTTTTTGTGTGCTTTTGAAAATCTTTCACATTTTAAATGTGTTCTCAAAATTTCAAAATAATATGAGCAAAATCCTGGTTCCATGCAAATTAATGGCAAAATTCCCACACTTTCCAGGTAGATACAGGATTTTAGCCCAGTTGTATTAATGGCTGGGGAGAGTTGAAAACTTGTGAAAAACTAAATTAAAACATGTATAGGAGAGAGAAAGGTGAAAAGTGAAAGGCATATGTTGTCAGACCCTCCAAAATAGAATGTTCTGGTTACAAAAGATTACACTTCTCCAAGCTCCTAGAAAACAGAATCTGTTCAAACCCACAATTCTAATTAAAGGTTTTAGTTGCCAAATAGCATGTTCTGACTAAAGCCACGTAAATATTACAGAGCTGCTCATGAATAACAGTATAAGCTTTATACTTTGCTGTTGATTTTCTCATGGGAAAGTAATATAAATGAGTGTGATACCTCCCTGTTGGCTTTAACTGTTAGAAATGCAAAGCATGCTGAAATTGTACATAATTCTCTTCCAAAGGAAAGGAAATAGCATTTCAATGGTTTTCCTCAGTGTCTTGTTGAGTTATGGTGGTGCACAATTATTCCAGTTAAATTACTCTACCAGATGGAAGGTTACATTGTATATTTAGCTAATTAAGTTGTAGGGGACTGACACTATATCCCAGAAATAAAGAGCATATCAGAAAGTAAACATATTTAAATTAAGTTCATTGTGGACATGCAGTATCTATGTTTAATTAAGACTCTTAGCAGGTGGGGTTTTTTATCCTCATTTTGATTAACAAAATAAATCCTTTTAAAATTAGCCCTGTGATAGAAGTTATATAAGTGCATGTTTCAAAAATCTTTCAGGGCCAAATTCATTTTCTTTTGTTATTAGTGGAGTTGAATCTTCAACCAGAGCTGAATTTGGCTCAAAATTCTCATGCATTCTGAAATCAAGGCATGCTGCTTTGGGTGTTTAGTTTTCTTGGCACCTTAAGAACCCCTGTGTGTTGACATTCTGCCTTGCCTTCAGAAAACTCTAGATAGTATGCCTAGATAATATAGATCTCCCCACCTTTCATCTACTGAAGAAATTGATGTCCTTTCAAATCTGGGGAAAAGGTGATGATGTTTAATTGTGGGTTTCTGAAGTTTGGCAAATACTATGATATAGTTTGTTCTTCCATCAAGTGAATTATTGTTGTTGGATTTTCTCCTAGATTAAAATCCCTAGGTCTTAATCACCATATTAAATAATTACTTCTTTTGTGGGGCCTAGGGAAAACGCACATGATTGTCTGCAGAATATAAATCAAGAAAATCAGGAGTCAAACTATGGCTCTGCACAAACCTGAAGTACAAGGTTTATGGATTACTTCTGATGCTTGTTCAGTGAAGAGGGTCATTTTGCCTGTGTAAAGTAGAATGACTCCATGGCTGTTGGGGAGATGGTGAGGGAAGGCACTGGGAATACAGCAGGGAGTGAGATGGGTTGCACCCAAAGGTGGTGTTCCCCTTATATCTTCCCAGCTGGTACGGTTTGGTGCATGCAGCAAGAGGTGGAGGTAATGCTAACATCATGCAGACATAAATCAAGAAGTCCTGCCAGCCACAGTAGATTTACCACACCCCTAAGCAACAGAATAATGATTGCCCCTTTAGCAGTACATTGAAAGGTAAATGACTTTCTGGCCTTCTTCCCCCCCCCTCCTCGCATATAAATGCCAGACATAATTGATAATAATCATTTTAGTTAATGGGTCAAAATTCCAATGGGAGAAAAGAGAATATGGAAATTAATTATAATATTTTTGTGATCTTTTCCCTATAGCTTCTCTCACATGCTGTATTTATTTTTTTTTATTTACTATTTTTCATGTGT
This sequence comes from Alligator mississippiensis, assembly GCF_030867095.1. Lineage (NCBI taxonomy): Eukaryota > Metazoa > Chordata > Crocodylia > Alligatoridae > Alligator > Alligator mississippiensis. The sequence continues at coordinate 162,230,971 of NC_081828.1, read as the reverse complement.
TATTTAATGCAGAGGGATCTTCTTTCAAAACTACATGACTTTCCATATTGTGCCATAGGAAAATATTCCACAAGCCATAATTAAATCAAACCTTAATTTATTATTCAAACCAATTTATTATTCAAATCAAAGCATAACTTCTCAGCTAGGCTAATACCATAACAATGAGTCTGATTCTTGGAAACATTTCATGCACATAACTCTTATTAGAGCAGACTCTCTTATTGTAGATCTGTGAAGTGGTTGCATTTAAATTTATATGAAAGCCGTGTTCAAAAATAAATTATATAAATACCTAATAAATTGAATAAATAATATCCCTATCTCATCCTCTGAATTCTCCGAAGCCATGAAATGAAATATATCCAAACGGAGTGAGGTGGAGGGGGAGTGTAAGAAAAAGACCTTTGCTTTAGTAAGGTTAATTACTGACCTGGATTCAGGTATTCATGTGCCTTGATTCCAGCAGACATAAAGCTCAATGTGGCGTATGCTTCCTACGTAATATTTATAAAAGCCCTATGGATGAAATCAAAGCCGTATTGAAGAGAGTGGGAGTTTTGCTGATACAGATGTAGGGCTCAATCTGGCATAGATGCGCAAGCAGAGAACTCCTTTATGCCAAGGGATTTTCTGCTGCATATATGCAGTCAGCATCTGACCCCTTTATCTTCCAAGTGCCACAGAGTTCAAAAATCCATAGAGAATCATTTGGTACCTTGCTGACCTTAAAAATAAGATATAAAAATTGTCTAATTCTTTGAAAAAGGATGTGGGTCAGTATAAAAATCTATATACCTAAGCATTAGCTAAGCAAACTTAACATTTCCTTGCATAAGCAGTGAAATAGGTTTTACATTAATTTGGAAGGCTACAATGAATAACTGGTTGGAAAGTTCTAAAATGCATGTTTGAAATTTAAAATAGGGCTTGAGGGAAGACTTTCAGTTATGAACCTTTTTTAGGTGAAAAGCTGCTAACCTTATTAAATCTGCTTCCTTAGCCTGAAGAAAGCTAAATGGCTGAGAGATCCCCTCTAATCTAATTAGCTGTTTTTTTATTTAGGAGTTGGATATTTACCTTAGCCTGAGTAAATAAAGCATTTTACCTTTTTTACGAAACTAAAATAAAGCAAAGGGCTAAAAGGTTTCACATGTGACCAACATTCCCTTTAAAGTGGGTGGCTGTACAGGAAACAGTTTCCGTGTATACTGAAAACACATTAGGTGATGCAAGCCATAAAAATAAAGCATCTCCATCCTTCACCGCTGTATCTGACACTCCTGCCTTATTGGGACCACCCAATGGTTATGCCCAGCCAAATGGATGTTCCATGTAATTCTTGGAAAAGCTTTAGAGGGAATAGTGGGAATGGCTTTCTTTCTCATAAATCTATTTTAAACTTAGAATATTTCAAAACACCAGAATTAAACAGTATTTGAATGTGTACTATAGAGTAGTGTATGATGTTGGCGACTTCCAGTGCGCCAGCTGTGAGGAATACCAATGGCATCCACAGGGCTCATTCCTTATTTTTGGCTCTAGATGGAAAATAGGTTCTGCCCAGAGCACATGAAGGAGAAACAAATCAATCAGATTGGTCTTTATCACACAAACCATTCAAAGTTAATTGAAATGGGCAACCCTGGCTCCTTAATGGAGCATCAGCTAGAAATCTCCAGGCCAAGCTTTTATCAGAACCTGATATAGCCAGGGGGAGGGAGGCAGGGGGCTCTGTAAGACACTCTGGCTATGTATAAACTAAACAACTAGGCTGAGTGGCCAGAGTGGGGGTTAGTGCTCACCAAACTGATGTAACTATTTCATTTGTTCACCCAGTTCCATGGTAAGTGGAAGAAGTCCATGGTAATTTTTGCAGCTGTTTCATTAAAGGATAAATTGTCTCAGTTTAACTTCCCCTTCCTTACTGTGGAAAGATCAGACAGACACAACACTTAAAGAGGATCAGCTGGCATGCAGTAAAATTTTCCCAGCCCCTGCTAAGTTAGTATAGCTGTTTCCTCTGCCTATGCTTTCTTATGAATAAAGGCAGGCCTGCTAATAGCTCTCCAGCAAGCCACTGAGGGATCAGGGAGCTTTAATGCTTGTACCCACCGTGGGCTGTGATCCCGTTCCCCAGCGCTCATAGATTCATAGATGTTAGGGCCGGAAGGGACCTCAATAGATCATCAAGTCCGACCCCCTGCATAAGCAGGAAAGAGTGCTGGGTCTAGATGACCCCAGCTAGATACTCGTCTAACCTCCTCTTGAAGACCCCCAGGGTAGGGGAGAGCACCACCTCCCTTGGGAGCCCGTTCCAGACCTTGGCCACTCGAACTGTGAAGAAGTTCTTCCTTATGTCCAGTCTAAATCTGCTCTCTACTAGCTTGTGGCCATTGTTTCTTGTAACCCCCGGGGGCGCCTTGGTGAATAAATCCTCACCAATTCCCTTCTGTGCCCCCGTGATGAACTTATAGGCAGCTACAAGGTCGCCTCTCAACCTTCTCTTGCGGAGGCTGAAAAGGTCCAGTTTCTCTAGTCTCTCCTCGTAGGGCTTGGTCTGCAGGCCCTTGACCATACGAGTTGCCCTTCGCTGTACCCTCTCCAGGTTATCCGCATCCTTCTTGAAGTGTGGCGCCCACAATTGCACGCAGTACTCCAACTGCGGTCTGACCAACGCCCTATAGAGGGGAAGTATCACCTCCCTGGACCTATTCGTCATGCATCTGCTGATGCACGATAAAGTGCCATTGGCTTTTCTGATGGCTTCGTCACACTGCCGGCTCATGTTCATCTTGGAGTCCACTAGGACTCCAAGATCCCTTTCCACCTCTGTGCCACCCAGCAGGTCATTCCCTAGGCTGTAGGTGTGCTGGACATTTTTCCTCCCTAGGTGCAGCACTTTGCATTTCTCCTTGTTGAACTGCATCCTGTTGTTTTCTGCCCACTTGTCCAGCCTATCCAGGTCTGCCTGCAGCTGTTCCCTGCCCTCCGGCGTGTCCACTTCTCCCCATAGCTTTGTGTCATCTGCAAACTTGGACAGAGTACATTTCACTCCCACGTCCAAGTCGCTGATGAAGACATTAAAGAGTATCGGTCCAAGGACCGAACCCTGCGGGACCCCACTGCCCACACCCTTCCAGGTCGAGACCGACCAATCTACCACAACTCTTTGGGTGCAACCCTCTAGCCAATTCGCCACCCACCGGACTGTGTAGTCATCCAAGTCACAGCCTCTTAACTTGTTCACCAGTATGGGGTGGGATACCGTATCGAAGGCCTTCCTGAAGTCCAAGTATACGACATCCACCCCTCCTCCTGTGTCCAGGCGTTTCGTAACCTGGTCATAGAAAGAGACTAGGTTGGTCAGGCACGATCTGCCCGCCACAAACCCATGCTGGTTTCCCCTCAGCATAATTTGTCCTGCCGGGCTCTCACAAATGTGAGCCTTGATAATTTTTTCAAATACTTTACCAAGGATGGAGGTGAGACTGACCGGCCTATAGTTGCCCGGGTCCTCCTTCCTCCCCTTTTTGAAAATGGGGACCACGTTAGCCCTTTTCCAGTCCTCCGGGACTTGGCCTGTGCGCCACGAGCATTCGAATATTCCCGCCAGTGACTCTGCAATGACGTTGGCCAGTGCCTTCAGCACCCTCGGATGGAGCTCATCCGGGCCTGCTGACTTAAAGGCATCCAGTTCTTCCAAGTGACTCTGCACCACCTCAGGATCTACGCATGGAAGTCTGGCGCCTTGCTGCTGCCTCTCTACAACCCCAGTGAGAGACTTGTCGTGCCCCTCGCTTAGGAACACTGAGGCAAAGAACTCGTTGAGGAGTGCAGCCTTGTCCCCCTGTCTGTCACCAATTGCTTCTGCCCATTTAGCAGGGGTCCTATTCCTCCCTGGGCCTTCCTTTTACTCCCAATATATCTAAAAAACAATTTCTTGTTGTCCTTTACTTGGGTTGCCATCCTCAGCTCCATGGTAGCTTTGGCCCGCCTAACTGCCTCCCTACAAGCACGAGCAGAGGAGGTATATTCATCTTTAGTGATCTCACCCTGTTTCCACTTTTTATGTGCTCCCCTTTTGGCCCTTAGGCTGCCCTGGATTTCTCTGGTCAGCCATGGAAGCCTCCTGGCCCCTTTCCCTCTTTTGCCTCGCTCGGGGATCGTCTTGCTTTGTGCCCAAAGGATCGTTTCCTTTAGGCACAGCCACCCTTCTTCGGCACCCATCCCATCAAAACTCCTATTCTGCAGTGCTTCCTTGACTAATCGCCTGAGTGCAATGAGATCAGCTTTCCTAAAGTCTAGCACTTTTACCCTACTAGTTACCTTACCCACTCGCCGTCTTATGTTGAATTCTATTATAAGGTGATCACTGTCTCCCAGATAGCTACCGATCTGGAGGTCCCCTATCATGTCATCCCCTGTTGCCAATACCAGATCCAGTATGGCATTCCCCCTAGTGGGACCATGCACCTCCTGTGTCAGGTGGAGGTCCTGTACACAAGTTAGAAACCTGCGTGAGCGATGGGACCTTGCTGTCTGCGTCTCCCAGCAGATGTCCGGGTAGTTTAGGTCCCCCATGACTACCGCCTCTTTAGCTTTTATGGTCTCCGAGAGTTGCCTCAGGAGCCCCGCATCTATTTCTTCCCCTTGGTGTGGGGGTCTGTAACAGACCCCTACCACCAAATCCCTTTCTCCTTGCCCCCCATGTAGCCTAACCCACAATCCTTCTACTTCCTCAACCTCGGATTCTGTCTTGATGAGGGTTGATGTGTATTGCTCACTGACATAAAGTGCAACCCCCCCCCCTTTCTTCCCCGACCTGTCCTTTCTATACAATCTATATCCCTCAATATGTACCGCCCAGTCGTGGGATGAATCCCACCAGGTCTCTGTTAGCCCCACTAAGTCATAGGTGTTTAGTGCAAGCAGGAGCGCTAGTTCATCCTGCTTGTTCCCCATGCTCCTAGCATTAGTATATAGGCACTTGAGCCCTGCGACTGGTGCCTTTGCTACCCCCCCGCTCCCAGTCCCATGGGGCCCATTGTTTCTTACCTTCTTGTTCCTTACCTGTTCTGTTGTGCTGGCCTCCCCATCGCTTTCAGGTTCCCAATGTTCTCCTTCTTCAGGCTGGGCTGTCCTTGTGGGTGCCACATGGTTTGGTGGTCCACAGCTTCCCCTGCCCTCGTACTCCCCTCCCCCCGAGGAGCCTAGTTTAAAGCCCTCGGTCATCTTTGGAGCAGTTCAGTATATTCTAGACTATTGGGGAGGGACATAACAGTTATTCACCATCCCCATTCTCTTTGATAAAGTGGGGAGGGACAGATCTTGTGCCCTCTGTGCTTTCTGAATTGTTAGAAAGGATCTTGTGAATTCAGGGCCTGTCCTTTCATACTGCAGCCCCCACTCCACAGCTGTCCAGCACAGATTTTGAGGATCATAGTATCTTCCCCCTCCATCTTTGATGGGGTGGGATGAATTCCGGCTCCAACACACACCTAATCTTAGACTCTTGACATAGTACAGGGAAAGGAAGGATAATCTATTTATTGTTACAGCTCCTAGATAACCCCAAAATGGATCAGGACCCTATTGTGCAATAGGCTTGACAAAAGAGAGCTATCTCTGTTCCAGAGAGATTATAATCTAAGTAAAGTATAAGAGAGAATACATGGCAGGACAAGTGACACTAGGAAACGGAGACAGTGGCACTAGGGCACAAGGAAACAGTGGTCATCTTGATAGTCACTTGGTCTCAGCCCACCAGCAGCCTGATCTTTCTCAAGCTGGAAATAGCAGCAAGTTCTTCTCCACCTGTCTTCTTTGAAGTAGTTGTGCAGCTGTCCTACCCATATTCAAGTACCCACTGATATTGAGAATTATCCAAGCCAGAACGTAGACTTTTATCTATGGGGAAAAAAAAAGAAAAGCCAGGAATTGGGACTTCTTTCTATATTTTGTGTGTCTGTGTGTCTGTGTAAATTATTATAACTACACATAAACAAACATATATGTAAGACTTTCAAACAAGTATCTCCCATCCTGCTCCTTAATTTGGCTGCATCTTCCCCATAAGTATCTGCAAAGCTTCCTCATTATCTTAAAATTCTCCTTTTCTGCAGTGCCTCGAAAACCTCAATGGGGGTTGGTCACTGCTGTGCTTAGCCCATTGCCTATCATGCTAATCAGTTTTATCTTATTCCTTCCTTATACTCCCCCTGTTGGTCTTTTTCTGCCAGATGTCCCTGGTTTTATAAATTCTCTGGAATTTGTAAACTTTCTGGAGCAGGTGCTGGGTATCTGTTTAGTGTTTGGGCAGTTCATATGACAATGAGTCTTTGTTCATGGTTGGAGCACCTAGTTGTTATGACTGCTGCTGCTAAATGCATCCTACCTATTACAAAATAATCACTTGAAAATCTGATTTCCTTTTATATACTTCCTTATATACTTCTAAATAAATACAAACATTTTAGTGCTATATTTACAGTCTTGTAGGTAATTTTAAGGAATATTTTGTAGCACCATAGAACAGAATTTTTGTCTCATTTCTCTCTGTGAACTCACAACATCATTTTAAATTACTGCATTTCTAAAAATGATTTCAGCAATAGTGATTGGAATGCAAGCTTCAGGGAGCAGATTAACTCTCTTAAGTAGGATGCGTCAGCTCTTGAAAATATACAGAAGCTGCAGCATATTAAATAAAAAAAAAATTAGTCACCATGGCCAAATTTAGTATCAGGTACCTCTAAGTGCTCTATGATTTTCCAAACCTGACCTCTTAGCTAATAAAATGAAATGTGTTCACTTTAGAGCCATCCTAATCTTCAACAAAGCTTGCTTTCTGCTCCGCAGGTTTCCTATATATGGTTTTAGCCTCATGATGAGGACCTACTGACCATACACTCTATCCCATTCCCTATTTCCTGCCAGGGTTCATTAAATGTTGATTTGGAATTGGGACATATTTTTTGATACATTAGTACTAAAGTATTCCTGGCATCAAGAGAAAGCTGTGAGCTGGTATCTTTTTAAAAACTTTTCTTTTATAAGGCTTTTCCATTTTCAGTTCCTGTGTGTGGGAGGGTTTTTCATCTCTTCAACGGGATTTCTAAGACAGAGAGTGTGTGTGTGTGTGTGTGTGTGTGTGTGTGTGTGAGAGAGAGAGAGAATATAATTAAAGGAATAGTAAGCCACGGGCTACTTAAATAATTTCAGCCTCATTTACACATTTGGAAGCAGTCCAGTCCCTGGGCTGCATTCTGTAATGCCGCTATGTGTAAATTGCTAATGATTAAAAAGGCTGGAATATATGACATCTTGATTTCAGTGTATTTTCTTGTCTCATGCTTGTCTTTCAACCTCACACTGTGCTTGAGATTCCAGCTACTTGGGATATCATGCAGTTGACCAATAGGGGTGATCTCAGTGAAATCTTTTATATGTATGTAGTGCCACAAATTCTTTATTTTTAACAGTATAGGAATTTAGTTCATTGTTAGCATGCTGGCTACATACTAGTTCATTGGACTTCAGTGTGAACTTTCCTATGTAAAATCTAACCACTTGGTGTGTTGCTGTGTACCCAAGAAAGTATCTTCCTGTTTTTCTTATGGTAAAAGAGGTGATCAGCCACAGTCAAATTGCCAAATTCAGATTAGCAAGTTGGGAAGTAGTTTCAGATGTGACTTGACTTGAGTGATTCCCTCGATCGGCTGGCAATGCTCCTACAATGCAGCCCAGGGTGCCCTTAGCTTTCTTTGCAATGACTACACACTGTTGGCTCATATTCAGCTTATTGCTCATTGTAACTCATAGGTCATTTTCTGCAGAGCTACTGCTCAGCCACTTGGTCCCCAGCCTGTAACAGTGCATGGGATTGTTTACTATCTTTTGAGTCTGATGACCCAGCCAATTTTCTTTCCACATTACATTAATCCATTCTGTACATCCAACCTGTACCTCCTTAGCTTGCTTGTGAGAATGTTGTGGGAAACCACATAAAAAACCTTGCTTAACTCAAAGTATATCATGTCCACTGCTCTCCCCACATCCACAGAGCCAGTCATCTCACTATAGAAGGCAATCAGGTTGGTCAGGGATGGCTTGCCCTTCATGAATCTGTGCTGACTGTTCCTAATCACCTTCTTCTTCTCCAAGTGCTTAGAAATGGATTATTTGAGGATCTCCTCCATGATTTTCCAGGGACTGAGGTGAGGCTGACCAGTTTGTAGTTCCTTGGCTCCTCCTCCTTCCCTTTCTTAAAGAGGGACACTGTATTGCTCTTTTCTAATCATCCAGGACCTCTCCTGATTGCCATGAGTTTTCAAAGATAATGGCCAGTGGCTCTGCAGTCACATTGGCCAACTCCCTCAGTTCAAAAAAGTTACTTCTTAGGTTATGTATGTACATGGCAAGGCAGTGCAAACCTGACCCAACCCTGTGTGCGCTAGCTCCAGAACCAGAACCAGCATGGCTATGCTAATATGGTACCACATCTGGACTAATTAGTTTTGCAGAGTAGCCATACTGCTTAGGGTTTCAGAGATTGTACATGCACAGCCAGCTCTCTGCACAGAGTTGCCTTAGGGGGTTTCTGTCTAAGAGAAAAATTATTGCACAATAAGCTAAACTGAATTTAAGCTACAATACAGTACATCTTCAATTATCTGAACTGCTTTGGAAAGCTGCTTAGATAGCTGAATTTGTTTGTGTAAATGAAGCTGTAACTAGGTCCATGAGAAGTGCAGGAGTTTCCATTCTGTCTTTATAACTGCAAGGGTTGCTTTCCTTATTCTGTACTACTCAGTTACAATGTTTATGAGGACCTGAATTTTAATAGATCCATCATTTTTCGTTTCTCTCCTACTATTATCTTATTCTTTTGTGCTTTCACATTACTTTGCTCATCGCTGCTAGTTATCAGGGCATGTAAAATACCATATTTACTTGAATATAAGATAGTTCTGACTATATGGCGACCCTCCAATAATTAGGTTCTATATATGGAAAATTTACAAATTGATTGCAATTTTCCAGGTATAGAATCTCATTTTTTGAGGTTTGCCTTGAATTTGTTCCCCTTCCACTGCTACAGCAGGGAAAATAAATGGGGGGGAGGGGTCAGGTGCCTTTTTCTACACCTCCCACAATTTTTCCCTTGCAGCCCCTTCCTTGATGTCAGACCCTGTGCTCCCTGAGCACATGGAAGAGAGAAGCAAATCTGAAAACACTGTCTTAGAAATAAAGATACCTGTACTAACTTGCATATAGAGAAATTACTATAAGTACCCATAGACTTAGTTCATCCAGAAGTGATGCAATTTACCTCTTTTGAAATAGCTGCAAGGTTTGTCTCAGGTGTTCCATAAACATGCTTTTAACTAGCACTTTTGTACCTACTTGTTTATAGTACATTTAAAAATATATATATTTTGGTTCAAGGGCCCAATAGTGAAATTCCAAAATTTGACTGAGCAGAGCTCAGTCATCAAATCTGTGTGACTCTACTACCAGGCAAGTGTCTTCCCTCCCAGAACTATTGGTCTGGGGCTTCAGATATTCCCCAAATCTAGGCAGGCATCCTATGTGCAAGCCTGAGGCCCAGATGCCACCAGTCTTGCATGACATTAGTCCAATGCCAAAAGGCTCATGACTTAGCATATAGTTCATTGGGCTGGGCCCCAGCAGAGACAACTGCATTTCAAGCCATGGTGGTGACCCCATAGCTCAGCAGTGTTCAGTATATGTGTCTACTCTAGAGACACCCCACAAAGGATCCATGTGCTAATTAGACCCCCAGTCATGTGACTGGAACCAGGTGTTTGTCACATGTCCTGGGATCCTCCAAAAATGTATATGTAGATGAGGTGCAGGGCAACATGATCTGGCTCCATCTCATAGAGTGCATGGCCATGCCAGTCATATGCAACAGGCAGAGAGAGGGGGCAACGGAGGGATTCTGAATAAGCTGTTTGGGGCCCAGTTCATAGATTTCATAGACATTAGGGCTGGAAGGGACCTTGGAAGATCATCGAGTCCAGCCCCCTGCCCAAAGGGCAGGAAGTCAGCTGGGGTCATAGGATCCCAGCAAGATTAGCATCCAGTTTGTTCTTGAAGGAGTTCAATGTAGGCGCTTGAACCACCTCCAGTGGCAGGCTGTTCCAGACCTTGGGGGCTCGGATAGTAAAGAAATTCTTTCTTATGTCCAGCCTGAAACGGTCTTGTAGTAGTTTATGACTGTTCAACCTAGTTGTCAACCCTTGGGGCGCTCTGGTGAACAAACGTTCCCCCAGATACTGGTGGTCACCCCTGATAAACCTATAGGTGACCAGCAGATCACCCCTGAGCCTGTGCTTTTCCAGGCTAAAGAGCCCCATGGCTCTCAGCCTGTCATCGTAGGGTCTGCTTCCCTGACCTCTGATCATGTGTGTGGCTCTTCTCTGGACTCTCTCAAGCTTCTCCACATCCTTTTTGAATTGTGGAGCCCAAAACTGGACGCAGTACTCCAGCTGCGGCCTCACCAAGGCCGAGTACCAAGACCAGGGCCGAGTACAAGAATGACATCCCGGGATTTGCTTGAGAAACATCTATGGATGCAAGCCAGCGTTTTGGTCGCTTTACTAGCCGTAGCATCGCATTGCAGGCTCATGTTCATCTTGTGGTCAGTGATGACCACCAAGTCTCTTTCTTCCATAGTGCTAGCCAGCATAGCACTGCCAAGCCTATAAGGATGCTGCGGGTTTTTCTTCCCAAGGTGGAGAACCTTGCATTTATCGGCATTGAACACCATCAGATTCTCGTCCGCCCACTTGCTGAGCCTGTCCAGGTCAGTCTGGATCACCCACCTGTCTTCTGGTGTGGATACTTTGCCCCCAAGTTTGGTGTCGTCAGCAAACTTGGCCAGTCCGCTTCTGACTCCAGTGTCCACGTCATTAATGAAGAAGTTGAACAGTATGAGTCCAAGGACAGAGCCTTGGGGGACCCCACTGGTCACAGGACACCATGATGAGTGACTTCCATCAATTACTACCCTCTGGGTCCTACCACGGAGCCAATTTTCCAGCTAGTGGATCGTGGTGGACCCAAGGAGACAATTGGCCAGTTTCACCAAGAGGTGATCATGGCATACCAGATTGAAGGCTTTTTTGAAGTCAAGATATATGACATCAATCTCTTCTCCGTAGTCCAGGTGATAGGTCACCTGGTCGTAGAAGGAGATGAAATTGGTCAAGCAAGACCTACCGGCAACAAACCCGTGCTGGCTATCCCTTAAGATGTTGGCGTCGGCCAGTCCATTAAGGATGGCCTCTTTAATAAACTTTTCTAAGATCTTCCCCGGGATAGAAATCAGGCTGATGGGTCTATAGTTAGCCGGATCCACTTTCCTCCCTTCCTTGAAGATAGGCACCACATTGGCCTTCTTCCAGTCTTCGGGCACTGGAAATTCAGTGATGTTTGATAGACATTTATGGCTGGTAAAAAGCAGGACTCATTGAGAATGGGAAAGAAAGGTGCAGCTTAACTCTGGGAAGAGGAAGTAAAAATGTATTCAATATAGTGGCTCACCATGACTTGAAAAACTCCTTCTCAGTGTTGACTCTGAGCACAGTAGGCACTACCATAGGTCTTATTCAGATAGGTTAAATTAACCTATTCTTGTGGGTTCCACATATGAGCTATGTGTTTTATAGTCATGGTCAGTGTTGGGTGCATTTGATTAACTTTACAGTCAGGGGTCTACCCAACTCAAGGCAGTGGCTGGACAATTTCACAGGCAGATCACGGGGCTGGCTGCCATTTTCAGGGGTTTATCATGGCTGGGCCCCCCCCATGCCTCCGATTGCCCAATAGACATTGGTGGCCCTGCTCCCACCACTGACTGGTGTCCATCATATGGCCCTGCCCATCATTACAGATTGGCTAAGGGCTGTCCATGTGGCCCCTCCTTCACCACTGGTTGGTGGAGAGGGATGGGGCCATTTGACAGGCAACCCTCTTAGCCAATCACTGGTGAGGGACAGGGGTCACAGCCATCTTGCCTGCTCACTTTCCTGTTGGCAGCCCCTTTAATGCTGGGCTGTGCTGCTGGGAGGACTGTGAAGCCAGCACTTTATTTTTAGTAAATCCCCCCCCTGCAGATTTTGTGGAGATCGCTTGATTTGTTATTTCCTCAAAATTGCAATTTGAATAGGTCCCTCTTTATAGTTGGTTTCTATTACTGAGCACATGATGCTTTTGGCAGCAGTTTAATGACGGACAGTGTTTTTTGTCAGGTTTTCTTGCATGCAAATGTAAGATGAGGGGATTTTTTCCCCTGTGTTGATTGGAGGAAAAACCTTATTTTATATATGAGTAAATATGTTAGCATTAAGTCAAAATGCAGTGATCAGCATGCTGTTCTGATAACTGAGAGTGTACTGTATTTACAGCATTCCACTGTGTTCCCCTGTAGACATTCTTATTTTGAGCTAACAAAACCATTGGGCATTTTAGCTGAATCCATTTCCAAAGTAGATTAGGTTAAACTAGTTTTCCTAAACTGGACCAGGAGTGTGCACAGGAAGCTAATCCCAAGGTATTTCCCTGTAGAGAAAAACACTACAAACCAGGACTTAAAACATCAAGCTAAATGCTCTTTTAAAATCTAGTCCAGAATTTTTAAAATAATTTCTTTGGCAACTTCATTTGAGCTCTTATAGAGATATTAATTACACAGTTTAGTTTTTAAAAAAATCCTTATTAGTTAAGAATTTCAGAGTTAAAGTATTTGCAAATATAATTTAATTTCCTCTATGCTCTGTTTACTCATTTGCATTTCTTTTAGTTAAAATAATTTCTTCATTAAATAATAACTTCTTCATTAAAATAATTTGAATTCAGTACATTGTCTATAGTCATATTGAGCTTTGAAAAACTTTTTTTTAAACAGAAGAGTAATAATAAAACCTATAATTGGACTGCAAATTACCAGGGAATGTCTATTAATAGTCAGAACATAGCTGAGAATGAAATATAACTATAACTGTCATTCTGTACATAAACTGAGATATATAAATTTGTTGGAGAAATGCTGTTGAAATATATGGGTTCTGTCATAGACTTCATAGATTTCAATTTTTCACCCTGTGACTTCTCTAAGAGTCAGTGGCTCAGCCACGATTAGAAGCTAGAAATCCTGTTTCCCAATCCTGTGCTGTAAGCATCAGACCATACACAATAATTATACATATGTATTTAGTTCACTGAAGTCTCAGTTTTCAGCTCTCGCTAGCAAGAGTCCTGTTTGATGCAGTACTCTCATCTGACTGCATCTCATGCAGAATATTGGAGCAAGTCTAAACTTCATAGTCCTCAAAGCTTTACTTTTTGTCTCATTTAAAGCATTGAAAACCTGTGGGTTTCGCACACCCCCCTCCTTTTCATTTTAAAATTAATTGTTTTCATTTAAATAATGATCCTTCATCTTTTATGCAAGGGTTATCCTCTCAGCTGGCATATAAATTCAGACATCCACATAAAAGACTGCCTTTTTTGTTTGGATTGATTGAAATGCAGAGTATGATGGGAATGTGGTAAAAATAGAAATGCAATCTGTGTAACTGGGCACGAAACACATTCATATACAAGTGGAACTTGTCCCCAGTGGATGCTGAAGAGCTCTTTCTCTGAGCCCAGAGGATTTACATTGCATTATTCAGTCACTGATATGGAAGTCTTCTCCTACAGCTTGGGAGTATCGAGAATTATAAATAGAATGAACCCTAACTGAAACCTGAGTCAGTACAATAGCTGATTAACTTCACTTCCGAAAGAAATTATAACTAGGTAAGATTCCTGGTCAGAGCATACATACATCTACATAGATATTCCTCTGAAAACAGTTCAGAAATACAGCCCCCCAGCTTTCTGCAAGTAGGAACAGGCATGACAAAGGCAGGCAAGAGGCACTGCAAATCCAACTGCCTCAAAATTCACAGGATATTTTGTAGCACTCTTGGAGCAACTTAAATTCAGTATGTTCTTGGCTACCCCTTAGCTCTGTCTCAGGCAATGCTAATGTCCGCATAGTAAAAAAATGAGACAGGAGGAAACAATTGTGTTCATATTGCACAAGACAGATTTGAAGTTAGGAGTCTTCAATGGATCTAGGATTTCGCCCTCTTCCTATTTTGTCCATCTGTGCATATGCGTGGAAGTGAGAGAGAGGAAACTGATCCCAGTTTCCAGCTCTGTACAGCTTGAGATATTGATGAACCAAGATTTGTGGCCAGACAGGGAAATATAAACAAGTTCTACCTTGAACTTAACTGTCATTAACCATCTGTTAATAGAGTTTTACCTAGTAGAACAGACAAATGGGCAAAGGATTTTTTTTTTTTCATACAGAAGTGACAAAAACAATATGCTTGACAAAACTTGGTCTCTAATGTTCACATTTAAAGACTGTGCCTACTTAGTAAATGAAAAAGGAGATGGAAGTTGTCCAAGATGCATTAAATATAATCCTAGGATTTCTGGGATTCGATCCTATTTCTTTTTTTCAGGCTAAGCTTATATTTTCATGTTCTCTGGATTTAAATGTTCTCTAGATACTGTAATAAACCTGTTTGTTTTGGTGCAGTTATTAAGAAAGTAAGGTTTTAGGCTCTGAACTGCTGACTAAGAAATATTCAGCCAATATGTTCTGACATAAGTTACATTTCTGTAAAATATCCAAAGGCACTAACAGAAAATTCTTCCTGTTTCCACCATCAAACTAAAATCTAAATGCAAATGGGGTTCCTAAGTATACTGTTATCAGTTTTCACCTATAAGAGATGTAAAAATACCGTAGGATAAGGCTTTTCCTGGCTCCTAAGTAGGTCTAATAGCAAAACAGCATATTAGTAACTAAATCTGTTTGATAGGCCTGCAGAAAATATTGTCAATCCTATCTGCCTTGGTATTGCATCATTGTGTGGAGTTGTAGATTCTGATTTCACCCAGTTAATTATAAGGGCTACCTATTAGTTGCCTAAGTGTAATCCTGTTCCACCCTGCCTCAGTTCCTGAAAAACTTTGATAGAAAAGGTAGAGGGGGCCTCCTCCTCCTCTTTGCTGCTTTTTCTCTCCAGTCCTCCGTCCCTTCTCTCTCTTCCTCTGGCCAAGTAGGAGCTCAGGGAAGAGCACACTAAAGGGAAGACAGCACTGCTGGATAAACAGCTTTTTAATTGTTAATGATATATTTTCTTCCCTTGATTCCCAGCCTCAGAGCCCAACTTGAAGGTGCGTTCCAGATTAAAGCAGAAGGTGACAGAAAGGAGAAGTAGCCCCTTACTGAGAAGGAAGGATGGAAATGTTGTCAGCTCATTCAAGAAGAGACTGTTTGAGGTGACAGGTAAATAAGGATTAAAGAGATTCTGTCTTAACTGCTGCCATCAGCAGACGTGTTCAGAAGCCTCAAAAAGTAGTTTACTAGAAACATAATTGAGCATCAAACAAAAGCTTGGAAGGAGTTTCTCTGTCAAAATTAAAAATATATTAAAGGTATAAGAACTCACAAGATTCTGTTCTTTATTTTCTTATTAAAAGGACACTGTCAACCTGAGACTCATACTTGCATTTGAACATTTTTCATTGCAGTAGTAAGAACAAAAGCAAGCCATTCGTAGGGTTGTGGAACAGAAAGAGATCAGAAGGGGGAAAATATATTTTCTTTCCTAGTCTTTCTTTTGGATGTCCGACATCATTTTGTTTATAGTCAAATTTGACCAGTTCATTGCTAGCCCTCAGATCAGTCTCATTTACCTCTCTGCAGAGAATGTCCATGCTCTTCACATAGGCTCTACAACAGCATGGGCCTTGTAGTATGTTAGACTTAGCATACATTCAATGCACTTAAAACACAAGTGACCCTGCATTCAAGCAGTAAAACAGATGCCAAGTGTGCTCATATTGTGGAAAGTTATGACTTTTTTTTGCACAAGGAATATCTCCGGATCATAATAGATAACAGGTGTCCTTATTGTCAGACTGCTCCATGGAGATAAACAAGCAGTTTGTGGTCCTCACCCAGCTGTGACATCAACCAGGGACCTCTCTACTTTACCAAGCCTCTAGATGGGATGAGGAAAGCCAGACATGTCAGGAAGAATGATCCTGGACCTTTCACTTGACAGGTTCCTCCAGGATAAAGTTGAAAGCCAGGTGCCCGCAGTCCCAGCACTGCACAGGAGCTAGAACCAAAAATCAACGAGCTATGCATGTTAGATTGTAGTATACATTACCATTAGACTGCTCAGAATGTATCCTAACTTCAAGAATGCATGCATTTAGCATGTAGTAAGTGTCATACAGGGCCCTTTGTTTTCTAGTAGCAGCAAAACTAAAATAAAAACCAAAAAAGGAAATGCTATTCATAAAGGATGAGGAAGAAGGAATGAGCTCAAGCCTTATCTAAAAGACAAGACAAATTGAAAAGGCAAGAAAACACTCGTACTGTTTAAACACTTGATAGTTTAAGACTGATCATCAGAAAAACAGAATTAAAATAGCTACTTTTAACAAGAATTTCAATCTCTGAAGTTGAATAGGAAATGGACGGATGAATGAATGAAAGAATAGCACTTGTCGTATTGCAAGCTAAGTAGGGACTGTTAAATTCAACTTAATGTCTTCAGGGAAAAGCAGACATTTAGGAATGTGGGATATGAACAGCATACGGATTCTGAGAAACCTGAGCCCTAATTTAACAAGTCTGCAGACAGCTTTGAAGCCCATTATGGCCCTGATCCAGGAAAGCACTTGAGCACATGCTTAAATCTGATTGACTTCAATGAGTTTTAATACTGCTGAATACTGTTCTGAATAAGAATGCTCTCCAGAACTAAATCAGGCACAAGATAGAATATTAATTGCAACAGTGCTTTTTCCTGAGCTCTTCCAGCCAACAGGACCAGAATTAACGTCTAATCAATGCCTGTCTAAGAGATGCAGAAATAATGGTGTCATGTTGCTGACTATGCAAAACACATACGTTAGCTATGGTATCAGATGGAAAGTTTCACTAAATTTTTGGAAAAACTTCATGTTTTGGGAAAAAGCCAAAGTAATTGTATCTTTATATATATAAAGATAAATATATATATATATATATAATATAATTATATATTAATATATATATGTGTGTGTGTGTGTGTGTGTGTGTGTGTGTGTATATATGTATGTATAATTATATATTTATACACAGCTTCTAATACCATAAACAATTCCATGGACAAGTATTTGGATGTGATGTAAACAGATGCCACCACAGTGCAACAATATTTGAAGGTGCTTTCAGGCACTAATTGAAACTGCACCAGTATCCCCACTTTATATGTAAAGTTGCATGCTTTCATGGAGACACAGTTGTCAGTATATACACACATGTACATGGATGCATTCAATCAATCAATCAATCAATCATTAAGGGCACTAACAGAAGTGGTATTTTGTCACATGATCAGCCCCTGAAAGTGCTCTACAGCCGTGCCCTGGCAGAAGTGCACAACTGCAGAGCACTTTAAAAAGTGTCCAGTCACACAACAAATTAACCTTCATAACTTGAGGGTTCAGATGAAGGTGCTTCCAAGTGGAGTGCCTTCATTAACTTGTGTCATCCCATGGTGAGAGCATGGCTCAGCTGAAGCAGCTCCTAGACCCACCCCAGTGCTGTCTTCAGGATGGGAGCGAGGGAGGGAGTTCTGATTCGGGTTTGCCCAGCCTGTGCCAGAGGGTGGTGTGTGTGTGGGCTGGGGAGGGCTCCAATCCACTAGATTCCCCCCCCCCCCACACACACACACACACATTCCAGTGCAGGCTGGGCAAACCCCAGAACAGATCTCCCGTCCATGCTGAGACAGCATTGGAGCTGGGAGAGGGGGGAGTGGAGCTAGGGAAAGAGGTTGCAGAGGCACAGCCTCTCTCACTGGATTGGCTCCAAAGTGGAGCTCAATCTTCCACCCTCCCAATCCAACCGCAAACGTCTGTTGGTTCAGGAGGGTCGGTCTAACTCATGGTGCTTTTTGTGAAGTGCCATGAGTTAGACCAGAGAGCTGCATGTCTGTCAGTGCCCTAAGTGAAGAGGGAGACTACGGTGCAGTCCGAGGTAGTCATTTCTACAGTCCAGTCTCAAACACTCGGAGCTAGTAGTATAGACATTCCAGAGGCATTGGCAGTTGAAAAATGCAGGATTTATTCAGTACCTTAGAAGCAGCCCTTTGTAAAAGAAAGGAGGTAGAAGAGTAGCAGCAGTTAAAAGAACTGGACTTCAGTTCACTAGCAGCTGCTGCTGAAGAGTGAGTGGTCTTGAGTGAGACCTGTAGTGTAGGAATTGCAAATAGCATCAAGGCTTTGAAGAAGGCTAATACCTCTGAATACTATTTCACTGAAAACAATGAAATTTCACCTGTTTATTAGCCTCTTGGGTTTCCTGGAGAACTGGGAGATATACTGTGAGAAAAGGCTTTCCCTCTAATTTCCAATTATCCTATAGCACTATTTTTTCTTTGTCATAACAACTAAGTTTCTGTTATGATGAGCAGACTAGAAAATGTAACCTGGTTCTTTTAGAACACATTTCTCTGTGTTGGATGTTTTGCCTTCAAATGGGAGATTATGAGGAATTTAAAGCCATATGTGCATGGCTTGGACTAAAGGCAAAAGATAAGAACTGCTTGTCTTGCTTCTCTGCCCATTTAGAAAAATCTTCACCTGATTTCAAAGGAATATATTTCTCTGCTGCATGGATCTCATATATGAAGTCTGATGTCTTTGAAAGAAACTGCTTGAATTCAGGGTAACCAAGAGCCCTTTTGAAATCATATGGTTGACCACTCCTACTGATAACTCTGTTTGAAAATGTCAGCCTTACTTGTTTTTGATCTAAGAGCTCACCAAGTTATTCTGTGATATACAGACCTGTTTAAATATTTAGTGATGTATTGTCAGTCATAGTAGACAAGACTGTTGTTAATTAGAAGGAATATTTAACAGTTAAGAAAAAAATTCCTACTGGGTGGGGGTGAGAAAAAAAAAACAACCCACAAAGTGAAAGCTTTGAAGTTAATTAAAATTGTTTTGAATTAATTTATATGCATATGAACATAGTGAATGAGAGGGCAGTTATCCTTGGATAGCAAACATGCATATGATATTAATACCTAAAGTGGTAATATGTTTGGCATTGTTGAGCCATTTTTTACGTTTTACTGAAGAATTTTTACTAAACTTTTTGTCTTGAATTATACCCTCTACAAGCATATGATACCGAGTCATCTTGAATGCACAGGTGTAGAATGCTTTTGGTGCTTGTTCCATTGACTCAATAGAAAAAAATGGTGCCAGGCCATTTATCTATACAACCAACCTGGTACTGCTCAGTGCTCACCCTGTAGGCATAGCACACAAAGTACAGTATTAACACATTCTGTTCAGTGTCTCGCATATGTAGTTTTCAGGGCATTTCTCTGCCCGTGTGTCTTCAGGCTTCAGGATTATGATCCAGGTAAAGAATATTTCCTTTTTTAAAAAATTTGTGGAACAGCTACAGTGTTTTCCATTAAAAAATCTGCTATTAGGCTCAGATATTTTCAAATTATTTCACTGCTAGTGATATAAATGCCACTGGTCAAGTTGTTGGGGATCTACCAGTTACTATCTATTGTCAAAATCTTCATTTCCTATTCATTTCTAGGATGGCCCATTCCTTTCTATGATGTGTACACTCAGAATTTAGATGCAAAATAAAATACTAATTATTTTAACAGGATAGCTTTACCATTTGCCATAGTTAAAGTAGAAGTAGGAAAGGAAAGGAAACTTGTATTCTGTTGCTGTCTCTGATGCTGGCTTACTCACAGTGATTCCTTACACCAGAAAATAGTTTCCCTGGATTCATTGGTTTGTTTGTTTGTTACTGATTGTCATTGGTGTGATTTGTTTCACTGTGTTTTGTACATTTTGTCCAGTGATTTAAAAGTACAGGTGATCAGACTTTTCCTGACAAAGCTTTTCGTTTGAAAGAAATCAAACAATAATAACATTTCCAGAAATGGGAAAATGAGAATTATCATTTTGGAGGTTTGCATTTTTTGTATGAAAAGCTGAAAAGTTTCTTTGCAAAAACATATCTTGCCTAGATGTACATTATTAGTGTATTGACTCATGACAGTGAATTGCAGAAATGTATTCTAGTTGGAACTGAAACAGAAGAGAGTCTTAAAACCCACTAGTATAACTTGCATTATCCCAGTGACAGTAAGAGCGGGGAGTATATTGCAAGTGGGTACAGAACGTAGAGAATATAGAGTTGGCGATATCTAAAAATGTCCAGTTTGGCTAGTGATTGCTGGCTAACTGAAATTATTTAAATTTTCTGATGCACAGTTTGTATAATGGCAATATTAATTATTTCTTGTTATCTTTTTCTTTGTTCAGTACATAAAACTCTCATTTTAATCATTATAGACTTAAAGAAGTTAGATTGACAAAGACCTAGTAAGACGTCTCACTACCCTTCATCTTGACCAAAGCTCCTGGGTACTTTAAACCAGGACGGACTAAAACAGAGTCCTCAAAATGCTGTTTTAAGATTTTGTATGCTGCAAGTATTTCCTCATACTTTGCTGACAGAGGTATATTGTAAATGGTGTATTGTTTTTTATTGGTTGCACAGATAAAGGTTAGTTCACAACAGAATACTTCACGGCCCTTTCCAAATAGCAAAGGAATGGCAGTAGGCCTCATGAATTGATGACATGTTATCTTGACCTTTGCAAATCTACTATCTCTGTCATTTTGATCTCTCTCAGAGGCAGGAGACTATGCAATAAAAAGTGCTTCCTTTTCTTTTTACTCATTAGCAGTTCTGTTTGCTTGCCACTGAGTAATGTGCCATCTTTGCAGAAAAGTCAAGTAATAAATTCACCCTTTGTGCACCAGAGGTGTCAAGAGGGAAAAGAACAAGAATATCTGTCTGTTTTAAGTGGCTAAACAACTGGTCTCCCTTAGAAATGAATTGAATGCTCCATTCAGTATAGGTTCAGCATTCTTCATATGTATGCTGAAGGAAGCATAGAATGTTCATCATAAGCACAGCTGGACATATCTAATTTAACCCTGGTTGCATATCTGCTTCATCTGTTTTTCAGAGTCCTCAGTCAGTAGCAGTTCTCCAGGATCAGGTCCAAGCTCACCAAGCAATGGCCCTACTGGAAGTGTAATGGAAAATGAAACATCAGTTTTGCCACCTAATTCTCAAGCTGAGGTAAAAATAACATTCTTGATCCTATTGAGCTAAGTACAGACAGTTAAAAAGCCTGAGGCTAAATTAATTCACTCTTTTCAGGTTAGTCTAAACTGCGTAGATTAAACTGATAAACATGTGAATAGACGTTCTCTTTTGATTCTGGAAATGCAGCCACATGCCTGCAGTGGCTAAGGCCAGAAGCCAGGGGGCACTAGAGAATGTCCCTGCACAACTGGAGCAGACAACTTAAGCTAAAGCCCACGCACCCTGTCAAGTGTAAAGCATCCTGGCATGCTGGGGGACCATGAGTTAACTGAAACTGGAGGGGATCTGGGACAGAAGTTCAGTAAACTGATTTAACCTAAATCAGTTAAGTCTGATTCTACATCCATCCAAATTTATCTTGAACTGGTTTCAGCCATTTTGGCTAGGGACAAACATTACACATAAACTGGTTTAAGTGATCAGAAACTGATTTAAACTTGTAACAGAACAGCTGTTCAGTGCATATAAACAAGTTTCAAAATGGCTGAAACCAGTTTGAGATAAACCTGGTTGACTATAGTATCAGATTTACCTGATTGAGCTCAAACTGGTTTATGCAACTTCTGTCCCAAACCCCTTCCTGGTTTAAGTTCAAACCAGAGTCCCCCAGCATCCCGGCATGTTCTCTGGGCTGTGCTCTCTGCTCCAGTGGAGCAGGGCTGGCAGGGGTGGAGGCCTTCAGGGCTAGCTAGAGCAGGGACAGGCAGGGGTGGGGGCCTGCAGGCGTCTTATCCTGCAGCTCTCCTGGTTCAGGGAGCAAGTGGCAGTAGTCAGGGTGGGGAGACACTGCTGTGGTCCACTGAGGGTAGAGAGGGTGGAGGGGGAAATAACCCCCCTCCCTGTCCCCTCTGCCTCAGGGGGCCATGCCAGCCAGTGTCTGGCTGCACCCCTGCCTCTGCAGCAGCAAGGAGGGAACACCCAGCAGACCCAGCTCAGGTCCATGGGACAGGGAGCGGGGAATTAAACCCCCTCCCTGGCCAGTTCACCTTATGCTACTATTGGGCCTGGCCATGCCCCGCCCCTGCCCTCCCCCCCCAGCTTCCCTGCAACCGAGGGTGCGTTCTAGTGCCCCCCAGCTCCTGACCCTAGGCGGTTGCAGACATGTGCCTACATTTTCTCTGTCCAAAGGGAATGTCTGTCCAGTTGCAAACTGGTTCAGTCTAGTCAGGTTAGAGTAACCTGCAAATATTCAATCAATTCAGGCTCCAGCTTTTTGAACGTCTGTTCCTAGCCTTTGAATGTGATTTATGTGTACTGAACTTCTGTTGTGTTACAGCTTTGAACCAGTTCTGATCACTTATACTGGTTTATGTGTAACTTGTGTCCCTAGCCTTGTTGGCCAGGTAATTGCTTAGTCTAAAAAGGAATGTAAAGGCTCTGTCTGGAAGTCACGTTATGAACACGTGAAATAGGGGCTATCTTTTGTTTGAGTTTGCAGAGATTAGATGGTGCCAAGATGCACAGTGACACAACTCTTCTGATATACCATAAGGAATATTGGCATCATAAACTTAATGAAATTCTGTGAAACTTCTAGTATCTCTAAATGTTAGTGTTAATAATAATGATATGTGACTTTGCAGAGTCTGTTGCTTTTTAATTCTACTTGGAGCAAGTGATATTTCAGTAAATATTTTGTGCTTCCAAAAACGTGTATATATAGTTCTAGATTCATTAGTCTTAGAGCTTTATTAGCCTTAGAGCTTGCCTACAGATGGACTTATTCTGGAATAAACGTGTCCACTGTGGATTTAATAAGGAAATCTTGAGTATTAACTTACTCCTTCAGTATTCTGTTCCAGCTCAAAGCAGTGGAATTGAGGGAGGTAGAATCCCTTGAGGTACCAGGAAACTGATGGCCAAATATACCTGGAAAAGAGCCAGGACATAGAAGATCTCTCTGTTGCCCTTTGGAAAAGATCTCTGGTGATGGCAGAGGTGAAGCAATAGTGTCTTTGTCAAGGCCAGGGAGCAAAGTGTTGCAGCATAAGGGACGTAAGACACCAAGTGCCTGGATAAGAGTTTTGGTTGCATGAATGGAGAGAGAAGGTCAGATCTTGGAGATGTTATGCAGAAGTCATTGGAAACCCTGAAACAACCTAGATGTGAGGACCTAGGCAAAGTGAAGTCCATGCGAAAGATGATGTCAATGTTATGGGACTGACAGGCAGAGTGATTCTGCTCAGTGATTGAGGAAAGAAAGTTATACAAGAGGACATGTGAAATGAAGATCAAAAATCTGTTTTAGTTATGCTGAGGTTGAGATAATGACTAGTTACCACAAACAATGTCAGAAATACAAGCCAAGTTTTGGACAGAAGAAGACAGGTGAAAGGAAACTAAATGGAAACAGAGAGACAGCCACAGCTGTTGTCAGAAGGGTGAAACACTGTTATTTAGTCCCGTTGACATCTTAGGGACTACTCATGCATTAATTACTGTGAGCAAATGTGACAGAATCTGTAAATTAAACTATAACAGCAAGAGTAAGTTATCAGACTTAATGAATAGAGTGTGTGTGTCTGTGTATGCACAAACATACACAGTACACAAATGCGTGCATACATACATACATTATATATACACTCCCCCAAACATATGTATGTATACCCCACCCACCCACCTCATATATACATACATACATACATAGGTATACCCCCCCCACCCACCGTGTGTGTGTGTGTGTGTGTGTGTGTGTGTTTTCCTAACATAACTGCATTTAGCATTGTCACTGGATGTCTCACCTGCCGCCCACCCACTGATCAATCCTTTAAATCCACTTTAAATATTCTCAGTCGCAGAGGGACATCAAGAAGCTACCTGTGCCTTTGCTAAACTTTCCAAAGAAATTTCTTTCTTCCCAGATATTGAAGTTTTGTCCAAAGTTCGCAGTGGCCCAAGATCCAAATAGACAATATTGACTCAAGATTAAAGTCCGGTGTCCAGTATCTTCTTGTGCATTTGACTAAGGAGCCAGTCCTTAAAGCTATAAGGAGGAGGAAATTCCTAGCTTCTTCATGGGCCAGCCAGCATATGCTGCTAGCCCTGGAAAGTCCTACAGCACCTGACAGAAATGTCTTGACAAGGTCTAGGGTTTTGGTTAATTAGGGCCTCAATTAGTGGATGGAAGTGTGTGTGTGTGAGAGAGAGAGAGAGAGATATTATATATAATAAAAAGGTTCCCAATGCACTGCACACCTAAAGGTTCACACATACAGATTTTTTAAAAACTTAATTTTCAATGAGGAGAGCCATAACTTGCACTGTATATTGAACTAAATTGGTTACTAGTCATTATTAAACATAGAGGAGCTCTGTTCTCTCAGACTTCCTGTGACCCTTTTGTGTGCCTCAGTTTTCCTATCCCTACCATTGCTAATGTGTAATGAGGCTTCATTCACTTTTTTTCAAGTTATTTGGGGTCCTTGGATGGCAAGCACTATAGAGGTACTAATGATGTGTTCTCCTCTCTCATACAGTCTACATGCTTTCTATTTTACAGTATCAACATAAACAAAATGGGCATGTAATTTAATGCTGTTAAATGAAGAGAGAGAGAGTATCCAATGCCCATAATTATAATTACTTTTAAGTTTTGATGTCCTAGCTTGCTGATGTTTGTTGTTTTATACTGTTGGCTGATTAGAAAAATAGCATAAGGAAATGTGATTTAGCAGAGTTTGAGCTAATGGAGCTATTTCTCCAGGTCAGTGGCAGGACATTCACCTCCAAAAAAACTGCAATGGCTAGTTCAACCTCCAGCCCTGACTTTTCCCCATAATGAATTAATTGTGTGTGTGAACTATGATCCAAGGGGCAGGTGGCTGACCTCTGCACACTGATTACTAGCCTCTCTATGGCCCAGAACCCCCCCCCCCCCCCAAAAAAAAAAAAAAAAAAAAGTTGCATTGATGGCTAACATGTGGTCTTGCCTCATGGTCCTGCGTATGGGATTGCAAGGAAACTCTGACTGTGCAGAGAAAGCTACAACAAAGTTAAAATCAGATCACAGGTTTGTCAAGATAGTGGAATTAAATGGGTATATTTTCATCTCATTAAATATGTATAGGAACAGAATGTTATAATTTAAAGACATGAATGCCGAATTACACAGGAAATCATATCAAATTAGTCACTGTCTTGGCTTGAACACATCAGTTACCACTATAAAAAATCAAAAGGGAATGATAATGCTTTCAGTTGATTTTTGCAGTGCTTGGTTCTTTGAATATTTTAGTTCATGTACAATTGTTTCACATCTTTAAACCAACACATAAGCAAATAGTCTGATGTGATTGGCATTGTGTTCATGGCATATCTAGGAAGACTGCAGCTGTTAGAGAAGTGGAACTGTATTCTGTGTATTAAGGGAGCACTGCATTGCACATCATCTTCCCTTGCTATTCCTGGCATTGTTCGTATTAGTCTCTTACTATCACGAGCACTGAAATGAGCCCAAAAAGCTATTTTAAAAGTTGAGCTGGGTGTGCTGGAGCCAGTCACTCTGCTCATTGGCAGAAGACTTGGAAGCTGAAACCACTGGCTTCCATTTCTGGCTCCAATCAGAGACTTCTTTACCCCTCTGGTTACTTGCTTGTTAAGGCTGTGGTCCTGCGGGCTCAAACATTTTTCCATAGATCTCAACATCAGTACATTTTGATTTTGGTAGGATTTAATTTGATTGTTTAATAGTAACCAAACAACTGAATGTTTCTTCCCTACTTGTGCATTAGATGCCAGCTCTCAAATGCCATTTATCTAATCAATTTTTGTCAGATACATAAAGTACAGAAGTTTCTAATAATAGGTTGAGTATTCTAAAATCATCTGAAATGTCACTTGTTTTGCCGTAATCCTGCATGACTCATGCTGCTGTTGTTTCATAATTGTTGTTGTGACATTTGCAGTAAGTGTTGTGTTCCCTTGTGAGTGGGTGTATAGCTGTGGTTTTCATGGCAGCAAATACAGCACTTTTTTTCTGGGGCAAAAACAGGTTGCTGTGATAGAAGAGCCATTTACCAGTAAAAACATGAGGCAGTACCATAAATGTTCACACTCCATGGCACAGACAGAATTATGGAATTATCAGTAATGATACTTTGATTTAAAAAAAAAAGAAAAAACATTTTCTGCCTTCATCATTTAAATAACAACTTCTTAAGCGACTTGCATGTGAAGTGGGGAGTCTGGTAACTATTCATTTTATTTTTTGGTGGGCCACAGAGGTGCACTATAAATAAGAACATTTGTAGATAATCCCTTGCTATCTCAGTTCCTCTAGTGGGGCTTTCAGTGTCTGCTCTGTTAAAATACTTTCTCTGATGATGTGAAACTTAAATGTTAACTCTGGATTTTAATTGCACCTTATAAATAAAAGTTGTTTTTATTGGACCCAATTGTCTTCAGTAGTATCAAAGTTTACTGCAGCAGCTATTTATCTGTTACAGCATACCATACACTTTTGAATGACATGCTCTGCATAGGCTAAATACTGCTTGCAGGGACAATGAATTGAGTGGGGACAGCTTGCTTTGGTGATATATAGTTCAACCTTGTGTGATTATTTCTATGTACATGTGAGCCCTCTTGAAGCCAATAGAAATATTCCATTTGGTGTCAGTCAGGTTTATTTAGGTCATGCATGTACAGAATCTATTTACATTTGTTATACAGCATTTTTGGACAGTGGCATTTTTTTTAAATGATTATATAATCAGAAGGTTTGAATTTAAGGGACATAGACGTACACAAATCTTTCTCTAATGCATCTCCTACTCTTATTATTTTTATAATCCTCAGCTTAATGGAGTTGTCTTTGTAAGACTTCCAGGGTAAAATTAACAAGTTTCTAGCTGGTATATCATGACTGTGCAATCCTTCCCAAACATAAAATAAATTATTTTCATTTTTAAATCTCAAAACAAAAAATGTAAAATGGTACTCTGAAGTAATAACCTAATTCATTATGGACTTTCAAGGCCTTGGCAATCTTGGACTGTTTTCACAACTTGGTAGGTTTCGAGTCCTCAAGAAATAGTCCCTTTTCCTTCATTAAAGTGTGCATGTGAAAACCTCTGCATGTGTGTGCTTATTCCTTTTTCTCAACATGTCCTGCATGAGGTAAAAATAGGCAGGAAGACCACACATAGGTATATCTAATTACTATTCTTCCATTTTAAGAATTAAGCTAGCCAGATTCCCAGGGTCATTTCTTTGAAAGGCACAGAAAGTAGGGAACTCCGGCACACCACATGGATGCTACTGGACACGTACTGTTTAGCTCAGTGTATTGGCAGTAGTGGAACAGGATCAGTTACTCTGGGGAATAGTTGCCTGAATACATAGATAGCTCTAACCAGGTAGGTCCCTGGGTCCATGTAGAGTTCATTTCTGGACAGGGATCTTAACGTGGGGTTAATATAACAACTATCAGCTGCTTCTTTTAGGAGAGCAGCTACTTAGGAGATCTGCTGTCTTTGTATTTGGGTATAAATGTACTTATTAAAAATAGCACTTTATTATTATAACTGTCATGTTTCATGTGTTGAACAGAACTGATCTGGGCTAGATCCAGTGTTAACAGTCGTGCATTGCCTAGTTCATAAGGGAATGTGTTTTACTTTATCCTTTTGTTCTTGTTTCCTAATGCAAACCTTACAGTGAAGCATCATAAAACCGAAAAGGAAATACTCATTTTTTAAAATATAGCACTGTATACCTGTTGTAGCCAATGCAGGTTGATGATGGTTGAGGATTACAGATTTATAGCATCACATTTGGTAAGATCTTTGTAGCATTTCACAATAATACCTCGTATTCTAGCCATGCATTGTTTTAATAATATACAGAATGGCATGTTTTTAAGGCAGTGTCATGTTTCTGAGAAATTAATGTATTTTATAAATAAAGCAGTCCCTTTACTTGTATTTCAGTAGAGCCCTTATCACTTCTGTATACTGTCTTCTTGACATTCCCAAGTCACCAAGAAAAAATTACACGTATAGACTTCTACCTTTGTCGTCTCAGTGGATACATCTTATCTCCAAACAAACTGTATGTGAAAGGTTATGTTTTGAAATAACATCCTGTATTTTTGTGCTAAACCACTTTTCAGTGACAATCTGAAGTCACATTGTATTAGCACAAGGCATTTTCCAAAGTTAATTGATATCCCAGGTTTGTCCAGGGGAAAATCTACAGCTCCCCACAACATGCTTGACAAGTTATTATATTTACTTTAGTCAAAGCCCGAGTGTGCAGTATCCCTCTTGGAGGTGGTCTATTATTGGAGTCCCATATGCTTTTTGTTTGGGAAGAAAGCAGTCACTGTGTCATACTGTTACACAGGGTATTCTTTTTCAGGGATGTTGTTCCCTTGGGGACCATATCATGCCAGAGTTCCTAAGTCTAATAAGACCTTTGTAGCTTTTATTGTGTAAAAGTTCTGTAAGGAAAGCAAGAGTTGAACAGAAAATGTAATTCAAGCAACTCTACTAGACCACATGTTGCAAAACATGACTGTTAAAGCACAAAGACAGAAGCTTCAAAAAGATTCCTCTGAAAATAAGCATGTGACAATGTACCTTTTTAGACTTCTTTCCAGTGAATGTAAAGCGGGTGTCTCTGGGCAAACATTTTAGAAAGCCTGTTTCTACTACAGGGTGATTACAAATATTGCATCAGAAATGTGATGTCCACTTAGTGAACAGCTGTATCACATTGCTGCAAGATGCTGAAATTAGGAGGCAGTAAAGCAGATTAAGCACCTTGAAAGAGGGGGGGCTTAGTACCAGATAATGTGGGACATATTTTTATTGTTAGTAAAGATTTTAAAATACCCGTTTACCATTATTTGACCAACTCTGGCATTTTTTCCTAAATTAATTTTACTCAAACCTTTCCCATTTATACTAGCAAGTGGTATAACCCAAAAGAATCCCCTTTCAATTAGTGGCTCAGGATTATGGTACATAGAATGAAAAGTGTTGAATTAGAGAAAGTTCTTCTCTTTTAATGTAAATAGCTCATATCAGTGGTACTCTGTAACTCTAGCATCCCCAAATGATGTTCAGTGGCATTGGCTGTGTATTCAGTATGAACTGCAGGATTTATCTTGGAAACCAATGAATATTCACCTCCTAATGTATATAAAAATATACAAATTAGGACATAAATAAATAAATAAATAAATAAATGCTTACTCAGGCAAAATTATGATTAACCCTTAGGAAAATTATGTTTGAGCCTTAGGAATGAATGTATTATTGGTTGGAGAACAGATACTGAAGGATAAATTGCTCAAGATGTCAATCAGGTTTGTATCAATATGCATCTGAAGACAAAAATCTCAGATTAGTATTGGGGAAATAGCAGTAGGTCTCAAGGATGATGCAGCTTTCTCCAATATTTGATGCCTCAGTGGATGCCAAAATAATGTAGCTTTCTTTGTAGCAGGGCAATAGAAAAAGGTAATATGGGCATGGAAGTTATGTGTATATTTTTTTTCTTGTTCTAGCCTCTGGTTTCACAACAGCACATTCTGATTGGTGAGGAATCGATGAATCTGTTGAGCCTGTATACATCCCCATCTCTGCCCAACATTACCTTGGGACTTCCAGCAGTACAATCCCATATCAGTGTAAGTGACTACTTTAAAGGGTATTCTTACTGTATTTTAAGGGTTTCTCATTGAGATCAACCTTGCTTGTCCCTGCTTTCTTAATCATCGCAACTTCTTGTTTCCTTCTTATAATACAAGCATGCTCTGATCTTTTCACTTCTCAGAAAGCGTATCCCCTATCTTGCCTTCATTTTTATTGTATGTATCTGACAGCACTGGTTATAATAGCTGTACTTAACAATAAGTAAAGAAATGTAAAATATAATGCTCATACAATTATGTGCCAAATGCCGTTTCTGAACTACAAATACAAGTGTCCGAAACCAGAGCTGTGGTGAGGTATGTGAGTGGGTCATATAATTTGACCTTTTAAATTACTTCTTTACCAAGTGATCATTCCATGTTTGAAAAAATATCTTCCAAAAGTACTGTATTAAAATCAGCAGTTTTCAGAATGAGTATTAATCTCTCTTTTGGTGTCCTTATCAGTAGATTTAAGGCTGTGGTGCTCAACCCCTGGCCCATGGGCCAGATCCAGCCTGTGGAGTCATATCACCCACCTTGCAGGGCTCCCCCATCACCAAATTTCCAAGCCTACTATGGCTGAATTAACCCAGTACAGGCGATGCAAAAAGATTGGGTCCTGGCTATGTCCCGGATAGGCCAGCCTTGCACAGAGGCTGCCTTGCACAGAGAGATTGGGCCCCAACCCAGTCCATTCCCATGCAGAGGGATTGGGTCCTAGCCATGCCAGTCCCCCATTTGAGGCATTGGATTAGGCTCCAGCTGAAACCACCCTGGATCAGGCCCTAGCTGGGCCATTCCCCTGTGCTGAATTCGGCCCAGGGACTGGAGAGGGCCTGAGGGTGGACCTGGTACCATTCTTCCAGTTTGCGGAGCCAAAATGTTGGGCACCAATGATTTAAGGTATATGCTGTCAGTCATTGCAGATATAAATGTGATGTGTGTAAATATAATTGATAGACCAAAGAACATTTAGTAATTTAATAATTGTTTGCCTGCCTATTTACATGGCCTTTGCTCAAGTTGCAGCAATTGAATTTGTTTGTAGCAAACTGTTGGATTAAGTTTATAAATGTATGGATTCACTATGATTGATAATTCACATTAGCTGTTAAAGATCATAAGTCACAGTACTATGGCAGGGGAATTCTAGTCCTTCGAAGTAAATGTGAGTTTCTAGCCCTACGGGGCTAGAATTTTACCCCAGTGCTTCCTAGTTTATTTTACCTAGAAATAAAGGTTTGCATTAAGCTTTATAAGGACTCCATAGAGTATTGCAATGTTATAGAAATGTCAGCAACTTTAGATGTAATAAAATAATATGAATTATGAATTTGGTACGAAATATAAACATTCTAGATGTTATAAATAAGTATTACTTTACAGTATATATGTTTCCTTTTAAGTATGTGCTTTATTATGGAATGCTGTAAGGTGGTACTTAATTTCAATACTAAATCTCATTCAAGTTCTCATGTCATTTCTAGTCTTTTTTACTATAATATAATGTCCTTTCTAGAGAAATATTGCTGTTATCCAGGTCACTTTTGAATGGGAAAGTTCATAATTTTTTTAAAAATCTAACATCAGGAGAACAAGAACATTTTGTAAGCACTAAATACATTCTCTACAAACCTTACACCTGATGTATGTAACCAAATTGTTATTTGTGAAGAAGGCTGCAAATAGACTTTGCCCATGTGCCACTATACATTTTTTTTAATAGCAGCACACAACCCAAGCTAGCAGATCTCCAGGCCTCTTGTTAAACCCCAAATGCCCCAAAATTGGGTGTGCAAATTTTTAGTAATATTTTGTGCCTCCCTTTTGTGGCAGATGTCTGTTCATTTATGGTGCAAGAGCATGGGTAGGCTGGAGCTGCCTGTGTTTTCCAGCTGCCAAAGCAGGTGTTCAGAGGCATGATGCCACAGTGCAATAGCCCCAGGTACCTGGCCACAACATGGGGTCTGCCCATGTGGAGCAGGGCCCATGGGTTTCCCTACTCCATATAGACAAGGTGCCTATGTCCTTAGACCAACACGGCTACAACCTAAACCCCTACTCCATGTATGCATCCATGCACCACGGAAATTCCCAAGGCTTGTGTTTGAAGGATGGAGCATGGAAACCCAAGGGTTTCCCCATTTTGCACCTGCAGATGCATACCCTTGTGTCAGTGTCCGGCAACCGGGACCACTGTCCTGCAGAATCGGGTCTCTGAAGTCTCAGGAGCACCTGGCCCCCACCTAGGCTGCACGTCTGTAGGTTTGGGGTTTCTCTCTTCACATCAGCAAATGTATGCCCCGGACCAGGACGTGGAACTCAGGGCCTTTGTCCCGTCCCTCAGGAGCAGGCCCCAGTGGCCCCAGGTGATGCCCGTCTCTGCCCATATATCACATCAACTATGCCGGGACACATCCCAGCATAGCTAATCCTGCCACAGAGACAACAATTTTAGCCTCAGAGTTAAACGTGTTGCAAGTAATTCTAAATAATATACCACCTTTGAACATTTTTTCCTTTCAAAGTGACTTACCTAACTGCCAGCAAGATGTAAGTAATGTCTAAGTATCTTATAATATTAAAAAATTTAAAGAAATAAGAATGCCCTTTAATTACAAACAATGCCCTGTGTAATCTTCAGCTGTGGTCAGTTATTGCCAAATGCTGTTTTTGGTATCTGAACAAGTCCAGTGTGTAATTTTTGCAAGGTAACTTTTATAGCAGTTGCTAGAATAAGCCAATGAAATTTGATTTTAATTGGTATTTGTTTTTCATGGGAGAAGGGCAGTAGCAGGGTGTGAAGGAAGGTTATGCACATGAAGTTTTAATGAAAACCAGTTAGAGCGTGCCTCTTTAAAACATCTGGAATTCAGATCATTAAAGGATAGGGCTTTTTTTTTTGCCATGACAGAACCTGAACCAGGCACAACTTGGAAGTCTGAATAAAATATTTATTACTGAGCGGCAAGGATTTTCATGGGTGATATCTTTTATTGGATCAACTGAATGGTTGGCATAAACTGAGACAAGCTTTCAAATGCAGTCTAAGGAGAAAGCAGGCACAGAGGAATTAATATTAAAACCAATTCTTTCGCTGTACCCGTTTTCCCTCGCACCAGAAGAAGACTGCATTTGGAAACTTGCCTAAGTCGATTCCCAAAAATGCAGTTGGTCCAATACAAGATATCACCCACAAAAATCCTTGCCTCTTACATATTTCCTGGACTGTCACAGATACATCACTCTAACACTACCACATTTATTGCTGCTATTCCTTGTATTATTTATTATTACTCTAATCAATACATAAAATCTACTTTATATTTTCAGTAAAACTGTTAGCTTGAACACAGACAACTAAGGCAGACCTTCATTTCTAATGGGCCAAGATTTTCAAAATTGGATATATAAAATCAGGCCTTCGGGTGGTTAAGCCAGGGGCCTTTAAAGTACCAAACGCCTACCATCTCCCATTGACTTGAAATTTGGCTTCATAAATCCATCCTGATGATGTACAGTGCACAATTGCACTGTCCCAGGAGCAGCCCTGGAAGGGATTTATTCCAAGGGAACCATTGAGCACCAACTTTTTCCCAAGCATGGTTAACTTCTCACATTCAGTGTTGACTCAGTTTTCTGATTGGTGTGCTGCATGAGGGATGGTTGTGTGGAAAGCCAAGGATCATCTGCTCCATAGGAAAGTTTTGCAACCCCACTCTTCCTGCCACCCCCCCAGCCCTCCCTGCTGGAAATGTGAGTCTATGCGTGGTACAAAGGATCCTGGAAGAAGTCTTATTCAGATGCACAGTTTTTTAAGAGCACATTGAAATCTTGCCTCTTGTGAACAGTGCAAGATGCAAGGATTTTAATGGGTGACATCTTTCATTGAACCAACTTTGTGGTTGGGCATATCACTCAAACAGTAACACTTGTGAATAACGTTTGTATTGCAGGTTCCCTGTGTATCACCATCTCTTCTGTACTGCCCTCAAGTAGTTCCATTGTTTAGTTTTCCTACCTGTTTAAGATTAAGAGATTTTTTTTTCTCTATTTTCAGCCCACAGGCACGGGGTAAGATAGAGATTTCCATCCTTGTCAATTGCTGGCCTGTCTAATTATGTAGTAATCTGATTGTCTAAGTCAGTGAAGAGCAGTAACTATGTCTGTTGTTTCTTGGCACAGGCTTCATCTTCACTCAAAGAAAAACAGAAGTGTGAGACACAGACACTCAGGCAGGGAGTGACTCTGCCTGCACAGTACGGAGGAAGCATCCCTCCATCTTCAGCTCATCCTCATGTTGCTCTAGAGGGAAAGCCTAACAGCAGCCACCAGGCTCTCCTGCAACATTTGTTATTGAAAGAGCAAATGAGACAACAGAAGCTTCTTGTGACTGGTAATTATCAAGATTTCAATGTGCTTCAATCTTCCCCTCTGGCTTCCAAATGTAACTTGATGTAACTTGGAAACCCAAATTATTCTTTTAGTGCTGTTAAACTTCTTATTATGGCAGGACATGTAATAGGACTTCCATGTTATTTATGCTACTGTGATGTTCTGCAGTACATCAGGTTTTCTGAGCCCCTGCCTGCCTTTTTCCTGAAGCATTTCTTCTCTGTTTTGAGCTTCCTGAATCTTAGCAGTCCTCACATTTGAGTGAAATGTTGTTGTTTTGCAGGAGGGGTTCCTCTCCATCCACAGTCTCCTTTAGCAACAAAGGAGAGAGTCTCACCCGGTACAAGGGCTGCCCACAAGTTGCCTCGTCATAGACCACTGAATCGAACCCAGTCAGCTCCTCTGCCTCAAAGTACATTGGCCCAGCTGGTCATTCAGCAGCAGCACCAGCAGTTTTTGGAGAAGCAAAAACAGTACCAGCAGCAGATCCACATGAATAAAGTGAGTTCCCAAACAAATGCCTTCTTAATAAAGGTAAAACATCAGAAGCAAAGATAGTTGGAGTATTTAGTGAATGCGATACCTGAACAAATGGGCATCCCCCCGTGCACACATTATAGAACACACACAGAGTGCCCATGTGAACTAGTATAAACCTCTCATTTTTTATCTTTCCTGAAGATTGTCCAAAGTTGATTCCATGTACAGGAATGTAACAGCAGTCATGTGCTTTCGCAGTTTTAAACTATCATTTTGAATTAGTTGCCTATTGAATAGATAAGCAATTCCTTATAGAGTGTTGAAATTGTAGCTGATTTACTGGCTTTTCATTTTCTGTTTCCTGTGTCGATTCTGTCATTTCCAGTGTTGGTTCTGTGTAGCTTCATATTTTAAGCTTACTCGCTATTTGATGATGAGCAATACATTCATAGTTCTCTAGAACCAATCTCCTAATTGAATTTATTTGAAATTTCCATACTGAAATCCCATATAAAATTGATTAGTAACATGAAAGCAAACTTTCTGTGTGTCAAGGTAAAAATTAATACCAAAGGCATAAGTTAGAAGAGAAACAGCTATTGCCATGAGTGCAGGGGTTTTCAACCTTTTTAGATCATTGTACCCCCATTGGCCAGATACGAAGCAGTATACCCCCAGCCACCAAGGTGGGGGGTGGAGGGATGGCGCATGGCCAGATGTGGAGCGGCGGCAGCTACCATGTGTGAGCTCCCTCTGCATCCAGCCGGGCAGGGTGTTGCATGGTGGTGCTCCTTCCTCGTTTGCCCATGTGTATCCCCTAGGGCCATCTCAAGTACCCCTGGTTGACAACCCCTGCACTAGTGAAACCAAAGCCCGGTTTTGCTTTCTTGTGTAGAATAACATCTTACTCTGTGGGAAACCAGCAAGTCTCCCACTATAAATAAAGGGCCATAGAATCTGACTGTATTTATAATCAGAAAGTATAATTTTACAAAAACAGTATCCAGAACTTCCACAAGATGTAGGTTGTAGCCATGAAGATTGCTGGTCTGCATACTCTAATACTGAGCTCTGTGAGTACTGGAATAATCTGATCCCTGAGGACTAATGAAGAATTTTCTCCTGCATTTTTCAGAACACATTCTTCAAACTTACTGATTGTACCGAATTCATTTTTAAGTTGGAGTGAAATACATGTTTGTAACACTTTGTTGGATAACTCTGACACATGTGAATCATTGCATCTTTCTTTTTTGTGTCTTATTTGAGGATTATTTGACAGACATACATACCTGTGAGCCAATCATGTGGAAGCGGGGGGAAGATGAAAAGCAGGAGTGTAATTCTTGTATATCAGAGAATGGATCAATCCACTTCACTGGTGAACTTCTCCTATAGGGCACTGATTTCTTGGATTCTGCTGAGAATTCCCAACAAAATTAGAAACAAACATGAAGTTTAATTACATAGTTTTTACAGTGGTTTGGTTATTAAATCTTGTCTTAATTAGGAAAAATGAAGACCAGAAAACTTCAAAGTTCAGAGCTGATCCTTGCATGTTAACCCCTCTCAGCTTGGGTGTTTTGATTACTCAAGTAGGACTCCAGTTGGCTTTTCTTTGAGTATGCATTCCATATGTTTAATCAGGATGGCATATATATATCTTGTAGCCTCAAGGTTTTGAAAGTATTTCACCTGCCCTCAATTGTCTGAAGAAAAGAGAATTTTTTATTAGTGTTAAGGATGAAGTTTTTGTGTGATTACAAGTTATTCACAGCAGACAGCAATCAGCTACTGTTCATGCATTCTTCGCAAGGCAAGAAATCAAAACTATAGGTTTATGACAGATAAATGTGATTTATTCATAAATCAGGCTAAAGCATTTAGCATTCGTGGTATGCACTGTAAGTGCTTATGTCCTGAATACCATAATTAAAGCCAAATTAATTAAACAATTGATTAATTAGAATGGAATGATTCAAATTGCTAGTCTTTCACTTTTGCCTAGGAATACATTGCAGCTAATGTGAACTGGACTGGGTAAGGTACCACAAAGGCTGCAACTGATCTGTAATAGTGGTAGTTTCAGTGTGAACCTTGGATAAAATGCTGTTAAAAATAATTTGGGGGAGTACTCCTCTTTTGAGACATACCTTAATTAGTCAGTTAATTAGATGTTGCAGAATAAATAACTGATACAATATCTTTGCTCCAATTTATCATATGTAAAGGGTCACATGTGGTCAGTGAGGTCAGTCAGCAGCTTTTCACCACAGATTTATATCAGATAGAACATAGCAAAATTAACCATCTTCAGTGGCCTGCTATCACGTGGAGATCTTTTTTAGGCATGGTTTTTGTTGGTTAAATGGGCATAAGATATTGACCATGATTTCTGGGTCACCATTCTTGGAGCAATACATCTGGTCAAGTACATACAGCAGACCTTACTGAAAAATGTTTAGTCATGTAGTTAGTCTTCGCAAGTCTACATAAAAAGTAAGTGATGGTCCATATATTTAAAGTTGGTCACTTTATTGGGGGGGAGGGTGCGGGGGAAGAAGAAAATTTATTAGAGTAGCAAATATGAGAATATAGATGAGATTAGAAGAGAGCCTGATTTGTTAAGTATTGATTACCAATATTGTTTTTATAAAAGTTCTCACCAAAAAAAAAAAAAGGATTAAAAAATCCAGGGTGCTGAAGATGATTGCTTTCCTCCTTATTGATTCAGTCTCCTACTCAAATAATGAATTGGACTGCAGTCGCTCTTTTTTTTTTTTACATTTGCAAAGGCAATAAATATCCTTATTTTTCAAGTTAAATATGAAGGGATACAAAACTGAGTTTAATAGTTCTTTAAGCAAGTTGGTGATCTGTATTATGTAGTAACAAAGTAATCCAGCTTCTTCTCATGATTTGAGATGCATATCGGTCCTCGGACCCGCGCTGTTCAACATCTTCATCAGTGATTTGGATGGCAGTATAAAAAGCACCCTATTCAAATTTGCTGATGACACTAAGATGTGGGGTGATGTGAGCACGCTAGAAGGGAGGAACAGGCTGCAATTGGACCTAGACAGGTTACAGGGGTGGACAGATGAGAACAGGATGGGTTTCAACACTGACAAGTGCAAGGTACTGCACCTGGGGAGGAAGAACCAGCAGCATACCTACAGGCTGGGGAACTCCCTTCTTGTCAGTGCAGAGGCAGAAAAGGATCTTGGAATCATTATTGATGCCAAAATGAACATGGGCCGACACGGTCAGGAAGGCCAACCACACCTTGTCATGCATCCACAGATGCATCTCAAGCAGGTCCAAGGAGGTGATCCTCCCCCTCTGTGCAACTGGTCAGGCCGCAGTTGGAGTACTGCATCCAGTTCTGGGTGCCGCACTTCAGGAGGGATGTGGACAGCATTGAGAGGGTCCAGAGGAGGGCCACCCGCATGATCAGCGGGCAGCAGAGCAGGCCCTACGAGGAGAGGCTAAGGGACCTGAACCTGTTCAGCCTCCACAAGAGAAGCCTGAGGAGGGATCTAGTGGCCTGTTACAAACTAGTCAGGGAGGACCAGCAGGTATTGAAGGAGTCCCTGTTCCCCCGAGCACTACCAGGAGTGACTAGAAATAATGGTCACAAGCTGGCAGAGGGTAGATTGAGACTAGACATCAGGAGGTGCTACTTCACAGTTAGGGAGGCTAGGACTTGGAATCAACTTCCAAGAGAAGTGGTGCTGGCTCCTACCCTGGGGGTCTTTAAGAGGAGGTTAGATGAACACCTTGCTGGGGTCGTTTGACCCCAGTACTTTTTCCTGCCATGGCAGGGGATCGGACTTGATGATCTGCTCAGGTCCCTTCCGACCCTCCCAACTATGAAACTATGTACATGCAGGGTCCAAGCTTACACATGAATCCAGTGCTTTTTTCAGCATTTCTGTAGAAAGGATGTAAACAGAAATGTTCCAAAATCTATAATTTTGGCTTCCATGGATCTTGATGTTGAAAACGTGCTTTATCTATTAAGAAGCACTCAAGCACTTTTAACCAGGAAAGCCAAGAGAGACATTTTAAGAATGTAAGACTCAGACTGAAAATGGTCACGTGGTTATGATAAAAATGGTCACTAGGACAAGCCAATATTCCCTTTTTCTATAACTTCTTTATCTACTCTTCTGGACATTTCTGAAAATGTTTTCTTCTTTTTTTTTCTAATTGTGGGAACACTAAATCATTGTTTTTACTCGCTTAAGCTAAAACCTTTTATTTGACATTTCAGATGGGTATATATTTTTATGGGGGGGTATAGAACACCTTGAAAATTATAGGCTCTTTATCTGTAACAATGTGGGAAAATTCTGTTAAGAGTGACAAAGGAAAAACAGTAGCTGTACAGGATGAACTTCTGATGCATTAAATCGTGCACATGATGCAAAACTATGTTTCAAATAAGAACAGAAATAAGATGCAAGTTCCTTTTCTTGGATCAGGGATTATACTTCAGATAATGATCAATCAGCGCTGAGATTAAAGTGCTAATGAGCACAAGCACAACCTAGTGCAGGGTAGGGACAGAGATTTCCCCGGGATCATTTTTACTCTAAAAAGAAATAAATAGTTGATCTGAGAGGTCTGCTTCTATTCTCAGTAACAAAGAGAAGATCCCCTATAGATTCTTTCTGGTAAATTGTCAGATGCTAGGTTTTTGATGTGGGAAATAATATACTGCCTTGCTGGAGGCTGACACTTATACCTATGGGATCTAGTACATTGACCTTCTCAAAACATTCCAGCTGAAATGCAAATTTTGACATCCCATCCAGAAGTAAGTAGAAAGCCTTGCCCTTGCTTTTGAAAAAATGAATGTGTAGAAACCTGAACTGGGCTTTTCTTTGGGAAGATAGGCTTTGCTCTTGTCAGATATAATACAATTCTGTCGAAATGACAGCTTGTTTCCTTGTAGAGTCCTTTGATCACCATTTTAGAACTTAATTTTGCCCAGTAAAAAGAATAGTATTTCTAAGAACACCAGTTAGACATATTGTAGCAGATAGTGAAAGACCAAACCTGTAACAAAAATCTTATTGTTTGGCTCCTGATGTTATTTGTGTATCTCTGCATCTAAAGAATATTGACCTTGCCACTTAAGATGCAATTTTGGTATAAATAATATAAACACAAGGCCACTGGCAAATGTCTAAACTCAGGAAAACCATAGCCAATTATATTATAAACCAATTATATCGATGGGGGTAGAAAATATACATAGTTTGTTCCTTTAGAAGTGGCTTTACCACAATGCAAAAAGTGGTCAG
This sequence comes from Alligator mississippiensis, assembly GCF_030867095.1. Taxonomy (NCBI): domain Eukaryota; kingdom Metazoa; phylum Chordata; order Crocodylia; family Alligatoridae; genus Alligator; species Alligator mississippiensis. The sequence goes on along the minus strand of NC_081828.1, from coordinate 162,190,818 downwards.
AATCCAAGGCCTGTTGAACCTTGAGCCAGAACTCGCATTGGTTTCAGTAGAAACAAGATTTCATGTGATTGATAAAGGAACCTTTCTTTGTGTTACAAAATTGTATTGATATTTTTCTAACAGTTAGCTATGACTAACACTAGCCATCTCAGTTGGCTAATGATAAACTTTGTATCAGTGAGGTAAACAACAGCCAAGTTAAAAGACAGTTTACAGTGCACATGAATATTCCCAATGCTACTTTACAACGTCAGGATTAAAGGAGGAGGCCTTAATCCTCATTTTTCACTACAGGCTGTTAATCTGTTCAGAAAGTCATTGCATGAAAAAAGCTATAGGCATAACTATGAAGTGAGAAAAATATCTGGGGAAGTGAAACACATGGGGGCTTTGGCTCATGCTTGTAATTGACCTGTAGTAAATAAAACAGAGGAAAATGATGTGGATGTATCCATTCTCGATATAAATTCGTTGATAGAAAGGGGGAAATTAAGTTTTTTCAATACAAACTCTCAGTGTGGGCAACTGCTTCAAAAATCAATGAACAGCTTTTATTGAATCTGCAAGCCCCTGGACTAGACCTTCAACTGCAGTGAACTGTTGTAGCTCCATTGAGCTCACTGTAGCTGGATATCAGGTTCTCCATCTTCTCTCTGTGTGTGATCCCCATGAGCAGCAAGTATAGGGTGAGGAGATGCCCATAGCACATTTCCAATATTAAACATTCGTACTCATATGTTTTTTAACAAGGTCATAGCATTCAGGCCTGCGAAACCTGGAATTTCTATAGACAAAGTTCTTACTGAGAAGTAGTACCTATGCTTAGTTTGTAAAAGGAATGATTTTGAAGGGACAGTCCTGACTTTCTGGGAATTTTGTGGTGAATGTATTAAATAGAAGACATTTTAAAAAATACAGGCATACTGCTTATCCAAACACTGATAGTAGCATGGTTAACTAGTAACATGAGAAAACTAGTTAAAGTGCATTGGCAATTAGTTGTCAGGGTGGTCTCAGGACTGTTTGCTCAGCTGATGTTAGACTCTAGGGGCACTTGTACATGTGACAGGGTTTAGTCCTCAGGATTTTATTCTATGCCCCCTAAAATGAAACAGTGGGGCATAGAATAAAACCCTGAGGACTAAACCGTTTCAATTTTTCTGTCATGTTACGGCAAGGGACCCTATACTTTTTTTTTTCTTTTCTCTTTTTTGGAGTCAAAGCCTGCCTGTGGCCTGGAGGGGGGCAGTGAAGGTGCCCCCCAGAACCACCCCGGTGGACTGCTAGTAGGCTGGGTGCTGCCCCAGCTTGGAGACGGCATCTGGCCTGATCCAACTGTTCCCTGAGCCAACCTGAGGAGCATCACCCAGCAGGACCAGGGCCGCCTGCAGCTCAGGGCCCTCATGGGCTGCCAGCAGCTCATGCCCTGGCCATGGGAAGGCTGTAGGGGGGCAGCTGGGTTAGCTGGCAGCTGGAGAAGGTGGCGGGGATGGTGCATGGAGTGCTGTAAAACACAGGTAGGCTTCAAGCTGACAGGATGCTGCCCCTGCTTAGAGGCACCCAATCCAACACTTCCCCAAGCCCACCTGGCTTTCCATCACCCCATGCATCATTCATTTCACCTTCTCCAGCTGCCAGCACACCCAGCTGGCCCCTGGGGCAGTGCAGGGAGGAGGCAGAAAGGTGGCTGTGTGTGCTAGAGAAGGTGACGGGAATGGTGTACAAGGTGCTGGAAGCCCAGGTAGGCTTGGGAAAGCTAGGAGCCCACCTGGGCAGCCCTGTGCCATATACACCATCCCTGCTGCCTTCTGCTGTCTAGGTAAAGGAAGAAGCAGTGAGGGGCCCAATTATTTTTTTTTTCTGCAGAACCTTCCTGCATCTCCTTTGGCCAGGGGGCAAGCTGACAGCTGCATTGTTGCAATTTGCGATGTTGCAAACTAAACTACATCTGGATATAGTTTAGTTTGCAATGATGCAAATTTCTCTAAAACTGCCAAAACTGGTGCATTGTATTGTGTGACGCGGTTAAGCCACACAAATAACATTTTCATCACGTGTACCTTGTGACAACCGTCACATGTACAAGTGCCTTAGGTGATAAGAATAGATAGGGAACTCCTGCTTAGAGTCAGAAGTGCCCTAACCACTAGATTATACTCAGGCTCCCTTTTGCTTCCTCCTCTTCTGGCACCATTCCTCTTGCATTCTTGGCTGCAGTGGGCCAGCTTCAGTAGGAGAGATTTCCACCTAGCCTAGGCTATAGCTTTGTGTTTAGGGAAGATGGGAAATGGGAGGGGAAAAATGTGGGTTTGAATCCTCTTGTATTTAAGCCATTCAAGTTCTGGAAGCAATAAATGTATGAGACGGTACCTTCAAGTTCACTCAGTGCTGTGTATGTTTATACAGACATTTCATTTAAATTGACTCAGGAAATTTTGGATTTTACAAAAGCTTTTCATTGTACAGGATACATGAAAGCAGTACATGCAACTGAAACATCTATAAAAGGCCTATGTTCAGTGGCCAGATTATTTACTCACTCTCCCATCTTCCTGTACAGCTAAGCAGGTATGATAGTCTTTGATGTCTTCTCTGGTTGGACTCTTGCATTTATACAAAAGGGCCTATTTCTCTAAATATTTCCTCTCCTGCCACCACCGTTTACTTTGGCTCATGTATATTACTTACAGTTTCATTTCCTGAAAACAGAAGAATAAAAATAATATGGGTTCCATTAGTTTAAAACCATTCTCTGAGTAGCTATCAATTGGAATAAACTATAAAATGTACATAAGCTAGTTTTGAGAAAACCAGTTGTACAATTCTTATTTATTCATTGATTTAAACATGGTTTTATTATTATTTTTAGTCTCATTAGAGATCAAATAAAAACTCCTTTTTTCAAAACTAATATTACATGTTCATACCAGAAGAAAGTCGTATTCATTCTTTGTGTCAATATCTACGTGTTTGACTGTAGATTCAAAAACAAAATTATTGGGCAAGTTGGAAGTCATCTGGATGACAGAAGCAGTACAGACATCTGTGGAAAAGACAGATTTCATTGGGCTTTGGACGAGTTTCTGTTTTCTGTGATATGAACGCAGCCTTAAAGTGAGAGGGTTCAGATTAGAAATATGGTGTGTAACCCTGGTGTCATTACAACGATCATAATTATTATAGTCTGAGGTTTTTGATGGTTTGGAGAATTTTTTCAGGGTAGTACCAGGAAGTATCATTTATTTATTTATTTTTAATGTAAGTGGATTGAAGAGCCTTAGAGTAAATGTAGTGCATAAGACATTTTCTAATTTAATGTGATGGTACCAAATTGTCTATCACCACAGTGGCAAAATGCGAACAGGGGGAAGGGGCACAGAAAGATGGAGAATGGGCAACATTGCTAGCCTAGTAGATTGGACACATCTAGGAGTCAGGGAAAACTTGTTTTCATCCTTAACTCTATCATCAGTTCACGATGTGGCTATGGGAAAGTTATTGCCGTATTTTTATTTCTTCATAAAAAAAACAGTAATGCTTTGTGACACAAATAATACATTTCTTTTTTGAGTGATTATCCATGCACACATTCTCAACCTGGTTGGCAAAAGTGTTTGATTAGAAACTTTTTGCCTTAGCAAAAAAAATATTCTTAGAAGTTTCTTCTTTGGGCTTGAGCCCTTTCTGGCTTTCCACTGCTTCAACTTTTACCATACCACATGCCACTGCCATCTGGGGGAATCATCTTCCCTTCACTGGCTCCCCTTTTGGGGTATCAAAAATGAAAGCCTGTTTTCTTTCTTTTACTTTTGAAGTATCCATGCTGTGGTTTCTTCCTGCCCTCCAGGGTTTAAACTATGCCTGTAACCAGATCTCTTTGGTGTTTAGGCGAATGCCTGGGAAATATTGCACATGTAGATTCATTACATCCAGGACATGCCAAAACTTTGAGAGAGAAATCAGGGGAGGCTGTTTGTTTTTTGTGATATCTTTAATTGGACCATCTTTTAGTTGACGAGATGTTAGGTTAGCTTTGCGGCATAAACTACCTTTCTTCATGTCTGGGAAAGCAGCATATGCAAACTAAGTTAAACAAAAGGAAAAAATTGGCTTGTATTTAACTCCAAGTAAATAAAAGCAGTCACTTAGGCTAGGGACAGACATTACACATAAACCAGTTTAAGTGATCAGAAACTGGTTGAAACCTGTAAGAGAACAGATGTTGAGTGCACATAAATCAGTTTGAAAATGGCCGAAACCATTTTGAGGTAAATATGGTTGAATGAAGTATCAGACCAATTGATTTGCATCAAACCAGTTTATGCAATGTCCATCCCAGACCCTTTGCTGGTATAAGCTAAACCAGACACCCCCAGCATCCTGGCATGCTCTCTGGGCTAGGCAGGGCGCTCTGCTCCACAGCAGGACTGGCCCCTCCCCTCTGCTCCCTGTCTGCAGCTCCAGTAGAGAATTGCAGGCACAGCAGGGTCTGCCTGGCTTCTGCATGCCCCCCTCTCACTCTCACCACTCACTGCAAAAGCAGATCCATTCCTCCTATCTCCCACAGCACAGACTGTAGCTAGCATGTGGTATGCTAGCTAATGCTTTGCAAGTCAGATTGGACAGTGTCTGCTTAGGGCTTTTTGGAGGCAATCAACAGCTCAGAGAGTAGTGTCCCGGCATTCCTTCCTTTGGAAAAGGCTGACAAGATTGTTTGGGTAAATCTGATATCTTTTATTAGACAAACTAAATATTGCAAAGATTGAATCAGTTCAGGCTCAGGCTTTTTGAATGTCTGTCCCTAGCCTTAAGGATTGGAAGATGACTGTGAAGTGGAAGCTTCTCTCTTTCCTTCTCAGACCTGAAGCTTTTCTAACAGATCTCCCAACTATACAGATAGTCCAATAAAAGATATCACAAAAAAACCCTTGCCTCTCATACATTTCCTGGACCCTTGTATTTACAGCAGTGCTCCAGACCTATTACAACTGTAAAACTCAGTTTCATTTATACCTCATGGAGAAGTGCCCAAGATCTGTTTCTGACCCAGACCTCAGAGACTTGGATGGGTATTGCATGTTTTCCAGCACAAGTGTTCACAGAGGTCTTGCATATCCTCATCTCCAGAGGGATCAGTAGCAGGCTGTGCCTCTAAGATTGATTCCTAAGAGAAGTCTGTGGTCCAGGACCTTTTGAAGGGAAGCATACTTCTTCCCTGCCTTCTCTTCCTAAGTCTGAGACTGAGGCCCCATTAAAATACCAGTGAAGCTTATGGAGGCTTCAGCACAACTGTTCTAGCACCATCTTGTGGCTCCATTGGTGGAACAAACAGATACCAGAGGCAAATGACCTAGATGCTTCTCTGAATTTCATTAATGGAGCAGTTTAGTGGTTCCAAATTCAATTCCTGTACCCAAATCCCTAGCTTTATACAGTCAGGATACTAAAGGACTGCCTGCAGCATCTTGCTCCCATTTTCCAACATTGTTATTAGGGCTGTGCGAAGTTATGGGTGCTGATTCGATTCGGAGGAAATTCGGCCCAATTTCAGTGGCCGAATCTCCAAATCCGAATCAAATAAGGGCACCAATAAAGAGGTCCGAATTGATTCAAAGCTCTCCAAATCTTCAGAAAGGATTTGGAGAGCTTCAATAATTTGGGCAGCCCCTGCCTGCTGCAGCAGGGAGCTGGAGCCAGACACCATGCCAGTAAGTAGGGGACGGGGGAGGGGGGGGCTGGAGGAGGGGAGAGGGGACCCTGGGGGGACCTCTGCCAGGCCCCATCCTCTGCCTCCTCCCGTGGTTGCCTGCCCAACCCAGTTCTCGGTGCTTTAAAAAAAACTCCGATCACCGGGTGCTGCTGGGCGCGGGGGCGACCCTTGCTGCCCCCCACTACCCCACGTAGCATGGGGGGCTCTGCCATGAGCCCCCCAACCCTACCCATTCCTCCAGGCCCCCCCACAGCTGCCCCACCTGCCCGACATCCGGCCCTTTAAGAAAAAAACAACAACCCCCTCCCCCACCTGGACTCACTGGTGTCTGCAGCGGTCTCAAGGCTTCGGGGGGGGGCTCATGGAAGAGCTCCCCCCATGTAGTGTGGGGAAGTGGGGGGGCAGCAGGAATCACCCCCCACCCGGCAGGAACTGGTGAATTTGGGGGGGGGGGGTTCTTAAAGGGCCGGAGCTGGGGTGGACAGAGCAGCCATAGGGGGACTGGGACAGTGGGGGGGGGGTCACAGGGCTCGTAACAGAGCCCCCCATGCAGCCTGGGGCAGTGCGGATCACCTTCCTACCCAGCAGTACCCGGTGAGATGGGGCTTTTTTTTTTTTCTTTTCAAAGTGCCAGGAGCTAGGCCAGGTGGGACAGCCATTGCTAGGAGAGTGGGCAGAACCCAAATCTCGGAATCAGATTTGGCTGAATCAATTCAGGACAGTGATTCAAATCACCGAATCGAATCACTGTCCCCCGTATCAGCCGAATCTGAATCTGAAGCAAATACTAGTAGCTTTGCAGAGGCCTAATTGTTATCACCTACTTCATTGACCACAGCACTGAAAACCTTTATATTGCTTTCTGAATTAATGGTAGATAATATCATCCAGCTCAGTTAATGAGATCCCCCTTTATAGCTTTGGAAGTGTAGGAAATTATTCTACAGTAGTTACTTTCTGATTATGAAATGGCATTCTGTCTTGGATACAAGAAAGCTCAATATCTTAATTTTCAGGTTCAAGTTCAACATGGTCATTCTGGTGACCATAACCTCTTCTCAGAAGGAGAGCTTGTTCACATCTCTGGATTTTTCAGGAACTATTTCCACCAGATTCATACTGAAAATGACTCTCATTCATGGTGGGTCAGGACTTGTATGAGCATGAAGTCCTCCTATTCAGCCTTACACCCATCCATGACCATCAAAATTTCATAGATTTCATAGACATTAGGGCTGGAAGGGACCTCGGGAGATCATCGAGTCCAGCCCCCCGCCCAAAGGGCAGGAAGTCAGCTGGGTTCATAGGATCCCAGCAAGATAAGCATCCAGTTTCATCTTGAAGGTGTTCAATGAAGGCGCTTGAACAACCTCCGGCGGCAGGCTGTTCCAGACCTTGGGGGCTCGGACACTAAAGAAATTCTTCCTTATGTCCAGCCTGAAACGATCTTGTAGTAATTTGTGACCATTCGACCTCGTCATCCCTTGGGGCACTCTGGTGAACAAACGTTCCCCCAGCCAGATACTGGTGGTCACCCCTGATAAACTTGTAGGTGTCCATCAGATCACCCCTGAGCCTGCGCTTTTCCAGGCTAAAGAGCCCCAGGGCTCTCAGCCTGTCATCGTAGGGTCTGCTTCCCTGACCTCTGATCATGTGCATGGCTCTTCTCTGGACTCTCACAAGCTCCTCCACATCCTTTTTGAATTGTGGAGCCCAAAACTGGACGCAGTACTCCAGCTGCAGCCTCACTAAGGCCGAGTACAGGGGGAGAATGACGTCCCGGGATTTGCTTGAGAAGCATCTATGGATGCAAGCCAGCATTTTGGTTGCTTTACTAGCCGCAGCATCGCATTGCAGGTTCATATTCATCTTGTGGTCAATGATGACCCCCAAGTCTCTTTCTTCCATAGTGCTAGCCAACACAGCACTGCCGAGCCTATAAGGATGCTGCAGGTTTTTTTTCCCAAGGTGGAGAACCTTGCATTTATTGGCATTGAACACCATCAGATTCTCATCCGCCCACTTGCTGAGCCTGTCCAGGTCAGCCTGGATCATCCGCCTGTCTTCTGGTGTGGATGCTTTGCCCCAAAGTTTGGTGTCATCTGCGAACTTGGCCAGTCCGCTTCTGACTCCAGTGTCCACATCATTAATGAAGATGTTGAACAGTATGGGTCCAAGGACAGAGCCTTGGGGGACCCCACTGGTCACAGGACGCTACGATGAGTGACTTCCATCAATTACTACCCTCTGGGTCCGACCCCGGAGCCAATTTTCCAGCCAGTGGATCGTGGAGGACCCAAGGCGATTGGCCAGTTTCTCCAAGAGATGATCATGGGACACCAGATAGAAGGCTTTTTTGAAGTCAAGATATATGACATCAATCTCATCTCCCTTGTCCAGGTGATAGGTCACCTGGTCGTAGAAGGAAATGAGATTGGTCAAGCAAGACCTACCCGCAACAAACCCGTGCTGGCTATCCCTTAAGATGTTGGCGTCCGCCAGTCCATTAAGGATGGCCTCCTTAATAAACTTTTCTAAGATCTTCCCTGGGATAGAAGTCAGGCTGATGGGCCTATAGTTAGCCGGATCCACTTTCCTCCCTTTCTTGAAGATAGGCACCACATTGGCCTTCTTCCAGTCTTCGGGCACTACACCAGAGCGCCAAGAGTTTTCAAAGATCCGCGCTAGAGGCTGGGCTATGATGAATACCTCTGGTAGACTGGGGAGTTCATATCAATCACCTGCAGGTGTGGGTTGTCTGGATGCCAAAGACTAGATATGCATTTGTTTTGGAACCAAGAATGGAGAGCAGAGCATGCCAAACTCTCTTCCATCACATTCAAGTCATCATGACAGACTCCATAACCATGAAGGTTTACAACCGGCAGCGTGGAACAAGATTCACCTCCCTAAGGGGCAGGAAGAAGTGAGTGGGGGAAGCAGGCGATCTATATCATGAGTGCATCTGGAAATCATGTATGTTTGTCTGCTTCTTCACTTCTTTGGTCTCTAGTTTGCCAAGACGAAATGTCTCAGCAGATTCATCTCCCTCCACCATCAGTGGGAGATGAGGGATTTTTCTGTTGCTAAGAATTGCGTGCAGCCTTTGACTGCTGCAGGAGCACCACCTTTTATCTGCTTGCCATGGGACACAAGGAAAGGAATGGTTCTAGTGTGCCCTTCAAGTTCAACTGATGTAAAAAGTCTTCAGTTGAGTGCTTGAGATGTGTACATGTCCACAGTGAAGATGTGCATATGAACAATGCATCTCAAAGAGCTCCAGTTACTGGGGCAAATAACCTCTTTTTTTGTACTTATTCAGGCCCCAATTCCAGTGAAGACCCAAAGCAATATTCCATTAACTGACATGGTGCAGGGCCAAATATGGTAGCATTACAGATTATAATGCAAGCTACTACAAAAGTAGGTCAAGAAAATAAACCTTCTACAGATGTTTGCATGACTTCGTTCATTAGGTTACCCTAATAAGTATTTGAGGGTGTTTCACACTACCCTAAGACAACCCAAGGGTTTTGTATCACTAAGCTTATCAGCATTCAGGACCACTGGTGTACAGCAATTTGAAGGGAAAAATGCCCACATAAAAGTGAGATAGTTTAGAAGAAAGGGGAGCAATGAGAAAATAAAATATGCTCCTTAACTGTGCTGTCGACATGTTCTCATTCTCTTTTGCATTCCCCTCTGAGGAAAACCACCTGATGTCAAACAACTGGCATATGGAATGTTTTACAGATGGATCACCATCAGTGACTAACATAGCTGTATGTGATTATCTGTCACACAGATGTTTCAGCTTGTGTTTGTTTGCTAGCCAGCCAGCTAGCAGACAGACTTTCTTTTGGGGGATCACCAACAGATGTTTAACAAAAAGAGAGAGGATAGCCTACTGCTCTGAATATATGTTGCTAGCTTCATTGCCTTTTTGGTCAGCATCATACCCTGAGAAACAACTGGAAAAGATCTACTGGTAGGATCTGAGAAATTTTCGAAATTCTTCCTTAAAAAAGGAGTCACTTAGCATTAGTTGCATTTGCAGGGTTTTCTCTGCTTTACAACACTGTCATCTAAAGCACTGAAAGTATGTTTGTAATGGTTGCTGGATACTAAAAATTAATGGAAAGAATTTTTTTAATAGGCCATTGCTATCCTTAATACCAACACACTAAAGAGTTATTAGACATGATGCCTGTAGACTTTCATCATAGAAATATTTTTGTTTAATATATGTGCTATTAGACTACAGCAAGTGCAGCCACAGAAATAGAAATTTCTCCCATGTTGAGCTCTAATAAAGTCAGTGGGGCTTTGTGGATGGCTGAATCTGATTGCAGGATCTAAACCTTAGGGTGCAGACAGAGATGACAATTTTTGCCTGATCTGGCGCCTGAAAGTTGTCTACAGCTGTGACCCAAATAGAAGTGCATGTCTGTAGACCGCTTTAACAAGGGCCCAGTCCCACAAAAATCTGAACCTTCATTATATGTGGGTTTAAATGATCATGCTCCAAAACAGAATGCGTTCTGTTACTTGTGTCTGTGGAACAACCAGCCTGTTGCTCTTTTCAGAATGGGAGTGGTGAAAGGAGCAAAGCACTTCCTGCAAAGCACTATGAGTTGCAGCAGGGAGCGACTTTTCTGTCTGCGTCCTTAGTCTCCCTGGACTCAGCCTACCCTTTGTGTCTGCATGTTTTTGGGGGAGGGAGATAGACAACATAGTACCTGATTTATTCATATAACCCACATAACTTTTCCATTGTTCTGGAATAACAGATGGGCATCATGGTCATGTTAGTGCTGAACCTCAACATTTCATTAAGTATCCCTTGTGATTTCTGACACGTGTAGGAAAACCCACATCCCCTTAAGTGACTTCTACATACATAGGAGGCTCTTGGAATATGCTTCGACTATGTTTACTCTGGCTCCTTGCTACTCTCCTGATTGCTGCCAGAAAACAGGCCTCTTCAACCTACTCCCACTCCACACACTCTAAACCTAGAAATATGGTGCTGAGGATGCTTCTGGTCAGACCGCAGTTGGAGTACTGCGTGCAATTCTGGGTGCCACACTTCAAGAAGGATGCGGATAACCTGGAGAGGGTCCAGAGAAGGGCCACTCGTATGGTTAAGGGCCTACAGACCAAGCCCTATGAGAAGAGACTAGAGAAACTGGACCTTTTCAGCCTCCAAAAGAGAAGATTGAGAGGCGACCTTGTGGCTGCCTATAAGTTCATCACGGGGGCACAGAAGGGAATTGGTGAGTATTTATTCACCAAGGCGCCCCCGGGGGTTACAAGAAATAATGGCCACAAGCTAGCAGAGAGCAGATTTAGATTGGACATTAGGAAGAACTTCTTCACAGTTCGAGTGGCCGAGGTCTGGAACGGGCTCCCAAGGGAGGTGGTGCTCTCCCCTACCCTGGGGGTCTTCAAGAGGAGGTTAGATGAACATCTAGCTGGGGTCATCTAGACCCAGCACTCTTTCCTGCTTATGCAGGGGGTCGGACTCGATGATCTATTGAGGTCCCTTCCGACCCTAACATCTATGAATCTATGGATGTCCTCTCCGCTTCTCCACAACCGCTTCTGAGATCTTAGGAACCAGACAGCTTGAGAGTGGTATTGGGGTGGTGCCCCAGGTTTATCTTCAGTGCCCCAGTTCTGGGCTTGATCATGCAGAATAAGACAAAGTGGAAAAGGCTTATTTTTCAGTTGCAGCTTTAAGGGGGGCATTGGTTCTTCTGTCCATTCTTCCTAGAATTTGAAAAAAACAAAACTTAGGTTGACGGAATTAAAGGCAGGTTAACATTTTGATATTTATCCAGTCCAAAAAGATCATTAATCCACAAAACCATAGCAGTCTTTTTCATAACCAAATTCTGTTATCACGATTTTACCAAAGATATTTCCTTCAAGAAAGGACAGTCCTGGTGTAAAATCCTTTATAGGATGTTGGCTCGCTGCAATCTTGAAGGGGGAGATGTTAATAGTCCCCTAATAATCTCCCCTAAATAAGCACGGTACTTCCCCATCACCAAATAAGGACATGACTCTAATTCACACATAATGCCTAAAACTTCCTTTACAAAATCCAGCACCTCAGGGCATGTGTAGATGAAACGGGGGCCCTAAATTGAAGCAGTGGGTTTTTAAAAACATGGCTTCAGTATAGGGATGATTTAAACCCCTGTGTCATGCACACACCCCACTGACTTACCTGCCTCTCTGGCAGGGAGGAGAGGGCAGGTTGCTGGTGGGCAGAGCGGTCCCTGGGCTGCAGGGAGGGACTGATGCTTCCCTCTGCAGCAACTGCCCCCCCCCCCCGGTAGCACCCACCCGCAGGCACCCATCTTGGGCAGTCCTGGGGGGCACTACAGCTGTGGAGGGAAGTGCTGGGCCCCCGCACAGGTCAAGCAGGCAGGCAGGCTCCAGGGGTGGGGGGGGGGGAAAAAAGATCAGACTGGCTGCTTTTCTTGGGCAGAGCCTGCTCCTCGGCTGCTGTCAGGCTGCCTGCAGGGATTCCTGCAGAGCCGTGGAACTGTATGGAGCCCCGGTGCTTCCCTCCACGGCTGTAGGAGCAGCAAACTAAAACTACTCGAAGGACTTTTAGTTTGCTGCACCCCAAGTCATTTAAGGCACATTACACCACCAAATTTCCTACAGTGGCTGGAATTAGTACACGATACACCGCTGAGGTGTGCAAACACAGACACCACTAAAGCAGTGCAAAAGCATTTAGCCTGCTTGAAAGGTTCGTACACACACGCCTCTCTTTTCGTCTACACACGGCCTCAGACTGCAGACTGAACCTCAGGTGGCTAAAACTCAGTTTGAAAGACTATAGTTTTCCCTCAAGGCATGATTCTACTGCCATGATGGAACACTTCATGTCCATCAGCATGTCATTGGCCTGATCCTAGCAACTGTTCTTCACTTGAAGTCAGTAGGATAAGTTGCATCACATTTAGCAAGTTGAAGGTGTAGTTCCAGGAGACTTATTCAAGGATGTATGAAATTATATCTCTCCAAGAGCAAGGCCTTTTGAATATCTATACACGTGATGGACCTCTGCTGTGACACATGCTAATTAGCACGCATCGGAGCTGACTTAATTAATTGGCACGCTTTAGCAGTTTCCACATCAGGTGTATTCAATGTCCCCACATTTCAAAATGGTGATGGGGCACTTTAACTAAAATTCATCAAAAAAGCTTTAAAGTGCCCCCGCTGCCATTTTGAAGTATAAAATGTTGAATACATATGATGCTGCTGTACTTGGTGGAGCAGCCATCAGAACCGCTCTGATTAAAGCTCCCACCCTCCTGCAGAGCACGTGTATAGATGCCTTTTTTGCCACTGCTGTCATTTACACAGCAGATAGAAGCAGTATTTCCTTGTACACCTGTGATATAGAGTTCCTGCTGAAAGGCTTGCCTTTAATTTCAGCAGGTAATCCATGTGAGATGTATAGAAAGGATGTGTCGCTTCAGTTTGCATCCCAGCCATGCTCCACCTGCTGGCCAGTGCAGTGTTCTACTTCTGACTCCCTTTGGCCTGGTTGATGTTTTCTGGTTCTGCTTCATCTTCCCTTTTAGTAGACCTTTCTTTTGGTGGGGATCCTGCGTCAGGATCTACTTTTACTTTTTGCATACCACACAGAACGTTTTGTTGTGGTATACTGTTTAGTTTTCATTGTAGAGTATGGCAATTTAGATGTGGTTACTTCTTATGGAATTAACAAACAATAGGAAATAATCTCTTTTCTTTGTTTGATTTTTGGCTCATTCTTTAGAAGATTGTTTTGATGCAGAAAAAAGGAAGTTTTGGGGAAAAAACCTACTTTTTATTAATTTCTTCTGTGTTTATATATCTAGGTGTAGAATTATATTAATTTTCTATGTTATGACTCATATGCTGACCTAAAGTCCATGTATTTATATGCTAAGCATTTATAAAGAGAAATATCCCTTTTTGTAAAACAGCTATGTAAGTAGTCATTGACATGCATTTAAATAGCTTGTTATAGTACTGAGTATTATTTGCTGATTTAAAATTGTGCTATGCCATATTGTACAGGCCATTTTCTATATCCAGAACAAAAATATCGACCCTATTCTTGAGTAACTAACATTTTTATAACACTTGTCTGATAAATTCCTGCTGGGAAGTTGCATGGTTTAACTAGTTCTTTTGGTGACGTTGTGACTTTGTTAGTACAAAATATAATAATCTTTAACATTTTGCATCTGCAGAGAGATACTAACAGTAAGGTTTATTTGTTCCTCTTTTTCAGATGCTCTCTAAATCAATTGAACAGCTAAAGCAGCCTGGCAGTCAACTAGAAGAAGCTGAAGAGGAGCTTCATGGAGATCCTGTAATGCAGGAAGAAAGAGCTCCCTCTAGTGGTAACAGCATTAGGGATGACAGCAGCAGTATTTGTGTGGATGACAGAATAGGACAGCAGGTGGGGGCTGTGAAAGTGAAAGAAGAACCACTGGACAGTGATGACGATATTCAAACCCAGCAAATGGAATCTGGGGAGCAAGCTGCTTTTATGCAACAGGTAATAGGCAAAGATTTAGCTCCAGGATTTGTAATTAAGGTTATTATCTGAATGTCATATATACATTTTTAGGCCTTGATAAGAAATTTTCTTTCAGTTCACAGCTCTAGCTAATCTCATTTTATCATTTGAAGAATCAAAGGTGGATGTGTTTTTATGCACACTTAAAACATAGTCAAACTCATACTGAGGCCACTGATTAAAAAAATACCTGTTGCACTCAATTATGCTATGTGAATCTTTGCATAATAAATAGGATTTGTATTAGCCCTGAACTCTCTTACATCAGTTAGTTGTAATGAAATGAAACTCGTTATATTAACTAGTTTGCTGAGATCAGTGATTGTTGGAATCAGTTTCCAGATCTGATCAATGAAACGTTCACTCAGTCTTTCTGTTTCTGAATTCTTCTGACATGTCGCGACTTTTGCTTTCACAATTCTGTATATAATGTATCATACTGTAGTCTTGAACACTGTTAAGAGTAGGGTATTTTTCCCCATTAGACAGGTACTGGCTACAATACCAGTAGTCCTAGGTTTGTGTACAAAGTATGATTTAGAAGATAATAGAAATATAAGGTGGATGTAAAGATGCAAGGCAAGGCATGGAATTATTTAAAAATCAGATTGTTTCCCTTTTGCACTGCTAAGTTTATTTTTCTTTTTGTCTTATTTGATGATACTATTGACAAAGAGGTCCTCAAATGAAGCAGATGCAAATATCGGAATGATGGCACGGAATGATAGCCAGCATTACGTTCCAAACAGATACTTGGGTATATCTGAAAATGCAGGAGACAAAAAACCCCAGAACTATCATTATTATCTGATATCCAATCTCATGTTTATTTTTTTAAATAAAGATTAATCTTACAAAATTATATAATTTTTATCACTAGGGTTTCATTGTCATTCTGAATAATGACTAACTGTGTAAGATGCCAACCTGGCAAAAGGAAAATCAAATTACTACAGAGTATTTTATAAGTTGCTAAAAAAATAAATGCATTTGTACAGTGCATACCTTCAGAAAGACGGTGCCCTTTGTTGCTGTAAAATCAGAGTAGCTCTGAATGCAAAAGAAGGCACTGTTTATTTAAGTCAATCCTTGTCAGGTCCCTGCTGTTCTCCTGCAGAAAAGTGATTCTGTACGGGTGAAACAGGAAATGCCTTATGGAAACAGGAAGCCCAAGTGATTCATGTACAGAGGAATGTAAAGGGGGGTGGGGAGTTTGGGGTGGATAGTGTTCTACTCTCTGTTTTTAAAGGGCAGTCTATGAATTGATTTATTGTCAAAGAAAATAACAAAGCGAGTAGGGAAATTGTTAAGGAAGCTTTTCAGTGAAACATTTCCTTCATATTCCCTTCTGATATGTTTACCTTGTTTTATAGGTTTACTTTTGTTAAACTAGTTAAAGATTCATTGTATTAAGACCCCTTTAATATGGATAATCCAAAACTGACCTGGAATCCTTGTCAGTTTTTTTTTCTATTAAAAATATTTATATTTCTAAAACTAAGGTATTTTGAGGTACAGTATCCTGTTTCAAAAGAGATAGCTGTTTTGCCAAATGTAGAAGTTGTTCTAATATATATTATTAGCATGTCATGTTTACATTTTGCTTTAATATTATCAGTCTCTTATAAAATGTTGCAACTTCTAAAGATACATTATCCTTTTTCTTAAAATATCTCCAAATAATTCAAATAACTAAATAGCTGCTAAAACAAGAAAAGGCCTCCTGAAACCTTGCCATCAGCTTTGATAACAGAAATGTGTTTTGCATAATATATTAAGAATAGAAATAAATCTCTCTCCCTCTTACACAGAAAGAGGAGATAAAGTAGCATGTACATTCAAAAATATGAAACAGAAAAATATGAAACAGATAAAGGTAAAAATGTGTATTTTTCCATCATGTGTTTCATTGCTTGAAAAGCCTAATTTTAGTGTTGCCAAAAAGGGATAGTGCATCTTTTAAAATACATTTTATTTGGGGAAGAACTTGTAGTTGAGCAGACTTTTGTACACGATCAAAGACGCATGTAACCACACACCATAGGAGATATTTTTATAATATTGTTCAGGAGAAAGTTACCCCAGTACAGCCAGTGGACTTTAATTATATTCAAATTTGATAGCCTCTCAATTTAATCAAGAAACTACCTGGAACCAGTGAAAAGGAAAACTGGGTTTAAACCACCATATTTCTAGTTGATAATTGTCTCTTAAATCTACTGTATTTATTATAATTTACTCCCATGAAGGTGATCTCTTGTTTTCTGATGTAAATATATTCTGTTTGTATGTTCCCTTTTTTGCCTTCTGATATAAGTCTATTCCTTTCTCAAATAAAGTTTTTTTTTAAAAGATCCCCTTTCAGATATTTGACTTTGTGTAGAGTTAATAATTTAGTTGGTGCTTTCTCTTTTGTATAACCAAATGTGCTTGCTACGCATTGTTGAAATAATTAAAGCTTTTAGGGGCAAGGTTTTTTATTGCACTATTTTTAGAATGATTACACAAAGTCTATTTTTGGTCTCTTGTTTGATCCTATTTCAGCCATTGAAAACTGTAAAACAAATGGAAATAATAACTATGCATGCTCATTTTCCCATCATGGCATTTGTCTTGAATGCACGATCATAAATGATACCATCCTGGACAGATAAAGTACAGGTAAATCCCAATTTTCTAACTCCTAATTATCCCAAATTTGGCCACGTTGAAAAAAATTTCCTTCTCGTTTCCAATATTTATGATTTCATGAAAGTTTCACAAGGCTCTTGAGACTTTTGTAAAACTGGGGTTAACCTATAAATGCATTCTGGGAACTTTACAGACTTGAAGCCTGTTAGAGGTTTGCATCTCACCTACCCTTCACCCCACCCCCAAACTCCAACTTCAGAAGAGCACTTAAGTATTTGCTTAAACATATGCTTAAATGCTTAATGAACAGCTATGCTTTCCTAAACTTTAGTTCAGATTTTCATTTCAGTGTTTTGGATTTACTAGTACAGGTAGAAGTGAAGGGAAAGTTGAAAATAATTCTTAGCTGCATTATCTGTCAGCTCTAACTCTTCCTTCAAATTGAATGTCAGCTGTTTCACTTCCACTACTGCTTACACTAAAATGGATAGGTATGAGTTTTCATAAACAAAGCATAATTAGTTTAAATTTTCTAACCATTTATTTGACTGATATGGATGATATACTAAAAATAACCACTAACTAAAAAATAGAGCTAAAAGTCTTACCTTGCAATAGTTAAGAGTTCAACTTGCATTATCAATACTGTTGTAACTTACTACCAATAGAACAGCATCTATTTATAATCTGGAGTCTGTAAGTAAGCAGTTGATATATACTTTTTAAAAATCTGAAGCCTTTTGTTTAAATGATCACAAAAGTAGTCAAATAACAGCTTTAAGTATTTTTAAGAGTTTGATTTTTCCTCTTTTGAAGATTTAGTTAAAAGAGTTTTTATTTCAGGTATCCAGACTAGATGTAGAGAAACACAAAATTGTATTCTAATTAAAAATACATCTTATTTTTTTCCTGAAGATAATGAGTAATAAGGCCTTCTTGGTAATAAGGCCTGTTTCACCCTGCTGTCAAAAAAAGTCTGCATAGGGATTAATTGGGGAGCAGTTCCTTCTAAATTAGAAAAAAAATGCTTGATAAAACTCATGTACTCTGAGGAAAAGTAAACTAAGAAACACGTGGTGCTAAAATATAGTTTTTATAAGTTTAGTATTTGTTCATCTTTTGGCATAAAAATATAGTATTGAAGTCTGAATCTCAGTAGCCAGGAAGCAGCGCTGACACTCATCTTTATCATTCAATAAGTCATTCACACACCTTCATCATTCACCTCCTCCTCATCATATCCCCTAAGATTTACTCCATGGCAATTAATCAAGGCATACCCTGTTTTTATCTTCACTGGCTTTCTGAGGTAAATATTTTGTAAGAGTTATTCCCAAACACTGAGCCAAAAATATAAATATTTTTCTTTCTTTGCAAAATTTGCAGCAAGAATTAAATCAGCAGAATTAATTTAGTAAATGTTTTCGGTCTTCATACCTGCCTGTCCCATTTAGAGCCACTCAAGGGGGCACTTGTTTGCTTTCCATTTATTTGTTTAGTTTCTGACTTCCTTATACAATTCCCATCAACTGGGTGGTAGTGCTGTTTAACTACCTCATTTTTCTTGATGAAGGATCCTCCTGTAGATAATTATGCACAAAATTCTTCCTAAGTCAGATAATCATCATAGGTAAAATTATCTTCTGAATTAATGTCTAGTCTCATTGACCATCAGTGTATTTGATGAGTCTGCCACGGGGTCTTTCATCTTCGAACTGTCTCTTAGCCTGACTTAATTTTTCTGTTGCCTTTTATTTAAAGTCTCTCAAACCTAAGTGCATGGCCAAGATACTTGCCTGATTCTTCCAGTATTTCTTGAGTGTCCCTGTCTGTGCTGCTCTATCACAATAAGTGTAGGCACACATTTACTTTTAGGGTAGAGACAGATATTCAAAAGGCCTGAGCCTAAATTGATTCAATCTTTGCGTGTTAGTCTAATCAGTTTGTAACTGCACAGACATCCCAGAAATGCAGGCACAACTCTGCAGTGGCTGAAGAGAAGCTGGGGGGGGGGAGGAAGTGGGGGAGAAGCCCTCCCTTGCCTTCCACAGAGCTGAGCTGAGGGGGCCATGGCCAGGGCCCAGCAAGACACTCTGATTAGGGAGGTACCCTGCCACCTTCTGACCAGCCCAGCAGGGAATTGATAACACAGTGTTTATCACCCCATTAAGAAAACAACAGAGGGACATTACCAGCTACCATTTGATTCTGCCTTTGTCCTGTCTATGACAGTATGGACTGTAGCCAGCATGTGGTCTGCTAGCCAACGCTGAGAGGTGTCTGTGTAAGGCAGAGGAGATGGGGAATCGCTGCTTAGCAACAAGTGTTGGGGGGGGAGCAGAGAAGCCAGTCAGATGCCTGCAGTCTCTGCCGAGCTCCAGCCAGGGAGCAAAGGAGAGGGGCCAGCTCTGCTGTGGAGCAGAGAGCCCCGCCCAGCCCAGAGAGCATGCCGGGATGCTGAGGGAGTCTGGTTTAATTTAAACCAGCAAGGGTTTGGGACAGACATTGCACAAACCGGTTTGAGCCAAATCAGTTAAGTCTGATGCTACATTCAACCAGGTTGATCTCAAACCGGTTTCAGCTATTTTCCAACTGGTTTATGTGCACTGAACATCTGTTCCGTTACAGGTTTAAACCAATTTCTGATCACTTAAACCGGATGGTGTGTAATGCCTGTCCCTAGTCTTAGTCCTGCTTTCTTACTTCAGTATTTGGCTGCTGCCGCTTTTTTCTGTGCTATAATGCAAAATTGAATGGTTTCATTTTTAAGGAACGCTAATCAATAAAATACATTGTATAGATAGGGCTCTGTAAAGGGCATTTTGCTGTCTATAAGCCAGAAGTGTAGAAGGCCCACTAAAGAAGAGGGTCCCCTAATAATGGGCACTGTATAAATGTATAAGATTAGCCTTCTTAAGAGAGTCAGGGTAAAGAGTTGAGAGTTCACCTATAGGCTCAAACTCAAACTAGAGTAAGTAGGAGCATCAGTTAATACAATGTGAGAAGAAGCAGTTAACACCAGTACCATGGGCAGACCTACAGTTTTGAAAAGGGGGGTGCACAGTGCATCACAGCAAAACACAACACAGTTTTCTCCAGGTAAAAAGAAACTAGAAACTTTACTAACATGCTAGGGGCTTTGGAGTGTACTACTGAGTTTACATTCAGAGCAAAAACAAATGCAACTCCATTGAAAATGGATTAATTTTCTGTATCATGTATGAAAATGGAACCAGCTAGGCAAGAAATACTCAAAAGATGCTGTTTCTTTAATCCTATAATCATTAGATTAAAAGTATGTCTTTTTAGTGTCATAAAACACAAACAAACCTTTAGCATCTCAACAGTTCATCCAATTCTTCACTGAAAGGTATTTCCATACCTGGGTTATTTTTTTTAGCTAGAGTTAAAAACAGTCTGCAGAGCTGTTATATAAGAGCTATTTGACCAGGAAAGCAGAGAGCAAAAGGGAAAGCAGAATTGCAGAAGAAAGGATAGTTTATCAGTGGATCATCAGCACCATTAAAAAAGGAGGGAGGGTTGTTAACACCTCTGGAATGAAGAGTTTAGAAGGAATCAAGTAGACTATAAAGAGCTATGAAGTCAAGTGACTCCCTCGCTGCTTTCTGCATAGAAATGCTGCTGCCCTTCTTAAGCAGTTGGTTTTAAAGTTTGGGTGGAGAAGAAGTCAAAGGGTGGAGGGGTGGGAGGGAAGGGGAGAGGGTGCAAGTGCACCAATGCACCCCACTTTGATCTGCTCCTGACCACTACCATTTTTAATGTTCTGATTGGGCTTCAGTATTAACACATTGAGACTCAAAGGGAACTATCCTCAACTCTATAGAGTTCAAATGTTCATATATTCCATAAAAACTGTGAATAAAATATTCCATAAAAACTTGTCACAGATGATCTAAGAGGGATAAGAAAATAATCTTTCCAGTCAAGTAAATTGTTTGGAGTATAGAAGCACTACTGGATACCAGGCACTACCACTTGTCTTCATCCTGTGAATGTGTGTTATTTGGATCTACTCATCATCACTTACATATCATTAGCAGCAAGCAAAAGTACCTCTTTCTCCCTAGTCCACATTTGCTTTTAAAGCCTGCTAAGCTGTTGGCACAGAACCATTATTTGGCTGTAGGGATTGGTTTGGAGATTTAGCAGTGGAGTTCATTTTCAGAACAAGAAAGGTAGCAATCTACCAGAAATGTTTAACTACATTCTAAAGAAATCATCTGGCCACCAGAACCGTATTGATGCAACATTCCTATGCATACTGGCTCAACTGGGTTTCCTTTCCTTCAAGGCAAGAGCCAGACTGAGCTATGCAGGAAGTGAGAATGAAGCCAAAAGAATCAGGGGCCAATTCAACCTCTGATGCTGCTCTAACAATCATCGTTATGCATCCAGAAATTGTTAGAATGCAAGATATTCTAGCCATGCCACCTTCCACTCTAAGAGCTGAAGGAATGGGTGTGGTGTGATCCAGGCCTGGGTGGGACACGGCTTGCTACTTTCCTTCTTAAGAGAGATCCCCATGTGATTATTTAAGATGGCTTTCCATCTTCTTTGCTCTGAGGATATGATTCTCTGTGTCAAGCTTCCTGGCTTTGCTTTTTAAAAATGGTGTGACCCTCCAATACTTGTGGATCTCTTCTAAATATCTAGGCAGGGGGATAAAATAGAACTGAAATAAAAAAATAATTTGTCAGAAGAACGTTTACAGCTATTAAGTCCCTTTTCTCAGTTGGCATTTTAAGTCTTTCCTGAAAAAAGTATCTTACTGAAAAAATCTGTTCATTTAAACTATATTTATTTGTTTTCTCTCTTTCCTCCTGGAACTGATCAATTGCCATGAATCAATGGTAATCAAGAGCTTTAAAAGCTTTTATCTAAGTATATTCCACAGTTGCACCGAATGAAAGGTCAGTGTCAGATAGACAAACACTGTGATGTTTTCCTCATATAGCTGTGCCAGCCCTGTTCTCTCCTGCCTGCTTTGAAGAATCTCGGTGTTGCTTTTTATACATCTATCAATCTTGATGTCTCTTTCATGCTTAGTTTCCTTTTTTAATCATTTGAGAAATCAAACCAGACAGTAATGTTTTCCAAAACTACCTCATGCAAAGGAGAATATAACAGGATTCTCTGTGGTGATACTGGGCACACTCTGGGCAACTAGGCTCTGGTTTCTGGTGGCGCACACTGCTGCCATGTACACCCTGCCACTTTTTTTAGTGGCAGTTTTTTTGACACTGGGCTCTTCCAGTGTCAAAAATCCCAAACAAACCACTATGCTGCTAATGAGCAGTGTGGTGCACAGGTGCATGTGCACAGAGTGCGGTTTGTGGCACCTCAAGTGGCTTTGCGGCTCTGCAAACCGCATGTGCACACTCATGGGTATGTGCCCTATAGGTCTAAAACCACAGGGTATTTTGGTGCCCCAGTGGAGCAGAGAGGCTTCCTGTTAATTTTGCATCTGTTTCCTCAGCACAGGAGTTTATGAATATTACCAAAATCCTGCAACAATACCAGTAGCAGAGTGACCAATACGGGGATCTAGAGGGAACAGAGACTTAGGGTGTCTTGTCTGTGCCTCCCCAGTGGAGGTTTTTTGGAGCTTGAAGGACTTTTCCAACAACTCGGACTACAAAGATCACTGCTTTGCTACCAGCAGCCAGCTGGTCTGGATATTGCACATCTTGTATTTCTTACAATGCCAATTGCAATTTACACCTGTTCATGGAAGTGTGTGTTACACATCTGACAGCAAAGCTGAGCCCACAATACTTTCCCTCTTTATTCTTGTTTAGTTTCCTGGAGTTTCACTACTTGCGCTCTATGACTGCCAGCCACTTGTTCTTTTAGTGCCATCATTTGACATGTGTTGTGGGCATGCTTTGTATGGCTTCGTAGAGTTAACCATCTCCTAGTAGGCTTTTCTCTTCAGCTTTGCTCCTCATAGTCTCCAACGCTTTCCCCAGTGAAAGCTTGAGGCATCTGCTGTTCCTTGCCTTTTGTACTTGCTTCCTAAAAGAATACAGTACTGTACGTTTTTTTTTAAGTACAATTTGCTCTTGAAAAGGGTGACAAGCTTAAAAGTTTGCAAGCTGGAGTTCTTTATTCAAGCATTGGTAGAATGAGCTGTGCACAGAGGCTCTGCCCTGACCAAAAGGTACCATGGATGAGATTGCTAGTTATTCCCTCTTCAGTCCACTTTCCTAGGCCTGCCTGCATCTACTGAACATGGCAGTGAAGTGAAACATGAACATTAATTGCTGTTGAGTTCTTTATTTATCTGTTATGAACCAGGCCAAGTCTGACAACTGTTTTCACAGAGACCAGCAAACAGCACCTGGCAAGACCATCTTTTGGTTAGCATAGGGCAGGCTGGGCAGTTTCTAAATGGTCTGGGGTTGCATGCCACATCAGCCTCACCAGCATGAGCCAGTGGTCTCCTAAGCCCCATGCTGCACAGGTGCCCCACTGCTATGCACTGTCAACCCAGTTTCACCCCCAATTCCTTAGCTGCATGCTCCCCTCCTGCCCTGTGCCATGAGGGCACACCCAGTGAGTTGTGGGTTGCACCACCCTGGTCCACCTTCTTGGGTGAAGGCAGGAATGGAAGATGGAGGAAGAAGGGGAAGCTGGAGACCCTAGCTGTTGATGCAGCCAGTGGTATGAGGGGAATGGCAACTGGGTGGGAGTTTGGGGGCCACAAATTAAGCAGTCATGGGCTGCATGCTGTCTCTGGTTTGCCAGTTGGACAGCTCTGCTGTAGGGAATCATGCACATGTGAAACACTGCGTTAGTTATGAAAGCCTTCATAACTGATTGGCAGTTCCTGCAGTTCTCCTGGTCATTTTGTTCCTATAGCATTTACCTAGCTCTGCTTATACATCTTCTACTCTCTACCTGAATAGTTTTCTTTGGAATAATAAAATTACCTGTGTAAGTTTATCTGCTGAAATTTCCAACTCTATGCTTAGAAGCCCAAAGCATTTTCCTTGGTATTTTTTGTAGAAGGGGAAAGACCGCACTGCATACCTAGCATGAATATGGTGATGATGTAATTCAAATCTGTTCATTTCTAGGGGAGAATATATGTTGCATGTGCCACTAATTTACATCATTTAATCTAAATGAACATGCATAAGCTCTTTGAAAACAGAAATACCCTTCATGCCCTATGAATGAGGCTCTTGGCATTCATAATTTTTTTTCAAGTTTCTAGCCCTTAAAAAGGAAACCCTTGAAAACATAAACCGACATGAACTAAGCACTAGTTGTAAAGAATAGTAGTGAGGCACTATAACTATAGGATTCAATAGGTTACATTTGACAAATTGTTTTGAAGCCTGCTGAAAACAGCAAGATTTGGGCTTAGTTTACTGTTTTCAGGCCTGTCTAGTGCTGGAAACAAGGTAGCTACTGCTGAATGTCTTTCTAGTAGTATGTTTATCTGGATCCATATTATCTGAATGCCCTTCAGTTATCTAGAAATAATCATCAGTTTTTCTGGCCTTGTTTATTTTAGTTATTTCATTCTTGAGGAGCATGACAATGAGTGAAAGATTGAACATAATTTGGAGAGAATGAATTCTGTGCTCACAAACCTCATACTGTTAGTTTGCAGTTTCATGGGGATGTTGCTTCTACAGGAGGTCATGGTCATGGGGAAAAGCATGATTTCTCAGTTAGGTCCTGTTTCACAAAGAGCTTTCAATACAAAAACAGAGAAACAACTAGAAATTTAGAACTGGTCTCTATTCTGCAGGAAGCCATAGGGTGATATGTTTGTGAAACTATGAACTTTCTATTGAGTAGAAAGCATGCTACATTTTACTAAAATGAAATAATTTTATAATACTCAGTTTTACTCCTAGATTGGAGTGGCAATAATCTGGAGGTCAAAATAGTGGGATTGTGGTAGCAAGGTCTCCCAGCCTGTCACAGATGGAAATAAGTCTGTTTTTTGGGGTTTTTGGTTTTTAGTTGTGTTTTTTGGGGGGGGGGGGCTTGGTTCTTCATTATTTTGTTATTATCACTGGAGAATGCTGTGTACTGACTTACTTGGGCAGCTGCACAAAATAGTTGGGCATATTATAAAGGAAAAAAGTTTCTTATAGCTCTTCCATCTTACCACCTTTATCCCCTTTATCTTTACTAGGATCACTTCTAGGCCTTTTCTTCCAGGCACTGATTTTAGCTAGGAATTAGAGAGACTGAGTACATTTACAAATGCGATTTTCCTAATGCACATTAAATTTAGTACTTCCAATGTGAGGTACTAAATGAATGCGCATTGGGCTGCCCTAATGTGCAGTAGCACAAATGAACATTTTTATGTGATGCTTAATGGACCGGAGCCTATTTTACTTCATATTAACATAATAGCCTGGTTTTTTACATGACACTTTAATGTGCAGTAAATAGGCTCTGTGTATTAAATTGTACGTGTAAACTTGCCTACTGTTCATAAGGTTTTGACTTAGAGTTTTTTCCACATACTCAGGGGTGACATGTAGGGGGTGCATTGGGGTGCACGTGCACCCCCTGAAAGTGCCAGTACACTCCCTGTCCAGCTGCACTCCCTGTTTAGCTGGTGGGCAGGGGGACAGGCAGGAGCACCAGTGCCTGCCCCGCAAGCTCTGGCCAGGGAGCGGAGCCGCCAGCAAAAGCAACTGCGCCGCTTCTGGAAGTGACTGAGATCAGCCGCAGGGGACCCCCCTCCTCCCCCCACCAGCAGGATCAGCTGCCAGGGAAACCCCTACCCCCATCGCTGACTGGTGTCGGGGGGGGCACATGTAAGCCCCGACTCAAGAGGCACCAGATACTCATGCACGTACTCTTCCAAAGAGGGTTTTGGCTATTGAGAAACATTTGTCCTTACAACACTGAGGAATAGTCCGAGAGAAAGGGCTGGTTGCATTCTACCTCCAGGAACTTCTTGAACATGCAACAGAAATACTTGTTGATCAGCAATACCAACAGGTATCATGGAGGAGGACTGGAAATGTACCATACTTAACTGCGCACAGCAGAAGTTCATCCACCAGCAAAAGTTCTGGGACTCCATTGCTGAGAGGGATCTAGGAAACTTGTTCTTAACTGGTATTTATAGACCCTTTTATGTAAGCTTCTTATTTAGTAGGTGTTCATTCTTTACCCAGCCTGTGACAAGTGGAGACCTATTTCCTGTTACCCACCTCATCACCCACTCCACAAACCATAGTACAGCCTAGCTGCAAAGAGACCCAAAGAACAACAACCTGCACATCAGCTTTGAGGAACAGCTCTATGTTAGGACAGCCATTTTGGAGAGCCTGATCCTGAGGCTGGAAAATGGTACTCAGTGAAAGGATTCATATAGACTGTGGGGACGGGAATTTTATCTAGAAAGATCTTCTTATTTAAATATTGGTGGCAACAGTATTTTACCATACAGAAATAAAAGATGGACTTAGTAAAACAAAGAACACCAATGACTGCTTTAAACATCCTACTAGTCAATTGTGGGAGGTCACAGGGTAATTTTGAGGGTTTAGCATTCCTCAAAAAAAGACAGTGATGAAGAACACTATCACAGTTGCATCAGGCCCATTACAGTGCTCTGGGTCCTCTCCCCCTTAGGCAATACAAGGCATGTGACAGTAGCAAAACCAAGATGCTTTAGGGAAGTTTTGCAAGAGAACCCCTTGTTAATTCTGCCTCAAGCTTAAGTATAGATTCCTGAGTGGAAAATTAATACTTCTGTGGCAAGGTAGGCTATAGCTTCTGCCCACACTCAAGCTCTGTAGAAAAGATTTTGTTTTGCTTCCAGAGAAAAGCTTCTGAGGGTGGAATTAGGTAGGGGATGGGAAGTAGTGCCAAAGCTGACGCCTCCTATGAGTGTCAGACCAGAAATGAGTGTCTTGCTTTTGGAAAAATTGAACAGAAAAATCTGTCTCATCATACCTCCTAATTGGTAGCAACTTTTCCTCATACTCATAGCCTCACTGCTTCAGTTTAAAGATGCAGTTTCATCAACTGTATATATTAATCTTCCTTTATCAGTGATGGTAAAAATGTACAGTTTTACGGGGTTTTAATTTCTTTTCGTTCCCAAAATTCTAAAATTGTTGGCCAATTCCACAGGTAATTGAAAGAACGAACAAAAATGTCCACTGAAATTTTTCAGAGGATGATGGGATAGATTTTCAGGATTAAAGACATTTTGGCTTGTTGTTTATTTTTAAATGTACCATAATATTATATGTATATGTATATCTACCAGCACTGCTGTTTCTAGCTACTAGCTGGCATGAGAGACCAATTGATTTTCACATTCCTGCCATTTTTGTCACCTTTTACAATGCTAGAATTATTGTTAAACAAGAACTTTCCAGGTACAATAATTAAACGTATAATTAGTAAGTAAAAGAATACATGGAAAGGGAAGGAGGAAACTATATATGATATATTAAATCATATCTATGATATTTTAAATCTTATATTAATAATTTGAGTGAATATAATAACCAGAGGCAAAGCCAAGAGTATCAACTTTCTGTCGCCTCTGTTGCACCACTTTTTTTAAATACAAATTTAAATTATTATTTTTCCAGCTGGGAGATTTTACTCTGATTTTTTTATATCACTATCAATTATCAAGTCCAGCACTTTAACACGGTACCTCTTCTAAAACCCAAACCTCTTCAAATATCTGATGAGGCAAAAAAATAACTATTAAGGAAATACATTCATTCTGCCTTAAAATAATAGGTAAGGCAAAAAGAAATATCTAAAAATAATGTAAAATTGCACAATAAATACTTTACCAAAAGATATTGGGCACATTTTGCATTAAATTATTTTTAAAGACAGGTTTTGATGTGCCAGTATTTTTTTTCCCAGATTCTTAATCCTCTTTATGTTTAAAGTACTTTGTAATCTTTGGAATATATTATTTATGGGAATTGGTTTCCCTGCTATTAGTCATCTCCCAAAAATCTCAGTGATTGGCCGTTTAAGCCACAATGACAGTCATTGATTAATAGTTTCTTCCAAACTGGTTTGAAATCCTGGCTCTGTTGTCCGCGCCCCGCTCCCCCCCCCCCCCAAAAAAAAAGAGGGGGGAGAAGAAGAGGGGGCTGGTTAGAGAGAGAAAAAAACCTGTACCAGTGATCTAATCTGGCACCTTCATCTATTGAAAAGTTAGTCTCAGATATTAGTTTATAAGCAAGCATTCTAGCTGACGTTAATAATCCAGCGCCAAGCAAAACCAAGAACGACAAATGACTCTATGCAAGTGGTAGTTCTTTAGGTGTAGTGAAGTGTGGATAAACATACTGTTTCCTTAGAAACTGTCACAAAACAAAGATCCATTTACATTCATGTCATTATGAAAGGGTGTGACAAAAGATTATTTTTTTTCAGTTCTAAAATAGTTGTAGATTAGGATAAAATCCTGTCTGAAATGTGTTAAAATTTTGGTTTGTGTGATACTAGAACTTTCTGTGGACTTCAATACAGAGATTTTATTTTCTCTTTCATTTGAAGATTGTTACTAATTTCTATGTAAAACATTGTAAATCTTGTTAAATTTTCACATTTTGAGCTTACCTTTAAAAATAAATAACAGGAATTTATTTGACAGCTGAGGACAATGACCAAAGACAAGGATCTTGCACTGCATGCTTCTTTTCTCTTAATTTTTGTGGGCACCATACATTTCTAAAATGGTTACACTTTTCCCTGAACCAACATAATATAAAAGATTTACTGTTACAGTTTGTGTGTGGCCAGGCAATGGCATATGGAAAACATGTTTCCTGCTATTTAATTTAATTACTCCAATCACGTGCCAGCCCCGGGCATGTCATTCTGGACCTCTGAGGCTCTTTGTCTGTCAAAGAGATGGACAATATCTTGGCTTTGTTTAGTTGCTCTGCAGGCTGTAGATAAAACCACCGAAATGCTGTGTGTTTGTTTAACCAAAACTTTGCATTTTTACAATTTGGCTTTGATTTTTTTGTTTTACAAAAAAAAAGATGACATTTTGGCCTTGGTGAGCTGGAAAGGAAATATTAGGGATATGAAGAACTGTCACTTTGGAAGTTTGACATACAAAAAAAGAATATTCTAGCCTTCTGGTCAGAAATAAGCTCTGTTAGCAGAAACTTAAGACATGTATCATTGTGTTATGTTAGGAATGGCTATTAGTGTGGGACAGCTGGAAAAGCCCTATTTATAATTATTTCATCATTAAGTATTAAGTTTTAGTCTTGGATGATTTGGTGGGTTCAGGTTTCATTTTTTTAAAAAGTTTAATAGATTAATTTATAAAAGTAAAACTAGTATTTGCAACCTGAAGACTAATGTCTTAGTAATTCCCACAGGCTTTTTATATAAAATAATATAGGAAACATAATTATTAACAGAACTCTTTGTGCTAATATCTAGAACTAATAAAATTACATTTTTGCACCCTGCTAATACTATCAGCCCCAACTGAAGAAAAAATTAAATTGTATGCTTAGTTTTAAGCACATTGCTAATCTCTATTGACTTTAGGAGGACTAAAGCTCTTATTTAAGTGTTTTCCTGAATCAGGTCTATAGAGAGCAAATGCTATTAAGTAATACTTTAGGCAAAAAGAAAATGTATAGATGTTTGAGCCTTTGGGGGCCATATTTTTCATTACCAAAAATAGACCATAATATCAGTGCTATGATGCATCATATAATTGGCATGAATTCCATATTTTAAGAAATTATTTGTATAATATTATTTTACATTTTTATAGAATCAAACTAAGTTGCAGCTGATTGAAGGTCATGGTTAGTAGTCAGTATAAGTGAAGGAGTTTGCTGCTACATATCTTTGCACATGGCACTGCCTCCATGTCCTAATATATTTAGGCAGAATTTATTTACTAATGAAGGCTCAGCTGAATTTCAGTGGCTTTCACTGTGGTATTACTATCTACCCTGTTTTCTAGCTGAGTTGATGGAGAATATGGAAATCAAACTAATTTGTTCCCTCAAAGTTGCAAAGTAAAGCAATCCACAGAGTAAAGGAATGTATCAGTAACAATCTTAATTAAGAGCTCAGGATCTACTTGGCTCTCAGGCCTTTGAACTAACCACTAGATGACACCACTTCCCACATACTGACAGATGTCTGTTTGTGTTGCTATCTTCCCACATACGTATTACACACACATTCACACTGTGAAACTATGGGGTTGCAAGTAAAATATTATATTATTTGGACAATTACATTCTGGCAGTATCCACTGCCACTTTGTATGTGTATAGGCAAAAATTTAGTTATTTGTGCATGTATAAAAACAGGAAGCCTCTATACAAAAAGACTATGCAATCACAATGCACAACATGATTTTACAGGGTGTAATAGTCAGTTGATGGTGGGAATTGATTCAGTAAAGAGAAACCCATTAAGTGTTCTGGGAGAGAAGTGATACTGAGAAGAAGTGATGCCAGAGATGCTTAATCTTTTTAATAAGAACTGGAGTTAGAAGAGAGAGAGGCAGTGGTTCACAACCTTTATAGACTCCAGGCACCTCTCAGAAAGGTTTAGCTCTTCATTTTCCCTTCTTTTTTGACTGCAGAAAAACAATAGAACAATTCTTCTGGTGCAAATAACTCAGACCACAACAGGTCTGAATATTTTTTAATGCTATGAATTTCTATAAAAAAAGGTTCTAGTTTTTATCTTGTGAATTGTTTGCACATCTAATAGTGCTAACATTACATGGCACCCCATGACACACCGTTGAAATGATTTCAAAGCACCCCAAAGTGCTGTGTGGTACCTTGGTCAACTGTGGTGCAACTATGGGGCTGCTTTTGTTTTCAACATTCTGAACAAGGATCCTTCCTGAGGAATATGAGGGTATAGTTATATCAGTGGCACTAATAGTCAGGGTCAGCTTTTCAAAACTCTAGAAGCTCAACGCAATTAGGGAAGAAAACACTAACGTTCACACCACTAACTTTCATGTGCAAGTACCATACCTGCACATGCAGATTAGGTTTTTGCAATGTCATGTCCAGTTAACCTAAGGATCATCTAACCAGCTACATTCTGTACATCGGGGGTTTGTCCAAGAAGCTGTGGTCCTTGAATTTTGCATACATGTTACAGATGAATCTCTTGGTGCCTGACTATATTCAATCTGGTCATCCATGATTTACAAATTTTCTTTCCTTAAGTAAACTTTGTAGAAATTCCAATGTGTGGCTTCCTTGCTTCCTTTTAATAGAGTGATTGTGTGCATGTGTAATATATTACTAATTAATTCATTGTTTGTACTAAAAGTAAGTTAAATTATGTGAACTACCTGCTCTTTTTCAACATTTATGATGTTCTTCATGTTGTCAAGTTGACTCGCACACATTACTGTTCCTCATTCAAAGCCAGTTCCTTTATTATGTGGTAGTATGGTTTAGACAAATCTTATTTTTCTGCTCAGCCTGAAATAACACTACCCAGTGGGTGCATCTACACGTGCATTACTGTGCTTTTCCTGTATGAGGCACTAAATAAATGCCCATTAGGCTGCCCTAATAAACAGTACCAAAAGTGCACTTTTTAAAATGATGCTTAATGTGGAGTAGCCTATTTTACTTTGCATTAGTGTAATTGCACATGACACTTTAGTGTGCAGTAAAACAGGCTATTGTGCATTAAAGCACCCATGTAGACATGCCCAGTTACTTCCAAACACAAAAGTTTACTGGAGAAAAGGATTTGCAGCAGTAAGCTTCCATGCCTTCTTAGGAACCTTCTGTTCAAGCAGCCTTCCTCATTCCACTGAAATTTGCTGGTTCCATGCTACCTGGTTATTTCTAATCAGCTGATCTATATACAATTAAATAGAACCAGCTTGTAAACTAACAAAATTACTCTTTAGTTCAGGTGGGAAGGCATCTGCCTTTTGTGCTGAAAAATGACGTTTCAGTTGTTCCTGCAAATCTGTCCTGGGAGGTGTTTAGATTAGGTCTATAAAATGTATAGCAGAGTAAAATTATGGCAGTTTTTTTGTGGACCAAAGACCTCCTCAGCTTCTCTAGCTAACAGCTCTAAAGTAGAAGTTCTAAGATGTCAAAATGTGGCTTTAGAGATATGCAGCCCTTTTATGTTAGAAACCTGCCTGTGCCGTCAGTCTTTGGGAGCACTGCTCATGTTTATTGCTGTTCATATTTTAATAACACTTGGCACACTGATGGTGAGAAGCCATGGAGGGCATGGATTCTTTCTTCTGGGAAAGAATCAGATTTGATTAGCTGTATGAATACTTGTAAGCCATTAGAATGGTGATTTCTCCCATCTTTCAGAATTCACTTACAGTAGCGCTTTAGAAGGCTGTAGGGTGGGACAGCACAAATGTGGCCAGTCCTCCATCACGAAGCCACTATGGAATTACTTAAGTCAAGCATTGTAAATAATATGTTTCTGCTGCCTTCTATTTTAGGACAAATATGCCATAAGGGTTGAATGCTAAAATGATGTTGGATATTCTTAAGAAGCCATCCTTCATTAATAGCATACATTCTGCTATTTTAGTTTCATAGGTTCGTTGGCCTTATACATTTACTGCCATTTTGCTGAAGGATTGGGAAGTATTATTCACACACTGAATTCAAACCAAATAAGGCTGTTTTCTGTAAGTTACAGCGCTGTAACTTATCAGTGGCTGCATCAGACTGTAGTATAATTGACATCAGAATCTGATCCCTATAGCGTTGCATTTTATCTGATTTATCTTTTATCTGATTACTTATGGGTGGATAGTACAGTATTTTCATCATGACTTTGGGCTAGAATTTGAGGGGCATGTTATAAATGCTGTGGTCTGTTACATAGAATCAGTGTTTATTACCATGTTCTACAGTTTATTCATTTTTATTTGCTACTAGTGAAAATTGATTTAGTTTTCTTTAGATACTAGCAAGTAGAGGAATAGCTATCCCTTTAAAAACTGCTGTTCTTTATACAAATTTGTATCTGAGCAAGAGCAATCCTATATTTTTGTTTGCTTGGTTTGGAGGGTTTTTTTGTTTTTCTCTTTCAGAAGTTCCAGCTATCTAAGCAAGCACCAGAAGCAATATTATGTTGTTGGTAAACACTTATACATGATGAATAATGAAGTTAAAATGAACAGATTTACAAAGCACCCAGAGGCTATAATTTGTTTGCAAAACTGATTCATTGACACTTAACATGCAGTAAATACATTTACTGTTCTTAAATAAACAGAAACGAGGATTCAATTAATCCAGTAGCACATTTGCAAGCAACAGCTCAGTCATATTTAGGGAAAAAGTGGGATTCTCAAAGAGGTCAAAAGGAGACTGGGGCTCAGCTGTCTTAGGGAGTGGAATCTGGGATGCATGAAAGCAGTTGGGCGACTGATCATTTTACCCAGTACATAATCTCTATTATATTGTCCTAGTAGGTATATTCATTGCAAATTATTGATCTGAGGGAAGAATTCGACCAGACATGTTCTGAATATAAAGGTAGTTGTAGTTCTTGTAGTTCAGCAAAATTCTTTTGCATTTAATCTTAGTAAGTGTAAGTTTTGGGGACTTTGGTTCCTTCTCTGAAAGGTAGTATTTGAGTATTTTCATTCATGTGGGATGTGTGGCAGGGTTGTTTCTTTTTTATGCAATGCTTTTATTTTATTCTGTTAATGAAATATGATTGAACCTTCCTTTGAAGATTGTTTATGGCAGGGGAACAGATCTCCACCCCATTTGTGGCTCACCACAACCTCCCAAAAGGTTAGAGAGAGTACATTGAAATAAAGTAGTCATGGCAAGCAGCAGTGAAGTCTCTAAGCTTGGGGTATGCTGGCATGCATTTCTCTGAAAGTGTCTTCAGAAAGTGTATCTGTGTGCTTATGCAGCAGATGCAATAGAGATATTTCCATACTCATTTTTGGTGTAATATCAGATGGGGAGAAAATTTGGCTTGAACATAATGTAATGCCCAAAGGGAAGGACACTAAAATCACTTTACACTACTTTTGCACCATTTTGGTTCTGCTGCTGGGACTAAAACAGCCCCTCATCACCCTTACATGATTTGAATTCTCCCTTTCACTGCCTACTGTCTGTACCCAGTAAGCCCAGTCTCAATATACTCTGTACATTCAGCTTGGACATAAGATATTGCAAGACTCTGTGGTGGTTTTGCTCAATTCCAGTGCTAAAGGAATTCTCTGGTGGCTGAATCTGGGGCCACCGTGGAAAGGAAAATCTCAGTATAACCCCAGGGAAGTCAGTGGCTGCGTCCAGACAAGTGTGGCTATGTAGTATATAGCACTGCAGACATGTCTGCGGTGCCACATACCACACGTTCAGTTGTTCTCTGTGCTGCAAGGGAGCAGTGTGGAGGCTTTTTTTTGACTCCTGAATATTCTGCAGGAAAAAAAAGCGGCGCACATGGCGGCAGCGTGCGCTGCCCAAAGCCAAAGTCTGGCCAGCTGGAGCTGTGCTCCACTGCCAGCCAGGCTCTTCAGGGCAGGATCACTGCTGCTGCAGCCCCAGGAGGCCCCCAGCACCCCAAGTAAGGCCTCAGCCTTCCCTATCCCACCTGGGGTAACTTGCCACGTGTCAGGGCTGCACATGGCACAGGCTTTCCCCGGAGACAATTAGCAGAAGGTGTGCTGCTGCTAGCTGTCCCTGGGGAACCAAACATCCATGCACATCAGGATGTGGCCAGTGGGACTATGATTTTGCTCCACTGTACTGGACATAAAGACACAGTTTAGCTCAGTACAATATATCTGAAGTAGATTTAAAAGCAGAAAAGTAAGTACATCCAGCTTTATTTATACAACACTGAAGATAGTCTCAAAGCAGTTGTAAACATAACCATGTTTCAGAAGAATAAGGAAACTTTTCCTAACTCTAGTAGTTAGCATTTACAAACCAGCTTTAACTAAGAGTAAAAAAGCAATACCAAAGAACTGTGATCGGAGTCTGTAAATACTGTTTTCTCTAGCCTTATGCTAGCCAATATGTCTCCATATGTCAAAAACATAACCTAGTATTCATAGGGTGATTCATAGATTCATAGATGTTAGGGTCAGAAGGGACCTCAATAGATCATCGAGTCTGGCCCCCTGTATAGGCAGGAAAGCGTGCTGGGTTCCAATGACCCCAGCCAGATGCCTATCTAACCTCCTCTTGAAGACCCCCAGGGTAGGCGAGAGCACTGCCTCCATTCCAGATTTTGGCCACTCTAACTGTGAAAAAGTTCCTCCTACTGTCCAGTCTAAATCTGCTCTCTGCTAGCTTGTGGCCATTATTTCTTGTGACCCCCAGGGTTGCCTCGGTGCTTCACCAATTCCCCTCTGCACCCCCATGATGAATTTATAGGCAGCCACAAGGTCGGCTCTCAACCTTCTCTTGCAGAGGCTGAAAAGGTCCAGGTGCCCCAGTCTCTCCTCATACAGCTTGGCCTGCAAGCCCTTAACCATACAAGTGGCCCTTCTCTGGACCCTCTCCAGGTTGTCCACATCCCTCTTGAAGTGCGGCGCCCCAAAACTGGACGCAGTATTCCAACTGCGGTCTGACCAGTGCCCGATAGAGGGGAAGTATCACCTCCTTGGTTCTGTTTGTCATGCATCTCCTGATGCATGATAAAGTGCTGTTAGCTTTGCTGATGACTTGGTCACACTGCCGACTCATGTTCATCTTGGAGTCCACTAGGACTCCAAGATCCCTTTTCGCTTCCGTGCTACCGAACAGGTGATGTTCAGCTTCCAATATAAGCTTGTAACTGGAAGAAGTTGATGGACGCTTTATATAGACACATTCAAGGGCAACGATGTTTAACATTTTTTTAAGCTAGTGTGGTAACTAGACTTCAAAAAGTTCACATTGACATTTGGATACCTTAGGAAGAAAAGATTTTTTTGATTTCCCTATCCCTTTGTGATAGGCCTCTTTGCTGCGAAGAAATCCTCATTAAGAGAGTGTTCAAATTAAAAATCAGACAAATGAAGCAAAAAAGTAGTAAAAGTGTTCTTTATCTCTTCTAGGTGACAGTAGTTGTATGAAACTAGAGGTCTCTCTCACGAAGTCTATTACCTTCTATTAATATTGTGTAATATTTTTAAAACATCCTTTAAAAATTCTCTTAATTGTCTAAGATGTATGGCATGGCATTTATTCTGCAAGATGCTTCCAATCCATCCTATAGCTATGGTTCAAGATTTATATCATAGCATAATTAACTTCCTCCAAGATTATCATCAGTCTGACCAATTGGGAACAATTAGTATAGTCTCAATAGGAAAAGCAGGAAAATGGGGTCTAAAGAGGAAGAGGCCAAGGAAGCATCTAATTAGTAAAGTTGCTCCCCTGACTTTTCAGGGAACCACACCCTAATTCTCCTCAGGAGCTCTCCATTTAACTTGTAAGTTCCTTCCATCCAATACAGAGCATTGAGTTCAGGCCAATCTAAGGGAATTCAGTCCTGAGAAAGGAATGCAATTCTGTGGGAGTCTGATCTGAACAGACCCAAATTCTGAATCACTAGCTCACCTACAGCAGTTACAGTGTTGTTCTTTCCTAATGCAGAAACTTGTACATGGCGGCTGGTAGCCTGCAGCTGATAAGCTGTGTCATGGAGGTCAACAATAATTGCTACAGAGGATGTGAGGTCATGTAGGCAAAAATTAGGCTGTCAAAAGTAAAGAGAATAGGGAGGTGAAAGCATAAGCATAGTCAAAGAAAAGACTTCAGTAGCAAAGTTCAGAACTTTAACATTTATGGAACTCTCAACATTTTGACTAGAACTGTGACTAAATGAGGCACACCCTATGAAGGAGGTCACACCTATAGGCAATCCCTTTCTAGCAGCTGATCATTTTACTAAAATCAGTGTAGTAGCTGGTTTTATGCACTTGGAGTAGCAAGTGGTGTCCAAGTTGTAAGATTTATAGTTTGCACAGGGTATGATGGTATGAGAGGATCAGCTGCCAAATGGTGCTGTGACTTGAATAGGGCGCCTCTGGTTTGGTAGGTGGTATATTTGTTCTGTGGCTAGAGTTCACTAAAAGAAGTCTTTTGATGCACTGGCCAATGATAACTATCTGGGGAGAAAGAGAAATCCAAATCCTATAACTTTTAGAGAGAACAGAATGAAATACTTGGGTCTGTGGAAAAAACTAAGATGACAAATTCCACAATGATATGAGCACTTTTGTGGTTTATCACATTAAAAAAAAGATTTATCAACACCAAATAATGGTACCTTATAGTATTAACTGGTCCTCTTTTTTTTTTTTTTTTAAAGACAGGACTGCCTAAGAAGAGGAGACAGTAAGTTTGGAACAGAGCCCTGAGCTTTAGAAACAACATTGCTGGTTTGGCTCAGCTTTCAATGTTGTTGCCTACATTTAAATCTTTTCAGCAGAACCTCACTCCAGTCTGATGACCTGTGTGAATCACAGTGGAGTGGATTAACACAGCATTTTCCCAAGCACCTAATGTGGTTCTGAAGTGAATTTTTAGCATCTGAACATCAACAGAAGCAAAACACTTTATACGGTTGTGGAAAAAGACTGTAATTTAGCTTAATGCAGCTTTAACAGTCCCTTGGTCGCCACAGTATTTAACTGAAGTCATACTTAAAGTTCTTAGAAAGATCTGACATCTCTGTTTTGACCTAGAGCTGTATCTTTGAACTTTGACTGTGACTCTTGGCTTGCCTGTGAGAATGGAGTTATACATGTAATGTCTTATCCTGTAAATCATTTGCTTAATAGACTCCCTCTTTCTGGAACTCTTTTTATTGCTGGGAGTGGGGTGAGTCTTCAGACAGATTGTGTCTGTATTCCCTCTCTCTCGCTTAACTTTCTCTCCTTTTCTTTGACACTCCTGAAATTAACAAACACCTTTGCACTTTCTAGCTAGGATGAATTTTTGCAAAGCACAGACTATTCAAAGACACTGATTCAGAGTCTGAGATTCTCTTGCTGTGCCTTTAAAAGGATTGACCTCCAAAGTTTACTGCTATTTAGTCTTAAGTGAAGGGAATCAAGTGATTCTGAATTGCCCCTCAGCTTGTGTACAAACAAGACATCAAGTGGTTGCTCTGATTCAGAAGATTAAGCAGTATTTTTTAAATACTTCTATGGCCCAGATGTGAGGATTAATGCACATAATTCCCACTAGGGGATATGGCAACAGAAGACTTTAAGACATTTATTCTAAATGGCCTTTCACTGGGGAAGAAGTGTCAAACATTGTTCTGGAAAAGGGCAGAGCACGTATGGAAGGGAAGGAGGGTGCTAACTAGCTAGAGTGAGCCTTAAACCAAGTTCACTTAGTTAGGTATTTCCACACACACAAACCTCTATATGGTCATTTTATGGTTAAAGTAAAACGACTAATGTGTTTAGGCACCTACATGCCCGTGCATATATGGGTCACTTCCTAGAGGGTCCAGAGTAAAATGCAAGGGCTCTCTGCCATGTAATGAAAACACATGTGTATTTACTTAATACTTACATATGCATGAGCTCTGTTTTATGTGCGAGTAGGGCCCATATAATTAATGGGGGAGAGAGAGGGGCCCATAGACGGTCCCCTTAGGAGGTAGGAGACATGGCAGAAACTCAAAATCATTTTATACACTCTCAAGCTTATTTCATACTTTTCTGCAATATTGGAAGATGAGATGGGGTTGTTTCTTTACATCATAAAACTCCACAGCCCTCTGTAATATAAAGGATGAAGTAAAGTTCCCATTAACATTTTATACAAGAAAATCCCCAAAGTATTTTAAATATATTAAAAATTAAAATATGTGTTGTTTTCTGTGTAGCATTTTGTTGCCTTTTCAAGTGTTACATTTAGTTCAGAACTGAAAAATACAGGGACTGTAGTAAGTAGCATAATATAAAATTATATGTTGATTTTTCCATGGGCTATTAATATCTTGTTACTGTGAGACTGTGCTGGTTGGTGGTTTCTGGCTTAGTGATATTTGGCTTGTAGGTAAAGGGAAAAAAAGCTAGACCACCTCCAACAAGAATACTGACCTCCAACAGCTATTTTACGTAAATTATTTTTGGTTATTTCCAATGTTTCCTTTCAATAGAAGCTGAAGATGTGATATCTGCACACTCATATGCTATATATATATATATATATATATATATATATATATATATATATATATATATATATGTACAATTAAAGACTTTATTTCTGTTTACCAACATCTTCATTAGGATTGTCATGTCTCTTGGATACTGGGTTAAATTCAAATTTGCATTCCTTGTGGTAATAGAGTAGAAGATGTAGTATTGCCAGTAAGGAAGACAGGAGAGTTCTCTCCAATGATCAGCCACATGAGACAGTGGGAAAAGCAGCATAGGAGTGGTGCCCAATGTGCTCGGCTAGTACAACAACTCTTATGCTCAGGCATTTCTGAGTATATTTAATCAAAATCCAGTCCTTGATTTCTTTTTAAATAAGAAACAATAGTATTATTAACTGTCAAATTATTAAATGTCAGTGAAATTCCATCTTTAGAGTCTAGTGCAAGCTTGAATTTCACTTTATGAAATTACTTGGAATCAGAATCATTGAAAGCATTACTGTGTAGTCTGTGGAAGTTAATGGCATTTAGTTATTAAAATAAGAACTAAATGAGGGGGTTGGTAATGAAGTATGGAACCTTTCGCTTTTGGGTCACTGATTCAAATCTGTCTCTTGTGAATAGTGACCAAGATCCATTACAGTCAAACTGTTCATTGGCTTATATAAAATTAATGTGTAGAAATTAGAGATGGAAAAGACTTAGTAGAGCTTCACACCTATTCCTTTGCCAGTACAGAATTGTTCTTTGTGGCCTGTTTTTTTTTTATCTCTAGCGTGTTAAATTCCTAATAGATAGTTGTCCTCATGGCAAACTACTACAGCTGGCACTAAATTGGCATTTAAGGGTTTAACCAAATCCTCTACTGGGACTGAAGTTCTAGGAGGAATTCTGCTCACAGTAGAGACAGCCTGTGTTTTATATGTCTTCAGTGATGGTGCGTGTACAAATTCTGGTATCTCCGTGCTGGTCAGTGTGGTTAGGTACTAGCCCCAGTGTCGTCTTACCCCTTCTGAAGTAGCATGAAGCCAAAGGGGTTTGCAGAGGGAGAGAATACTTCATGGTTGTGAAGGTTAAGTTTTCTTTTTACTTTTAAAAGTCTTGCCGATTTCAATGTTGTTTGCTAACGGAACACCTGATAAAAATTAGGGGCACACAGTTATAAAATGTAGGGATGTTTAAGACCAGGGATTTGCTTGAACTCATTATAGACACAAGGGGCCGATACATAATTCAGACAATTAATGTGGAACTTTCCCCAAGTTGTAGTTCACTGAAGAGAGGCTTGATTTGGGCTTCTCTCTATAGTATAGCCATTTAGTCAATGGCTCTAGCTGGATCAAGCCCTAGTATCCTCTTTCAATTGACATTTGTAAATAGTTAATTGCGTTGCCGCATGCCAAATACCAAGCACTCAGATTTCATGTGTACTGTCGCAGGGCACCTTAGTGCCTGCTCCTAAGAGAGGAGAAACTGCCAGGGAGAGAGCCCTGGCAGAACC
Source organism: Alligator mississippiensis (assembly GCF_030867095.1). Taxonomy (NCBI): domain Eukaryota; kingdom Metazoa; phylum Chordata; order Crocodylia; family Alligatoridae; genus Alligator; species Alligator mississippiensis. The sequence continues at coordinate 162,150,237 of NC_081828.1, read as the reverse complement.
AAGTGAGCACAGCTGTGGGTTGCCGGAGCAACCAAGCGGCGCCAGCTGCCTGTAGGGGGCAGGGCCTGGCCCTTATAAAGCTCGGGGCTGAGGCCAGGCTGGCAGTTCTCTGCCAGCAGCCGGAGAGGCAGGAGCTCCCTCGGCCGAGATATGGGAAGGAGCCTAAGTCGCAAGTACAGCTCATGATAGCCCTGGAGGCTTGAGCTATGATGAGGAGTTATGGCCAGGCGGCTTGCATTTGTGTTACAGCCTAGGGGCTTGTGGTTTGCTTTGTGTTTGTGTTATTACACCCAGAGGCTTGGGTGAGGCTGTAGGGGTTGGAGGAGGCCTCAATCATAGGGACCCCAGAGAGTGTGGGGTGCCCTAGCGCCACGAGGGCGCATTATCTACATAGCGCCAGGGAAGGCGCAGCTCGCACGCCAGTGTATGAGCAACTGGCGGCAAGGAGCGCGGCCAGTAGGTCGCGGGCGCAACCTGTAGGTTGCAGACGGGGACCTAGACCCCGGATTGTGTGTGGGGGAACATAGCCCCTGTATAGCGCCAGGGAAGGCACAGCTCGCACTCCACTGCGCGAACAGCTGGTGGCGAGGAGCGCGGCCAGTGGGTCGTGGGCGCAACCCGTAGGTTGCGGACGGGGACCGAGACCCCGGATTGCGTGTGGAGGAACATAGCCCCCGGCCCCAGGAAAGGGGCAGTATTACTGAGGAGCCCAGTGTGGGCGCGGCGAGCCCCAGAGAGGGGGAACGCTCTTGTGTATTATTGAGTAGCCTAGTGTGGGTGCACGGGCATAGCGAGCCCGGCCGCAGGCTAGTGCGGCAATCCCCCTCAGTCCAAGGCAGGGCGCTGCGGTTGCCCCTGAGAGGACAGGGAGTAGCAGCGCAGGGAGCCAGAGTCAGGGAGGGTGTCCGTGCGGTTGGCCCATAGGACTGGAGGCCCGCTAGAAAGTCCCGAAGCGGAACCACACCGGCAGGGGAGGCCCAGAGTGTGCTAGACGGGAGTCCCAGCAAGAGGCTGGGCACAAGAGAGAGAGCCCAGAGTGGGCCACATGAGAGAGGAGGCCCGCCAAGCGGGCGTATAGACCAAACAACGTCCATTACATCTGCGAGGCTTGGGGCGTGGTATCAGGGGAGGTAGGAGCCGCGCATAGCCCATAAGGCTGGGGGCGCTTAGGTAGCGCCATTGTACGGGGAGACCCACGAGGGGTCCAGGAGCTGACAGGCCCGAGGAAACACAAGGCAGCCTCCCTATTACATATTCGATCAAGACATGGCGGGCGAGAATGGAGGGTGCCCTCGGGCCAGAGTAGCGCGGTGAGAGGGCCTCAAGGAGATCACGGCCCTCCGCGAGGACCCCGCTGTGACATGTACGTATACTATCACGGTGCTAAAGGTAAATTTTTGAGATGTTTAATGTCCCTGTCTTCCAGGAGAACCATAGATGTGTGCTATTTTTACAGATTAAAACAACAACTAACAACAGCCATTTTCAGAAGTGATACATCAAGTGGTATAAAATTGGGCCCTTGATTTACAAGAGTGGGCTAAAGGACTCTACTGGTCTAGGTAGCCTACTTAACTTTGGGCTCTGCCTCCTCAAGTTTCGTTCATTTCGAGTTTTTCACAGTTGAGCGGGTGTAAGGGAGATCTGTGTATGACTTTTGAACTTGGCCCAGTGTCCCTTTTCCACAGATTTTATAATGTAATGTTTTCTGTTAAAGATGTTGGGAATATGTATCCGTCATATCTCTGAAACAAAGTACCACTTTAGTTTCACCTGAACTAACCTCCTAATAGGAGAGCACCCTTTGAAACCAGTTAGCTAGTGTCCAGCAGGTGTTGCTATACAGCCTGTACTCTCTTCCAAGAGAATCAAGTACAGTCACTCGCTGGGTGTCCCAAGTCATCTATAAAATGCAAGTCTCTCCACTGGTAATGCTGCTGACTACTGCCATTACTGGAGTGAACCCAGCGTTTTCTGCCAAAACCTTAACAGATGAAAAATTCAATTGATCATAGGGGAAAGATCCTTTTGGTTTTAGAAAACGGCTCTTAAAACAACAAAGCAACCAATCATGCGATGCAAAATTTGCCGTCCATTTGCAAAGGGAACACACCACTGTTTTTCCAAACAAAATCAATGTGTCATTAAATTGTTTTAAAATACAGATTTAGAGAAAGAAATTGAGGGTAATAAACTAGTAGCCAACAAAAGCAAGAAGCTGGAATGTTGGTAACCAATTGCAAGCAGAGAATCCAAGCAAAACATCTTGAATTGCTAGTACTGTAATAAATTACAGTTTTCACTTTTGTATTTTGCAAGTGAAAACAGCATTAAGTCAAGCTTGAGAAACAGAGAGTAAATGATGACCTCTTTAATTCACCCACACCTATTACAAATACAAGAACTACAACATGGAGCAGCAAATGAAAAAAAATGGAGCAGCCTTAAAAACAAGCAAAGCGATAGATGCATTAAGGGGTAGATCCATCTTTAATGAAATGGGTTCCTGTGTTGCTGAAGAGTTAATTGTCAGGTAGCAATAGATGAAAGCCAAACACTCTGTAAGATGGGCTGCTATGGTGGCTGTTATCTCATTTTCTTCCATGGATTAATTTTCCCTCTTTAATGAGATAAAAGACTAAGGGTTGGAGGTGGCCCTAGTGTGTTCAAAGGGCAAGAAGTGGTCAAGAGCTGGTTTATCTCAACCTTTGATTAGCCCATTTGATAAGTGATGCTAAGCACCCCGATTGGTTTAATGAATGAGAGGTGTTTTTCCAGGGTGAGTGGCTTGGAAATGTGGCCTCCCCCAGCAGGTTAGTGAATACATAAGCCCCCCTTCTTTAGGTAGGTATCTATTTGGATAGGGGCAAGAATGATTTATTTCCTAGAAGGGCCCTGGAGTGTATCTTTTTGATTGACTCCCTTGATCTTGACATCAGTCACTTGGCTTTCAGAGAGGAACATAGAAGATAATGAAAGCTACATTAGAGAGAGCCTTACAGTTTATGTAAATGGTACTTTATCTTCAAAGGCGGAATATCTTTCAACCTTAAAAGGAAAATATATTTCCCATTTTAAAATGTTAATATTAAATACATTTCACTTTTTCTTTGCTTCTCTAACTTTGGTGCAGATTTTTCCTTCAGGCTGCTTTTGTGAATCTTCACCTAAATTGTATATTACTTAAAAGGGATAAAAGTGGCCTGAGGTACAACCCTTGAATCCTGCATCAGACTCATGATGGTATCTTGGGCACAAGAGACCAGAGACAGCAATCTGAAGTAGAAATCCTCCATCTGTCTTCTACCAGTGCATGTCACTTAGGCCGTACCCACACTAGGAAGAAAAAGAGAGGAAGAAGGCCTGGGAAAGCAAAAGCAGAAAGGTTAAAAAAAATTTTTTTTTAAATGTGATGCAACTTTCATACATAAATCAATGCAGTAAAATCTAGAACATTTAAATAAAATGACTATGTGCTTTTGAGATGGCCTCTGGTGAATACCACGTACTTAATAAGCTGTTCCACATGTGTTGCCAGGCCCTTCTGGATCCCCAGAATGGGGCTAAACGTGGGTTGTGTTATGGAAAGGAAGACATACAGCTGGAATAGGGTGTACTTTGGATGTGGGCAGCAGGACAGTCCACAGAGGACAGCCACAGCAATATTAGGCCTGTACAGAATTTAAACATCGCAAGTGAAGCAGGGAAAAAACACTTTACAGCCATAGCTGAACAGACATTCACAGCATATAAAGCGTTTTAAGAATGGGGAATCCCACCCTAAGTTAACCCTTGGATGGGTGTGGTATCAGCCTAAAGTGCTTTAGGTAGAAGCTAGGTGATAGGGGTGGGGGAAAGGAGCCCTTTTGCCATATGCGCCGCCCCCCCTCCCCCCCAGCTTGCTGGCTCAGGTCTTGGTGTGGGCCAGGCTGGATCTTTGTGGCAGAAAGTTTTAATTTTTCCCCTTCCATGCGCCCCTGCTACAGTTTCTGGCATGACACAAGCTGTCAGCCACAGGCAAGGAGAAGGGGGAGGGGGAAGGGAGTGTTGGTATCTTTGTATTTTCTATCATTATACTATGTGCCTAGGCAAGGCAGGGGCACCCAACAGATGGAAGGGTCAGGCCCCTTGGCAGGCAGCAGCAGCAGCTGGACAGTGTAGGCAGAGTAAGCGAGCAGCGGCTGCATGGGCAAAGGGCCCAGCGGGCTGTGCCATGGCACCGCTGCTGCTGCTATCTATGCAGGGAGTGAGGCTTAGGGGAAGGGTGTTGAGTGCGTGTGTGTGCATGTGCATGTATGTCTCTAGCTTGGCTGCAAGCGGGGCCTGGTGTGCGGAGGGCAGGGGCTGGAGCCACCACTGCCACTGCTCTTGGCTCTTTGTGGGAAACAAGGCTAGGGAGGGGATGTGCATGCGTGTGTGTGTGTGTGTGTGTGTGTGTGTGTGTGTGTGTGTGTGAGAGACAGAGGGGGGGGTGTGAGAGACAGAGAGAGAGAGGTGTGTGGCCCCAAGCTATCCTCCCCCTCACCCCTCCCTTCCTCACCTCCAATCCACAGCAGATCCAGGTGGGACAGGCACCCTCAGACCCCAACATGGCTTGGGAGATGCCCAGTCTGCCCCCACTGGCACTCAGCAGATGGGCTTTCCTGCCTGGATCCTGGCCCCTGGGCATCCTCCACTTAGCCTGGAGGCCCCTTTCAACCCTGCTTCTCTGTGATTCTCTGATTCCTGTGATGGACAGAGCAGGAGAGAGTGGGCTATTCCCCCTATGCCAGGCAGTCAATCAGGGATGGTTTGTCCATTCAGCTGTGCTTGGGAGTCTCTGGCAGCCTGGGGAGCCCCCGAGGCATGCTTGGAGGTGTGCAAGAGTGCTCCCAAGCTGCTGGCCTCCACCACTGCAGGCTCTGAGCCTCCCCCCACCCAGCTCCTGAACAGCACAACAGTGTCCTGTTCAGTCCCAACCTAATCTAAAACACTTTCAGTAAAGCGCGATACTTAGAGCACTTCTGCCTCAGGATTTTTGAACCTCTGTACTTAGCCCTAATAAGTTAAAGCAGTTCCACAAGAAAACAAGGAGTATAGGGGTGACTTATACAATTGTGAAGCAAAGTCATGTTGTCTTCCAGAGATTACTATAACATTCACAAACTCTCATAAACTCCAAATGCACTTTATTACTCTCTTTGTTAGCTGGTTAACTATTGATCTCCCTGCCTCAGAAACAAGCAAACCCTGACACTTAACCAGCTCTCTCCAGATATTTTCAAATTGCCTCCACAAGAGTCCAGAAATGCCTCAGCTACATTTTAAATAAGTATAGGACTTAAACTCTTTAGTTTCCATACTTTTCTGGTGTCCTTTTTACTAGTGATAATGTACCCTGATTTGCAAAGGGAAAGAATTTATAATCAAGACTCACCTCTTGCTTCATAAGTACCATATTTTCTCACGTACAACATGCACCTTTCCCTGCAGAGTCATTCACCCCCAAAGTTGGGATCCATGTAATCAGTGAAGAATCTGATTTTTTTTTTTCCCTTGGGATAGAAGCATACTGCCTTGATTCGCGCTCCATAATGCAGAAGCTGTTGCATGACTATTTAGGCAGCTAAAGGGAGTCAGTTCACTTAATCACTCATTCTTCGCTGTACGGTTGTTAATAATTGGCTTTTCTTTTTAATTATCTTGATGTTTCAGTAATCAAGCTAACTTTTCTTAGGGCAGTTTTGCTGTGCTTAGATGTTCCTGGTCTCTGTTCTCCTATTTCATAGCCCTGAAGACTTTAGCTGTTTTCAAAATCATAGATCCACCCATGGAGACCAGCCTTCAGCAGCAGCTAGGGTTTCAGCTTTTGTTAAGCAGAAAAGTGAAGTTGAGTCAGTTGAAGGTTAGGCTGTGTCTCTACTCTATGTAGCCATAACTGGAAAAATCTTTTTTTCTTCGTTCTGCCTTTCAAAAGCAAGTTTTGTATTATATTCTGGAGATGTACTATATATGAGTAAATATGGTATTTGGGATTAGATGCCAGTGTTTTAAAGTTTTTCCTCTTGTTACCCTTTTTGTTAATATATTTATAGGCAGTGGGATGTACTAGGAATAGGAAAATAATAATGTTAAACCTTCCATGCAATTCTTGATAACCAGAGACCATAGCATTGACATTTTATCTAAGAGAATGGACTGCTAATTGTTGGCTGATTGCTTTTATAATCAAAACATTCCTTTGCAATGAAAGTGAGTGTGTCTATGAACTAAATACTTGTCAAGAAAGAAAACAGCAGTGTCGTACTGAGAAAATCCTTTTCTAGTCCTGAATGAGAACAGTAGCAATCCAAAAACTGAGATCATAATTAAAATCTAACAGTTTCCCACGAAGTACTGTACTTGAATATGTGAGGTAATGAGCATCTTGTACAGAGTTCTGAAATTCTTCAACTTCTGTTGAGAGGAATGACAATGGAAAGGCTCAGCTCTGAGCCCCTGGTACTTCGCCCTAGTAAGCCTAAGGATGAGACCCACCCCTGGTCTCATCTCTCAAGACCAGGCTCTAATTGAAGTAAAATTAATACTTGGGTCCTAACAAAGTATATGGGAAGGGTGGATGGATTCATCCTCAGATGAGGAAGAAACTGTACCTGAGCAGACATTGCAACTGAATGAATACAAAGCTAGCGAAAAAGTGTGAGAAAGCTATTACAAGACCTTTTGGTTATTGGTGATGAAGGTATCAGCGTTTTATCAACATTTTGAAGTCTAATGTGATGTAGTTATAACTGTTCCTGAAGAGCGTTCTCAGTGTATGAAAGACAGATGCTGTTCTTCAGTATTAGGTATAGAAGGCTTTGGGACTTTGAATCTCTTTCCTTCCCCCTTGTACAAACTGTTACTATAGGCAATCCAAAAGAGAAAAATGACCCTGCATTTCTCTGTTGTTCACTCATATTCATGATTTGATAGCCTGAAAGAAGGATCCAGTAAAGTACTTTTAGCCTAAACTCTTTATTTGATTTATTGGCTTCCCCTTTAAAACAAAAAAGCACCTCTTGTGCTGTGTGTAGCCTTTACTCATAGTTCTAAATTTTTGACATAAAGACTGACTACAACTGAGAGGAGGTTTACACTTCTATTTCAGGGGAAGTTGAATGAGAACATTTCTTAACTACCCCAAGGCACACGAACTGCCCTTCCTGCTTTGCAGTAGGTTTCTGCACCAATGTGCAGGAACCACAGTCAAAAAGAAAGCAGTGGGCAGATTGCTTCTTAGAAGAACAGGAAGAGGAAGCTTAACCCAGAAGTGTAACAGTGCAGCCGGGTGCCCAGGGCAGCTGTGACGCACAGGGACAATGACAACTTCTAGTTGCCACTGGTGCAATCATGCAGCTGCAGCAGCAGTTATTTCTTTTTCCCTACCTAAGTTGGTGCCCAGGGCAACAGCCCCAGTTGCCCTATCCTAGTTATATTATTGGAATTGAATAGACCTTTCTTAAGAATTATGCCTCTATCTGTGTCTCCTTGTGTCCATGACTAATTACAGGAAGTGGGTTGCAGGAGGGGCAGCAACAACTTTTCTGTGTAACACCCTGCCAAGCTTGAGGGAGTTATGAATACACTGTAGGAAGGATGGACAGATGAGGGGCAAATCTCATTTTTGAGCCCTGATGCCCAGGAGAGATGGATGGTCAGTAGACTTGGGCTAAAGAAAGCACCTGTGTATGTGTATGTCTTGAGTGACCAAAAATCCAGACTTAGAACTACTACCAAAAGATCTGCAGGAACAATGCAGCCAAAAAAAGCAGTGCTAATAGAGAGTTGTCTAAGTATTATGTGAATACCCATGTAGGGCTCAGCACGGACAGTCTTCATTAGACTCAAGGTACTCCTTGCACTCATTTTTTAGACTAAGTAAATATAATAGAGCAATTCTTCTGTTGCAAAGAACTGAGAAAGACCACAACAGTTCAGAATGTTTTTGCCACTATGGAGTCCGGTTTACAATCTCTGAGTTTATCTTGTGATCTTATTTGCACTCATGACGGTACTAATATTGTATGGTACCCTGCGGCACCCTTAAAAGTATCTCATGGCACCTGAGGATACCATGGCATCCTATTGTTCTAAGCAGACTGCAATGAAGACATGCCCAAAAAGTTCTACTAATGTTACATTTGTCTAGTACAATTCAAAAAAGGAAAACCTCCTGCATGCATACATGAATGTGCATTCTAGCAAGTCACACTCGCATTTTAGATATTCTTCTTAATTGAATATAGTGCAGATATATTGATATCATCTGCCTTGTAGAACATCCACTGGACATGCAGAAACCAAAAAGCCAAACAAAGACTAACTCTGCATGTATACATATCTCTAAAATTAGGAGACAGTTCCAAAAATGGATAAAATCCTGAACTAATTTTGGGGTTGTTGGTTGTAGCTATGCTGGTCTAAGGACACAGGCAGAGTGTCCTTAGACCAACACAGCTACAACCAGCAACCCTAAAGAATGGAAAATATCAAAGCTGCCTATGGACTACATTTGTTAAATTTTTGTATGCAGAAAAGTCAATTAATATCAGGTTCGAGCCTATGATTAATGGATAGCTGTTCAGTTTTTATCTGGTTTGTGTTCTTCCCTTCCCCCTACGCAGAGTGACTAAATGCCCCCTCCCCATCCCTTTTTTTTTAAAGTTAAAAGAACCTTTGAAAAATTCCTCATTCTCAATGCTCTAAAATGCATGGCTTCACAAAATTAAATTACAATATTTTTATCTGTTTGGGATCAGTACTGTTTCCTCCCTTTTGTGTTTACTTTCCTGCAGTAGCTGACATCAAAATGTTTTCTGGAATGCTGGGACTAAGTAAGTTATGCTTAACTCAATATCTAATACAAATAGCCCTGGGGAAGCTTGTGCAACACAATCATAAAAGCTACAGTTTCTTTTAATAGCTCGCCACACTTTGCTGATATAGTATTTCTCTAATCACCAATCTTTACGTGCCTTCCTGACCTTGGAGCTCTCTGCCCAAATGACTTTGTGGTATCAAAGGCTTGTGTCATTGGAAGAGTGAATGGCTTTCATTTTTCTCCCTGAAACTTCCGGTTCCTGGCATCTGCAAAAAATTATTTCAAGTAGTGTTTTGCTGCCTTGCGGCCAGTGCCCTGTAGTGGCCTAGCTGATGGAAGTGACTTTTCCCCAAAAGGTTATTGTAGTAGTGATGGGTGGGTGCTTTGCTCAATGCGGACTCAGCTCTGCTTTCTTAGCTGATTCTGTTTGGCTGTTAATTATCATAGGATCCCTATGTTTCTGGTATTTCGATACTGGCTCTTTTGAACAGATCTGAAATAAATAGGATATATACTATGTTATACAACAGGAGAACAGAGCATTGAAAATACCAGCTACAGGCTCAGAAATAAAAGCATTTTAATGAACCAGGTGGAAGCTTGAAGACTCTTTTTACTAAGTCATGAAGCAAGACCTAGGAAACTGTGCTTCATAATGGTTTATATAGCCTATGCAGATCTATGATTCATGCAGTGATGCATGGATGTGCAGTGATATTTATCAAAATGTGCACTGACTTTTCAGTATATGCTTACAGGAGAGAAAAGCTAAATTTAAAACCAGCCAACCAAACCAAATCTACCTTGAATACTATCCTTCTTCAGGAAAGCAAATGTTTCACATGCCTAGTGAAAAAACATCATGCTTCTGGGAATCCTACACATCACCATTGGGTCAAAAAAAGTTTTCCAGGTTAGATGAGATAATCAGTAGTGTGGATTAGATTATCAATCATATAATCTACATAATTTAGATACGTTGTCAGAACCTTACTAAGAAAAACAAACAGAAAAAATAAATCCTCAACTATTGTGCCCTAAGTGCCTCCTATTTGGCTCTAACACTATTATTCAAGTTACAAAATGCAGATTAATCCAGATACTTCCCATAAGAAATCTAGGGTTTGTGCTGAAACAGGCTGTCAGAAACATGCCACTTATATAGTTGGGGGGGGGGGAAGGTAGGTAGCATGCATAAATCTTAAAGCAAATCCCTTTTTCTTTATTTTCAGGTAAAACCACCATAACCAAAAGAGGAAGATCAGAGATGTAATGAAAGAGAATATACTCTAAATTTTCAACCAATTATTGACCCATCTCTTGGGAATGTATTTGAAGTTAACCTAATTCTGAGCCATTTACAATCTGAAATTAATCTGATTCGTTTGAGTCTATCACTTGTTGATTGCATATGTTAGAATCTCAATAAAATTATTGAGGAAACGTCTTAAATTACCTTGTCATGATATAGATATTACTAAGGTATGATGTAGTATTTTCCTTTTCCTGCCATGTAATCATATACTATGCTAGTATTACCATAATAAGATGCCCAGAGCTAAAGTTAGTTGCAAAGTAGGCAAAGCTGTACTGACATAATTGGACTTGTGCCTGCTTTTACCAGGCTAAACTTGTCCTACCTGAGTTTTATAAAGAATCATAGAAAAATAGGGCTGTAAAGGACTTCAGGAAGTCAAACACCCTCCTTTAGGCATGATCACACATCAGTCATTTAACATTGCATGGCAATAAAACACAATAGTTTAGAAGAGGAAGCAACCCAATCCTGGATGCATTAGAAACCTGAATGAGACATCTTATTCTGATTAAGAAATCCACATCTAACATAGATGCATTTGGAATTCCAATTTTCTCAGAGGTATGTCTGAACCATGAATGTATTATATTACAACAATGTGAGATAATGCTCTATGTCAGCAGCAGATACTTAAATGTTTACATTTTGTGGCCCTTCAAAACCAACTTCCTCAAATATTAGAATAAGCCGTACCCTACATCAAGTACCTAGCTCTAAAAGATGCTTTCAATATTTGCAAATGCAAAGCAATTCTTAATGTAGCACTCTGCAGCTGTAATTCATTGTAAGAAAAAAAAGCAGCAGCTATTATTTTATACTGAATGAGTTTGTATATTCATTGTATATCACATTTATGTGCCCAAAGATTTGTTGAGATGTATCCATGGGCAGATCTAGGATCTTGAAAAAGGGAGTGCAGGTGTTGTGTTGCATCATCATCTGCAGTGCATATATAACACAATACACATTTTTCTCCAGGTAAAAATAAACTAGAAGCTGTACCACTGTGCTAGGGACATAAGATTATGTTGTTCAGTTTAAGATGCAAGTGAAAACAAACATAACTTCACTGGAATGTGTATTAATTTGCTATGCCCTACAGCATGTGTAAAACACACAATGATCTAGGTAAAAAATAATCAAAAGATGTTGTTTCTTTAATCCTGCTGTCATTAAAATTAACTATATATCGTTTTCAGATTCATAAAAGAAAATCACACCTTCTTGAGCATCCTGACAGTTCATCCTGTGCTTCACTGAAAGTTATTTCCACACTTGAATTGACATTCACCTGAGTTAATGCTTCTACACCTGAGTAGGTGTTTTTAGGTGGAGTTAAAAACAGTCTGCAGGGCTGTGAAACAGGAGCTATCTTAAGAGAAGCAGCTAATAGCAGACGTGCAGAAGAAAGAGTTGTTTGATTAGTGGAACATCGAGGTATTAAAAAAGGAGAGGGGGTTATTAACACTTGTGGGATAGTTTTGAAGGAACCAGGAAGGTCACAATGAGCCATGAAGTAAAACGACTCCCTTACTGCTACCTGAATATAAATGCTGCTGCCACTGCCAGGTAAATGGTTTTAAACTTTGGGTAGAGCAGGAATCAAAGGTGGGTGCAACTCCACCACTGGACACCTTTTAGTTTAGACAGGGATGGTTCTGCCTTGAGCCAGGAAATTGGGATAATTGGCCTCTGAAAGTCCCTTCCAGCAGCCCCCCCCCCCCCCCCCCCCCAAAAAAAAAAAAAAAAGATTCTTCAATTCTATGATGCAGTGGTTGGAGGAAGGATTTCTCCCCCAAGTCCACGATGGAACCATAAGTCTCAACTTTTATCCCTCAGTTTCCCTATTTATAAAATAGGCAACATCTTGTAAAAGGTGTCTTTAACTCACTTTTGTCAAGTGATTTCAGTCTTGAATTGTGCTAGGGAAATTATTATTTTTATGTTATTACAGAGCAATCCCCTCCTCCCCTCCAAACATTATTGACTACTTGCCAAATTCAGTAAAGAAAAAAAGGAACTGTAGCATGGAAACAGTTATGCATGCATATTTTTTCTTAGACAACACATGATTCAGGTAAAGTTATTCAACAACTGAATTCTAAGAAAAGAAAAAAATCAAAGAAGAATTAGAAATATAAATATAGCAATGCCACTAAGAGGTGGAAAAAAAGAGCTGTTGTCTAGGGGGAGTAGTAGATACAATGGAGGGTAGAGCTAGCTAGGATTTAGAGTGACCTAGACAAATTGGAGGATTGGGCCAAAACCAATCTCATGAGGTTCAACAATGACAAGTGCAAAGTGCTGCACTTAGGATGGAATGATCCCATGCAACAAGGGGGCTGACTGGCTGGGCAGCAGCTCTGTGGAAAAGGACCTGGGGGTTACAGTGGACAATAAGCTGAGTATGAGCCAGCAGTGTGCCCTTGTTGCCAAGAAGGTTAACAGTATATTAGGCTGCACTGGTAGATGTGTTGCCAGTAGGTCAAGGGAAGCAATTATTCCCCTCTATTCAGCACTAGTGAGGCCACATCTGGTGTACTGTGTTCAGTTTTGGGCCCCCCACTACATGTGGAGAAATTGGAGACAGCCCAGCAGAGGCCAGTAAAAATGGTGAAGAGGCTGGGGGACGTGACTTCTGAGGAAAGACTGAGGGAACTGGGCTTATTTAGTCTAGAGAAGAGGAGACTGAGAGGGGACTTAATGGCAGCCTTCAACTAGCTGAAAGGGGTTTGAAAGAGGATGGAGCTAGACTGTTCTCAGTGGTAGCAGATGACAGAACAAGGAGCAATGGTCTCAAGTTGCAGCAAGGGAAGTTTAGGTTAGATATTAGGAAGAACCTTCTCACTAGGAGGGTAGTAAAACACTGGAAGAGGTTACCCAGAGAGGTGGTGGATCACCATCCTTGGAGGTTTTCAAGACCTGGCTAAACAAAGCTTTGCCTGGGATGATCTAGTTGGGGATGGTCCTGCTTTGAGCAGGGGGTTGGACAAGATGACCTCCTGAGCTCCCTTCCAACCCTAACTTTCTATGATTCTATAATAAGCAAGCACTGCTTCATTTTCTAGTATATTGGGATTTACAGTTCTGTGATTTTTTTTTTTTTTAATTTCTCCAAACATTGGTCCCAAATCAAGAACACTTGGGGACAACTATAATGTTACCCTGAGTGAACACAGGGCCAATATAATTAGGAGTAAAAGAAGTGAGATGCAAGGGGAATTGTCTGCATAACTTCACCTGGTAAATTCCTCCCATAGAGGGTGGCAGATAGGAAATCTGTATAATAACAAACCTGTCAAAAATCAAGGACAAGCAGATAGAAAAATTAGAATTAACATTTTGCTTTGACCTGTGTTTAAGCTCCTTCTGTTTTTACTAGAGGGAACTAAAACTGTGAGTTTTGCTGTATGGCAATATTCTCCATCACATTTTTCCCCTCAGACTTTGTTAGAGCTTAAGAAAATTGTCTTTTCTGCTGTGGGTATTATTTGGAAAAGTAGTAGTTATAGCCAAATTCTGCTTTCACTTGTGCCACTTAAAGTGTGAGTAAATTTATTGGCCTCACTGCAGTTTAATATGTTCTGTTATATATAACACATTTTGGGGGATCAAATCCTAACTTACAGTGTTCTGTGCATTTTTGAATATTAGCAACATGACCTGCTCTACTGACAGTTGTACATTTCTGTGCTATAAAGCAGCCTAGTCACAAAGTGCTTTATTTGAATACAAGAGACTGATCACATTTTTTAAAGTAACCAGTTGTTTTAGGTGCCGAGTCCTTATTCTTTAAAAATCTGATCCTTCTCACGTGACCCAGCTTGGATACCAAAAGTCCACTTGTGAAAATTGTCAGTACCCAGAAAATACCAGCTTTTTCCTGTTCTGGAAAAAGTGGGGATAGACCGAGATACAGCAGATAAAGAAGCATTTATTACATTTATTTAACATATATTGTCTTCTTTTCTAGAATTCAAAACCATTTTTACCCAAGTGTTCCCTCCATCTACTAAAGGAAAGTGCAAAAATGACAGATATTTTATGACACAGCTAACCTTACTCATGAATCAATAAACCCAAATCCAGAAAATGTTTGAATGGGGATATCTATAAATACTTTATTATTCCTTTCCTTTAGCTTCCTCTTCTTCAATCACTTCCTTTTTTTAAAGCTCCACCAGAGTTGCCAGCTCTTGTGATTTGATCACGAGACTAGTGATAATTGAGGCTTTATTGAAAGCTGCCAGAAAAACTTGGAAGTATTATCCAAATGCATTCTAAAGACTTAAAAAGGAAAAAGATATGGAAATAACTCCAAATGTATTACTAAAATGTACTATTTTGTAAAATAGCTCATGATTTCTGGTAGGGGTGTGCAAAGCGGACTGTATTCAATTCGGATTCAGTACAATTTGGGGAAAAGTGATTCGATTCGCTGATTCAGATCATTGTCCTGATTTGATTCAGACAAATCTGAATCTGAAGTTTTGATTCTGATTTGGAGAATCAGCGATTTGGCCATAGAAACAGCTTTATATGGTTTTTCTACATACCTTGAGGTACCAGGCATGGCTTATGAACACTGAGATGCTGGGGTAGATGGAGCATCCCACAGGAGCTCAGCAGTGGACCCCCTCCCCCCCCCCAGTGCCCCGTTGGCTCAACAATCAGCCACGGAAGGACCCTGGGTGCCCCCCCCAGACCCAGGAGCCACCAGTCACTGAGCCAGGGGGTGGGGGTTCCCCCACGTGCTCTGTGGCAGAACCAGAAGTGGACCAGAAATACATCTGGTGCACTGCCGGGTTCACTGCCAAGTGCATGGGGGACTCCCCTATGCTCCCATGGGATGCTTTATCAGCCCCACCATCTCAGCATTCACAAGCTGTGCTTGGTACCTCAAGGTATGTAGAAAAAACATATAAAGCTGTGTCTATGGCTGAATCATCGAATCTCTCCAAATCGATTCAGAGGCTTCCAATTCGATTCAGAGAGATTAAAGGGCCTCCTGATTCAATGCGGAGATTTGGCTGCCAAATCGGGCTGAATCTCCTCTGAATCAAATCAGCGACTGAAGCTTCGCGCAGCCTTAATTTCTGAGGACCTGATTTGTGATTTTTTTTTGACTACTTGGGATTGATAACACTACCCTCAGGGTGTATAAACAGATGTTGCGTTTGCAGTGGGCACAGCTGGTCTAGGATGTGTCCCTGCACAGTTGATCTGTTTCATTAGCATCTACAGATATCCCCAGGGCTGTTGCCCCATGAAGTTGGGCCCCTGTCACTACCAGGGCTTTGGGGACCCATTCCTGTGGGACAGTAACCATTCCTACCATGCCTTGAGTCAGGGAGCAACAGTGTGAAATATGTGCTATGGGAATTCCCTGAAAGGATCTCCTTCACTTACTCAGGGTTCCCCACTCCACACTTGCATACACATGCCCTGGGAATTTCCCATGCAAGGGGATTCCTGGGGCACACAGGATCAGGCCCATGAATCCCTGGGAGTGCCTGCCTGGGGTGGCTGGGGAGCATGGGCAGCCCCAGGCTGCACATGCTATCTTACTATGTGCAAAAACACATCAGCTAGAGAAAGGCAGCACCTACTATGACTAAAAATCATCATGCTTATAAACTTGAGTATTTGTAGTGTACAAAGGGCAAAAATGTTTGTTCACTTGGGTCATAAAAATTTTTATGGTGGCACAAACATGGTGTCCATTTTCAGTCTGGGATTGGCAATACTGCTATCTGTTCCATCTTGGATTTTTAGGTCCCCCTCCCCCACTGGGTCACTTTAAATCTTCAGGTGACTTATTGAGTGGAACACAAATCCAGTAAGATTAACAGAATTCAGTACCTGATGTATAGTCAAACATATTGTGCCTGAGTGAATTCAAGGTACAGACATGTTTATCCATCCTTACATGCAACTCCTGCGATCATTTTTTAAATAGAGGCTGCTTTCTTCAGTCCAAGATCAATTAGATAAATGAGAAATTGGATATTACATTTGATTTGCAGTCTGTAATATAGTGTATGATAATACAACAACATTATTGTCTGTGGTTTTTATTATATAGTTTCTTCTGGGATCGGTAAATGTAGATTCCCTCTCCCCCACATCAGTTAACCCAATGTGGAAGATGTTTTGTTATGTCAAGCATACTGAAACTATACTGAGGGCTTTAATTCACTTTTTTTTTTTATTCTTTATGATGTACACAACAAGTTTGGAAGGTTCTTGGTTTTGGCATTTTAATGATTCTTTATTTCCCTACTTGTTTTTCTTTCTGTTAGAAAAGGAATTCAGGTCTTATATCCTGGAAGACTCCGATGACTGGAGAACTAGTGAAAGTGATGACTTCACAAAAGTCAAATGAAAGTTGAATATTTGATAGGGAAGGAAATTTTTCTATTCTTTAAATTCTAGTTGGGAGTGTTATGCTTGTTTTTTCTTCTGTCATCTCTTTAACTCCAATGGCTAACATTTGGGGATAAGGCAATCTTTTTTCGAAGGTTCAAAGCCCCTTTTAAGTAAGTTATTAGACCTAATGATCTCCAACTCTGAAACTCTCAAAACTCTGTCAAAGCAAGGTAAGATCATAGTTGGTATTCATGATGTTACTGAAGTTAAGAAACTTTAATGAAGAGGATAGGAGACAAGCAAACAAGTTAATAAACAGCAGGTTTGGAACACACAATGGAAGTACTAATGGCTGCTTGAACTTTTGCTCAAGTTGCAGTAGGCTATTATAGAGCTGCTGAGATGTAAAAGCTTGACTGAGGTATAAAAGCTTGGAGCTGCTTGTCCACCATGCCTTCCTTTTCTCTCCAGAATTCCCTGAGCTGAGGCCACTTGCAAAAAGATGCAGCTCTAGGACAACACAGAGCAGAGAATGGCATTTGCCTAGGGACTTACCTCTATCCTGAGATGATTAAGGTTCTGGCTATGGATACTTTGGTTTGTTTAGTTGTATGTAGAACAAGGAGTTCCTGATATTTTTTCATGTCCTGGGCCTGAGTCTTCTCCCATTTATACTACAAGGAATGCTTTAGTCAGTAGAATTAAACCTATCCAAGACCAAAGAATAAAATCAACCAGAAGACCATAAACCAGAATGTTTCTAGCACACTTGATTTACTAAACAAAGTACATTTGAATCTTTTCAGCATTAGAACATAACCAACACCAAAAATGAACAGCAGAAAAAAGAAAACACGTTATAATTTTGGTGATCCATATAAATTAACTGACTCTTACAGATGTGACAGGATATTTGGAGAGCTTTGAGGGTTTACTTCCCAGAATGTTGAAAGCGTGGAGAGGAACTTTTTTTTAATTATCCAAATTCCTGGCTGAATGAGTGTTTTAATAGTGCTGGGGCTATGTGACAATATTCATTGTAATAAATGTTTGGGCATATACCTCTCCTGTAAATAATTTTTTTTGCTTTAAATTTGAATTGCTTATAGAAAAAAAAAGTGGAAAAAATGATTTATCATTATGTTCATTTTTGCACTTCTTTGTGCTATTCCTTTTTTACCAAGAGAAGGCCCTGTTGTATTTCTAACAGAAGTTATGTAAAGTATCACTTTACTCATGAGATTTTTCAGCTTTTTTTTTTGACCTCAGATAGTGTGGACAAAGTTCAGCCAGATGAAGTACAGCATTTACCCAGGTGTGTCTGGTGTATGTTTAGCTTCTGTGAAGCCAGCTTTCTGGCAAGAGTCAAATACTTGTAAGTCACAGTAATTGGGAAGGCAGGTCCATCAGGACCAAAAATTAGCAAATAAAAACAACAGCTAGGTAGTTTGGAGCCTGGTTGTAGCAGAATGTTATATTTTTCTGTCCCTCTTCATGGTCACTCCTACATGCTGCTTCCCATGCTTCTCCATCCCTGCATACCTATCTCCAGCCCTAGGAACTCTTTTGCTCCTACACCTTCCTCATTCTCCTGCTGTCTTTTCTTTACACTTGTAATCACAAACTCAGTTTTGTTTTCTCAATTTCCATCTGGAGTTGCCTCCCCAGGATAAAAGTACTAGAAAGTCCTGTTTTGCTACTTCTCTATTCACTGTAGCCTGATTTCTCCAGATCAGGGTACCAGGCTTCTCTTTTCTCTCCCTTCCTGCCTACTGCAGTTTCACGTTCCCACACTTCAGGTCAGAGTTCCAGTTATGCTCATTCCATCCACGTACATGCTATTTATTTTCTTATCTTTAAAAGATGACTCTGAAATTGTGGCTTGCTCTATATTTTAAATGGTGACATGGAATTTTTGAGGTTTTATTGAAAATGATGACTCTGAAAATTTGTGGGTTTATATTTGGTTTTGCTGAGAATGGCTAGCATTTCACAGTTTTATGTTTTCTTTTAATGACAGGACAATTTAAAATTTTACCTCAAACTCTTGATTTTTTTTTAAGGCAGCCCACACTTGTTTCCATTTGTGATATAATTGTGACTTGTAGGCTTTTTATGCATACTGTTGTGCATGATGATAAAAAGAAGTAATTTCACTAGACCTAGTCTTGATCTGTTCCTGAATGTAGACTGTTCATGGAGAAAAGAAAAACAGTCATGTTGAAGGGTGTCTGGATCGTGAGTTTTGTTTGTCTACTAATAGTGCCAGAGCTCAATTGTGAAACTGGATCTAAGTCCAGACTTGCAGCCCAACTCTCTCCCCCTAACCTCAGTCAAAATTCAGAGTTGTACAGATCTAGCAGTTTGGTTCTGGTCCATCTTTCCTTTGTAGACATGAGAAAGTAACCCCAACAAAAGTAGATAAATATTCCTAAGATTTGTTTATAGTGGTTTTTATCAGTGGGCCTCAAACTTGCTGTAATTAGCCCTAGTTTATCTAGAGGGAAAGTAAAGATGAGAGAAGTGAATTGATGTGTTCATCACTACCCAGCTAGTTAGCCAGAGTTTCAACTAGAACCCAGCCTACTGACTCCTAGTTCAGTGCTTTCTAGCCAGGTGCGCATAACTTCTAATTAAATCACCTGAAAGATCATAATCATTCTGTTGCCATATTACAGAGGAGCATCTCAGAAAGGAGATGGGTTGGATAAATGTCCTGTTCCCATCACCTGGAATATAAAAGCATGAATAAGTTATTGGGGTGAAGGTAGTAGCCGTGTTGGTTTAAGGACATAGGCAGACAAGGTTCCTTAGGTGAATTTGATATCTTTTATTAGACCAACCCAAATGGTTGGAGAATAGTTATTAAGCAAGCTTTCGGGTTCAAAAACCCTTCATCAGGCTAAGGAAGTTTCAGCAGTTGGTGTGTGCTCTTCCTGGATGGAATGAAAAGTAAAGAAGCCAGGGGCTGGGCTGGGGAGTCAGTTGCCAGGCAGATTGTAATGTATCAAAAATCCAATGTCTATGTTTAGTCCATGATCTCTAGTTTCCAGGAGGTTGATGAAATGGAGCTCATAGGCTCGCCTCTGGGAAGTGTTGTGTAAGTTTCTCTTGAGGATCAGGACTGAGAGATTGGAGAGAGAGTGGCCCTCCTGTGAGAAATGTGCCCCCAGCAGTAATTGGGTATTTCTGTCTTTGATAGATTTCCGGTGTGCGTTCATTCTAGTGCGCAGTTGTTGTTTGGTCAGGCAGGCAAGGTTCTTTGAGTATATGTGATATCTTTTATTAGACCAACTGCGTAGCTGAAAAAAGTTCTTAGTAAATTTTCGGGTGCAGTCACCCTTCTTCAAGCATAGGGTGTCTCTGCTGGCATAGGAAGTCTCATATGAAACACACATTTTGAACTGTTCATAGTTAGCAATAAAAGAAAACAGCTAAGCTATCCTGCAGGAAAGCTAGAAAGTTGGCCTCAGGGAGCAAAATATTTACCAACACTTGTGGCAGAAGCTCTGCAGAGAAACTGCATACTTGGAAAAAGAGCATGCAGGGGTGCTAAAAGAAAATGAGCAGATGAACAACACAACAACAAGGAAACCGTTAGGGAAGAGGTAACACTGCTGGATATAAGGGGGAAAAAAAAGTCTTCTGAGCAATCCCCAACTTTTCAGTACTGCATAGAGAGAACCAACACAGCATGGAACAGCACTTTAGTAGCTTTAGAGTGGGCAGGAGAAACCCTCAATCTCATCGTGTAAATTATAACTTCCTGACAGCAACCAAATTGACTGATCTTGCAGAATATATTAGGCAGCAGCTTTCAGGGTGACTGAAAACCGAGGAAATAGTTCTAATTAAATTCCTTAAAATACACAAAACATTAGGCTTTTCTGGGTATGAACCACATTTCTACTTTGTGCCACATAAAAAGAGGATTCAAATCAAGTCTAAATTGAGACCAGCTTCAAGCAAAGAGCAATTACCAGAAGGGCAACAAAAGTTTAATTTACATCTCGAAAAGATCCATCTTCCTTTTGGATGCTGACTCTGAAGCCCTCATCAAAATAATCACCACCAAGCACCTGATCCAATGCCCTGCAAATGTTTTCTACTGACTTCAGTAGTTGTTGGAGCATTCCCTAATTGTCGGACTCTACTAATGAACTAATCTCATACACCTGGAACAAACAGGCTTCACGCAGGGAAGACCAGGCTCAGATTCCCTAAGAAATGCTCCAAACATATTCAGACAAATCACTAACTCAGCAGATGTGCAAACAGAGCTCTTGTCATATCACGGGACACAGACATTCGCTGTTTCGGCTCAAAGATGACTTTGTTGTGTGGAGTAAATCTGCTCCAGAGACCAGATGAACATTTTGGAGAATCAGGATGCTAATTATCCCTGTTACTCTTTACATTAGCAGTTAAATCTCTTGCCAGTGTGACATTTTTTTTCACAGACACAGGACATACATACATACATGTGTGTATATGTATATAAGTGTGTGTATGTATGTGTGTATGTACACACACATGTGATATTCTGCTATTTAAGGAAAAAAGAGAAATAGAGGGGTGGCTGTGGATCTTAACAAGCAACCTAATACAGGAACTTAAATCTCTGGCTTAAATCTAATGAAATATACTGGTAAACAGTCACCCACTCTGGCAATCTTCAAAAAGCGTCTTGATGCCCATCTTGCTGGGGTCATCTGATCCCAGCAGTCTTTCCTGCCCAAGTGCAGGGGGTGGACCCAGTGATCTGTAACGTCCCTTTCAGTCCCTAATAACTATGAAACTGTGAAAAGAGAAGACACTTAACTTCCTAAAATCTCAAGTTTTACAGCAAAGGATATTTTTCATATCTTGAAGAAATAATCTACCCTCAGGTTAAGCCCCTTTAAACAAACTACCACTTCAAACTATTTTAATACACACATCCAGTAAATCAGACTTTGCTTCTGCCTTCATCCAGGAAACCATAGCTATATGGGAACAGGGTAAACTCACTTAGATTTGAAACCTAAACAACCTAATTAATAACACAGACTTCAGAGATTAGACTTCTACATCATTCTTGTACTACAACAGAACATTGCTTGCGAAGACCTGCAACAATATTTAATCCTGAAAATAAATTGCATGAAAAGCTATTCCATCACACAAACAAACACAGACTTGCTATTTTGGAGGATATTCTAATAAAAATAACTAGGTGAGCCCTCCACACCCAATAAAAGTATGTAGCACTCAGATGATAGCAATTATAGTCCCTTTTTCTTTTTGAAACCACTGTACAGATAGTATCTACTTAATTCAATTGTCCTGTCAGGATAAGGAAGCTGAGAGAGAAAGGGAGGTGAAAGAATTTGGACAAGGCCACACAGCAAGTCAGTGGCAGTCAGAATTAAAACTCAAGACCTCCTAACTCTCACCATTAAGATCATTCCTCCCACCCACACTACCTTGAAATCTGGGGCAGAGCACCAGCAAACTTTCTCCCTGACAATGTGCAATAGAGCTGATGCCTAAACTGAAGAAGAGACATATCTGCACTAAACATTGCTTGTTTATGTTAACTAGTAGCAGAGAGAGAATACTGCTATATGACAGCATGTGTCTATGAAATTTGAGAACTGTATCCATCTTATCTGTTACCTGGATGCTGGTTGCAGAAATGGCTGAGTTTCCTAACACCCACAGGCTGCCCTGTGTAAGGAAGGAATTAAAACCAAGTAAAGTTCCTGGATGTGGCCCACAATCTATATTTTGAATATTATCCTCTTCCTGAAAGCCTATGACACTCTTTGCAGTCATCTTTCCACTTACTCCATGCTATGCCCCACTGCATTGCCTTTCTGTTAATTCTCATTAAATCTTCAGAAGAACATAGTGCCTACCAGATTCGTAACCTAACTCCCCTTCTCATTTTTTTGAGGGGATGGGCTGACTCCCTACTATATTCATGGCTTTTTCAAATATATGTTAAACATACTTGGGGAAATTTTGTAGCCAGGCTGGAACTGGTGCAGAGAAATAAGAGAGGATTTCACCTCAGGCCATCTGCCTAGAACTCCATTTAATTCTGCTGCTTGCTCTGTTTACCATCATGGTTCAGGGAATAATGGTGCCACAAACAACAAAATACACCTCTTTGGAGATATGCAGGTAAGGTTCTTTGAGTAGATATCATATATTTTATTGGATCAACTGAGTAGTTGAAAAAATGTTTTTAGCAAGCTTTTGGGCCAGTCATCCTTCTTCAGGCATAAGGCGTTTCTGCTGGTCTTGGAGATCAGAAGAGACTCCCCATGCCTGAAGAAGAGTGACTGCACCCAAAAGCTTACTAATAACTTTTTTCCAACTACTCAGTTGGTCTAATAAAAGATATCACATTCACTCAAAGAACTTAGCCTGCCTGTGTCCTTAGACCAACATGGCTACAACCAAAAACCCAATCTCATTGGACATGTATTCATGACTTTACTACTGTGCATTAGCTAAATCAGCTTTGGGGAGAATGAACATTAAGGGCATTTATAGAGTGCCCACTCTGGGAGTGGGGGTGAGGTTGGGCGTTTTAATTAGAGCGGCTTGGAGAGGAGCTTTAATTAGAGCAGCTCAGAGCACCACATGCATCGACATCCCCACACTGAAAAATGGTGACAGGGATGCTTTAAATAAAGCTGGTCGAATGAGCTGTAGTGAAAGCACCCCCGCCCCCATTTTTCAGTGGGGGGATGCTGACATGTGACATTGGAGTCTGCTGGAGTGTGGTAATTACCACGCTCCGGCAGAGTTGATTAATTGAGTCTGCTCTGAAGTGCTGTAATTACAGGGTGTCAGAGCAGCCTTGCTGCACATCTATAGGTGCCCTAAATGCCCACAAATGAGTTTGTGCCATTTCTGGCATGCTTCTGCAGAGCAGTTATGTATCTCTCTCTTCTTTTACTGGCAGACTGTTTCAGCTGATGCCCAGAGTTACTGTTCAGAGCTCTGGCTGCAGACAACTTGAAGCAAAACAGATATCCTCGTTGGTACATTAAACAATTATAGGTGTATAAGGCCAGTGTAGTGTCACGCATTTTAGCAAGGATTCCATTGCAATATGTTCTAAGGAAAGTGGATACATTGATTTACTAAAGTATTCCCAAATAACTCTTAGAATTTGTAATATCTCCTATCTCACCACAAAAAAAAAAAAAAAAAGAAAGAAATTGGTTCATGATCTTAAATCAAGCACCTTTATGGAAAACCACTTCCTGCTTATTCATGTTTTCTTTCTATTTTTAGTCATTTAACGGCAAGAAACTCAGCAATGTGTCCTATCAAAGCCTCGCTTGATCCTATGCCCTCTGATTTGAGGTGGTGATTGTAGGTATTAATGTGGGTTTGGGGGCTTTGTGCCTTTTAAAGCATTTATTCACATTTCATCTTTCATTACTGAACATTCTTCTTTTGAAGCACTTCTCCCTTCGTGGAGCCTTATTTCATTCTCCCAGAGGACAGCCTCACACTTCACAGGAACTTTGTACTGCTGCTAGCTAAGGGACGTATTGTGCTTCCACCTGCTTTTGTGCACAAGCTGAACTTTACTTCACCTCTCTCAGCACTGAAAAATATCTTCCACTGCAATTCAGGCCCTTGGCAGTCTGAACTTGCTGTCACACCTTTGTCTCCTGAATAGCAACATACAGCAGTATTAAATCTTGCTTAGTTTGAAATAAATGGAGTAACTATGAAGTCCTGGTGAAAAAATGCAGCTTGTAGCTCTAAAAATGGAGGATGGATTTTCAATTTATTTATAAAACTAAGTATTTTTTTAAAGGTTTCTGTTTTGCTTCCCACTTTTGCATCTGCATTTATTTCTAAGCCTAGAAGTATGTGTAAAACATCAAGTACTTGGGATAAAATGATGAGTTTATTAAATTGAATGGCAAACTCCCATTGGCTTCAGTAGGGCCAGAATATAAGCCTAAAACATGTTGAAGTATTTCCATTTTTGATGCTTGTTGACAAACCCAAAAGGGCTAAATCTGCTTTCCCCCATCCTCCCTGATCTTCTCGGTCTACTGCAGTGCTCTACCACCATCTAGTATTGGTCAATGTCAGCAACGGTGATGCTGGCCCGGATGCCCTTTGCTGCGATCCAGTATGACAATAGCTTTGTTCCTAAATTTTCCTCTGTAAAAAGTTGGCCTATACAATTCAGCAAATTAAGATCCTCTTCTTTGTTTGATTTACTAAGATGTTTCTCTCCTCCCTTTAGTAAAAAAATGGCTTCATATTATAGTATCAACAAGTTAGAAAGTCTTCAATCAAATATTACTCTGTGGATAAAGCTATCTGTCTTTCCAGTACTAAGAACTGATAGGTATCCTGCCATCTAATATTCAGTCTTGCAGGCATCCCCACAGTGTCAGTGTGGAAACATCTGCTGAATGGATTTATTGACGAGGTCTTAGGTGGGGTGGGGTGAGAGGCGGGGGTTCACACTGTTTATTGCAGCCCTGACCTAATGAACTTAATTTGTTGACATGTTTCTCTCAGTGTCTTACTTGATCCCTTCTCACATTTCTTTCTACTGTGCTGTTTTCTTGGCAACAGCAGTTCCTGGAGCATCAGCGTATCTACCAGTTGCAAATGTACCAGGCTCAGATGGCTACAGTTGGCATGACAGGATTAGATAAACATCGGCCTGTTTCCAGGACCCAGTCTTCCCCTGCTGCTTCCACATTACCTCACCCAGCAATGGACCAGCCCATCCAGCATGTCTACATGACTGGTAGGACTCCCTTAAGACCACTTTTAATAAGCAGAGTAAATGCGCTGTTCATGTAGGATCAACTGATTTAAATGCCTTGAATACCTTCTGTAGCAACACATTCATTTTTAGCCTCACTCTTAGTGAGTTTCATGATGGTGTATTGCCAGTAAGTCAACCAGTGTAGCTGATAAATCACAGGGTTAAATATTCACACAGTCATAAATTATTATCATTGACTTACTACAGCAGTATAGCAACAGGTGCATTCTTGGTGCCTTTAAGTCATTTATAATTTTTCCTTTATTTCATAGATTCATAGATGTTAGGGTCGGAAGGGACCTCAATAGATCATCGAGTCCGACCCCCTGCATAGGCAGGAAAGAGTGCTGGGTCTAGATAACCCCAGCTAGATGCTTATCTAACCTCCTCTTGAAGACTCCCAGGGTAGGGGAGAGCACGACCTCCCTTGGGAGCCCGTTCCAGACCTTGGCCACTCGAACTGTGAAGACGTTCTTCCTAATGTCCAATCTAAATCTGCTCTCTGCTAGCTTGTGGCCATTTATTTCTTGTAACCCCCGGGGGCGCCTTGGTGAATAAATACTCACCAATTCACTTCTGTGCTCCCGTGATGAACTTATAGGCAGCCACAAGGTCGCCTCTCAGCCTTCTCTTGCAGAGGCTGAAAAGGTCCAGGTTCTCTAGTCTCTCCTCATAGGGCTTGGTCTGCAGGCCCTTAACCATACGAGTGGCCCTTCTCTGGACCCTCTCCAGGTTATCCACATCCCTCTTGAATTGCGGCACCCAGAATTGCACACAGTACTCCAACTGTGGTCTGACCAGCGCCCGATAGAGGGGAAGTATCACCTCCTTGGACCTATTCGTCATGCATCTGCTGATGCACGATAAAGTGCCATTGGCTTTTCTGATGGCTTCGTCACACTGCTGACTCAAGTTCATCTTAGAGTCCACTAGGAGTCCAAGATCCCTTTCCACTTCCATGCCACCCAGCAGGTCATTTCCTAGGCTGTAGGTGTGCTGGACATTTCCCTATCCTCTGCCCCCTTTCTCTGTGTTGTTTTTGCAATGAGACTGCCAAAGAGAGACCACCGGTAAGTGGCAAAGTTGGAATAGAATACTCAGCACTTTCACTTGATTCCTGTGGGAATGGCATTCAGTGTTGCAGGGGTTGTCCTTCCCTTTACCAGTAAAGCCATGGCAATGCAAGCCACGGAAGGGACACCAGCTAGTAGGTTGCATCATCTAATAGTTATATGTGAAATGTGTGGATGGAAAGATTTTTTTCTAGTCAGAAATCTACTATTCTAGATGTTCAAGGAGCAGCTCATATGCATATGATCCACGCTGTGTGAAACAGACAGGTAAGGGGCTGACTGTCTAATGAGAGAAGGAAAATTAGCATAAAGAGCCTGGGTGCTTCATTTGTAGATAACCTCGTGATAATTAATGTACATCTTGGCCTTAAAAATGTGAGGCTTCAGGTGCAAAAGAAATCAAGTTTGCTTACTCCGGGAGGAGGAGAGGGAAATGGCTTACCTATAATTTTGCCTCTCCAAAGACATAATTTTTCAGGACTCTGTTTCAGGTGTTAGCTCTTTTCCATAAGACTGGCAGAACCCCCTATCTATTCATGTTTCTTGAATACCATGTATATACTTCCAAATAAAGATGTGGGCCAATATGAGATTCAAGAGCTAAAACAAAATGTTTCAGAGAAAAAAAAAATTAAAATCAATGTTCAAAAGAAAAAGCCCTGAAACAAGGTAACTTGTAAATTCTCAGGGATAATGGATTAAATAATGCGAACGGGTGAATGACTGCAAGATTACCAGGGATCCTGTCTTTCTCTGATTTAAAAAAAAAAAAAAAAAAAATCCAAAATGTTCTGATTTTAATACCCTGCCCCCCCATCCACATTTTTCCACAATTAGAATGAAATGCCACTATATATATAGTGCAGTATATATAGAGCGATGCAAATAACACACACATACGCGATATTCCGTGATTAAAATGAAACGCCACTAATATATATATATATATATATATAATTTTAATCATGGGAAAATGTGAATTTGTTTTTTTTTAAACAAATACATATTTATTTTAATCACAGAAAAATGTGGATTTGGGGGGGAGGGGTGTTTAAATTAGAAAATTTGGGATTTTTTGTCAGAAAAGCAGGATTCCTGAAGGTGACATTGTTCAAGAGGCAAAATTACAAGGTAATTAAATTTCTCCTCTAATGATACCATAAGTTTAAGATTTTCACTCTTAAAGACTAAAAAGCTTGAAGGATGTCACAAAAGAAACAAGAAACTTGATAGCGCTTAGCATGTGAACGAGTTAGATCCTGAATTTATAAGATCTGGACTGAGATGTGGCCAGTATGAATACATGCTAAGATATACCTGATGGGGAGCTGGAGATGCCAGTAGGACCGGTGGGGAAACATGATGGATAGAACAAAGAGATGAAGTTGTGAGACTGTAGATTAGCTAGACATTAGAAACTTGAAGAAGACTAGGACTGGCTGGGCCAAGACACGCTGGGGAGCTCTTGGTTTGCATGTGAAAATTCATGTAATACATATACACAGAGGTGAGGCATTGGCAAATTCTGATATTTTCGAACTTGTGAGTGTGCACCTTGGTAATCTTGAGGTTCTGTTAATATGGCGTGTATGTGTGGAATGCATGTACTGTATACAGACAGATTAAGAGAAAATACAATTTATTATGTCCAGGCTTCTTATTCATTCACCAAGGCCCACTCTCAGAATTTGATGTTACTTTCTTCAGATGTTTTTCTGTCGCACCTTGTTTTTCATTCCCACCCTACAAAGGTTTTTTTTCAATGTCTTCTATAAACTGACCATATGGTTTCTGAATATTTCACCCATTGCAATGCTCTTTGGAATTTATAGAAATGATTTTTTACTTTCCAAACTTTAATAGAAAAAAATAGAACCAATTTTCCTTTTAGAGCAACATAGCTCAGCAATTCTGAATTGTTGTCATTTGAGGATATGCCTAGATTAATACAATGCAGTAATGTTAAAGGATACCTGAACTTGATCTGAACAAATTAGTTCAGGTAGAGAATGCAGTTTAGGCACATTAGTCCAGCACTCCCCCAAGCTATTTAGGGTATTAGTAGGGTATACTAGCCTATGAATAGCTCTACATAGGGTACTTCTACAATCACTGCATTTGTGCTGTATAGTCATGCTCTGAATTACACAAGTGTGAAACTGATGAGAATGGAAATTCTTGTCTTTTATTAGAAAGGATCTAGTTTTGCAAGTTGAAGGTGCTCAAAACCATGCATCTTCATGTCTCCCTAGCTACTTGTATGTCCCCATTTAATCCATTCAAATACACTGACTCTGCCTTTTGCAGTATAAGGCTGTCATCTATTTTAGTAGTTAAGGTTAGACAGTGCTGACTGGTTCTATCTCCCTTACCATGATTGAACCCTTACCAAGTCATTTAGACTTTATGCAAGAGGGAAATGTTTCTTGTGTTGGTATTTTTTAGTGGACCAACTTCATAGTTGGGATTTAGATAAACTTTCTAATGCAAGATACTTGTCTTTGGGTCTAAGGAGTTAAAGCCAGCACAACTCTATCACAATTATGCAATTTGTCCAATAAAAGATATCACCCTAACGAATCCTTGCCTCTCATATAATACATGCACCATCACAGCTACATCACTCATCATATAGGCTATAAGTGTTAACATTCTGGGGTGATTTGGGCATAGTCTTCGAGAGTCTTAGACTGCTTAAATAAGACTCTGTGGGTGCATCTACATGTGCAATTAATGCAACTGCATAAACTCTGCTGCAATTTGAGCCAAAGTAAACAAATCCTGATGTCATTATCTACGCGTCCACTGAAGTGCAGTAATGACTCCGCTGTTGGATAGTATCTGTGTCTGGCAGGACTATACAACAGCACTGTAAATTTGTCTACACCAGCCCAGTTGCAATGCATGTGTATATGGTGACACTTTACTGCATAGTAAATTAATCTACTGCTCAGTAAAGCACATGTGTAGACGTGCCCTGCGTGGGCTTAGTTTACGAACCAATGAGAGGAGAGGTATGGCATAGACAGGACAATTTTTTCCCAGAGGGAGCAAGAACCAAGGGGCCCCTTCTCACAAGGACTTTGTGTCCTATTCTGCCCTCGTTCAAGCCAGAAAAGAGTTCAATGGAGGGAAATAGAGGAATAGAAACTTCTAATAGCCCCTTACACAAAGGAATCGCCCACATTCTAGGCCTACAGGTTGCCTTAGAACTATACCACTGCCTCAAAATAGTTCTTGACCTTCCTTTGTTGTTTATAAGAAAATGAATGCATATTTACATGGAAAATTAACTTGGAAAAAATGTTACATTAGAACATTTCACTGGGAACAAGAATTGAACATCTCATTCTTTGGTGGTCTGGGAGGGAGACAACTCTTAGCAAAATATATTAAGGTTTCTGAATACCACCTGTGAGAGAGTCCTGCATTAGTTAAGTGCAAGATAATGAGTTAAAAGTGGAGGAACATTAAGTCTGATTGATGTTCATTTAGTCTGTTTACATCAGTCTGCTGACATATTTTTGTATTCAGTGTAATATGTTTGAATCCCTTCCTTTGAGTTTTACTATGGGTATTGTTTTTCTCAATGGCATTTGATTGTTCTTGAGGTGTATTGTTAGCCAAAAATTATAGTTCTCCCACCCAGCCTCAAGTTCCAGATGACATTTCAAAAGTGGGTCCAAGTAAAGAATTTTGGAATATAATGAGATTTAGATCATCCTGATTAGGAACAATCTTTTCAAAGATAAATTTATTTCCTCCCTTATTTCTTTGCGTGATTCAGTGTCGTCACTGTTTCATTTTGTAACCAGAGGCATATTCTACACCAGTGGTGTAAAATCAGAATGACTACACTGGCCTAATGGACTTATACAAATCACATGAGATCAGAATCTGGCCACAGGCATTTGTTCTGGAGTGACAAAGTATAACCATCTTTTATTAATGTCTCACAACAGCCTGCAATTGAAAACAGTTGTTGCTCTTTCTTCCTTTCTCTCTCTTTCCCTTTTTTTTCCTTCTCCCTCTCTCTCTTGTGGGGGTGGAGAGATTATTGTCTGAACCTTGTTAGGGAAATCCTACAGGCTATTTTTAGCAGTGGGCTCTGCTGCTGCATTGTGGTATTGTACCAAACACATGTGCTGTGTGACCAGCAGCCACACATTTGAATTATTTGCACATCCTAAATCAATTTAGATGCTTGCAGTAAATGAAAACATATATTTCAATCTCTTTTTAAGCCAAGTAATCCTGTTTAGAAATAAATTATGCACTGCATGGTGTGAATATCTTACTATTTAAACGTCTGGGGTGGATGTCTGTCGTAAAATCATGGTAATGATCCATTGACCTGATCCAAGCTCAGCCAAATACCATGACATTATTCCTTCCCCCAAGTCATTTTATGGCAAATGCTAATGAAATATAAGAACATGGGAACATAGAACTAAAAGGGGCCTCCTGGGCCACTCAGTCCAGTTCACAAGCAATTGTTAACCAGAGAAATCTTCAACATTAATCATTCAAACCCTCACTCACAACTGTGTTACCTAAAACACCAAGAAGAACCTACAGTATGCTGCAGGTAAAGCAAGGGAGAAAAGGGCACTGGCAGTGCCCTGCCACTGCAGTGATAGGGACATAATTCAGGGGTGCACAACCTCTAGCCTGCAGGCCAAATGCAGCTTGTGGAGCCATCACATGTGGCTTGCAGGGCTCCCCTTAGGCAGCACGGGAGCAACAGCCATTAATACAGGCACCCCTCACCTGAGAAATTCTCAAACCCAGATGCCTACACAGCTAGTTGGAGCCAAGTTACACCCCTTACCCTATGGGGCAGGGCCACACCCCTCCCCCCACTTCTGTATTGGAGCTGGGCCACACCCCCTTCCCTCCCCACTAGACTGAGCTGGGGCTTGGCCATGTCCCCTTCTCCCCTGCAGGGCAAGGTTGGGTTGGGCCATGTCCCCTTCTCTCCCCACAGGGTCAAGTTGGACCAGGCCATTCCCCCTTTCCCTGCAGGGCCAGGCCACATCCCCATCCCTCCCACTGGGGTTGGGTTGGGGTGTGGCCATGCCCCTTCACCCTCCCCCCCAGGGCACTGGACCATGCCCCCTTCCCTCTCTGGGCAGCTGTGGTAGGGCCTGGCCACACCCCTTCCTTCTCTTTGTTGCTGGGTCAAGCTCCTTTCCCTGCAGGGTTAAGTTGGGGACAGCCTGCCTCCTGCCCTCCTCTGCACAGCCAGATGGTGGCCACCACACCTTCCTGGGTTCTGGATCAGGAACACTGACTGGGTTCTGCCAATCTGGCCTGCTGGGAAAAAGGTTGGGGACCACTGACTTAGTTGGTTAATACATGCTCAAAAGATTATAGGACAAGGACTACTCAGCACTATAGAGGAAGGCAATATCTCCCACCAGTCTGACCTAGGGAAAAAATTATTTTCTGACCCCAAATTTGGTAATTGGTGTGACTCTGGGCACAAGAATATGTCCCTTCAATTGAACACTCTTGGGTTTTCTGAAGCAGCAGTACATCTCAATAAAAATCTCCTTTCCTGTGTCCAGTGTTCCCATGTCTTAGAGGAAGATTTGAATCCTGTCTTCAGATGGCAGTAGCATTCATGATTCAGATGCCAGTAGCATTCAGGCCTCCTCATTCTAGCAGGGTACAGTTTCAGGTCATGTCCAGGACCACTGAGGGCTCCTCTATCCCCAAAGCCTCACCCTTACCTCCAAGTTGCTCCTGGGGCAGGAGCTTAGGAAGGAGATGTTTCTCCCATGCTGGCTGGTCACAAACTGCCTCCCCTCAGCCCAGAAAGCTGGGCATTAAACAGCCACCCTAATCAGGCACCTGCCCTCTCCCTGGCCTAGCCCTTAAATTAACAGGCACCAAAGGTGCTCTGTCACAGAGGGCAATTAGTAGCTTCTCAGGCTATGATAAGCCTTATGCTTGGAGTTTGTTTTTTGCATCACCTCCATCCATCACACCCTGCTCCTCCAACCCCTGTGATCCATGCCAGCTGCTAGGTGGCAGGCCACTGCATGCTGGTCCCTGGGGGAGGGAGGAGGAGGCAGCTCATCCCGCTGTCATGCATTGCCACCTGGCTCTCCTCCCTGCTCCACCTCAGACAATGTGGGGGTTGCCGGGTGGTGGTTGGAGTAGAGGGCTTGGGGTCCCCACCAGGTGGGGGTTAGGCAGCTGTCCTGGGCAGGGGGATCCCCAGGATCTCAAGGAATCTTAAGGATCCAAGGAATCTCAATCTGCCTCTACACAACACCACCTCAACCCCGTTGCCAATCCAGAAACACAATGAATATTGCAGGCAGATGCTGCATGCCAGACCCACCCCCCAGGATATGCAGCATCCTGATATATAGCTAATGTTAGAAATATCCCACCAATGAAAGGGGAGGTGAAGAGGGTGGTGTTGGGACTGTAGGCCAAAATCTGTCCCCTTCTTTCTTGCCGTGCAGAAGACTTTTGAGATGAGAAATTGAAAAGAATTAATAAATGAAAGAATGAATGCGTAAGAAGAGTGCAAGGAATAGAAGAACCGAGTAAATAATAAGAAAGTACTGTTGGCTACAAAGGACCAACTTACAGGATCATAATGATGTGAAGTTACCAATAAAATCATAAGTGCAGACTTTGAGTTATGGGAAGTACTGGTCACCTTAGCATGCGCCTGCACACACACACACACACACACACACACACACACACACACACACACACACACGTGCGCGCACTCACTCATCTAACCCATATAGTATAGTGTATAGTGGCTGCTGTAGTGATTGTGAGCACTGGTGTCAGTATATCTACCTATCCGAGGCCCTGGAGTCTGCTGTTGATGGTCAGCTTCCTTCAAGGCGATGTCTTCTCCAAAAGGGGTGTTACCTTCTTGTCCTTCTGTCTCAGTAGGTCAGGTGCTGGATGATAGGGTGCCACTGAGGGTCCCGCTTCACTGCCTTTTATTCCTTTCTGGCAGACTTGTGTGATCCCCCAGCATCATCTTGGCTACCCAATTCAGAGGTTGCTGTCCCACATGGGTTTTGAGTAGTACCTGACAGCTGCTAGTCACAGGGGTCTCTGCCTGCTAGTACCTGAAGTTTCAGGAGTCTACCCTTGACTTATTGACTTAATGGCTGTATTGTCATGGGTTACAGAAATAGTCCCTAGGGTGAATGCTCAGTTCCAGGAATCAGTTCCTTAGCTTGATTAGTGTAAAATGGCTTGTTAAGTTCCTTTGCCTAGGCTATTGTCACTTAATTACATACTGATCACCATATGCTTACATTCACTCAAGGGACTGCCCAATATAGCAGATTTTATCACTTTACAATTACAATTTCAACGCAGTTTTTAACACTGGTCCAGGGTGTAACTTCATTCTACAGGGTGCACATTCCTTAGGGGTTTAAAAGTATAAAATATAAAATACAAAATGCCACGGTAAAGATGAGACAGATGAAATATAAAAATGCACTGTGAGAAATATATCTATAAATGCAATTTGAGATAGTGAGGAACAAAGGCTACTGGGGACAGTAAGTAAGTTAGGTTAGCACAGGATATATTTATAGACTTTGCAATGGATATTTTCGTTCTTTTGTCGTCTTTAGTGACACTGAGCTTGATTGATCTGTAGATGTCATTTCTAGGTTTCTCCTACAGAAAGCCACTTCAGCTTTCTGGTTTACTCTGAGCCTTGCCACACCCATGCAATGAGTGTGCTAGGTCTCTGCCAATACCGAGAAGGAAAAGAAATGCACAAAATTGGTGGGGGGGAGAGGGGAGGTTGCAGGCATGTCCAGAAGGGAAATGTACAAAGGGGGCTTTTTGCTATAGTAGAATAAAAATAGATATACATATGTAGCCATAGTATCAATAGTTAGTAGTGTTTAAATAGTGTATATAGTGTATACTAGATAGTGTATAAATGATAAATAGTCTCTAAATAGTGTATAAGTTTAAATAGTGTATATAGTCTATAAGTAAATTTATAGTCTATAACTGACAAATAGTGTGTAAATAGTACAGAAATAGATACAGGGGTTCAGAGAAGGAAAATCCAGACTACTTTTTTTCTATTTTTCTTAACAATTTTGTTTTGTTTAAATAGTGAATTATTTTTATTAGAAAATATCATGTAAATGCACCACCATTTTAATGTTGAAATAAAACACTGAAATTCATCTGGTTCCTTCCAGATGTGAGAAGGAACAGATTGTCTCTCTTTCATAGGCAGATTGTCATGCCAGTTCATGGGGTTTGCAGGTGGGTGGGCAAGGTGATGACCATGCCTTAGCATGTGGATCCCTTACTTGGGGGCGTTTCAGGAATGATGGGATTACTGGTAGCCAGCAGCAGGGTGGATTGGTATGGGAGGTGCAAAGCTTGTGTTACCCCCAATCCCAACATGCAGGGATCCTGGCAAGCCAAACTTCTGACGGGGAAGCACCTTTTGGTAGTTTTGCAAGAAAGACTGGTCCCCCCCACCCCACAAAGTGCTGTACCAGAAACCCAACAAGAAAAAGTGATAATACTGAGCCAGGGGAGGGCCAGAGAGAAGGCTTAACATTTGCAGGAGAGCAATTAGCAACTTCCCAGGCTATCATGAGCCTATTCTTGGGTTTTGTTTTTTGCATCACCTCCACTACACCCTCCCCACCAGCCCCATGAAGAGGCCACTGCATGTGTGTTCCTAGCTGGGTGGGGATGGTGAGAGAGCTCATCCAGCTGTCCTTGCACTGCTGGCTGGGTCCCTTGCTCCCACACGTGCATGCAGGCATGCTGGGCAGTGTGGTGGTTGCCGGGTGGGTGGTGGAGTAGGGGGC
This sequence comes from Alligator mississippiensis, assembly GCF_030867095.1. Lineage (NCBI taxonomy): Eukaryota > Metazoa > Chordata > Crocodylia > Alligatoridae > Alligator > Alligator mississippiensis. The sequence goes on along the minus strand of NC_081828.1, from coordinate 162,114,983 downwards.
TCAGTGTCCCTGCTGGGTGTGGGGGAGGGGCAGCTGTCCTGGGCACAGGATCCCTGGGACCCAAGGAATCTTAATCCACCTCTACATCACTCCACCCCACCCCACCCTACCCCATCCCCCCACCCCAATCTGCCATGTTGCTGCATATTGAACTAACTATAGTTTGGAGAGATGTTAGACCAGATGAAGTATGAGAAAGGACACTTTGTGCTCAGAACATTTCTCCCAACTATACAGTATCACCAAAAGTATCAGCAAAAAAGTACTAAAAAGCACTAAAAAGTATCACCAAAAATCCTTCTCATATATTTCCTGGACTATAATGGCTACAACAGTCCAACCCTACTTTCACCCAACTTTAACCAAAAGCCGTGCTATTGAAATAAATAATGCTCAGTTGCTTAACCACTTTTGACAATTCTATTAGGTGTGTATTACATATTCAGTGCCTAACCATTTCAGAAAATCTGGCCCATATTGCTTGAAAAAAAGATTGTAGTTCATTTCACCTTGTAATTACCACTGATAAAGTGCACACTGAGTATATATAGCACAGTTTAACTGTATGTGCATGGAGGAGAGATGAATATACTCCTACTCGAATGGACAGTTGTTAGTTCAAAGAGTTTATAAGGTTGGCGATGAAGCAGCAAAACATGTAACCTACAAAATGCAAATTAATGAGAAGGGAATAATAAACTGTCCTGGCAATGCCAGCAGAGTTTTTAAACTACATCAAATTATTATCTCCAGATTTTCCTTTTTTTCTTTAAGAGAAAACAAACCATGAGATGAATGCAAAAAATTAGTGTTAATGCACTAGTAGGTCAAGGATACTAAAGGGAATCTTGCAGTCCATCTTGCAGTGCATAGGTAGCATTTCCTTGCCCTTCTTATATGTAAACTTTACTGACATTGTATTGTTTTGGAGCCTAAAGTCAATAGCAAGCTCCCAAAGCAAGATCAGATCTAAATATGGCAGAATTAATATTTCTGGAACAACATAATTGATTTCCCAATCTTAGCTTTGAATTGTCCATTGTGTACAAAATATACCTATTCAGGAAGATGCTTAATGTGTGCTTCACTTCAATACCGTGTTTTAATGCACTGCTGAGTAGGGATGGTTATCAGCTACTTCTGGACTTTAATTTTGGTGGGGTGTTTTTTGCTGGCTGTCTCTTCTGTAGCAGGCTAGTAAGTTTTCCCAGAACTCTGCTGGCTTCTTCAGTGATGTTCGTGCATAAGAAAGAGGCTTTGAGTATTGAATACTGTCATTTGGAGAAGTTTTTAATTCCAGTCCCACCCAAGTGTAAGGGAAAAAAAATCCAATATTTTTCCAAACGAAGAAGTTCCAAAATGGTTGTGATTATTTTTGCTGCAGTCATTTCTGGGAGAAATGCAGATAGAGCAAAAAGCAAAGTAAAAATAAAATGATTTATCAGTGTCTTAGCCTTGGCTTTAATTCGTGTCTTGAAAATGAAAGTTAGCAATGAGTCCAGTAACCAATGTTGCCTAGAATCTTTTTGCTTCTGTGATGCCAGAAAAATTGACATAACATTGACAATTATTCAGTTGTAAAATGATTAGCCTCGGATATGTGAGCATAGCAAATTGAACGGGAGACTTGCACCTGAATCTCACAGAAGATTTTGATTTTAAATTTCATACTGTGTATAACTTTTTCCTTGGGTGAAATCAAAGTTTTGGGTCCCACTTCTGCAACTTTAAAATTTACTCACAACATCTTAAAAACTGGAATTGATACAATTCTTCTTTTAAACACTAAATGTGAAATTCTGTATCCCTTTATCCATCTAAATGACAATTTTCTAGCTGTGTATCTGGGTGTTTGCCCTGCATCTGCACTGTGAATGTCCAAGCATAACTGTGCTCTCTAGGCTATGCACTGGCCAGGCATGTATGTGCATCCCTTGAGTCCCAGATTTTAAAACTCACAAAGTTAAGGGATGTTGAGGTCCCAGATTTTCATTTTAGTTCGTGTGGGTATAGAACAAAATCTGGTTGTGCTGTGAGAATTATGTATGGGTTTTTATAATCAGTATTCCAGTTTCACTGATAGTTTCTTGTTGTATTGTCTTTGTACTGAAGGTGTTGTGTATGACAGTCTAATGCTGAAGCACCAGTGCATGTGTGGCAACTATGCCAGTCACCCTGAGCATGCTGGAAGAATACAAAGCATCTGGTCAAGGTTGCAAGAAACTGGGCTGCTAAACAAGTGTGAGGTAATAAATAAAGATGAGATTGCTTCACTAATTTAAATAAACTGCAAATGAATATATCCTCAGTCCACATTTCTTGTATAACAATAAAACTTTGCCTTTGGAATGATGTTACCCTTGTTAGCATTATTACAGGGAATACATATTATGAATGCACATTTTTCACTCATGAAACAGGGGCTTTGAACAATTAAATTAATCTAACTGGAATTAGAACATGAAATCCAGGTATCAGTTGACACCTGCAAGAGAGAGATAGATAGAATTACAATCCTCCTAATATATTACTTTTTGTTTCTTCAAACAGCAAGCAATTTTGATTGTGCAACAGTTTAAAAACATTGCTTTATTTTAGTATTTTCCACCATATCTCTAATTGCATCTTTCACTGTGTCATGTTGCAGCATATAAAGAACATAAGAAAAATATAAAGTTTGTTCTCAGCCAAGGGTAAGATGGATATTGAGTAAAAAAACCAAGACGTGAATTTCACTTATCCAGAAAATATATGGGTTTTATTTGTTTCTATTCTTATTTCCTTTACCAAAATGAGTATTAAACCATAATCCATTAATCAAATGTGGCATCTAAGATTTTTGTCTAATTTAGATGCTGGAAAACATCATCTAAATTAGACAACCTTCACCATTTAAGGGTTTTGAATACATTCGACACCAGCAAAAGTTTATGGGAGTTTTGGGTGCTGATTGTTTCTACTAGAACAGGCCCTAGTAGAGATCAGTGCAGACTGTTTACTTAAATAAAGCCAACATATGTAAGTTCGGCAGGATCGAACCTTTTTCTATGCTCACATGCTGCATTTTTTGCATAACTCTGTGTTATTTTGTAATATTTTTTGAAAACCCAAATGAACTGACACTATAGGTCAATTCTTGAGGAAACACTAACTATTCACAACAATTTTCTGGTATGTATGAAGCCAAACACATACTATGAGGTAATATCAGCACTGTAAATGGATTTGTTGTATACACTAATCTAACTAGATGGCAGCACCCTAACAGGCTATGTTTTCTTTAGCTTGCATTTTTAAAAAATGTTTTAATAGATTTTCATTCAGCAGGAACTTTAAGAGCACGTGCAACTTCTAGCACATGACTAGTTCCATTGCCAGGAGCACACGCACAAGAAATAAGTTTAAGTTCAGTACACATTTAAGTGCTTTGCTAAATCAGGGCTTATTTACCTTGCTGACTCAGAATTGCAATGAGCAAAAATGAACAGAACCAAGATGCCATGTGAAATGGTATTTCAGTGTGAAATCAGTTGTGTGGAATCTGGGAAAGGCAACACGTACAATGTGGAATGTATTTGTTTTATAATTCAAGAGTGCAATAATTCCTGGAACCCAGGAAATTCAGAAAACTTATCTCACTACAAGAGCATATCCTGAAGATTTGTATTGCTCTATATATTATTGATAAAACTGAGCTGAGAATTCGGAATTGGATCACAACTATATATGGATGACCCTTAATTAATGTGATAATGATCTGTTCCCAAATTTTGGATCAGAGCCCTTCCAAGTTGTGATTCAGATCTGTATTTGAAAATGTACTGAAGAATGGAGCTGTTATATTATGTGAAACTACCATAAATAAAATGTAAAAAATAATTAGATATGTATCAAAAAAAGAAAAAGCATTTATAAACAGTACCACAGCAGTTACCATAATAATAAGATTGTCAAAAGTAGAAACATTATTATTATGTATATTGTTAAGAGTAGATTCTAGCAGCCTTGTCTTGAATTACTAACACTTTATTTCATGAATAATCCTGCTGACCTACTATAAATGTAAATAAGGGAAGAATTGGATCCTCAAACATTTTGTTGGTATGAATATATGTAAAGAATAGAAACATTATGTTTTTATTACTAATAATGGCTCCAAAAACTTTTCACATTTAATCTTTTACATTTCATCATTTACATTTAATTTACATTATCTCTAGTTATTTCCCAAACTAAAATGGAGGCTTATATGAGTTTGCAGCAAGAAAACAAAGATGCATGCAACTAATCGGGTCCAACTTTGAGTTTTAAGGAAAAGCATTTTGTTCAGGTGTTTGCAAGCTATGTTGGATGTGGCCTGCGGACAGGGGGCTTCAGTGGCATTCAGATATAGCCCCTCTTCCTTTTACCTGTACGGATGCTATCCCTGTCCTGTCACGGAGGCAAACAGCAGTGGTGGCTGTGTCCTAGTGTCTGCCCTTCTGGCTGCCCTTAATTTGGGGTGAGTCATTTCAGCCCATAGCTGGAAAAGGTTGCCTACCCCTGAATTTATGAAATCTTGATGAAGTTTTACAAATGGAAATTCAAATATTGTTTACATGTATCTTGAATTAAATGAAAGAAAATGTTCTCTTTAATTACCAATATTAACAAAATATTAGTGACTGCAGTGTGAAATTAGTCTTTTAAATGGAATCTGAGGGAATAAAATTTGAGTTGCCTTAGCTGGAGGATGCAGAGAAGTTTGCCCTGAACCTTTGCTATTTCTGACTGTTTGTCCTTCCCTTAGTGAAGCTTCATTAGCACTTACTTAACATTAAGAATGTGCTTATGTCTGTCACTGTTTAGCAAAGCATGTGCTTATATGATTTGCTGCCTCAGGGTTTACATTCATTTAAAACATTTTCATCTCCAGATGTAATGCATATGTATCTATGGTACTGGTTATTGTGCTCCATTATTTGAGAAAATATATTATAATCAGTACCTTAATTATAGGATTGCACAAAATTTACTTTAAAGAACATGAAGAAGGAAGCCAAACTGTATGACCTTTACTTCTTTATTTCCTAACTGCTGAATGCTTTGTTATGTGTACTTACTATTGCTTTACATAAAGATTTTTGCTGGTCATTCCTTTTTTTGGCAGAGAGAAGATAGAAAACAAATTTAATTATGTGGAACTATTGAGTTAGACTTAATCAAAATGCCCCTTTAAGGCCTGAAAGGACCTTATTAAGCATGCAAGATTTGAATATGTTCATGCTGCTGCTTTCCACCCTTGCTCTGCATGTGCCAACTCCCGAAAATAAAGCTTTGTACTTGCCTGCGAATGGTCTTGAGTGCATGCCCTGTGCTGCTTTTAGGCTGTTATGGATGCATTTGTGGGTGAGTACTCAACATGATATAGTTTAATTTTTAGATCAGACATTTAAGCTGTTCATAGGTAGGTTTCCAAGATTATTTTGTTTAATGAAGAAAGTGTTTCCTCCCCCTGCCCTCCTTTCCTTCACTTACTTTTTATTCTAAATGACCAGATCAATTTTCCATGAGCCAGAAAAGGAAAAAGAAAAAACTTCCTATTCAGTCCATAGCCAATGCTGGAAAATTTTAGTGTGAAAACAAGTTTTAGAAGGTTAGAAGATATCTCTATCTCTTTCAGATTCATTTTAAAAACCTAGCTTTCTTGTGCATATTGACAGTGCAGTGCTTCACTGTAGGTAATTTTCATACTCGAGTTGATGTTCACCTGAGTTAACTTTTTTAGCTAGAGTTAAGAATGGTCTTCAGGGCTGTGAAATATGAGCTATTGGGGACAGCTAACAGACAGCAAAATTGCAGAAGAAAGGATAGCTTGATAGTGCAAAATCAAACCATTAAAGGAGAAAGGGTCTTAAACACCTATAGAATGAAGAGTTTAGACGGAATCAAGATATATTATAATGAGCCATGAACTCATTTGACTCCATCACTGCTGCCTAAATAGAAAGGCTGCAGCTGCTTCCAGGGAGTTGGTTTTAAACCTTGGGTGGAGCAGGAATCACAGGGGGATGCAACTGCACCACTGAACTCTTCCCTGGATCCCCCCCACCCCACCACCTTCCTTAATATCATACACTTGCAGTCCATTTGTTCTGCTGCATTATTCTAGTACCCTAGTTTTTCCATCAACTTTATCATGGCATAGCTTTTCCATTGATGTTTATGCCTTTTATCATTACTATTTTACCAAGTTTTTCATAACTCCTGGGCCAGTGAGAATTACAAAGGGCATACGTCATATTTCAGCCTTTGAAAATATAACATGAGGAGGATAAATCTGTTCCCATCACCCCCTTAATCTTCCCCAAACAAACAAATGCGTATACATAAATGTATGTAAAGATATAGAAATGTATACAGTATGCTGTCTTCTATCTTGTACTCCATGAGGGCTAGAAACAGAAGGTTTTCATAATTGAAAAGATGTATCCTATAATGACTCAACATTCACTTTATATATAGACCTGATATATCCTGACATACTGGACCTAAAAATTATGACATTATTCTTAGTTGAACTTAAAATTACTATATTTAATTTACTTTGGGTAATTTTTAGATGTTTTAGATGTTTTATTTTTTTAACACTACTTATGTTTTCCCCTTTTCACAGAGTCTAGCAAGAAAATTGACTTCAGAGGCAAAAAGACATGACAACTAGAGTTGAACCCATCACTCCCCTTTATATCATACTCTGCCTATTGTCACAACTTGTATTATCAATGGTTTTCTTCCATGCATAATAATTAAAAAAACACTTTAATAGTCACAGACCACTTAATGTCAATAACATAAGTGATCTCAGCTGGATAAATTTACTGCTTAATATCACTATTATCAAATGATATTCCTCATTCAAATCAATTAGCATAAAATTACCAGTAAAGTGGTGTTTGAGGTAATGTTGAAGCTGTGATGGTCCAGGAATTACGTGAGAGGCAAGGACTTTTTTTAGATGATACTTATATTGGACCAACTGCATAGTTGGGATGCTTTTCATTTAAAAGCTTGTCTAACTTTATCCTAGCTTTACAGTTGATCCAATAAAAGTTAGCACCAAAAAAAATCCTTGCTTCTCACAATTATTGATAAATTAATTTTCTTCATCAAAGAGATAGGTATAAAGGTATACAACAGAAAAAAAATATATAGATTTTTATAATTGTAGGATACACTTGTCAGGTACTGGCTTAATGCCTGGGAATATAAGTACCATCAGAGTCTGAATGCAGCTTTAACACATAATTTATCTTGTAGATGCAATGTATAGGATCCGTTAGTTCTTACTCTGTAACAACATTTAGAGTGTACTTATGAAACTCTTGAAAAACATAAAAGGCTTAGGAAAAGGGTGAGTTACAGGTACAGTGCCACTGAAGAGGAGGTAGCTATAAGGACTTAAGCTGTCCTAAGTTTTCTGTTTAACAATATAGCCTTTCATCTTTCCAGTTAATCAGTCTATCATTTTTTTAACATGGTATAGTTTTTATGGTTTTACTTCACTTTTTATGGTTTGTATGAAGTAAATATCATGGTTGCACATTTCAGAAACTCACAAAAATACACCAAATAAGTCCAGGATAAATTCTTGTCCCTCCAAATTCAGGGTGGTGGTGCAACTGGCATATAAGTAAATACATTTAAGAAACACCTAGTGCCAAATACACACTAAAAAACAAAAACATTTCTGCTTCATTATTTGCCACCACCAGCTAAGTATAGGCATTCAAAAAAAAGCCCAAAACCCCATGGCAAAAGTGCTTGATCGCGCTTTACTCAAAGCGCTATAAGTTAGAGCACGTTCAAAGCAAACAGATGTTTGTTGTTTGTTGGGTGGCAGGGGCGGGGGGGGGGGAGGTTGTAGTGCCTGAAGCCAGCAGGTAGGAGGAGCTCTTGCACACCTCCCAGCATGTCCCACAGACTTCTCAGGCTGCTGGAGACTCCCCAGTGCAGTCAAATGGGCAAGCCATCCCTGACTGGCTGTCTAGCATGGGGGAGCAGTCCTCCCCTCCCCTGCTGCTCTGTCAGTGACAGGAATCAGAATCAGAGGGAAGTAGGGCTAGAAGGGACCTCTGGGCCTGGCTGGGGATGCCTGGGGGCCAGGACCTAGGCTGGGGAGCCTGTCTGTCAAGTGGTGGTAGGGACAGGCTGGGCACTAGCATCACTCGGGAACCATGAATAGGGGCTTAGTGTGCATGCCTTGTCTGGATCTGCCATAGATCAGGAGGAGAGGGGTGCAGGGCAGGATCATTCTGGGCCAGGCTGGAGACACACGCATGTGCACACGCATACACAGAAACATGCATGCACATGCACATACACAGGTACATGTATGCACTGCAGAGAGCCAGGTGGGGTGGCTGTGTGAGGCTGTGCCACTTTTTGCTGTGCCAGGAGCTCTGAAGGGGGGGCGGTGGTGGAAAAGGAACTCCCCTGGCCTGGCCTGGTCCCCACCAAGACCCAAGTTGGGAAGTTGGGATGGGGGGAGGGGGGCACCCAGCAGGGAGGCTCCTTTTTCACCCCCTCCCCTCTTCTGCTAGAGTCCCCAGCACTGCAAATAGCGGTGCAGCACTGCAGCTTCTGGCTGGGGGAAGAGAGCCCCTCTGGCCAGAATATGGCATTGGGGCGGCTGTGTGGACAGAAACTCCCCTTCCCTCTCCCCCCTGCCTGGGGAGAAATGCCCAAAAGTGACTCACAGCTGGCCGGAGGGATGACACGGGGCTGGGTTGAGTGGCTGTCATTGCCTCAGGTTGATGAGAGCTGAGGGGGTGGGGCCGGTCTAGCGCTCCAACAGAGCAGACAAGCTCTGCCTGAAGCGAGCATGCCGCCCTGCAAGGGACCCTTTGGATGCCAGTGAATGCAACCCAGCTTAATGCCCAATGGGATATGGCACAGATGTTCAAAAAGCACTTCAGTCTAATAGCACATCCATCCAGGGTTAACTTAGAACGTGATCCACCATTTTTAAAGCACTGAACTATGAACATCTGCTTTATTTAGGCGATGAAGTGTTTTCTGCATGCTTGTAGGGTGATAGATATAACATGTGTACTTAGCCACCCATGCTGCAACCCTGGTTATTGTCAACTTCACTTAATATTACACCTGCACACGGGCATTTGATGCCCAAAGGTTGTCTAACAGCTCCCTCAACTACAAATGTAGTCCAGTAAAAGATATCACAAAAAAATCCTTGCCTCTCATATACTTCCTGGTCCACCAGAGCTACAGTAACACTCCAGCTTTAGTATCACAGGCTTTGGTTAGTCTTTACATTAGTTTGATTGCAATAGCATTTTTTTAAACCTAACCCTCTTAAATATTTCTTAAATAATTTTGATGTAATCTATGTGACCTACAGTGAAAAGGATTTACAAGAAGTTATTTGAGATGACATTCCTAGTGCTACACATGTGGATCTTTGCCACACAAAAATGACACAACCCTTCCAAGCTTATTCTGATAATATATTTATACCTTGGCGTAGCTTTCTTACTCTCTCTTTTTTGCCCAATATTATTAGAAAAATATGTATTTTAGCTGACCTAAGATGGTCCATCTTTCCGTTGTTCATTCCATGAAAAAGGGTGCATATGTGCCCGTGTGCACATCAGTGCAGGCCATGAAGCAATTAGTTAGAAACATATACACTTCTTAGGGTGAATAGATGAATGACCAAATGTCACCTCACTTGTGAAGAAAAATACTTTATCTGACCCAGAAGAACAATTATATTTTATTGACTTCATGAAGTAACATAATATGCTGATTTTGATTGTGCAATTGTATGTCAAAAGGATATGAAAGCACTTCAGAAAATTTTCATGTGAGACTGGGAGAGGCCTGGAGAAATCATAGTTGAAAAAAGGGTTTATTAAGTCATTTAATCCATGGTTCATTCCCTAAAGTGTATTTTCCATTGCTGTATCCAGTCAAGGTTTAAATGATGCAAAAATAGGGCTTCCACCATTTCCATTGGGAAGCTACTTCACAACCCAGTGGATCCAACTGTTTTGACATTTTTCCTGATTATTCAGAAATAATTGCCACTGCTTAGCTCAATATAAATTGTGCCTAGACAATTCCTTTTCTCCCACAGTAGATAATCTCTTTAAAAATATGTAATTATTTAATTTGTGTCTTGGAAAAGTGAAAGACTTGGTGCTTTGTGGTCTAAATGAAATGATATAAAATAAATGCTAGAAATGTATCTCTTGGGGGGAGAAACTGAATAGAAATTCTCCAAAAGAAGAGAAATACCCTGTACCCTGGTGTAACTCAAAAAGTAACTAAAAAAAATGACACAATGAGGCTTTTGGGAAGAGAACTTTGTTAACAATAACATGGACTATGCATAAAGAAAAATAAAATTCACTTCTTGCTGCTACAGCTGAATGGGCTGTGCAGTAACCGGTATACAAGCAGTAAATAGTTATGTCACCGCAGTAAGCAGACACAATTCTAAATACATATAAGGAACATATCTTTTGAGTAAGCAGGTGTCATTTATACTGGTGTTTTTCTTTCCCTATTTTGTTTAACATACTACACTTTAATGGAGTTAGAAATAAAAATCCTTGACTTTTAACAACACTGCAGAGGGAAGGTTAAAGACTGGTGAAGTAAAGAGTCAAACTCCATTTACAATAGGTAAGGAAATAATAAGAGGGGGCAAAATGAATCTGGATTGCTGGCAGAATGAACCTTTAATGTAAGAGAAAAGAATACAGTAGGAGCTTGCTTGAAATGTATTCTTGCTATGTATTAACAATGTGTATTGTTAATGTATTACTTTTATTTCTCCTACCCACCAAGAGTAAATGGTGGGTAATAGCACTGACAAAACACACTGATCCTTATTTTAAAACTCATCTGCTGCTTACAGGCGTGACTAAACTGTCGTCTTAAGAGGTGAGAATTTTTAGGGGGCCTGAGTACAATAAAACATACTTTTGTTTCCTACCTTTTAATGGAGTCTATTAAGAAAAAGGGAACCTTTTTCTGGTATGTGAAACACTGTATCATGCTAACTATAAGTTAAGATTTAGCCAAAGCATTTATGATAAACTTAATATGCATTTGTTTCTCATATAGTATTACTTTAATAAACAAATCAGTGTCACATTCCTGCATGACGCAATTTCAGCCCATTATTAATCATACTAAATGTTATTTCGGACCTTTACTTTTCTCCCCTAAATATTGTCAGTGGAATATTGTAGGCCTCTGCTGTTTTCTTTCAGCGCATTCGAGGTCGAAAAGCCAGTCTGGAGGAAATACAGCTGGTTCACTCTGAACATCATTCACTGCTGTATGGCACCAGCCCTCTGAACAGACAGAAGCTGGACCCCAGGAAACTCCTAGGTCTGTACAGGCCTCTCTATTCTACTGAGAACAGCACATTCCAGCACTGTCATTAGTCATAGCTGGTGTCAGTTTAAAATACTTGGCAAGCAGTGTGACAAAAAATCACTTTTTCCAAATGCATTGCAATGTGGAATGAGAATCTTGCAATAGAAGCCAAATATAGATTAGTAAAATGCACAGGCTGGAAAACAGCAATAGACATTTCCCCACATTTGCTTCTAAATCATCTAAGTGTTAACCCATTAATGTTATCCATTGCTCACCAGAAATCAGAGCAATGGCAATTTGGAATGCAATTGATCTTCTATATCCTTGTGTCATTCAATTAAAAAATATGAGATAAAAATACATTTGTCAGAATTGCTCTTCTGTTATTTTAATTTATTTTATATATTTTAAACATTTTTTCAGCCACATTGGGTGTAAATCACACTGAATTTTATGTTTATAGCTGTTCACTGTATGGTCTATGGTATGCTTTTAAAAATGATAAATATTCTATTTAAAATGCTTTTATAGATAGATTAGAAACAATCCAGCATCACTGCCACATGAAATGTCACAAAAGTAATGTTGAGATGCATGGTCAATGCTTGACATGCTTTTATAAGATGAGTTCTAGGGTTAGATACATTGCTTTGTGCCCCAGTTATCCAAGTATCTTGACAAACCAACAACAGTTAATATGAGAAGAAATACTCTCAGAAATTTTGGGGCTACATAATACCCCTTTGATTAAAATCTTACACTGTGTATCCCAAAATATTAGGTGTCACGCTATACATTAGACTTTTATTTCACTTGGCACAAAACACTGAGCTTTGACTATATAATGAAAAAACACCTTTTTTCAGATATAGTAACTACTGTTATCACTGTGCTTAAGTGTCTCTCTGATCTGCAATGCAAGCTGATGTTAATGATTTTTTTTCTGAGGTAGAGCACTAGTTCTGCTGTGAGATACCATCAAGATAAAAGGAAATCAGATTGATTGCAGTTTTTTATATCACTTCTTATGTTTTATTAAGCAAGCTCTTTGGGATGTCAAAGGTCAAGACTACTTACAATTTGGTAGAGCTGATTAGGAAATAGAATTTCCTTCTACAGGAAATTCCAATATTACAATTAATTGAAATATGAAATTGAAAAATCGATATGAAAAATCTTGAAAATCTGAAAATTTTGATTTTGGAAGATATTTGTCAAAATGGTACATTTTGATTATGTTTAAGTATTTCATTTGGACTGTATTATTTTGATTTATTTAATCACTTCTACTATTAAGTATACCCTGTAATACTATAGAAATATTGTTATCCCTTTTTAACCTAAGGACTTAACAAAATTTTAGGTGCTGCTCATTGTTTTGGTTACAAAGAAACTTAGTTTACAAAGCCAGGTATCTTTTATGTAATCCTGCATATTTACAAAGAATGCTTAAAGTTTAATTTTTTTTACCATAAGAGGAATTTAAAAAGACAGTTTCTTTGCTCATAGTTACAAGTCTCTTGCAACCAACACGTAGAATTTTTCATCAGCATCATGCTCCCAGTGTTGGCTCTAGCTGTGCCCCTTAGCTTTATGTCTCGCTCTATGTTTTTGTGATTTCTTTCACACATATGCACATTTTTGCATGCACATGCCCCTCCTCCTTTAAAACAATAGAGAGTGAAGTGTCTTTGGCACAGGTGCTTTGGTTCTGGGTGGTAATTTGTATATGTTTTGCCTGGAAATTCCTGTTGCTTTAGGATTCTGGCTCTGTAAAGAAGCTTAACTTTTTTTTTTTTTTTAACATTTTCTTGGAAGCATTTCAATAAGATTAAATCTAACCCATAGCAGCATAATACTACAATTAATATTTGAATATAATGTTAAAATGTAGCAAATCAAAATGATAAAATCAAAAGAGAATGTTTCCCATTGAAAATTTCATCAAAATCTACAACTTTCTATTTTTTTTTAATTCGTTCAAAAAGTATTGGCGGGATGTCTTAATTAAAAGGAAAGGAAATGGTGACAAAAATCAATCCCCCTCTGGTTCCCCAACTTGCATGTGTGCACGCACACGTACACTCCCCCCACTCTCCTGTGGTATGAGGGAAGCACAGTATACAGCTGGCAGAATGGAAACCACACATATTCCATGAGATTTTGTTGCATATAAAAAATAATATACTCAACCCTTTCTGTGTAGCTTAAAAAAACAAAAACAAAAATAAACAAAAAGCCCAGGAAAGACTGAAAAATTGAATAGTGGAAATAGGATAAATGTAGAGCCAGAAATGTAGTCCTTGGTAAGAAAGGCATATTTTACAAGTTACACACTGTGAGGCCCTGATTCAGGACAACTTCTGTGTTCAAGAAGGTTGCTTAACTGTTTTAAGTCCCATTGAAGTCCTTAGAATGTAAGCACATGGTTATAATTAAGTATATGCTTAAATGTTTTTCTGAAGAGGTTGACATAGGCATATATTTATTTTTTCCCTAAATCAGCGCCTACCAGCTCAGTTATTACAAATGACTGTTTAATAATTATGCAACTTTTTATGCTGTACAAAACTTACTCTTTGGATTACTCATATTTCACTATACTGTGCTAAACAACACGCCATGTTGCATTACATCTGTATGTGATGCAAGTTAATACAGAGGACGATGTGTCACATTACATTATGGTTTAATATCACAGGATATAACATTTCAAACCTCTTTGAATAAGCAGAGAAGTAGCACAAGTTATTTCCAGAGAGGTTCTGCAAATTCTGTTTGATTTTTCCCTCCTCTCTGTCATAAGAGAATGTAAAAAGCAAGTTTCTAATGATCACAATTTGTAAATGTGAAAACTATGCTGTCAGCACATCTCAGCCACTAATGCTGTATTTTAATGTGGAACCAGAAGGTACCTTCATATGATGAATACTCAGTGCATTACAGTTTCAGTACAGCTGTAAAGTGATTGCTTAGCACAATTGTCTTCAATCAGTAAATAACTGAAACTGGGAAAGAATTAGGCCCCTAAACCTCTCTTGTTTTCTGCTAACTTGCATGCAACTCATCTTTCCCCAAAGGCATGTTTTTGCCACTGCTTCCTTCATTTACCAAACCCTCAATTCTGCATCATGCATCACAAAGATGGACTGCCATATGCATGAGGATTCCCCCTAACAGTTGGGTGTTTGCTGTCTAGACACTTAATTTGTATCACCATCTTCCCCTTTCTTTGTGTTTGTCATTTCAGAAAAGAGAACCTTTGTGATTCTCCTACTGTAGCACTCCTTTATTTGTGCCTCATTTTTTTTTTATCCAAGAGTAATAGACCACTCATAGCATATTACCCATGCCTTATGCTACCGGTCATTTTCTTCAGGTGTCTGAATTTTAACCATGCCAACCCTGTCCTGATACTAGGCTGAGGAATTTATTATACACTTTTTACTCTCCTCCCACCATAATTGGAACGTTATAGTCCTTTTCTATTACTGATACATTCAGTGGAAGAAATATGTCATAGCGAGTCATCAGTTTCTTTTGGAGTATCATCTATAAGGACCTCTTGAACTGCCTGATTTTGAAAAATTTTACAGCCGTTTTGGGTCTTTTCATCAAGAGCACTGGCGATCTTTACATTGCTATGATACTACTTGGGTAATGGTCCCACTTGTTGGAAAAGCCTTTCCATACAGGGTTTTTTTTTTCTATGAGAGCTTGATTTCTTTTCCTGTTTTCTTACCACACAATTATCTACTTCTCTGATGGTTGTGCAATAGAGAATGCATGTTTTGCTAAACTTTGCAATGTGTTGAAAAGTTTTTGTGCTGCTTTTTCTCCTGTGTCACTAGTTCAGTGTTGAATACTATCTGCTGATGGAGTTCTGTCTTGCCTCACCATCTGTCTTTTATGTCTTTTTCTATGCATAACTAGCACAGCCTCATGGACACATCTGAGAATTCATTTCCCCCCTTATGTCCCATCTGTTTGCCACTGCATTTAAAAAAAATGTTTTCAGTATGTCATCTTTTATCTCATGCTCCAGTGTATTTAGTCATGAACTCTTCCTCCCATTTTAATGATATCTGATTTTATTTTTAGTTGCATCATTTTCATTTATTTCCCAGGCATTACTATCTGGAAAATGGCATGTTCACTAGGCATTGATTTTGCATAGCAAGAGAGCCAGTGACCTCTTTCTGATCCCCTCCCTGTCATGCCTTTAATTCCTCTACCCAAACACCTGGATATAGAGTGACTTGGGGCACAAAAAGATTCTACCCACCCACTGTACCTGTGGGACTCTTGCATAGTCCTCTAGGAGGCTTTCTTTAGCTTCTCACGCCAGTGTGGTTTCCACATTTTGTGACCAGATCAACGTAAACTATTCTATTAAATGGAAATAGCTGCAAATTCAGTCTGTCTTGGGATTTCACTGTAAGGCACTTTCTTCATCTCAGACTTTCTGGTCTGATTTCTCAGTGCAAAAAGATTGTGATGGCTTGTAATCTTCTTTATACACTTCATTTATACCACTTAAGTATGAGTAACTCTCACACATTCCTCTTCCTCAGAGTAGGTTGTTACTCCCAAGCAACTTGATTGATATCCTTTGTAGCATTTCCTCCATATGGTAAAGTTACAAAACTAGTTCAGTGGTATGATGGGAGAAATCTCTATTCTTTTGCATGACTGCTGTAGGATCAATCATCTTATAAACTCCAACACTAAACGGGTCAAACCTGGACATTCCCATCCAGTTTTAATAGATCTTATTAAGGCAAACACGTGGTTCACTAGTTTTAAAAATGAATATAGGACTGAATAAAAACTGGGTAACAATTCATTTTCCTATTTTTGTATATTGAATAAATTAAAGAATAAATTGGACACATTTTGTATAAAATATGTTTTATAAAGTTTTATTAGTTTATCAATGCTATCAGTTCATACAGTACTGATAAAATATGCAGATACTTATATTTGTTATAGGTACTTAAAATAATCATGTAGAAATCTGTAAAGCAGGTGGTAAACTACTAGTAAAGTAGTAGGAAAGAGGTAAACCAAGAGAAGAAAACACTTTACATATTCAAGGAGAAAAAGGATGTTTTTTTAAAAAAAATCAAAAGTTAGACACCCTTCTACAGATGTGGGACAAAAACAAACAAGCTGCACTTTATTGGAAGAGACAGCACATTAGTTCAACCCAGCTCTGTCATGTCTGTATAGATTGGGAGCTTCAGCGGGACTTTTTGGCTCTTTTATCTAAAGCTGATTCAAACAGCTAGTAAATAAAAGCACCAAAAAAGCCACACTGAAGTGCTTGATCTATACAGATGCCGCAGAGCTGGGTCCAACTAACACAATGCCTCTTCTGGGCATGGGCTGGGCTGGGTGCAGGGGTGTGCCAAGTTTAAAGTGCTGTTTTTTGCCGGGGGGGAGGGGGGTGAGTGGGGTATGTTTGTTAGCAGTAGAATCAACTCATGAATTAAGAATGAAGATTTCTTAACACTTGTGGGCTCTTTTGAAAATAAGTGTTTCAAAATTTAAACCCACAGTCCAAAGACTGACTTGCTACCTTCAGCTAATACATTTTTATTCTAAAATTATGGTATTTTTGTTTATTAGTTAGCGAGATGAATAAGTTAGGATTGAATTAATGATTTTTCTTTATGCTCATTGTTGTCTTTTCTTTTTAACATATAGGCAACGTGTCTCAAAAGCTCTTTTCATTGTTGCCTTGCGGGGGACTTGGGGTAAGTAGAGGCTGTCTGTGTAATTTGGGTAGTGTAACAAGAATTTATTAATTCATTCTTTCTTTACTCTTGTGTTTACCAGGCGATATGCATCAGGAGTTAATAAACAGTAGCACAAATTAGAAAAGGCTTGGGTCTTATTGCTTTTGTGAGCTTTTCTCAAGATACGGTGTCCAATGATACATTCTTATTCTTAGAGTGCAATATCACTGGAGAAATTTTTCCCTGAAAATGTGTGAGACTTTTTAATTTCTCTACATATTGTTTTTCCTTTGTATAAATTAATTGGTTTTTATAGGAAAGTAATGCGATAATGAGGGTGGATGTACTTTAAAAGAATAGAGTTTGGATGTGAAAGACACCTGATAAAGTTGTTATAGCCCTGAATTCCACAGGAAAAAGTAATAATAAAGCGCACATACGTCAGTGGGGTTGATTAGTAACTGCTGAGGCATGATTTGGATTAATGTAATATTATTAAATTAGCATTTTGACCAAAATTTTTAATACCAGATCTTAGAAACCATTTATGCTGATATGCTGACACATTTGAGTATCAAAATAGTTCTATTAGCCAGTAGGTTGAAATTCCTCAGGGAAATGCTGTTGAAATGTTAAGAGAAGAATTGCTCAAAATTCCTGATGCCTACCCCCTGCCCCAAAAGAGAACATTTTTATTAACACTTGAAAAACCTTCTTCTCTTAGTCTTCTCTTATTTACCAGTGAAGGTGAGAAATGGTTTTCCACCACAGCTACCCAACTCTTTGTGTCCCAAATGGAACGATTAACAATCGCTGTCAGTATTATCAAGGTGTAATCCAGATAGTATTAGCAATTGATATGCTGGCTGTGTTGCAAATTTGTTTTAGCTCTCTTTCACCATTTTTATGTTCAGGAGCAAAACCACAGTCTCCAGAGTGCAATTGGAGCTACAGGCTAACTTCCAGTGCAATCCTATAGGTTTGCTTTTGCTCTGCTGAAACCTGCCAACATATTTGATTCACTTTTGTTCCCCACATAGGACAGTTTTCATACCACCCTAATCTTTGTTGCGGGATTTTCTTATTATGTGATAATGCCATGAAGCATGAATCTGACAAAAAGCATATTCAGGTTACAGGACATTAAAAAATTCAACCGTTTTTCTTTTCAGTTATTATTATTTCTAAATATTTCGCCAATGGGAATTGAAGGGCAGAAACTCAGGTAGTACAGATCACTGTGACTCCATTACTTACAATAGATTAACAACAGCTGAGGATCTGGTGCAAAAAAAACAAGCAAGAAATGAGTAAAGACCACAGGAATTGCTGTCCCCTTATGTGGGTACAGAGAAATTGGCATAAAGTACTTAATATCCTTAATTACATATGAATACTGGAAAGTAGTAAAGAGGACCGTGTCCTCATATTCTTTTTGAGGGTACAATTTTGGAAGATGTTTCTTTTAGGAAATAGAACATGAAGACAATTAGTTGTGTCAAAAGAGAAATTGTTGAAGAGAACAATGGGCTTTGAAATGCTTCTGTAAATAAGAGAAGCATAATGTTGTGCTCTGAATTTACAGCTAATACAATTAAGGAAATGCTCATCATACCTTTGTTTTTCAAAATGTTGAGAGGAATCTGCATTTTGTCAGGCATTTTATGTTTAAGAATCACACAAACTGAAATATATGTTGCAGCGTCAGATCCTGTTTTCTGTTCCACCAGTTAGTTTGCCTCTTGATGTTTGTTTATTTTCATGCTTGCTTTGGGATTCTCTTAAAAGAATAGGGTTTATGACCTTTTCCAAGGTAAATAGTTGAGCTTCAGAGCCTTCTTTTGTCTGAATTTACTTGTCTGTTAGTTTAAATGAGCTCTGGAACAGGGAACTGCTTCAAGCTGAGTAGAAGGCATTCCTCCATTTACTTTCTATTTTAAGGGTGGGATAAAGAAGAATCATTGCTATTTGATAGCGTTCAGGATAATAATGGGTATAAAGCAACAAGCAGCCTAAAGCAGTAAGCTCAGGACAGTGTTTGCATGACAGCGCTATGTGTGGGGATCGACACATTTTCTCATTTGCTGGTCAGAAGATCATCTTTGTTTTCTTTGTTTCTTTGTGTGGTAGAGAGATACAGGCCTGTGCTAGAGAAGACAATGGGAAAGTATATTTTAAAATACTCCCATTCTTTAAGAAGACCTTATGAGAGTTGTCTGCTTCTTTGGGGAGATAATAAATAATAAGAAATTGCTTGGAAATGGAAGTATGTAGGGCCAGATAATCAGCTACTGTAAATTGGCATCACTCCCTTAATACCAATCTAAGAACCAATCCAAAAAAAAAAACCAAGAAGAAGAAAAAAAAAGACCTGAGGAAGGTTGGGGTTACCAAAAAGTAGGTACCTAAGTCTGTAATCATAATCTTGAAATGTCTCCTCAAATGCAATCTAACCCTGGGGATGTGAAAACTCCATTGATACCTATCTCACCCCTAAAGCCCACAAATTAGGTATTACCCTGCATAAATCCCCTGAGAGGCATCACCCATTAGGTGTTCTCACATGCCTAATGCATAATTACATACATATGAAATCCAGACCTACCAAATTAGGCCCCATGCAAAATACATTGGGAGTGACTGCTTTCTGTTGGACACATCTCTCTGTCGTTACCCCCCACCTCCGACAGTAGCCTTGTGGTTGAAATGTTGACAAAGGATACTGAGATTCAGGTTCAATTCCCTCCTCTGCTAGAAATGATTCATACCTGCATTTTCCAGCTCCCAACAGAATGCCGTAACCTTCAAACTAATGTTTGTGCTGCATTTTGCAGGGAATATACTCCACTTCTTGTGCTGGAGCTAGGCCTTTGTGCAAGCAAGAATTCTTTGGCCTAGAAAATACAGTAGGGGAACCTCTGTAGACTAGTAGTTAGGGTAGTTACTTTGGGAACCAAAACTCTTGGTTCCAGTACTTGCTCCAGGGACTATTTAGGTATTTTACATTCAGCATCAGCAGCAGCAATCCCTAGCAGTCAAGGATGATCATCTTCCATGATTGCTTTGTCTGTGGGTCCAAAGATGGCTGACAAAGCCAATCTTGGATCAGTAGGTTCTACTGCAACTCAGCACATGTTTTTGTGAGAGATGGGTGGCTCAGGATTCTTGATTCAGTCCACGAAATACTGTTTCTGCTGCTCCCACTTTTCCATCTCTTGTTGTCATCATGAGGTTTCAAAATACTGAGATCCTTGCAGCAGACTCTTCCTCCATTTGGGGTGGTCCTGGGCTATCATCTCCCATGAGTTGATGTCGATGCTGCATTTTTTTTTAAGTTGGCCTTGAGGATGTCCTTGAAGTGCTTTCTTGGCCATCCTCTGGAGTGTGTGCCTCTACTGAACTGGGAGAATAAATTTTTTTTCAGGAGTCTGCAGTCAGATATCCAGACAATGTGACTGCCCTAGCAACGTTGATGTTGGATGATCATTCACCTTGATGCTTGTGGTGTTTGCTTGTGAGAGGATGCTAATGTTGGTGCATCTATCTTTCTACTGGATTCCAAGGATCTTCCACGGGCAGTGTTGATGGTACTTCTCCAGAGACTTGAGAAATGTCTTCTATATGTTAAGGTGACTTCTGTACCTGGTTTCAGCTCTGTACAGTAAGGTCAGGATCACAAATGCTTGATAAACTATGAGCTTGGTTTCAAATCTGATGTTGAAATCTTTGAACACAGATTTCCTCAGGCATCCAAAGGCTGCACTTCCACATCTGAGGTGATGTTGGATTTTTTTATCAATGTCAGCATTCTGCAAGAGATGGCTTCTGACAAATAAGTAGTTGCAGGCTAAGCAGCAATGGCAGCACCACCAGGATGTGGTGGGGACAGCAGATGGCAATGCTCTAACTCCTGAAAAGCCACGTATATCCTCTGACAGTGCTGTGACATAGTGAGTACAGGTTGACACTATAATAAGCCTGTCCAGTTTCCAGCCATGGGTCTACAAGTCCTCAGTGGTGGAGCAGGTGGAAGAAGATGTTAGAATCTCAATGGCTGGGAAGGTAGATGAAGGCTGCAGTGGAACGAGATCTCCAGTTGGCTTGGCCTCTTTGCCACTGGATCACAGTCCTGTTCTGTCAAGAACCATGTAGAAGCTGATGTGCAGCAGCTTCTCCATGTTAAAATTTTTTTTTTTTTAAATTACATTAAAAAGCCATTGGATAAAACATATAAACATTCTTGGAGTCCTGTTCCCCCTTACTCTATCTCACTAGCCCAATGAACCTTGTATTATTTTATGCATATTGGCAGAACATTAACAGGAAGGGCAGACAGTGCCCTGCCCTGCACTGTTATATATCCAGATAGTTGGGTATTCTGTTCTGACAACTGTAGCTGTGAGCATGAATTATATTGGGCAGGGAATGAAATTAAACCTAATTCATCTTGGGCAAGTGCTCTAACCACAAAGTTTTTTTTATATAGGAATCACTTCATTCTGCTGCCCCCTAGTTTAAAACAGAGGGGTGATTCTTGGTTGCTTTTTGAAATAAGATTCAGGACTCTGGACCCCAAGAGAAGAGAGGTGCTTCTGCAAAGTACTGTAAGAACTAAACTCTGGAGAAGAACAAGATCCAGGACACATTGCAGTCCTCAGTACTTCTTGTTGGATAACTTGAGGAGGCTCCCAACTGAGAACACTGCTTGCTTTGAATCCCATTTTGAGGCATCCAATTTTACCCATGCACCATTGGGGAGTCGAGATGCCTTGCCTAACATGGGGTTTTGGTTTCCAGTCCAGATCAGAGATACCTAAAAGTTAGGCATTTCACCAGTGTTGTGCTACCTTAATCCCTTTTAGTATCTAAGGCCATGTGTAGATGAAACAAGGGGTGTGTGCACTACACTTTAAAATGGGCTAAATGCTTTTGCACTGCTTTAATGGTGTTGGTGTTTGCATGCCTTGGCAGTGTATTGCATGTTAATTCCAGTGCATTAATTCTAGCCATAGGAAATTTGGCAGCATAATGCGCCTTAAATGACTTGGGGCGCAGCAAACTAAAACTCCTTTGCTGAGGAGTTTTAGTTTGTTGTGCCTACAGCTGTGGAGCGAAGCACCAGGCTCTGTGCAGCTCCGTGGCTCTGCAGGAAGCCCTGCAGGCAGCCTGGCAGCAGCTTGGGAAGGCAGGTTCCACCCAAGAAAAGCAGCAAGCCTGATTTTCCCCCCCCCCCCCTCTGTCACCCCCCTGAGCCTGCCTGCCTGCCTGAGCTGCGCGGGGGCTCGGTGCTTCTCTCCATGGCTGCGGTGCCTCCTGGGACTGCCTGAGCTGGGTGCCTGCAAGCGGGTGCCGCCTGAGGGGAGGGGGCACCACTGCCATGAAGGGAAGCACCAGCCCCACCACAGCCCAGGGACCGCTCTACCCACTGGCAGCTTGCCCTCCCCTCCCCACCAGAGAGGCAGGTAAGTCAGCAGGGCATGTGCATGACATGGGGGTTTAAACGGCCCTAAATTGAAGCGGTGTTTTTAAAAACCCACTGCTTCAATGTAGGGCCCCTGATTTAACTACACACGCCCTATCTCTTAACTCCTTGTGCAGTGCTACAAAACATGGAGCAAGTTTAGTCATTCAAAATGTATTATAAACAATAGTATTATTTTATGGGTTTTTATTTTCTTTCAGGAACTATTATTATTTGAATATAGACAGGTTTCTTTACATTTTTTTCTGGGGGTTTTTTGTGTATATTTATACAACAATACGACAAACCAGTTTTTAGGGGAGTGGGGCAGAGAATGGTAAAATATAGAGTTTATTGTTTATTGCCTTGTCCCATGTTTGTAATCAAGGTGCCCCTCTTTGCAAAGAATGATGCAAGGGAATATGCATAACTTTTTATGATCTGGGTCTTAGTACTCATCTTTGTTATAGAAAATGTTTGTGTTGTCTTTTGCAGTAAAACATGTTCTTTTGGTGAATGGATTATTGTAGTTATTAACAAAGAGGGACTTGTCAGATTTGTTTCTGCTTCTAGTTTGTGTTTTTCTTTTCTGATTTTGCTTTTTTCATATTGATTGATAACAGTAATGTTTTCATGTGTATAGAGTGCTGCTTTGAACTATCACAATCCTTTAGATATAATTTGGAAATGAGCCACGCAAGTAAGTGTTATTGCTGTATTTGGTTTTGTGGGTCACTATAGTCTCTTAAGACAGTTAAATGATTTGCTTCTTTTACCTTTAAAAAAATTAAGGCATCATTTTAGCTCTTGATTGCGTGGGTGATCTTTCTCTTCTGTTGATATGTACCATACTGTATCATGTAGGAAATACGCAATGATTTTGTGATGTGTAAAGTTTTATTGCTTCCATTATTTACAAGGAATCACACAGAAGGCCACTGCTACCTTTATAACTGCTATATCATTATTGTTATTTTGTGTACTATAGTAGGTCCCAGAGACCCATCCAACACCAAGAAGACTTTTCTGAGAGGTGTCATGTACAAGTATATTGAGGAACAGCTTCTGACTAAAGCTCTTATAATCTAAACAAGATGCCAGCATAATTAATAAAGCATACATATTCTGTGACCCTCACTCATGGTTGTCCTTTTTCACCAGTCCAAATTAAGTGTCATGATATTATTCTGACCTTTTAAGCATTGTACATTCTCTTTGTTTTCACTTCTCAGCAGCAAAATGGCTGTACTAGGGACAGGTTAGTAGTGATTTGGACTCTAAATCAGCTAAATATTTTTCATGAAAAAAACCAGCAATCCTAACGTATTTTACAAAGTTTTATAAGAAACCATATAGGCAATAAATCTATCCCTTTGCCTGTAAAGATGGGCTGTCTAATTCTTTGAGCCAGACAGTGCAGGTCTCACTGGGAGATATAAATGTTGACTAATTCTAACCCTTTAAAACTGGCTGAAATTAGAGGGGGGGGGGGGTGTTTTTTTCCAATTTTGTATCTTAGGATTTTCAAGGACAAATAGTTTCAAAGTGTAGGAAGATTGGGACTCTACCTCTTTCTACTGATGCTCCTAATTCTTTCTATGGACCTGATATTCCTGTAGGATTTAGTATTATCAATCCCATATTTCATGCTATTTTAGTTTGGGAGGTGGTGGGGGGTGGAAGGGAAATTCCACATGTTGGAGAAAGAGATAAAACCTGTTTTAAGACTAGCAGTTTTAATAATGACTGATGGTTCTTGGAAACTGCTCACAGTTTTGGAATGTTACAAGTAGTGGAGGGATGATGAGCAGAGTACAGGTGAGAGGGCCAGAAGAGGACGCTAAGTACAACTCTGTTGATTGCCAAGATAGGTTGTTATATGGTTATAGCCACCAGAGAAGTGACTGATCATTTGATTAACTTGTCCATTACAGCCACTCCCTCTGAGGTGCATTATGAAATTGTCAATTAAGGGAAGCAGAGAGTGTAGTTTAATATAGGTAAGTTTCCTCTCCTGTTCTTTGGTATGTCAGTAAAAGTAGTGATTGTTTTCTTGCCTGTTTGACCTGCTGCTGTGTGAAGAAATCTTGAAATCATTTCTCAGCCATATTTTTTTTTGTCTAGTTGATAGGCAAAAAACCCACAAAAGCAAGGAAGAGCAGGCTTTTATGATAATGTCATCATCAGCTTCCAGCTTCAAAAGCTTCTGCGGCTTTTCAGTTGTCATTTATAACTTGGAACTGAACCGACCCATAATTCCCTTGATATGTTTAGAGAAATTGATAACAGACCACTTCTTTTATGGCTCAGAGGAGGCAACTCCAATCACATCACTATTGGCAGTCAATATTATTTTCTGACATGGTTGTAAAAGTATAAAGGG
Source organism: Alligator mississippiensis (assembly GCF_030867095.1). Classification (NCBI taxonomy): domain Eukaryota; kingdom Metazoa; phylum Chordata; order Crocodylia; family Alligatoridae; genus Alligator; species Alligator mississippiensis. The sequence goes on along the minus strand of NC_081828.1, from coordinate 162,090,001 downwards.
GGCTTATGGCATTTGTTTAGATGAGGAATGGGCTCTCAAGCTGTGCTGGGGTTTATGGGTCCAGATTAGTGAGAAGCGAAGGGAATATGATGTTTGCAAACAGGATATGATTTTATTTAAGTTTGGGTTTCATACTTTGTTCCCTGGAGACTGCCCTGCAGACAGAAGAGAATTCCACTTTTATCTTATGAAATAAGGCAGTTGTCCAATACCAAAATAATAAGAAAAAAAAAAAAAACCCAAACCCATCTGCAATGTGCAAAGCCAAATCTTTAAATTGGAAGAGGAGGAGCTACGGCAAAGTCAAAACAGCCCCCTGCATGGAAGTGGACTTTTATAACATAAATGTTGAATGAGGGCCCTCATATGTTAACTATTTCATGTATTTTGGACAGTCTAGCCAGGCTGTGCCACACAGAACAGCTTGCAGTATTGTGTACATGCACACTGAATTTCTTCTAACTTTCTGTTTGTGCATATAAACTATGGGTCAAATTCACTGTCAGTGTAAGCAGATGTATTTTCATTGACTTCGATGGAGTTCTGTCCCTATGACAAACCATGGGAAGAAACTAAAATGCTACCCAGGCTATATGTAGTTTATTTTATAGTTGAAAAAATGCATGGAGCCGTCTTGCAGAAGTTAAGCATTATCTTTTGTCTCAGCCCCTCTGGAAGAAAGAGTGGATGCAAGGTGTTTGATCTTATTAGGACAGAACTTTATTATCTCATCCAGAAACATTTAGCAGGCAAAGCATTGTACAGTGCAGGTCATCAATCTTTCCTTGATTGTTCCATTTCATCTCTTCTACTTTTCAGTCTGGTTCCAGTCCATTGCTTGTAATAACCTTCATAAAAGGGTTAAGGTGAAAGGGGGTTCACCATGCTGTACCAACTCAAGAAGTCCCAGCCCTCTCTTCCCAGATTTCTTAGGGGACTGCTTCTAGGTGCCCTTCCAGTTCCTGTTCATTGGAGAACCAAAGTCTGTATGGAAAGGGCACTTTCAGTGGACACCTCCACCAAAGAGGCACCAACAATTAACTTGACTCCCTCCCTTGAACCATAGTCTGGTTCTCAGGTAATTAATAATTTCCCTCCTAATATCATCCTGGTCAGGTAGATATTTCCCATTACTCCTAAAAACCTCAAGCATGCATTACAATAATTCCTGAGGTGTAACAGCCAATCCACCCTGCTGCCATGCAAATTTACCTCATTCAAGAGTTGTCTGGCCTTTGTCAACTGCTTAGCTTTGGTGGATGCAACATTTTGGACCAAATTACATTACATTCCAAGAAAAAAAATCCCTGAATGTGCCCTTTAATGGTTTTTGGTGACCAGGTCAATGTTTTCAGAAGTTCCCAAATCATTTTCACTGAGGGAAATAGTGATCATTTCCAGAGACTGCTTCTTGGCTGCCAAAGGATGTTACAGCAGTTTCTGCAGGTATCAGAACAAAGCATAGCTGTGAAATTGAACATGACCTAGTTACTCATTGGTGTGCCCGGTGTACAATATTGTGTCTGTAGACCCACACATCAGCTTGCCCATCCATGAGCAAGCTTGCTCATTAAAATGAAGAGGTAAAATTAGCTTACATGCTGATAGCTATGCTTCTCCTGTATAGATTCATAAGGCTGGAAGTGACCTCGGAAGATCATTGGGTCCAGCCCCCTGCACCAAGCAGGAAAGATAACTGGGGGTCAGGTGACCCTAGCAAGGTGACTGTCTAGTAGACCTGTGCGAATAGGGAAGTATTCGATTTGGATTTGGCCAATTCGGAGGACAGTAATTCAATTTGGAGATTCGGATCACTGTCCTAAATCGATTCGGCGCTGATTCAGAGAGATTTGGAGACTTTGCCATAGACTATAATGGGGAATCATTGAAATACCTATAACTTTGTCATTTTTTGGCTGACTCAGATAAAACTTGCAGGGATGGTAGCCCCTTCTGAGGGCATGAAGCTTGCCATGTTTCAAGGAGATAGGTGCAGGGGAAACTGCACCTCAAACTGGTGAAAGCTGAACTTGTGTCGTGTGTGTTAAGGCACATTTGGGTGAAAACAGCAAATAGAAATTGAAAGAAATGGATTGGATAGGGATAAGTAGAGGGATTCTAGTTAGTAAGCTATATCCAATCCTTTCCAAGAACATAAAGTAGCAGGAGACTTACTAGGTAGGAAGCCAAGACAGTCCAATACCTTTCAGCCGCTGTTGCTCAGGCAGAAACAGCTCACAAAAGGCATAGAAAGCCTGCAGACAGAGGTTTATATGCAGTTTCTATGTCCCTCCCCCAGAGCACTGTGATTGGAAGGGGACTCAGGGAAGATCACAGTCACTGGCCAGCTACAGATGCCATTCTTTCCCCCCTGCTCCCTTTCCCTCTTCTCATTTTCTGTTCCCCTGAAAGACTGCCTTCCGAATCTCTGAAGCTTTTCCGAATCTTTTCTGAAACCATTCAAAGGCTCCAAATTGACTCAGAGTTTTAATTTTTTTTCTCCTGATTCAATTCGGATTCACAGATTCAGTTTCCAAATCAGGCCAAATCTTCTCTAAATCAAATTGCAGACCAAAGCTTTGCACACCCCAACTATCTAGTCTCCTCTTGAAGATTTCCAGGGTAGGTGATTGCACCACCCTGGAGAAAGCTTATTGCACAGTCTGAACACCCTGACTGTGAAGAAATTTTTCCTAATGTTGAGCTTGAATTGATCTTCCAGGAGTTTGTGGTCATTACTCCTGGTTTTCCTCTCGGGTGCCTTGGTGAACAGTTGCTCACCGAGTCCTTGATGTACTCCCCTAGTATAGCAGTAAGCTGCTACCAGGTCCCCTCTCAGCCTTCTTTTCCTCAGGCTGAAGAGTCCCAGATCCCTAAGCTTTTCCCCATATGGCTTGCCATGTAGGACTGTGATCATATGGGTGGCTTTTCTTTGGACTCTCTCAAGCTTGTCCAGATCCTTGTTAAAGTGCAGTGCCCAGAACTGGATGCAGTACTCCAGCTGCAGTCTCACCAGCGCTGAGTAGAGCAGAAGAATCACCTCCTTGTTTTTGCTGGAGATGCATTGATTGATGCATGCCAGAGTATTATTTGCGCTACCCGCTACAGCATCGCACTGCCAGCTCATATCCATACTGTGGTCTATTATTACCCCCACGTCCCTTTCATTTATGGCACTAGTCAGTTTGGTGCCACCAAGCCTGTAGCTGTGTTGGGAGTTGCTCTAACTGAGGTGAAGAACTTTACATATGATTAAACATTTGAAATCCAGAGTCTGATTAACTGGGAACCCTGACTCCAAGCTGGGCTGAAGCTACAGCTCTCTCAGAACTAAATGAGTGTGATTTAAAGTTATGTGTAGGGAACCATGCCATCATAAGCCTTTTTCATTGATATGAACTTACCATCACCATATAGAAAGATGGCCTCATCCCCAATGGGGGCTTGTACACATGACGAAAATTGGCCGTTTTCTTTTAATTTAATTGCATCACACTGTACACGTGTGGGGTTTTCTTTTATTACAATTTAAATGAGTTTACTATGTTGTAAACTAAACCACATCCACATGTAGTTTAGTTGGTAATTTAGCTATTTGTAATGTTGCAGCCTTTGGCAGTTTGCGCCCCCCCCCCCCCACCGCAGGAGACGCAGGCCGAAGGCAGAAGCAGTGAGGAGACTGATCCTTTTTTTTTTTTTTTTTTTTCATGGAGACTGCCCGCATCTCCCACGGCCAGAAGGTGAACTGCCAGTGGGCCAAGCAGCCCCTGAGCTGTGGAGGGCCCTGATCCTTCTTTCTGTGGTCCAGTGTCCCTTGGGGCCGCCTGGTTGGGATGCTAGTGGACAGGTGCTGCCCCAGCTTGTACTCAAGGAACAGTTGGATCAGACTGGGTGCTGCCTGCAAGGTGGGGCAGCACCCACCCACTATCCGCCTGCCCAAGCAGCCCCAACAGGTGCCGCCACTGTGAAGGGAAAGTCTAGGGCCTGGCCCCCTGGCCACAGAAGAGGTAGGCAGGCTCTGTGGAGAAAAAAAAGATCAGGCCCCTCGCCGCTTTTTTTTCCCTCAGGGGAGCTTGCCCATGCAAGCTGCTGCCAGGCCATGCAGGCCCTAAGCTGTGAAGAGTCCGGTTCTTCCCTTTGCAGTAGCACCACCCCCTGGGGCTGCCTGGGTAGGGTGCTAGCTGTGCAGGTGATGCCCCAGCTTGCAGGCAGCACCTGCTGGATCCAACTCTTCCCTAAGCCCGCGTGCTGGTAGCCCACTGGGTGTTGCTCCCCAAGCAGGCTTGGGGAAGAGTTGGATCTAGCAGGTGCTGCCTGCAAGCTGGAGCAGCATCTGTGCAGCTACCATCTTGCCCAGGTGGCCCCGGGGGGCACTGCCACCATGGAGGGAAGGACCAGGTCTTCCTGCAGCTTAGGGGCTGCATGGCCTAGTGGCAGCTCACACAGGCGGGCTCCACTGGGGCCGGGGGGGGAGGCAACAAGGGGTCTGATCCTTTTTTTTCCCCCATTGAAACTTCCTGCTTCTCCTGTGGTTGGTGGGGTGGGGGAGAGGGGCAGGGGGCAAACTGGTGGCAGGCCCTGAGCTGCACGGGGCTCCAGACCTTCCCTCCATGATGGCAGCAGCCCCTGGGCAGCACCCACCTGCTAGCAGCCCACCCAGATGTCCCCAGGGGGCACTGCTATCATGGACCCCCTGTAGCTCAGGGGCTGTTTGGCCTGCCGGCAGCTTGCCTCCCAAGCTGTGGGAGAGGTAGGCAGGCTCCACAGGGGAAAAAAAAGAATCAGGTTCCTCACTGTAATGGTGATAAAAGCCCTTAAATTGATAAATTGAAATGGTGGGTTTTTAATCATTGCAATTAAAACCCCACTGTTTCAATTTAGGTGACTAAATCCCTGTTATGTGTGCAAGTGACCAATAAGTCTTGATGCTATTTGAGCCCTTAATGTCCCCACTAGGGAAATTTCTACTTCATCTTGTGCTCCCTGGGAGCACAAGACAAAGTGACACTGTATGTTTCTAACCACAACACCCTAATAAAAATATCCCTTATCAACCTATGGAACAGTTTTCTTCCTTAAATACTCGGGGAAAATGCTGCCAGTAATGCATTCTTGACCAAGGATGCCTTGTGACTCATCCTACTAAGAATAACAACTAATTCCCTCAGTATCTGAAGAGTATTGGGATTTGGAGGACCATTCTTTCAACCTGTACTCCAAGAAGTTCCCAGAAGGATCTGGGCAACCTCTCAGTCTACTAAAAAATGTAATGCTTGATAATATACTTGAAGTAGTGGAAGATCCCAGACCCTGATGGATCAGTGACACTTTGCACTATGTTCCAGTCTTGGGAATAGTCTGAATCTTAGGCAGCACTACTTTTATCTTTTTCTTAAAGTGCAAGTAAAATAAACAAATAACACTGAAAATGCATATCATGAGCCTAATGCTGCTAATATCTGCACAATTTGCAGTCAGTCACTCACGAAGATTTTATCAGCATCTCTCTATGTTCCTTCTTAACTCCTGGTGTTAATTCTCAGAAACTATCCACCTGTATGTAGGTCAAACACTCTTTTCCAGCTCAGAAACATTTAGCAGCACTACAACTATTATGATTAAACACAGCAAAATGAAGGACCTCACCAAATTCAGACATCTTAAGTAATCTTGAAGACTGTCTAGTGCTAATGTGCACCACAACCAGAGTGTCTTTCCAAAAATACGCTTTTATTCACAAACCTAATTCCTCAAATAGTTCTGCAAGTAATTGGGGGTAGTAGTGGGGAGTTCAAGTAATGTCATGTCCTTTACTATTTCTTTTTGCATCCAGCCCGTAGGCAATTTCTGAACAGCACATTTACCCTACTTAAAATGTTAGCCTCCATGCCTCTGATGCCTCAGAATGAATTCTGAAGTGAATCATTATACCTTTAAAAAAGGACCACCATCAAAGTTCAAGCTCTTATAAAGGGAACTCTAATATCCACAAATATTCCTTCCTTATTTGCTCTCATGAAGTTGTTGAACTTAAATATCCCAGAAATAGCAGCCGATATTTGGATGAAAAATGCCAATACTGGTTTCACAACTTGACAGACAAAATTAAGATGTCTGAAAACAATGCATTAGAACTTTCTTGGCTATCCTATTCTCTTGATCAGTGCCAAAGGTTCCATGGGATTACTCCAGAAGAATCTAGATATATGGTATATGCATCTAACCTAACACAATCTCTAAATAAGTCGTCTTAGTGGAGGGCCCGTACATGTTTTTGTCTGCTAGTAGTAGTCTCAGACTACTGCAAGGGTGCTAGAGTAAGGATAGCAGGTGCACTCTTCAAAATGTACTCTGTCCACAGACAAGAAATTATCCAGACACTGTTTGTTCCATTTTCCATAAATCACATGGTCTTACTGATTGTCAATGGTGATCATCAGCTATCCGGATTTTCGGTTTGCAAGGGAAAAACATGGTAAAACCTGGCTTTTCTTATTTTAAGGAGAAATAGGAAATGGTAGGTTTTCCCTTGCAGCAGGAGAAGGGTGATCAGGCAGGCGGCATCATGTGTATGTGTGTACTTACACATGCACCTGGCTGCCAGGCAGCCTGGAGAGCAGTTCCTGCAGGCAAGTCTGGAGGTGGAGGGGATTGAGGCCCACATAGTGAGGGTGGACGGGAGTTGAGCAGGGCTGGGGCTGCTGGCCAGCTGGGGCAGTATGTGGGGCTTGGGGCCCAGGGCCAGAATGAGTGGCTGTAGGGCCCAGGAGAGGAGTGAGATGGAGCCATGAGTGGCTTGTCCAGGGGGGTGAGGAGTGGGAGGCTGGCTCAAAATCACTGCACACAGTCCTGGAGGGCCATGGTGGGCCTGTATCCCCCACATTTATGTGTGAGGCAGAGGTGGTCTGCTTGCTGCAAGCTTGGGTTCCCTACCCTGCTACCCTCCCTCCAGGGCCTCTACAGTCCAGCAGCTGGGATCCGGCATGGAAGAGCTGAGCATGGTGGGGAAGCTTGTTGCCACTGTCACAAGCCCTGCACTGCCCTGGCAAGGTGCACCCTGCCTGCCTGGCACCAGCCTGGGTGGCGGTGTGGAGTTGTGCCCTTTGCTGCTGCTGGGCAGGCAGGGGGCACCTCACTAGTGCAGCACAAGGCTTTCAGCAGAAGCAATGAGCTTCCTTGCCTGGCCCTGCTCTGCCCTACTGTGCTGGGTCCTGCCTGCTGGGCTGTGGAAGCCCCCAGGGGAGGGCAGCAGGGCAGGGAGCCCTGAACCCACAGCAGGCAGCCTGTACCTGCTCTCCCACCATGGCCTCTGCTCCAGCCATGCTGACTGTGCGGGTGGGGGAGCTGGGCTCTGCGCTCTGCTTCACCACAGCAGCTGCTGCAAACCACAGGTGGCAGCTGGGGTTCAGGCGCTGCTGCAGAACCGGGTCACTGGGCCCAAGGCCTGGCAGCTGGGGGCCACCTCTGGCAGGACTGGGTGGTGGGGGACTGTGGGTGCGGAGTGAGGGGCACCAGCAGAGCCCAGGGGGCTGTGGCTGGGGAGCAAGGGACACCAGTAGGACTCGGGGGCTGTGGGTCGGGAGTGAGGAGCAATGGCATGGGCAAGGCACTGTCATATCAGGGCTACTCAGTGCCACAAAGTAGTGTGTGTATGTGTGCGTGGAGGTGGGGGGCAGCTGCAGCTGAACCCATGTCCTGGTGAGTGAAGGGCGCAGGGGAGCTCTGATTTTTCATGACAAAAAAACGAAAAGCAAACGCCAACATTTATAGGTATTTAGAATTGATTTTATTATAGTGATTGAGGCACTGGTAGACTTCCAAATTGTTTTAAAACAGTAACTGTATCAACAAAACATTGTGTTCAATTGATTTATATATATATATATATATATATATATATATATAGTGGTGTTTCATTTTAACCATGGAAAAAGGCTGATGTGGCAGTTTTAAACCAGAGAATTTGCATTTGTTACCAGAGAATTTGCGATTTTTGAACAGAGAAAACCAGGATCCCTGGTGATCACTGCAGCACAGCATCAAACTTTTCAAATGATGAACAGGAAACAGTGCATCTCAGCAGCACAGCTTGGTTTAAATACAAGTATCGTGTGAAACAGAACTCTGAGCAGTGATAGTCTGAAATGTTATGCATCAGCAGCAGTCAGAAAACCAATCTGAAAAGTCAACAGTGCTCCCAGGCCAAATATCTTGACCCTTCTCACAGCCTGATCAAAGAAAAAATGACGCAGTGAACTAAGTTCTGGGTCTGTGGCATCATTCATCAAATTGCCTGTGGGTATGACAGGTGGTATATTGAGCAATATTCCCCAGGTTCATTTTTGGGAACTAATGATAGAAGAAATGTCTGCAAGTTTTCTGTAAATACCTAGATAGCCCTGCAGTTTTGCCAACAGTTGTTTCTTTTGAGACTTATGTTCTTACTACATGATTCAAATGCTCCATGGGCTGCAAATTTTGAGGTCATAACTTCATAACTTCTTTTTGTGGTATTCCAGACCCTAATGTAAGCTTCTCCCACAAAAAAAATCCACATTTATCCTGTTGGTGTGGTCCAAACAGAGAACCCTGTGTACCCCTAGCTCATCTGCAGTAAGTGGCATTTCCCAAATACCCATTGCTGATTCTTGTTCTCCATCTCCACCACCCGCCCACTGTACCTGAATAATATGCCTTCCAACTGCTTGTTCCAGCACCCCCAGTTATAGGAGGGTACAGGTGACCCTATTCCTTTCTTTTGAATAAATGGGGCCCTCCCCAAAAGCTGTGGAAATTGCAGGCTGCTTGGACACCAGAGATTAATTCTTAGACAGGTCTATATTTGCAACTATTCTGAAAACACATTGCTTAGTTGGACACCCTCTGTAATCCATTTTGATTGTCAGACTTCTGGTAAACCAGCAGCAGGGCCAGTCGCCAATGTGCAAAACTGAAACCAGATGAGCACGAGCCAGTGCCACCCTTTCATGTCTTAATATGTTATGTTTTGGTCACACCCAGTTCTAGAGTATGCTGCTGTTCTTGGTCTTATGTCTTGTTATAATGGGACAACAGTGCACCTACCATATGTTTTATAGGTCCAGTGGATTACATCCATATATTTGAGCAAGGCTGCAGTGCTCTGTGGGTATGTGTCAGAAATCACACCTGCAGAGATCAAATAGGCAGCTGATTTTTCTTGGTCTAAGCAGCCTTTGGAAGTTTAGAGTCTTTTTATCCTTCCTGTCCTTTGATTCACTGTTCTCATTATAGTTTCCCTTTTGCAATAATGAAAATATTTCTACACACTCAACTCTCAACATCTTTTCCCTAGTGGCTTGAAGGAAGCGTAACCCCACTGGTTCAGGGACACCTGCAGCATCATGCCTCTTTTCACTTTATGCCTTGATACTCTGGGCCCTACAGTTCCCAGTTATAGCTCCTGTCCTTAAATCAACCACTTGAAGGAAATTACTGGTCTGCTCCCTAAATGTCCTTTCTGACTAATCCTCATGCTGATGTTGGAGCATGATCTGTGTGGCTGATACTTTTACACCTGACTCATACTGATCATGGTTAGACATAATTGCCCCCACCAAATTCATCTGAAGAGCAGAATGACTTCTGTAAGAACTGTGCACAAATGTTCACTTCTTTGGGAAGCATGGGCACCCCAACAGTTTAGTGTTATCTTTTCCTGTAATGGAGCCCCAACAAACCCTTCCAGAACTGATCTCTCTGCTCTGAATGCTATGGATTAATATATTGTTGCTAGATGCTCTCCCTCTCCTGGTTCTGGAGCTCAAGTCCCAAAGATAGAAGTTGGAAATTTGTATCCTTCTGTAATACCTGAAGTGATAGAAGTTATAACTTAGAAAAGCTCCCTGATAGGATACTGAGGAAGTTAGGAATTGGGAGACACTCTCCAGTGCAGCTAGGTAGAGAAAGACCAAAAGTCTGCAGAGGTTGCCTAGTGCTCCACAATAACATTCATTGTTTAGTACTTCTCATTCATTTTATGCCTGTCCTTATTGAACCCAATGAACACTACAGTACCTATACACACTTTTGCCATGATGCCAGCCCCAACTTCAGGGAAATGTAGCTACTCTACTTACACCAAGTAGAGAGTGCCATCAGTCTTGCTCTGGAGTTTAGAAGGAACAGGGGGACTTTTGTGTTTTGGTTATGTTTGAGAACAAATCTGGCTAAAAGAGCTTGAAACCATACTCGAGTTTGGTTGACAATACTCAGACAAACAGTTGGAGAACCACTTGCAGGGAGCGGCACAATTTCTTCTCTAAGAACTTTCCCAAACTCCTCTGTGCTATTTCCCCTCTGGGTAAGACTTACTCACCGACCCTCAGAGCCCCGTGTGCCTTGCTGTCTCTTTTTCCTTGGCTTGGAAGTATTTTGCTCACTGGCCTGCCTGCTTGCCTGTTCATTGGGTTCAATAAGGACAGGCCTGCTTGCCATCCTTCCATGATGGCTACTGACAGACGTGTTTGTTTGGAGCTCAGAGAGCATCTCCCTGTGCAGTGACCCTTTTTTGCTTGCCTTGCTTTGCTCTCCTTTGCTTTGCTTTTCCTCCCCCAGATAGTCTGATCCCTTTCTTACTACAGGCCCCCAACTTTTCATTACTTTCTCCTGTTCCCCCCCCACCTTTAAACTGTTTCCCCTGCAGTAACTGCTTCCCTCCCCTTCCTTTCCCTCTGGGTTTAGTTTGTTTTTTCCCCCCTCTCCCTGCAGCTCCTTTGCTGCTTATCTTTTCCTTTCTCCTCCCAGGCATCTTGCTCACCATTTTTCCCCTCCTCTGGTGTTTGTTTGTTTGCTTTTTAGCTTTTTGGTTCCCTGCCCATCCCCCAGCCCTCTGGTTCTTTGCAGGGTTTACCCTTTCTTCGCCTTCTCACTCCTCCCTCCTTCTATTCAAGCACTCCCCTTCCTTTTTTTTTTTCTTCTTTAGCTAGCTTTAGCTTTTGGAATTAACTCTGTCTTATCAGGGATGGCTGCTTCTACACCTGGCGGCTGTTATGGGGATGCTTCTCAGGACCTCCCCCTTAACCGTGGCTTGAGAGTCCATACCCTACCCCATATCAGGGTTGAGGTCTGCGCAGGTGCCCTGGCTGATCTCCTGGGATGGCGTAGCATGTTACACAGCTTGTGTTAACATGGTCCCGGTGATCTACCTGGGTGCTCCCACCCTGGTTGACAGGGCGTGCACAGAGGGCCTGGAAATCATGGGCACACACTACCTCATCACGCCCCTGGACACCCAGGCGGTGAGGGTGGTCCCCCACACCTGCAGCCCCATCCAAGAGCTAAAGGAAGATGTGGCAGAAATTGAGGCTGCCCTGCTGGCCACTGGCAATGACTCAGTGCTGCACAAGAGCCTCCGGTTCTGCAAGAAATGCCTGTGCGACTTAGTGGAGAGCACAGTCTGTGGAGCGAGGATCCATGCCTGCTGCCAGGAAACTGATGCCCGGACCTACTTCTTTTTAAACCTGGAGCGGTGACGGGTAGCGGGCAAGGTCTTAAACCACCTCAAGACACCCAAGGACCAGGTGATCATATACCCAGGCCAAGTGTGCGAGCACGCCATTTTTTTTTTACTGCAACTTGTTTGAGGCCGAGCGGGAAATCCACAAGAACCTGCCATGACTCTGCACCCTGGAGGCTGGCAAGCTTGAACAGGAGTTGCCTCTGAAGGAGCTGGCAGCCGCTGCGACCAGCCTCATCTCCAGCAAAGCCCCAGGCCTCGACTGGCTGCCTGTTGAGTTCTACAAGATGTGGCCTCTCCTTGGCCCCGCCTGCTTTGCATTTTCCAGGAGAGCCTCACCAACAAAGTCCTATCGGTTAGCTGCCATCGAGTGATGGTTATGCTGCTGCCCAAGAAGGGAGACCTTGGCTATATTAAGACCTAGTGGCCGGTCTCCCTGTTGTGTGTGGACTACAAGATTCTGGCCAAGGTGCTAGTGACCTGCGTCTGAACCATCAGGTCCTCCGTCACTGAGTCTGAGCAGAGCTACTGTGCTGGGCAGAACTGGTCTATCCAAGACAGCTTGTTCCGCTGTGTGACCTGCTCACAGCCAATGAACTCTTTGGGCTGGACATCAGCCTCATCTCTTTAGACCAGGAGAAATCCTTCGACTGAGTGGGTTATGCCTACTTCTTCCAGACCCTTGAAGCCTTTGGCTTCAGGCCCCTCTTCACTGGGGCCCTTCAGGTCTTGTATCAGAACACTTCCAGCCTGCTCAAGGTGAATGGCTTACTCTGCGCCTGTTCCCTATGCATGGGGCATCCACCAGACACCGTCTGAGCAGCATGGCCCTGCCACCAGCAGCGTGCCCATCCACTGGCCCCCTGCTCTGACTGTCAGCATATGCAGACACTGTGACCATCTTCCTCAATACCCAGGAAGATGTGTGGACCCTAACAGACTGCCAACGAGCCTACAAGTCCGCTGCTTCAGCCTGTATTAATTGGGCCAAGAGTGGCACCATACCACTCGGCACGTGGACTAGCGCAGCCCCCCCAGCTCTGCCAGTGGGGTCTCACCTGGTGCTGTGAGGGCCTCAAGGTCCTCAGCATGTTCCTGGAGCTACCAACCTTACTGGTGCACAACTGTGATGGCCTCAAGGGGGGGATGGAGGCCGCTTGCAATGGTGGAGCTGGCATCTGCCCAGCCTATCCTACTGTGGGTGGGTCCTCATTGCCAACAACCTCATGGCAGTGACTCTGTGGCACCGCTGCACTGTGCTTAACCCACCACTGGACCTGTTCGAGAGACTTCAATGGTTCCTGGTGGACTTTTTCTGGGATGGGCACCACTGGCTCCCATGGACCAGTTTTTACCTACCCATCACTGATGGGGGCCAAGGCCTGATCGACCTGGCAAGCAAAGTGACCGCCTTTTGCCTGCAAGCCCTCCAATGACTCCTTTATGGCGAAGAGTGCCTGCCCTGTCAACACCTGGCGTGCTGGTTCCTGCAGAGGCTGGGGGTCCTTGGCTTTGACCAGGAGCTCTTCCTATTGGACCTCACACTCCTGAACTGGACAGTACTTCCATCCTTCTACTGCAGAATAGTATGGGCATGGCAGGTCGCCTTCCATTTTCAGCCCCAGGCCTGACATCTGTGTTTCCCGCAGTTGCTGCAGGAACCCCTACTGCACAACCCGGCCTTCCAGCACCCCATGCTGAGCCTGGCCTCTCCTTGCCTCATAGCTGCCCCCATCCAGGTGCACATTCTCTGCCTGGGCCACCTCCTTGATCACACTCAGTTGGCCTGGCTCTTGCCGAAAGCCCTGACCGCCCAGCTTGCAAAAGCCCTGACTGCCCGTCCTGACCGTACAGCTGTCCACAGTGTTGGCTGTTTCCTGCATGACATCCAGTCCACCCTCCCACTGTAAGCAGTGGCTGCCCTGGATGTTCACATCCAGGCACACTGGGCCCTCAGTACCGCAGATACCCTGAGTGAGGCCTTCCCCCCACTGCCAGTTGCCCTGGCCATGGCTGGCAAGCTGGGAGGTGGGCCTGGCACCCTGATGATGCTCCCTATGCCCCCAGTAGTGACATGAGTCATCCCTTTGCTTCCCTGTCTTGCAGAAGCCTATATGCCTGGGTGGTTTATGTCTACCACTCCCAGGTGCTAGCAGGCCATCCTGATACACCCTGGCGAAGGCATCTGGGGCCACCAGCTTCCTCACCAGTCCACCCAGCTTGGTGCATGTTATATAAGCCACCAACTGCTAAGAAGACTGGCAACCTGCAGTGGTGGTTGCTGCATGGCATCCTAGCACCTGGCACAGTCACGTCCCACTTTGACCAAACTGCTTTGATGGCCTGCCCCTTCTGCTCTGGGGTTGTTGAGGAGAGCCTCTTTCACACTTCCCTCGACTGTCCTTGCCTATGGCTACTCTTTGCCACCATTGAGCTGCCAGTGCAGGTACTGGGCAGGGAACTTTTGGAGAACTCCTACATGTGCTCCTGTCTGTACTGGGCAGCTGAGTGGGATACCATCAGCCTGGCCAACTTTTTGTTGTGCCAGGACAAGATGGCCATTCTCAAGAGCTGTCGCCACAGGCTTGCCAGAACCGGCTCAGATGACACTCTGCAGCTCTGCCGCCTCCTAGTGCAGGCGCGCCTCTTGCTTGAGTTTGAGCATGCTGTGCTCTGGCAGGCAGTGCCTGCCTTTGAGGTGCAATGGGCCCTTGTGCGGGGCACTGTGCCGTGTGGCAGATGGCTACCTTCAACCCACTTTCTGTTGTCATGACTGGTCTACGTGACTGGGCAGGCCTGGTGGTGGACTGCAGCCCCAAACTCGTGCCGTACCCTGATCCCTCACCAGGCTGCTTGCTGCTTTTTTTTTTCTCTGTGTGGGTAGTTACTCTGAGTAGAGCAGGGTGGGAATTGTTTGTTTGCTTGTTTATAGAGAGCTCTGGTCTGTAAGACCATGTGGCTGGGAATCCTGACCGCATACTGGTATTTGTAAAGGTGTGATGCTCCAGTGTACTGGCACGGTGCTTCTGGTTTGTAGGTGGTTTATCTGTCTTTACTTTGTATACTAGACCTGGATCCTGGACGGGCTGACTGCTTGTACCCTGAACCCTTGAATAAAGTCGCTTAAAATCCAAATCCTTCCTTCCTTCCTTCCTTCCTTCCTTCCTTCCTTCCTTCCGCTTTGGACGCTTCGGACCAGGCTCGCTTGGAGCTGCGTGGGGCGATCCCGAGCGTAAGACTCCCCGGCTTCCTATCTCTTTTCTTGCTTCACTCCCACCTCTCTAAAGGTCTCTAGCCTCTGTTTATTTCGCTTTCTGACTCTTTTCTTGCTTTTTTGCAGCTTTTACCCCCACTTTTCTCTCCTCTCTCTTCCCTCCCCCTCTGCTTCCGGTTTCTTTGTCTGTGAGACGCTTCTCGCAGCCTTCTCTTTTACTGTCTCTTTCCCTCTCTTTCTCTTTTTTCTGTCTGCTCGTTACGGGGAGTTACCTTTTCCATTAGCCTGCCTTCCAGAGGTGCTCTTAATTAACCCTCCATCCCCCCCTCACCCTTTAGTTTTCCTTTTCTTTTTTCTTTTTGCTGTTTTAACCCCCCCCCTCCTTCCCCTGCCGCTTTTTTCCCCCCCCACCCTCCTCCCCCTTTGTGGGGAGGTCTCTATTATCATTTGCCGCTTAAGAGGTGCTTTTTTCTTCTTCCCCCCCTCTTTTTTTGTTCTATCCACGCTTTTTTTTTTTTCACCCCCCAAATCCCTCCCTCCCTTTCAGTGGCTTATCTTCACTTTCTGTTTTGGCCGCATTCCCGGGAGCTTGGCCTTGAGCTCCTGTGTTTAAGTTTTTTTTTTCATTCCCTTAGTTTTTTTTGCTTTGCAGTTTAACCCTGTCCTAGTGAGGATGGCTGCTCCTACACCTGGCAGTTGGCATGAGGATGTCTCTCGGGACCTCCCGCTGACGCATGGCCTGAGGGTTCATGCCCCTCTCCATGTGGGGCTTGAGGTTTGCATGGAGGCTCTGGCTGCGCTCCTGGGATGGCGTACGATCCGCTATGCGGGTCGTGTGAACACGGTCCCGATGATTTATTTGAGCACGCCTGCCTTGGTTGACAGGGTGTGTGCTGAGGGCCTAGACATTGCGGGCATCCACTACCCTGTCACGCCCCTAGAGACTCAGGCAGTGAGGGTGGTGATCTCTAACATCCCACCACATGTTTCTGATCGGGGGCTGGCCAGGGGACTCGAGGCCTATGGAGTTCTTACGAGTCCTTTTCGCCGGCTGCCGATGGGAAGCAAGGACCCTCAGCGGAAGCACGTCCTGTCTTTTCGGAGGCAGGTCTTTATGCTCCTCAAGGAGGGCCCCCAGTCTCTACCTTGCTCCCTGAGCTTCACGCTCGAGGGTCGGAGGTATATTATCTATTTGTCTGTGGGAGAGACTACGTGTTTTAAGTGCGGCGGCTCCTCCCACCTGGCTGCTCAGTGCCCTCAGGGCAAGGCGGCCGGACCATCGCCACCTGCGGCAGAGCCGAGAGACGGCGTGTCGACTTCTGGGACACGCGGCAGGCCCAGGGAAGCAGGGAGCTCTTCCTCCCAGCGTCTTTCCACCCCTACTCCATCTCAGGGGACGGGGGGCTCTGGTGTGAAACCATCGTCCAGTGGAGAGGCTGGTGCTACTACCCAGGCCCCGCCGCCGCCTCCCCCGTCTGTGGCGCCCCCTGCCCTCAGTGCGGGGGCCCCGCCGGCTGGGGGGGCAGGGCAGTCTGGCCCGTCCCCAGCACAGGGGCAGCTGCCCACTACCACCAAGAAGGAGGACAAAGAGAGGAAGATGAAGGGGGCCTCTCAGGATGCCCTGCCCTCCTCGGCCAGTGCCGAGGGACCCCCCACTAGAGAGCCTGGCCCCGCTCTGGCTGCCATACCACCCACCCCGTTGGATGTAGCTGTCGGCGGGGCAGACTTAGCGGAGGGGGAGGGGGCTTCAGGGGTCCCTCTCCCCTCGCCTGTCCCCCAGCCTCCGGGGTCGGGCGGCGGCGGGGATGGTGGCGAATGCCTCTCTTCTGGTGGCCTGGCCTCGGGGGTGGCGGGAGAGTCTGCTACCCCCTTGGTCATGCCCCAGCCTGGTGGATTAGATGGAGAAGTTGACGAGATGGAGGTCCAGCTCACTGAGTCTCGCAAGAGGCGTCGTGAGCGGGATGGCCTCTCCCCCCCCAGGAAGACAGGGAATGCCCTCGTGGAGCCGGTCCTTGACTCGGACGATGAGAGGCGGCTGATGTGTCTAGACATCGAGGGCGTCGATGCTGCGGTTGCAGACGAGCTCCCGCCGGGGGTGCGGACTCGACGCTCTTCCTTAGGCAACATCCACCCCAAGCTGGCGGAGCCCCCCTGGGTCCCTCCAGACTATGGGGGACTCCTGTCCTTCTTGAAGTTAACTAAGGGGCAGAGGAACGTAGCAGGACGCATCACTCAGTGGTGCACAGACCCCAAAGTGTTTGTTAAGGGTGCCAGGGCAGCTGCCAAGCTCATGCAGCGGGATCTGGGCACACGCCAGATGGCTTACCGTTTGGAGAAGCTTGCCCAGAGGGTGAGAGTTGAGTGGGACTTGGGCGGGTCCCTCGACTAGAGTAGGGCACAGTAGGCCTTCCTTGACCTGTCTGTACTGCCTTGCTCTGCTCTTGGGTGCTCGTTCTTCCACCCGTACCTTGCTTTGCTCTTCCTCTCCCACACCCACATCCATGGCAGCCACAATCATTGGCACCTTCAACATCAACGGCTGTCGAGACTCGGTGAAGCGCGAAGCCGTCCTGGAGCTCCTGCGACAGAAGAGGCTGGCCGTCGCCTTCCTTCAAGAGACACACTCTGACAGATTCAACCAGGCGGCCTGGCGGGCTGCCTGGCGAGGACAGGTGTTCCTGAGCCATGGCACCAACCTTAGCGCTGGGGTCGCGACTCTCTTATCAACACAGCTGCAGCTTGACGCGGCGATGCCGCGGGAGGTCATCCCCGGCCGCCTGCTGACCGTCCGCGTCACCCTCGCACAACACCGCCTGCTGCTCATCAACGTCTACGCGCCTTCCGATGGTCAGGAGAGGGTCGTTTTCTTCGAGACCTTGGCTGCCCTCCTGCGCGACGCTAGCGAGGATGATGACCTGCTCCTCCTCGGTGGGGATTTCAACTGCACCGCTGCCCCGCGCCTCGACCGCACAGGGCCTGAACCCCACCTGCCCTCCGCTCGCAAGCTGCAATCTGCCTTGGAGGGGGCAGACCTCGTGGACATCTGGCGAGCCCTGCATCCTGATGCGCGCCAGTACACCTGGGCCAGGATGGGTGCCGGTGGTGTCACCATGGCTCGCCTCGACCGCCTTTATGTCACCAGGCACCACCTGCCACTCCTGCGCAGCAGCTGCATCGCTCCCTCGGGTCTGTCAGATCATGACCTAGCCTTCAGTGAACTGAGCCTGCCGGGGAGAGCCTGTGCGCGGGCACCTTATTGGTGTCTCAACGTCAGCCTGCTTCAGGACTCCTATTTCCGGGACTGCTTTGCCCACTTCTGGAGGAGCTGGGAGGCTGCGAGATCGAGCCACTCCTCCTGGAAGCTGTGGTGGGACGTGGGCAAGGTACAGATCCGAGCCTTTTGCCAGCAGTACACCCAGCTGGCCGCGAACGAGACGCGCCGACGTATCCGGGAGTTGGAGGAGGACGTGGCGGAGCTCGAGGCTGCTCTGCTGGCTGCTGGCAGCGACGCGGCACTGAGCGAGAGCCTCCGGTTCCGCAGGAGATGTCTGCGCGACCTGGCGGAGAGCGCGGCCCGCGGCGCGAGGATCCGCGCCCGTTGCCAGGAACTGGCGGAAACTGACGCCCCGACCCGCTTCTTTTTCAACCTGGAGCGGCGGAGGGCAGCGAGCAAAGTCTTGGACCATCTCAAGACTCCTGAGGGCCGGGTAATTACAGAGCCCGGCGAAATACGCGAACATGCCGTCGCCTTCTATCGTGACCTGTTTGCGGCCGAGCCGTCGTGCCCCGAGGCCACGCGGGAACTCCACGAGGGCCTACCACGTCTCGATGCCCTGGAGGCCGGAGAGCTTGAGCGGGACTTGTCCCTGGAAGAGCTGGCGGCCGCCACGGCCGGCCTCGCCTCCGGCAAAGCCCCGGGCCTCGATGGGTTGCCTGCTGAGTTTTACAAGACCTTCTGGCCTCTCCTCGGCCCCAGCCTCCTGCGCGTTTTCCAGGAGAGCCTCGCCGACAAGGTCTTGCCGATCAGCTGCCGCCGAGCGGTGCTGACCCTGCTGCCCAAGAAGGGAGACCTGGGCTACATGAAGAACTGGCGGCCGGTCTCCCTGCTGTGCGCGGACTATAAGATCCTGGCCAAAGCGTTGGCCACCCGCCTCCGCGCGGTCATGGCCTCTCTCACCGGGCCCGAGCAGAGCTACTGCGTGCCGGGCAGGACCATTCAAGACAACCTGTTCCTGCTGCGGGACCTACTCACGGCTAGCGAGCTCTTTGGCCTCGACATCGGCCTCATCTCTCTAGACCAGGAGAAGGCCTTTGACCGGGTGGGCCACGCCTATCTCTTCCGGACTCTGGAGGCCTTTGGTTTTGGGCCCCTCTTCACCGGGGCCCTCCGGGTCTTGTACCGAGACATTTCCAGCCTGCTCAAGGTGAACGGTGTGCTGTGTGCTCCGTTCCCCGCACGCAGGGGCATTCGTCAGGGGTGTCCGCTGTCGGGCATGCTCTACTCCCTGGCCATCGAGCCGCTGCTGCACACGCTGCGACGCCGCCTGAGTGGTGTGGCCCTGCCAGTGGCCACCGGCCCGTCCGCTAGGCCTCGTCTCCGGCTGTCGGCGTATGCGGATGATGTGACCGTCTTCCTCAACACTCAGGAAGACGTGCGGGCCCTGGCGGATTGCCAGCGTGCCTATGAGCGCGCCTCCTCCGCCCGCATCAACTGGGCCAAGAGCGATACTTTGTTGCTTGGCGCATGGACTGGCACGCTCCCCCCGGACTTGCCGGGGGGGCTCACATGGCGCCGCGAGGGCCTCAAGATCTTGGGCGTGTTCCTGGGGCCACCGGCCTTCATGGCGCGTAACTGGGACGACCTCGAGGAGGGGGTGGAGGCCCGCCTGCAGCGGTGGCGCTGGCGCCTGCCCAGCCTTTCCTACCGGGGGCGCGTCCTTGTCATCAACAACCTGGCGGCAGCGACCTTGTGGCACCGGTGCGCCGTGCTCGACCCCCCACCGGATCTCCTGGAGAGACTCCAGCGTAACCTGGTGGACTTCTTCTGGGATGGGCGCCACTGGCTCCCACGAGCCGTCCTTCACCTGCCTGTTGCCGAGGGGGGCCAGGGTCTGGTTGACCTGGCCAGCAGGGTGGCGGCCTTCCGCCTGCAGGCCCTTCAGCGACTGCTTTACAGTGAGGAGCAGCTGCCATGGCAACAACTGGCGTGCCGGTTCCTACAGAGGGTCGGCGCCCTTGGCTTTGACCGGGAGCTCTTTTTGTTGACACCCACGCTCCTGAACTGGGCGGTGCTTCCGGCCTTTTATCGCAGCGTGGTACGAGCCTGGCAGGTCGCCTTCCGCCTCCAGCCTCGAGCCCGGACACTGTGTTTCCCGCAGCTGCTGAGGGAGCCTCTGGTGCACAACTCAGCCCTGTGGGGCTCCGTGCCGAGCCTGGCCTCTGCCAGCCTCACGGCCACCCTCATCCAGGCGCGTGTCCTCCGCCTGCACCATCTCCTGGACCCCGCTCGGTCAGCCTGGCTCTCGCCCGAGGCGCTGGCCACACGGCTGGGCGTGCGCTCCATCCGCACCATGGGTCATCTCCTGCGTGACATCCGCGCCGCCCTCCCGCCGGTGGCGGCGGCCGCCTTGGACGAACATCTCCGTGCGCGCCAGATCCCGCGGGACGCGGATGCCGCGAGCGAGGCTTTCCCTTCGCTGCCGGTCACCCCGGCTGTGGCCGCGGAGTTGGCCGGTGGGCCGGGCACTCTGTTGCGGCTCCCCATGCCTCCCGATAGTGACACGGGTTGTCCCTTTGCTTCTCTATCGCGTAGAAGCTTGTATGCCTGGGTGGTCTGTGTCCGCCATGCTCAGGTGCTGGCGGGACGCCCCGATACACCGTGGCGACGGCGCCTGGGGCCACCGGCTTCCCCACCGGCCCACCCGGCGTGGCGCACATTGTATAAGCCGCCGACCGCCAAGAAGACTGGCGACCTGCAGTGGCGGTTGCTGCACGGCATCCTAGCCACTGGCACGTTTGCGTCCCACTTTGACCCAGCCGCTTCGACGGCCTGCCCCTTCTGCCCTGGGGGCGTGGAGGAGGATCTCTTTCACGCCTTCCTGGACTGTCCCCGCCTGCGGCCGCTCTTTGCCACCCTCGAGCTGCCGCTGCGGGCGCTGGGCAGGAGCCTCTCAGAGACCACCTACATATGCTCCTACCCGTACCGGGCGGCCGAGCGGGGCGCCATCTGCCTGGCCAACTTTTTGCTGGGCCAGGCCAAGATGGCCGTCCTCAAGAGCCGCCGTAACCGGCTTGCCGGCACCGGCTCAGACGATGCCCCGCGGCTCTTTGGCCTCCTAGTGCGGGCGCGCCTCTCGCTGGAGTTTGAGCACGCTGTGCTCCGGCGGGGGGTGCCCGCCTTCGAGGCACTCTGGGCCCTTGAGGGAGCGCTGTGCCACGTGGAGGACGGCCGTCTCAAATACGCGCTCTGATGTCGTGACCGGTCTGGGCGACCGGGCGGGCGCGGTGGCGGACTGTGGCTTCCGGCTTGTGCCGTGCCCTGGGCCCTCACCAGGCTGCTGTTGTTTATTTTCTCGGGGTGAGAAGAAGAAGGGTTTTGTACGTGTACTATGGGACAGGGAAGGGTGGAATTGTTCGTTTCTCGAGGGCTATATACATAAATAGCATGTTAGACACGATGTGTATTACTGCGAAGGTGTTTGTCACGGTGTGATGTTCTGAACGTCCGGGAATGGTTTCTCTTTGGTGTGGTTTGATGGTTTTTTTGCTTTCTGTACCCGATCTTTTGTGAAATAAAGTTGTCAAAAGTCAAAAGTCCTTCCTTCCTTCCTTCCTTCCTTCCTTCGAAACACTCCCCATTACAAGTTAAGGCTTGTGCCTCTTAATGTTAAAGTCAGTTACTCCAGCCTACCAAGGATCTCCACTTGCTTGAGAACAGGCCTTTCGTGATTAGACTCATACCTACTCTGTAACCTCACCTCTTCTGCATGTCAGGGGCAGGGAAGGGGGGGGGGGTCCTTACACGGACTCTTAGGTTTTACAAGTCGCAAGAAAACTTTTTGGATGCTGGTTTTTGAGTGAACCCTTTGTGATACCTATACAAGTGCCAAATCCCTGATTATGGGAGTAGCTCTTATTTATGTGACTTTGCCCGTTGAAGACAATGGAACTATTCACATTAATGAGGACTGTTAGCTTAAGTAATGGTTTGCAGGACAGGGCCAATTGTCATTACATGTTATATTTGTGCAAATACAAGTAGGCTACACACAGAGAATGATGGCCATTTGGGCTGTCAGGCTAGTACACATGCTGTGTATAAAATTTATGTGAATTAAATTCAAAATAAGACTACACATAAAGATTTGCATTTGGGAATGAAAGCAAAGGTGGGATATGGAAGACTTGTCTTAAAATTAGGATAATATTGATTTTCTTCATGTAGGTAGTAATCTTATGAATCTGCTTGAGTCTGAGCATGCAAAACTTTCTTTTCCCACTAGACAGCATGAGGTTGGGTGGTGCAGTGCCTGCAGACCAATGAAATGGTTAGTACAAGTCAAAGGGCAGATATTCTGGCCCATTCTTTACCCTCTGTTGTAGCAGTTGGCTTCTATATCTGCCTCCACATGGATTCTAACCCATTATTACCAACAGGCAGACATGAGACGTGTCCTTGGCTTGCGCTAATTTGCACCAAAGCTGTGGCTGGTGACTGGATGGAGAACTGGAATATTGCATTTCTCCCAACTCTTGCCAAGTCTAATCTTGTAAATCTTCCTCACATATATTTTTACTCACTTGTTTTTTTTAAGAAAGATCCACTTTAATAGCATTCACCACATTTAGGTAGAAAGTCTTGATTCGAATTATAAAAGAAAGTCTGTCATGTAGAACAGAGAAAATCACTATGAAATTGATAAATTTACATATGGAAAATTCAATCCCTTGAGGATTTTGTTTCATTTTGTGGATTCCACAAAAATATCAAGTTGCTCAAAGCTTAGAAAGTATAGAGAATTATGTAAATCCTTTTTTACTTTTTAAGGTTAATCTTAAGCATTATATGCTTATATTAAACATAAATAATTGTATACTGTATTAACATTATGTACAGTTTACACATATGCATGCTCGTAGCCTTCAATCATCTTTAGAAAAACACACATACATGTGGGTTGGATAGAGATCAAAGGAAAGTCAGCATCAGGTTTGCACTTTGAAATTCCATTGTGTCTTGCTTTACTGGTTAAATTTAGCCTTCAAAATTGGCACAAGATCTCTTCAGAAGACATTTGCATTTTTCATATAATATTTATCTTAGTAAACACAGGGGCTCTAAAATAGCTGTGGCAGCTTGTAACAGAAAACATTATCTACATCCAAGAAGAGTGCTGAAATCCAGTTCACTAGAAAAATGTGCACTGTAGTAAGAATCCAGACGTCTAAGAAGAGGTTTTTATTCTGCACATAAAAATCTGCATTATCTCTGATTACATGCACAAAGGGATAAATAAACAGTTACAGTAAATTTGTGCATCAACCCTTGGGAGTTAGATGCTGAAATGTTGGATAACAATTGCAGATGAGTTTTTGTACACCAATCCATTAAAAATCAGAGTAAATAGAGAGTTAAATTAATAGAGTACTCAAGGCCAACTCTGCAAGTGAAGTAACTTTTTACAAGCATCTGGTGATGCATGCCACATATCTGAGACTTGAATCTGGGCCTAAGTGTTTTATTTATGAGTTTTTTCTTAAAACAATCTCTAATCCACATCTAATCCATCCTATCCTTCCGCAAAATAAAATAATCTTCACATCGCAATGATAATAATTCAGACTTTTATTCAAGGTTTTGAATTTTTTGTGTTTACAATATATTCAGTTGCTATATGCAATGTGCAGAATCCTGAACTCAGATTTTTGCAAGTAATTAAGGTAGGTAGTTAAGTCCAAATGCTTCTTTTGAAATTGATGATTTTTTTTTTTACTCAATATACATTGGTACATTTTTTGTTAGTGATTTGATATACTTAGCAGTTTTTAAAAATAATTTAGAAAGTTTTCCTATTTCCCTTTAAGGATGTATTACTTCTGCCACTAACTTGCTTATTGAGGTGTTTATTAATCAGAAGCTGAATTCACTTTAAATGAAACTTAAGGCTCGATCATTTCAGTGGTGATTACATCACCAGAACAGGGCAAATATAGGACCTTGGATAGTCAATTTTTTTGTGCCTTGAAGTGTTTGCTGAATGTTTTCTTTAAATTATTCACTAGCTGTTTGTTATCTGTATGCATTGTTCAAAGTTTGGAAAGCACTGATTAGGACACATATAGGAAATAGAATATTGTCTGTGTTCCTTGTTTGCTATCGGTTTAATTCTACCGTTCAAACAGTTGCTTTTTTCAGTTCAGAATTTACTCCCTGACAATATTCTCCAGTGTCCTGTACAAGTATTCATGATCTGTGAAGATTCCTGCCAATACATCCATTTACTAGAATATTCACGGGATGCAAACAATAAAAAGGAGTGAACACAGCCAAAGGAAATTCCAGGCTTTTTAAATTATTTTATTTATACAACTGCTTTCAAGGATCTTTTGAAGTACCTATCCAGCTTGGATCCTGATGATTTGATAGTATTAATTACTTCCCTATAATTCATATTGAAAATACAAATATGTTCCACAGCGCTTTTATATAAGAGAAGCTACAATGAACTAGTTAGGCCATTATCAAGCAAATCTTAGTAAATTTTTTTAATGTTATTTGTCACTGTGATACAAGGAGGTGTATCATCACTAGGTTCATGTTAAAAACTTCTCTTTCTAAAATGTTTTACTCATACATTTCATATATGGAGGGAGTGGGGTTCTGAAGGCAAATGCATATACTTTCTCTCTTTTTTGTACTACTTAGAGACAGGGATGACAGGTCATTCATTAGGGATAACTTGTTGGTTATGATGTGCACACCTTAGCTTCTTTAGTCATGGTGAGATGAAACAGAAGCAGAGAAGCAAGACAGAGGATCTTTTGATTCTTAGTGAAATCGTGCATGTGATGAATGATCACTGTGACCAGTAATTCCATATGGATAGAAGATGTGAATTACTAGCATGGCAGCTGGAATGTAGCACTGGGCATGGGCATACCTCTGCTGTCCCTGACTTGTATATTAGCACACTCCAATGCTAGTTTATTCCAAGAATGACAGGCTTCATGCTGGAAGTCCTATCAAAATGCCACACACAATTTTTAGAGGATGTAATGCTTCAGGAAAATATTCAGTTTCTACTTACTTGCCAGGAACAAAATACAGTGAAAGAAACATGTTTGCTCTGGCACAAGTGCTAGGGTGTGAAATTCTGAAAGCTTTTATATACGGTTAGGCACATGAAGTCACTAAACAGGATTCACAATAGTAATTCTATGCAGTGGGCTACAGGGGTATGTCAAGCCACTGATTTTCCAGAGATTTTTGTTTTGCGGACCTTCTATCTGAAAATAGATTAGTACAATTCTTAGCTATGAGAAAAGTCTCCTTAAATTGCTTTGAAGAGGTGCCATGTTTGAGCCACAGTCACCCTTTTTTGCTTGTTTTCAAAGATTTTGTGCACATAACTTAAAGTCAGTGCCGTTAGATCATCATTTGTTTACTCTTCTTGCACATGTATAGATTCATAGATTCATAGATGTTAGGGTCGGAAGGGACCTCAATAGATCATCAAGTCCGACCCCCTGCATAAGCAGGAAAGAGTGCTGGGTCTAAATGACCCCAGCTAGATACTTGTCTAACCTCCTCTTGAAGACCCCCAGGGTAGGGGAGAGCACCACCTCCCTTGGGAGCCCGTTCCAGACCTTGGCCACTCGAACTGTGAAGAAGTTCTTCCTAATGTCCAGTCTAAATCTGCTCTCTACTAGCTTGTGGCCATTGTTTCTTGTAACCCCCGGGGGCGCCTTGGTGAATAAATACTCACCAATTCCCTTCTGTGCCCCCGTGATGAACTTATAGGCAGCCACAAGGTCGCCTCTCAACCTTCTCTTGCGGAGGCTGAAAAGGTCCAGTTTCTCTAGTCTCTCCTCGTAGGGCTTGGTCTGCAGGCCCTTGACCGTACGAGTTGCCCTTCGCTGTACCCTCTCCAGGTTATCCGCATCCTTCTTGAAGTGTGGCGCCCAGAATTGCACGCAGTACTCCAACTGCGGTCTGACCAACGCCCTATAGAGGGGAAGTATCACCTCCCTGGACCTATTTGTCATGCATCTGCTGATGCACGATAAAGTGCCATTGGCTTTTCTGATGGCTTCGTCACACTGCCGACTCATGTTCATCTTGGAGTCCACTAGGACTCCAAGATCCCTTTCCACCTCCGTGCCACCCAGCAGGTCATTCCCTAGGCTGTAGGTGTGCTGGACATTTTTCCTCCCTAGGTGCAGCACTTTGCATTTCTCCTTGTTGAACTGCATCCTGTTGTTTTCTGCCCACTTGTCCAGCCTATCCAGGTCTGCCTGCAGCTGTTCCCTGCCCTCCGGTGTGTCCACTTCTCCCCATAGCTTTGTGTCATCTGCAAACTTGGACAGAGTACATTTCACTCCCACGTCCAAGTCGCTGATGAAGACATTAAAGAGTATCGGTCCAAGGACCGAACCCTGCGGGACCCCACTGCCCACACCCTTCCAGGTCGAGACCGACCCATCTACCACGACTCTTTGGGTGCGACCCTCTAGCCAATTCGCCACCCACCGGACTGTGCAGTCATCCACATCACAGCCTCTTAATTTGTTCACCAGTATGGGGTGGGATACCGTATCGAAGGACTTCCTGAAGTCCAGGTATACGACATCCACCCCTCCTCCTGTGTCCAGGCGTTTCGTAACCTGGTCATAGAAAGAGACTAGGTTGGTCAGGCACGATCTGCCCGCCACAAACCCATGCTGGTTTCCCCTCAGCATAATTTGTCCTGCCGGGCTCTCACAAATGTGAGCCTTGATAATTTTTTCAAATACTTTACCAAGGATGGAGGTGAGACTGACCGGCCTATAGTTGCCCGGGTCCTCCTTCCTCCCCTTTTTGAAAATGGGGACCACGTTAGCCCTTTTCCAGTCCTCCGGGACTTGGCCCGTGCGCCACGAGCATTCAAATATTCCCGCCAGCGGCTCTGCAATGACGTCGGCCAGTGCCTTCAGCACCCTCGGATGGAGCCCATCCGGGCCTGCCGACTTAAAGGCATCCAGTTCTTCCAAATGACTCTGCACCACCTCAGGATCTACGCATGGAAGTCTGGCGCCTTGCTGCTGCCTCTCTACAACCCCAGTGAGAGACTTGTCGTGCCCCTCGCTTAGGAACACTGAGGCAAAGAACTCGTTGAGGAGTTCAGCCTTATCCCCTCTATCTGTCACCAATTGCTTCTGCCCATTTAGCAGGGGTCCTATTCCTCCCTGGGCCTTCCTTTTACTCCCTATGTATCTATGTATATTAGAAAGAATGCAGTTTTGCTTAAGAGAGCAATTATGTGCTGTATGTCTGGCAAATTTTGACTTTTGTACAGTGAATCCAGTATAAGATTAGGTATTGTATTATTGCTTTCACTCATGTTTGGCCATTAGATGAAATCACAAAATCCCATTATGGAAGTTATTTGTTATTTGTCACTGTGATACACTGTGATTTTCAGACCTAAAACTGAAAGGGGGGGGGGGGGAATGCACACACACATTAAAAGGGTACAAAGCAGATATTTCATATCTTTGTGCATATTTGACACCAAGTCCCTGGAATTCAAGTTGACTGTACTCTGATTTTTTAAAGGAAAATATTCAGTGGCTGCTGTGCCCTTCCAGCGCAGATTTGTTTGGTGTGAATCAGGAGAACTGACAGAGCTTGTTATTGTAGGACTCAAAGCAGAGGCCTGGGACATTTTTTTTTTTTTTTGGTAACATAATCCATTTATTGCTAAATGTGAATTTAAGACTCAGTTTCAGGGTTGTTAACAATAGGTTAGGGAGGAGAGATGAGTTTCAGAATGCACATGTGCATGCACTTGCACATATCAGTGTGAAAATTGGAAAGCATTGTCAGGAATGGAATATCTGGGCCCCAAATGTTCTTAAAGCTGGTACCAGGATATTACCAACATCCTTCTTAAAGCATGGGAGGAAAGTATATTTATAGCGGAAGAACATATAGTATTTTGGGTTTTGTTATTAAAATACAATGGCCCCAGAAAGAGCATTAGCACCAACACTCTCTCTGCCTTTCAGATATATTCACACACCACTTTCTATGACACAAACACAATGCATCTGGTATCAGTAATTTACAGAAATGATGCTCAACTTTTTTGGCCGGTAGGCCTGATGGATAGTGCCCAGGGTGTATGCTGACCAGATCCAGTTGGTGGTCCTGATCTGGTTCTTGGGGCAGTCCCAGTAGAGTGACCTCATCCAGCCGTTTGGAACAATTTTTGGGGGGAGGACATGTGACCCAGCCCTGATCCAGCTGTAAAGAGGGGGGAGGGGCCAGTGGGGGCTTGGGTTTGGGTTTTTGGAATTTGGCGGGGGGAAGGTGGCAGTATTGAACGCCACCGCTCCCCCACTGCCAAATTTCCCAGCAGGCTGGATTCCAAGGCTGGGGAGCCCAGCAGGCTGGATTCCAAGGCTCTGTGCCACATCTGACCCACAGGCCGGAGGTTGAGCACTCCCGATTTACAGAGATAACAGTAATTTTCAGACCTAAATCAACTAATGATCAATCTAGCAAAATACTATACATCCCTATCTTGTTATATACTACCAAGCACTCTATCACTCTGAACAACCCTATTGTTGTTTGCTTGTTTTTGGTATGCTAGGTTTTCCATTGTTAAGCCTCAAGTATCATATATGTTTTTGCTAAGAGAGATATTCATACCTTTTGCAGAGTAAAACCTAGAATTCCTGCTTACAGTACTTGAAATATCAGTTGCTCTCATTTGCTTTTCATTTTTTTCATTCCCTCTTCCTTTTTAATATCTCCATATCCACTTCAGGGACAGGTAGCTTAATTTCTATCATATGCAGCTTTACAGGGTATTAGCTTTGCTACACATGCCAACAAATGAGCTAGACTAGATGTGCTTGAAAAAGCCTACAGCCTACAATATTCATTCAGGAAACTTTGAATGAAGTAAATCCATATGTGTCTTAATGTTAGTGTTCAGGTCAGGGTTGTGTTTTCTGGCTGACAACACTATTATGCATAATCCACGTTTTTTGAAGAGCTGCAGTAATGTTTCGAATATGGATGCTAAAGCCTTTCATATGGTTGTTGTTTAAACTTGAAATTTTGGCCCTTAAAGAAAAAAATAATTAAAACTCCGTTTTGTTTTATATTACATGGCTTGTATGTTTATTCTATTGAGCTACAAAATGCTGTAGATTAGTTTTCAAAACTTCCAAACAATGACACAAAGTTTCCTGCAGAACCCAAAACTACAGAATTAATAGAAAATTATAATAATAATAATGTTAGAAAAATCCTATATGACTTAACTTATTCTATATAAATATCTAACAGAGATACAATTTTATAATACATTCTACAGGATGGCCCAAAATATCAGTAGAAAAGGCTTTGTTTTCTATTAAATTCCGCTGAACTTTTCTATAATTAGGATTCCAAAACTATGACATCTTTAATGATATTATTTCATTCTTGTTATATATAATTACAAGGATTATTGTTATTATTACCATTATGGGCTATCTATGGGCTGGAGGAAGAGGGAACTAATGGTGGAATAAGCAAAGGGTCAAATCCTGCTCTCTTAATTTATCTGAGTATTCCTGTGGGTTTGCCTTATAAGGATAAGGCAAGATATATATATGACCAGACCTTTTATAGGTTGCCATTGTTGTCAAAAGAAACACCAAGAATTATTTAAGTTTGATTTATTTACTTGGTTTAAAATGTCTCAGTTGATTGAATTTGAGATATTTTCATAGAAACAGTTTTGCATATTGTGTATTTACTTGTAGAATTAAAACAGCTGTAGACATGGATCTTCAACTGTCAGATTTATTTTCCCTCCAATGCCAATTTGATATTTTGGGCTATGTAAAGCAGGCTCATAAATAATAGTAGTAAATTACCTTCTGGTAAGCTGATGTGAGTGTAAAAGTAGATGGCATTTATATACCAAAAAAGCATAAGGAAAATAAACCTCAGGTACCTGCAAAAAAAGCAGCCTCATTTTCCAGTACAGGGTGCTTTTCCCAGTACAACTTTCTCTTTGTCTTGACTAAGCAGAGTGCAGTCTCTTACAGTAGCTAACTTACACTAATTTATACAGGCATACTGACTGACTCCTGGATCTGGTCCATTTATGGCACCTCTGAATTCAGCCCACAGTGCATAATCAGGAAAAGGGTATAGGGCTAACTTCTGTTCTCATTTCACCAGTCTATTTCAGTTTGATGTTTTAAAATGCTAATGGATCTAACTAATATCTTCAATGACAAGTTACAGAATAAATTGCATCTAAGAAAATGCCCCAGCCTAAGCACATGAGACATTTTCATTTAGGCAAA
This sequence comes from Alligator mississippiensis, assembly GCF_030867095.1. Taxonomy (NCBI): domain Eukaryota; kingdom Metazoa; phylum Chordata; order Crocodylia; family Alligatoridae; genus Alligator; species Alligator mississippiensis. The sequence continues at coordinate 162,059,717 of NC_081828.1, read as the reverse complement.
CATAACACTAGCAAAATACAGAAAGAGACTGGAGAAGGATGAAGCAGATGACCTAATAGCAGTTTTCCATTTCTGACATCCCAGGTTACTTTAGGGCCAATATCTACTTCACTTGCTTTTCAGGGAAATCTACCATAGAGTTCAGCTAGAATTTTTCATAGGTTTGGACCAGAGAATTTGACTCTGAAGAAGTGAAATTCAATGCCATTCCTTCCTGTGTTGATCATTCCCTTTTCACATTAATGTCTTAGTATTCCTGTACCCTCTTTATGGCAGAAATCGTTTGGTAGCTTGAATGGCTTACCTGTTGCTATGGGGAATTAAATGGATAACATGTGCTATTGTCCCTAATTCCTCAATTAAAACTCTGAATTTTCCGTCCATCATCCATTGGTCTTTTTGGCAGTCCCTTATGATGTGTGGGCTTGATTCATGTTTGGCCATTCTTATCTCAAGTCATTTTAAAATTAGGCTTCCAAGGTTTGAGCGTTCACAGGAAAGTTTCTAATTGTAGTTGTTGGGTCTTATTCCAATTCTCCTTGTCCTCAGTAGAACAGTGAACATGATTAATACAATAGTCTTACCAGTAAGCACACATACATTGCCCAGTGGTTTGACATCCGTTTCTTATATTTCAGAGGAGACGATGATTTTGAAGGGTGGGTACATGTAAACTGTGGTTCCAGTATTTGACTCAAAAAGTAACCCTGGAAATGAATAATAGCCCCTCTGAGGCTTCAAGCTTTTGCTTACTTGTACCCCAATAGACTGAACAGCAGCTGTTGAATAATTTTAATCGGATAGTCCTTCATTTTTAACTGTCATTAGCAAGCCATTGAGACAGTAGGAAAGTACTCTGTCTAGTCATCCTGTTAATAAGTTTATTTTGGTGTAGTTAAATTGTTTAACACTTGACATCTACTCCATCTTCCCCTTTTTTTACTTTTACATCAAATGGAACGGTGGCTGTTTCATTTGAAATTTTAGAGACAAAGCCCATATACATTATGTCTGATGTGATGATTTAGTTGGGGATGGTGCAGCTTTGAGCATGAGTTTGGACTAGATGACCTCCTGAGGTCCCTTCCAACCCTCATTTTCTATGATTCTATGTCTAAAATGTTGGGATTCAGTATATTCTGGTTTTATTCCCTGATTTACATGTTAACTCATTGTGCATCCTTGGAAAGCTACTTAATTTCTTTAAATCTCTGATTATTTATCTGGAAAAGAAGAGAAATGAATCATTGACTACTTGCCCTTTCTTAGGGATGTTGTGAGGTTTAATTTATGTTGGTAGAGTGCTTTGAGATCCTTAGATGAAAGTGTAAAGTATTGTTACCATTCTAAAGTTTATGACCAAAATCCAGTCTTTTACTAAAAGGCTTAATTCTCTTCTTGCACTGATGTGAACATGGACTAAATCAGTAGTGTTATACCTTTATTAAAATGTTGAAAATGAGAAAAAAATAAAGTGCAACACACTGAAAAATAAGACCACTATGATCCTTGGAATTTGATATTAATATAATGTTAATGATGAAGATATTTGACAGGTGTATAGAAGATCAAACTTCTCTCCTTTTCCATGGACTAATCAGAGACTTCCTTAGAAACTCCAGCATCAAATAACAGTTGCATCTACTTTCAATTACCTGATTTAATTTTTCAGAAATTAAGAACAGAAGCTACTTTTTCAAACTCACAACATGTCATGTATTTAGAAACTGTCAAAATAGGATTCTGCCATAGTATTCTGTGTATCTCTAAAAGTCTTCCTTTTTATAATAGATTTGTACAATATTTTTTGTATGTAAAGGTATTTCCTATGAAGCACCAAGGAAGTTTGGATATTTCCTAGATTAGACTATTTAAAATGGATGTGTGCCTTCTCTGAAATCATATACTATGACTACAACCTTTCATCATTTTCCTTTGCATTCATTATGCATGTAAATAGTTATTGAAAACATAAATATTTCATAAGTTTAATTTTTAAAACATATTGCCTACGGTCCCTAACTTCATCTCCGCTGTATACCCTTTTCCTCTATAGCTGGCGATATTTAATTTTGTGCCTACGAAAGAAAATAACTTATTCTGTTAACACTCCTGTTTATTTTTAATAAAATATTAACAGCTAGAACACACTGGACCAAATTTATCTCTGATACAACTCCATTAAATTTAGTGGAGTTATATCAGTGTTTTATTTTCTTCCACTATATTTTTTCCTGTTTTATTCCTCTCTCTTTCATGAATCAAATGTGTCATAAATGCACAGTAGGTGTTAAAAAACCAACCTGGCTATGTCAAGGCATTCTGTTATCCACTAGCCCAGCCTTAACAAAGTAGTATACGGGGATTATAATACTGTTGGATTATCGTGAGGAGTCTCCTTTTCATCTGATTTATTATTTTAGTTTGTCTGATTTTTAAATGGATTTACTGAGCATATTCCATAATTCTAAAACATTTCTTCTCTATATTTAAGGAGCATGAACTGTAGTGCTTGCATAGAATTTGTGCTATTGATGTCATTTTAATAACACAAGCTGCTTCTTTTCTAAAGCTGGTAATCACAAATTTCTTTTCAATGCTGTGTCCTGGCACTTACAAAACCTTTTTTTTTTTGTACAACTAAGGGCCCTCAACATATATTGTATCTACTACTGTGGCCTGGTGTCTAACAGGCCTGTAACTTGGCCAGATCCGGCCTATGTAATGCTGTTTGTAATGAGAAATCTAAACAGGGAATGGCAGTGAGGCATGAAAGGAATGTGTTTCCATTGGAGAAGTCAGTGTAGAGAAAAAGTATAAGCAAAGCCATGTCCAGAAGGTCTTTTCAGCTGGCCAAGACGGAAGACTAATGTTATTGTACATTGGCTGTCACCCTGCCAGCCCTCCCTCACTGATTTGTTTTCTCTTATAGTCTCTTTTTCTTTTTCTTTTTTTTTTCTTTCTCTCCTGACTGTTTGCTCAGGTGGACAGTGACACCATTTGGAATGAGCTACATTCGTCCGGCGCTGCACGCATGGCTGTTGGCTGTGTCATCGAACTGGCTTCCAAAGTGGCCTCAGGAGAGCTGAAGGTGAGGTCTGGGTTGCGTTGTGTGTGGGAAAACTGGGGAAGAAGCTGAAAGAGAGATGTTATTATTATGGAGTTGTAAGGAGGGTGGAGGGGAGAGAGTGGGAAAGATGGGTCACTAAGGTGTGGTAATCTAAGTAGCTCTGCAAGGTAGTTGGCAGATTTTATTACTCAAAGCCTTCAGTTCACAAGGGAAAATTATGTTGTCAGTAGACTATAGTATTTTTATTTTTAGAGCACAAAGGTGATTAGGGAGCTATGGTCCAAGTTAAAATTACTCATAGTATGTACTTATCTGGTATGCAGTTCTGGACTTCCCTTTTGAAGTGATATTTTAATATGATTATTGAGTAGTATCTATAACCTCAGAATACCACCCAAAGAGAGGAAAGGTAAATAGTGGATTTGCAGGTTATGAAGGAAGAGGAAAATTGTTGATTAGGAGAGTAATGATCCACAGTATGCCTTTCCCTGAAACAACTTCAAACTGACTACGCTTCATTGTTCTTCTTCTCTTGCTTTTTTGTTTTCCTTTTACATGATCTGAAAAGAATGATGTACCAAACCCAACTTATCCACAGTCTAAACAGTTTATAAAAGCCCTGGACCTGACAGACTTTGACATTTTATTTGGTATTTAACAGTCCTATTTAAAGGTACACCATATGCAGCTTGAATGCAGACTTGCCCCAGTAAACATTGTTGGAGCTAATACAACTTCTTAATGTAACCATTTATATACTTTCTAGTCCAGATATGAATGAATTTAATTCCATCACCAAATCTGAGGTAGGAGATAAATATTTAGGGCCAGTTTACTATAATTGGTGTACCTCAGATATACCTAGAATACAATATTCTAGGCTATTCAGGTAAAGTATTATATCCCCAAATCCAGTTTTCAAATGTGGATAGCGACGTTTCACATTTAAGTGCTTAAATCACTATTTAGTCACTAAAATCAATATTTGTATATTCATGTTGTGATTTGAGACCCCAAATGTAGAATTGGGCACCCTCACAAAGAGCTGTATTGTGGAGCCCTTATTCAGCTTCGTGAATAGTGTCTTTGACTACAGGTTAGGCTTTTATATACAGTAGCACTCTGTACAGTTTAAAGTGCAATATTCCAGGCCCTTGGGACTACTGGAAGATTTGAGGAACTTAAAGCAAATTTATATCTGTCACAATTGTTGGACACCCAGCAGTATTTAACAGAATTTAAAATCAGGCCTAGATTAGAAGAATCAGATAGTCTTTATGTGCAGTTGACATGACCAGGATCTCTTGTAAGACCTTATTGCTTATCTCTATGGATTTACGATGTCTTTCACACTGTGTGATAACTCTTGGTTGTTTATCTCTATGTGATGAATGACTGCAAAAAAATAAAACATGAGCCACTATAAGGCCCCAGTTGCTACTGCAGTAGCAACTATCTGAAGACAAATATTTTAAATCCAATAGTAACTAGCAGTTTCCTTAAAAAAGGTTTTTAGAGATGCTAAATTAAATCTGTCTTAAATTGAGCCATTTAAAACTTTGTCACGCAACACTTGTAAGAGACAGAAATGCAGCTGTTTATAGTGACTCACAAAGCTGTTACTATACATCAGACCTCATTCTTTGCTAGTGGAAGTGGATAGATGAAGCCCAGTTATGTCAGTGACAGTATGCTGATTTACCAGCTGAGAATCTGCCCAAACTATTTACAATTTATGATGAAAGGTCCTTATGAAAAGGTTACTAAGGCCTTATTTACATTAGAAACATTTATGAGCAAAAGTTCTGCTGATATTTTGCTACCAACATAGCTATTTTGACAGTGTGCAGTTACATTTGGCTGTCTCAGAAGGTGTGGCAAACAGTAACAGCACCAGATTTTATCAGCAAAAGACATCACACTGTAGGTCTGTCTTGTGCAACAAGGTAGTGCCATGCTAAGACCTTCCTGAGACTACTTGTGTGCTAGCCCCCAAAACAGAAGTAGTGTTAGGGTTCTGCAAATGCGGTAATAAACTCTGTCTCAGTGAAGTCAATTGGCAAGCGTGAAGAAATGCACCAACACAGCAACAGTTTAGGAGCCACTACTTACACAGCATGCATGGCATCAGATGATGATGAAAGCAGGGTAGACTTGCACCTTATAGACTAACTAAATTAGGCATTATAGCAGAAGCTTTCATGAGCTGAAGCTCACTTTATCAGATGCTATGAAAGGACATGCACAAAGCAATGTATAAAATGGAGAGAGTGATTTGAATACAAAACATAGGAAGGGAAATGGAGAAGAGAGTGGGAAGAGGGGAGAGGAAAAGGGAGGGGTACAGGACCAGGAGAAGCAAACAAGCGAAGAACCTATAGGAACAAAGGGGTCACCAAAGCCGATCCAGGTAATGGGATCAGAAGCCATAGGTTTAAATCATACTTTACCCAATCCACTCTGTGGATGATTGCTTGTTTTATAATTTCCTGTTCACATACATTTTTAAAAGCTTACTGCCTAAGAACAGCTATGCTGAGGTCAGCAATGGAGAGTCCAGGGGTGGTAAAGTGTTCTGCAGCAGGCTTTTGTGTCTATCTGGAGGTTATTATGTCAGATCAGTGTTCATTCATTTTTTTCATGTAGCGATTGCCCTGTCTGTCCAATGTAGACATCAGAGGGGCACTATAAATAGGCGATGGCATATATGATGTTGGTAGAGTTGCAAGGGAATGAACCTTGGATGTTATAATTTGTGTTATTCAATCCAGTGAGGCTGTGGTTTGTATTGAGGAGGGGGCACAACAGGCATCTGTGTCCACCGCAAAGCCTGGTACCCTGGTGAAAAAGGAAGTGAGGTAGCCTGTTGCTTGAGAGATGCTGTTTGAGGTTGGGAGGCTGACTGTAAACTAAGACAGGTTTGTTCCCCCAGGAAGGACTGGATCATGAATGGCCATTAATGATGTGTCTAAGCTAAGCTATCCAAGCTGTTAGCTAAGGGGTGACAATCAGAGGGATTTTGTTGTCCCTATCCTAAGATTGGTATTATATCAGGTGGATGCAACATCTGCCTGGCTTTGTTGGTTTGATTGGCTATAGTTTGGGAATTGTATTTTAAGTGTAAGAATGCTTACTTTCATACTTTAAAGACGTTGTCCCTATTAGTGAGATCAGAGCATATATGGTTGTAACAAAAAGCTTAGCTGTAGACCATGGATGTAGTGGTTTGCTTAGGATAAAAGATGATGGGGTGAAGGCAGTTGTCATGGTTGTTTGATTTCCAATATGATGTAGGAGCGATCTGGCTATTGTAAACCTTCAGTGTAATGTCTAAGAAATGAATTTGCTGGGTAGAGTATTCCAGAGTTGGAATATATATAAAGGGGTGGAAGTTGTTAAAGTCCTAGTAAAGTTTCTGTAAAGAAATCAGGTTATTTCTCTAGGGGGTGATCAAATGATGATGTCTTGTGTCTTATACACCTCATTTCAGTGTCCCCTCTACCAGCATCTATTGTAAATATCTCAAACCTATTATTAGGGTGGAAAAGACATTGCCTTTGTGCTGCCATAAAAATTTGTATCGTGGCACCAAGGCAAAATAAACAAATGTTCATACTCCTTGTCATGCCACAAATGTTTACAATTTGAGACTGCAGCAAAGATGGTAATAGTTTCTGCCACTTAATTGCAGCAAATGTCTGTTTGTTCTATGCCAAGAGAGCACAGGCAGCCTGGAGCTGCCTGCACTCTTCAGTCTCCCTGGGCAGGTGCTCCCAAACCTGCACACCCAAGGAATTTTTGTACAGGATCCCCCTCAGGCCCCTGGAGTGCCTGCCCAGCATTTCCCATTTAGGCATGCTCCAGACAGTCTCTAAGGCACATCTCTAGGTACAGAACCCCAACTTTCCTTGCTTACAGAGGTGCACCTTGCAGATTCCCCAGGTCATGTCTCTGTAAGTGGGGAAAGCCTGGGCTCCCCACTTAGAGGCACACCATGGTGATTGCCTGAGGCATGTGTCTGGAAGAGGGAAACCCTGGCTTTCCCCTCTTACAGAGACATTTCAAGAATCTCTGAGGTGCGCCTCTGTAAGCGGGGAATGCATCATCCATTTTCCCATGGAATTGGGCCTCTGACTGATGAGAGACAACAGGCAAGGTGTTTTTTTCTCAGTGAAGCAGATCAGCTGTAGTAGGACACATCCTGCCACAGCTGATCCACTTTATTTGGCAACATCTGTTTATATCCTCAGTTTGTGTGATACATTAGTAGTTTCATTAGAGATCAAAGAGACCGAAGAGTCCTCTCTCAGAAATTGTCTTTACAGACTGGATCTGAGTCAATGTGGGGTAGGAGAATTTAGTACATCAGAAAATGAGGTATTGGACACTGGGATGTCTTTAACCTGACACTGAGCACACTGACAAAGATGCTTATTTATATACAAAAATATATGAAATATTTCAATGTAAATGGTGAATGTTTAATATGAAACATACAAATATTTCATGGAACTTACATTGATACAATTGTGTGTAAAAATAATTTAAGCACTCACTTTAGTTCATACTAGGAAAGTCAAGTTTTTATAAAGTCTTTCATGTTGTAAGACACATACTATTCAGGTAAGAAAAAATAAAATATTGACATCACTGGAAAAAAAAAAGTGTCTTTAACCATAGAATAACTACTGTATAGGCAATAACAAATGCAAACTGCCACATATTGCTTCAGATCTGTCTCATTTCTGGGACTGAGAAGACTTTTCATTTTCCTTGATCATTCACTCCTAGGTTTCTGCTTGACACTGCTAAGGTACTGTACAGACTGATGATAATAGTTTTGGGATATAGATACCTACCCACTCTGATACCACACAATCAATTTAGAAATATCACAAAACAACAACAATGTAGGCCAAATACAAACCAGTGCCCAAGAAGCGAAAGATAGATACAATATACAAACACTGGCCTACCTTCAGAAGTTATATTATATGTAATGAATGGAAACACCCAATACTCAGCTTGAATCCAGTGCCTAAAGCATCTGACAGAGTGGGAATTCAGATACATTCCTGTACTTAACATTTCCTTTAGATGCCTCTGGGCTTTCTAAATTGCCCTTTAAAGATATCTGACCCTTAGTGAATTCCTCTTTATTTTAGTTCGAAACCCTGGTAAAACATTGTGAGAACTTTTCAGTATTTCTGGTTGATGGAGAAAGTAGCAGTGTAACAGTTGTTGTAGACATGTAAAATAATACAGTTTACTGAAATTTTCACTCTGGGACATATGGGTAAAATTAATATTTTGCTTATCAAGAAAAGATATACCTACTCAATGGGAGATTTAATATTGTTGTTTGTCATTTGACTGAATTAGATAGATAGAATTACCCATCAAAACTGAGCTTTTTTATTGTTGCTTAATAGATACAGATCTTTAAGATAGATTTTAAAACAGATGTAGGAGCACCACATAAAATAAATAATGTGATAAGTATAACATAACATGGTAGACATGTAAGTACTTAGGTAGGTGCAATTCTATTCTAGCCTATTCAAGTCCCTGAAAATCCATATTATATCTACTTTTGAAACACACCATTCTCTGACCCTTAAGACTGAAGCACAAAAAACCATTAGGGAGGAGGAGGAGCTGCCCATCTGTAGCTGTATTAACAGCTGTATTAACCTGCAGCCATCCAACTGTATTAACAACTTGTCAGGGACTGAAGTAGGATGGAATGGAAGCATATATAGGTACCTAAAATCTACTCAGGTACATAATAGATTGTATTAAATCTGGCCCATAGTTATCTTTTCCCTTTTACTAATAGGCCTTCCTAAAAAATAATTTAGATAGGTCCTCAGCTTAGATGTAATTTAGTGATAAAATCTAGTTCTGGTAAGCAAGCTGGTCTTCACTTAACCATGGAAGCGAACAATGAACTCTACCAATGGTAGAGGACTTGCAATTTCTTACATATAACGAGTAGGGAACTTGGAATGATTGGAAAATGGCTCTGTCTGCACCATAGCATCAGGTAAAGTTCAATATGTAATGAAGTCAGCTAATGACAAGATTTAAAAAAGGAACTTCAAAAGGTTTGCTTCTGTTCTCTTAGAAGAGCTAAAAGAAAAAAAAATGTTATTTAAAAGACTGCTCCACAAGCATAGAGAGTGATCCAAAGTCTGATGGGAATTCTCATAAACTACAGTGACCTTTGGATCCTACCCATGTGGTGACAAATTGTTGTTTCTAAGATCATTTGAACCACTAGTTTACCTTGTTGGTAAAATATAGAGCCTTGCAGGATTCACTGTGTAAGATGTCACAATATGATAAACAACTTGTTGCATATTTTTGGCAGCATTGAGCTTGGGTACTAGACAATTAGCAGGTAGAGAGAGATGTTGTAATGCCCGTATTATTTCATTCACCCCCAAATACTTTATTTAGTTCTTTGTTACCTTAAAGTATGTTAAGTAACAGATATTTGAAAAATAATGTTTAGATGTTTTGTTTACATCTTTATGTTTTGATTTTATGTCTTATTATGGAGAGCTATGCATCATGTTGTATCACATAAATTGTCTGTTATGTAAATGTATATGACAAAATGTTTGTTAATCTGATGAGTCAGTGGCTAGGGCATTGCCTGAGGACTTGGAAGACCCATTGCCAGTTGTGTTACAGAAAAGAGTACTGAGACTTCGGGCAAGTCACCTAGCCTCTCAAGTTCCCCATCTGTAAAATGGAGATAATAGCACTTCTCTACTTCATAGAGGTGATGTGGAAGATGCTCAGATACTACAGTGATGGCCCTATAACTACCTTACATAAATATCAATTAACCTATTACGCCATATATGCAGTTAAAAATTGTGCTATGCATCAGTTATATAGAAAGCTTGCTTCATGGCTTATACTTTACTTTAGCTAGGATTACTGACAAATAATTCTGTTAGGCGACATTGGATGTCATTGCAAAGGAATACACAAAAATAATGAACTGCCCCACCAATGAATATTGACATCAAGAATATGTTGAATGTTGTGTGTGCATGGAGCATTGTATGTCACATGCTTTGTGAAAGGGTAAGAAATATTAAGGGTGATAATAAAAAAGAACCCTGCAGCTGTGGTTTGTGCCTACTGCTACTGGTTGCTAAACCAGAGGATGTATTTGGTTTCAGGGCAGAATGGTACTGGTACCAAAACTGCTTTTCTCCAGAAGTCGCACTGGGGAAGAGTAGTTTTAAATCTGCTCCCAGCTTCTCAGTGGAAGAGGCTGTTTACCAGAGCTACTGTTTCAGTTAATGTCCAAGTTAGCCTGATCCCAGCTCTTTCTAGTTACCATACTATTATTTGGGCTTTGTTGGCTGGCTCTGGCAGAATGTGGGTTTCAAGTGGCATGTGTTGCTACATTTGAGATGGATCTGTTGCCACTCTCTCATCTTTCTTTTGAATAAATCAAGAAGTTAATGTACAAAGCCAAAGAGATTTTCAAAGGCAAAAAGTGAAGTTAGGAGTCTGACTCCTATTGACATTAAATGGGTGTTAGCTGTATAGCTGTAATTTGTGCTTTCAAAAATCTTTCCCAGTCCCCTGTTGCTGCAGTATCTATGAACATTGACTAAAAAAAAAGGTTTAAAAACACAAACTGAGTAAACTACTGATAACATAATTGCTTACTTGCTAGTAGTTATTATATTATTTGTACTTCTATTTGTATTTAGGGATGCCTTTTAATAAAAGAAAATAAATTGCCTAGTACAACTCTTTAAATAAACATCGTTTACTTTCTTTCCTTTTACAAAATTGAATTAAGAAACATCTCATAGATGTTTTATCTCAGTAATTAGGGTTACATTTATAGATGAATCATTGCTATTATTTTGTATGACAGTCCAACTTTAATTATATATTCAATGCACAGCATTTTCCACTAACTACGTTCTTCTTTCAACTCTCATTTGATTTTTTATTAGGCAGTTGGTTCTGTATATGGCCAGATTTTAATAGTCCTCTTTGACTGCTTGTCATTTATGGCAGTCCCTTGATATGAGGATGACAGTTTTCCAGTAAATAGGGAAGATATTTGTGAGTCCATAGATGACTGAGGAGACTGATCCAGGATTTGCATGTTTCACTGCTGACATAGCAGATAGTTCTGGGAGGGAGGAGTAGATTCTAGCAAAGACGGGTCACAGCTCTTTCCCATTGTCTCTCTCATGTATCTGCCTCCACAATGAGGTGAGTTTTCTCAAAATGATCAATGCCTTATTGTACATCATGGCACCATTGGACATAATTCAGTGCTTGCGTCTCCCAGGTATTGATGATAACATTGTGTTTCTTCAGATTGTTCTTCAAGGTGTCTTTGGGCATGCCTACATGCATGCATTTACTGCTCAGTAACCAAAATTCTGGCAGGCGAAACAGCGAAATCTAAACAAAACAAAAACCTTTGAAGCAGCTTCGAAATGAAACAAGGGCACTTGAAACATTTTGAAAGTTTTGAAACATTTCAAGTTTCAAAGCCGGGCTTACTTGGCTTCAGCGCTGGTCCCAGGTGGCAGCTCCATCCTCCTGTCATCTGGTGCAGATCCAGGGGTTGCGCCCCCTGGGAGGATCCTGGCACAGCCCCCAGCTCTCCCAGAGGTGCAGGCCTCCAGATCTGCGTGAGGGATGACAGCATGCTGTTGCTGCTGGCTGGGGCCAGTGGCAACACAAATCTTCTCAGTGCCGGGTGTGGACTTCTGACAGTGCCGGTCCCAGCTGGCAGCAGCAGCCTCCTCTGTCATCCAGCAGGCAAATTGGGGGCCTGCCCATACCCCTGGGAGGGTTGTGGCACCCTGCTGGACTCCTCCTGGGGGTGCAGGCCCCTGATCTGCCTGCTGGATCACAGGAGGCTGCTGCTGCCAGCTGGGATTGATGCTGGGTGCAGCCCATACCCAGAGCTGGGAAGATTGGTGCTGCTGCTGGCCCTAGGCGGCAGAACCAGCCTCCTTTCATCCGGCAGGCAGATCAGAGCCCTGCATCCCCGCGAAGAGCCTGGCACAGCCCCTGTAGCCCTCCTGGATGTGCAGGTGGGCCCCCAATCTGCCTGATGGATGACAGGAGGCTGCTACTGCCAGCTGAGGCCAGTGGCAGCACCAATCTTCCTGGCACTGGGTCCAGGCTGCACCCAGCGTTGGTCCTGGGCAGCAGCAGCAGCCTCCTGTGATCCAGCAGGCAGATCAGGGGCCTGCACCCCCAAGAGGAGCCCAGCAGGGCCCACAGCCCTCCTGGGGGTATGGGCCCCCAGATCTGCCTGCCGGATGACAGGAGGCTGCTGCTGTCAGCAAGTGACAGTTTTTCTTGTCAACATCTTGAGGTGCAGTTTCCCAGAGACCTCTCCACCTATCTACTTGAAACTTAGCAAGCTTCATGCCTTCAGAAGGGGCTACCATCCCTGCAAGTTTCATCTGAATCAGGCAAGAAATGACAAAGTTATAGGCAGTTCCATGCTTCCCCATTATAGCCTATGGGCAAAACAGCAAAACAGTTTCAACTAAGCGAAATGGAACTGTGCTTCTGAAACAAAACAAAATTCAAAATGAAACACTGTTCTGTCAAAATGTCAAAACAGAAGTTGAAGCAGAACGGTGCCGTTCTACATGTGCATGCCTGTACTGCATGGTAAATATGGTGACTTAAGCTGATTTCAGTGTAAATTTGATATCATCATGCAGGTATCAAATCCATGCCTGATCAGTTATTATGCAATAACGCATGTGTAGACACCTTACTGCATAGTAACACTCTGTGTGGACTGATTTGGGACTAATTTTAGTCCTAAGTCAGTCCACACACAGTGTTAATGTGCTTTAATGCCAGCATGTGTAGATGCCTGCCTATTCCCTCTTACTGTTCAGTAACTTAATGTGCAGTAAATTTAAGCCAGTGTAAATGCACATGTAGACACACCCTTTGAGTCTCTTCTTTTTGCCCACTACTAGAGAGGTGACCATCGGTGACTTAGGAGTACAGGACCAGCTTTGGGAGTTGGTTGTCAAGCAGCCTTATGTTATGTCCTTTCCAACCAACCTGGTGCTATATTATAAACAGTGCGGGTTGTGTTTGCTTGAGCAAGAACATTGGCATTTATTCTTCTGTCCTTCCAATTCATATGGAGGATTTTCTGAAGACATCATTGATGGTAATGTTCCAAAGCTTTCAGGTGTTTCCAATATGTCATCTAAGTGTCGCACCCATATAATGAGGTAGGGATGACAATAGTCTGGAATTATCGAATACGTGTTTTTGGAAATATCCAAAGGGAGCACTGGCAGATTTTATCTGGAGTTGAATCTTGTTGTTTAGGTTTACTTTTTGGGAAAGATGAGTGGCTGACCAAGAGAAATGTTTAACAGTCTCAAAGGATTGCCTTCTGTGTGGAGGGAGCAGCCTGTTGGTTTGGCATAGGTGGGTAAAGTATCTTGATTTTTGTGAAGTTGACAGTGAGTCCAAGTGTTTCATATGCTTCACAGAAACAATCACAAGTAACCTGGAACTCTTCAGTTGAGTGAGCAAGCATGACACAATCATCAGCGTACTGAAGATCAGTAATGGGAGTATTGTGTATCTTGGATTTGGAATGCAACCAGGTGATGTTAAAGAGATTTCTGTCCATGCAACACTGGATTCTGTTGCCACATGGAAATCTATTAGCAATGATATGTGGAATGGTTGTGGTATACATGGTAAAGAGTGTTAGTGCAATCACAAATCATTGCTTGACTCTTGTTCTAACAGTCCATTTCTGAGATAGTTGCTGTCATGCTGTCATGAAGAAGTCTGATAGTAGCAACAAATTTTGGTGGGCATTCAGCTCTCATCAGGATTTTTCTATAGGGCCTCTCTGTTGACTGAATCAAGGACTTTAGTCAGGTCAATGAAGGCCATATTAAAATCTCAGTGTTGCTCATGACACTTCTTTTGCAACTGTCTAGGACCAGAGATCATATCTATTGTAACTGAGTGGTCTGAAACCACATTAGGATTTGGGTAGAAGTTTCTTAACAAGAAAGGTAAGTCTATTGATGAGAACATGGGCAAGTACAGGAGTGTAGTACCACAATAATTGCTGCTAGTACCAAGTTCCCAAGCATTTTCTTCTAGTGGCATCTTCAAGCATCTTTCTTCCTTACAGGAACTTCAGGAAAACAGACGGGGAACTCTGTTTCTATTGTACAGTTACAATATTTGATGTCAATTTCTTGTGTTCCTGGCCTCCTGAGACAAATCTTATTCCCATGCGTCCATTTTTTTCTTGCCAAATCTACATTGTACTCTATTCACATTACAGGTTCTCATTCACTGCATTCTTAGATCCCAAGAGTCAGAAACTGGCTCCTGCTCTGGTAGCACAAATGTCTGTAAAAGCTGACTTAAACAGGTCCTGAAAATTCCCCCCAGCCCTACCTACACCACTACTCTCATTCTCCCTTACTGCTGTGTATGGCAGGATTGGAGTCATGTTGAAGTGGGATTGGAGGTGATGAGAATTTAGTTAGACCACCCAAAGAAACAGGTTAGTGAAGGTCCACTACAAGCTGGTGTGGCTTAGAGAAGTCCCAAGGCTTCTGTTTGTTATGCCAAGGGTGAATATTATCAGAGACAGGAGAAGCAGAAAGGAGGCTTAGGGGTGCTTTGCCCCTTCAGCTACATTGAATGCAGATCCAGCAAAGATGCCAAAGTGACTCTTAAGATTTATTTTTGAAAAACTGTATAATTTTAATCTTTAGTCCAAATATAATAAAATAAAGGTACTGGGGTGAACTTGTTTACACTTAAGCACATCTCCATACAAAAATATACTGTTGTCTTGCATCTGTATTACCTGATTCAGTTACTATACAGGAATACACAAAATATGTTAAAACAAAACTAAGGCCCTCACTTTATCATCAAGTAGAATATGGGTGACCAAGAGTGGCTAGTGTGAGCACCATTATTGTTAAGAATAGGGAAGACTAGACACAATAGAACTTCAATGTCCAACAGGCAGATATGGTAACCCTAACTTTTAGGTATCTGGCCCTTGGCCTGGAATCTAGATTCTCTGTTAGGTGCCTTGGCTCCTTATGCAATGCATGACAGAAATAAATAGAATCCAGAACAGCTGCACAGTGAACGGAGATCCACCTGGAGTTAACCAAATGAGCAGTGGCAGAAAAGGGGGAGGTGATCAGGGCAGCTGTCCCAGGACCTGACTTGAAGACAGGGGTGGGGGGAAAGTGAAAAGAGGCTGCTGCTGGCAGTTCCTAGTGAAGGTAGGTGCTTATACACTTTCTTGCAAAAGACTGAGCAGGGCTGGACTCTCTCTTTTTTTTTTTAAGTTTGGCTAAGTGGTGTTGCCTTCTTACATAAGAATCTAGTGGCTACAGCACTAATCCAGAATGTGGAAGGCAGCCAGGCTGAGGGGATTCAAACCCAAATTCCCCGTGAGAGTTCAATACTCTTCAGGCTCTAAGATATTCTGAGAATGAAAGGCAGAGAACTATTGTGAGTATGATGGATATTGCCCTTTTTTCCTTTTGAAGCTGTGTACAGAATTGTACAGAAAAGATTATAAGATTCACTGGGCTAGAAAACGAGCATAAGAGTGAGCATCTTGTCATTGGGACCTTGTAATGGGGAGCCTATGTCCCCCAAAGATCTTTATCTGGAATGCAATTTTTTTAACTAATGTCCCCCTAAAGTAAATTCCATAAACAGTCCTTGCAGCAGGAGTCTGCTCTCCCAGCTGAGTGTTCTTAATACTTGGCTGTAAACTCATGGTCTCTCCTATTCTTACTCTGCTCCACTGAATCTGAAATTATTTCTGCACAGTGGGAGAAAGAGAACCCTCCTCGCCATTTGACTGGTGGTCTGAGTACATTTTTGTGGGAGCTGGATATGAGGGTTTAAATCCCTACACACTCAGGGAAGCTGGTTTCCCACTTCCTGGGTGAATAGTGTAATCACTGGCTGTTATATGAAAGGGGTCGTTTTTCCTCTGCTACATTGAATGTAATGGCTGCAACTTCATTCCATTGGAGCCTGTACTCAGAGCCCAATGAATCAAATTCCTCCAAAGGTTTGTTCCTCCACAGATGAACAACTAATTTCTGGATCCCAGTTGAGCTTAGACGTGAATTAGTGCTGAGTTACTTAGCCCTTCAAGGCTGAGGCAGTCTGGGCATATCCAGAGGCATATTTTGGATAACTTTAAAGTCAGTTAAGTTACGAATGGAGGTAGATACATACGCTGTTAGGCAGTAGTGCCTGGGGGTTTTCAGGATCACAAATTTATGGATTTAGGCATCTGAAATCCATCCAACTCCTACTTTAGGTCCCTAAGCATTTTATTGGATCTGGCCAAAGATCAGCTTCTCTTTATTTTGACTGTTGGAAATAGATAAACACAGTAAGGGCTAAACTTCCAAAGTTAGAAAGTAAATCTGTGTTTCCCGAAAAATAGGCCTTGCTTTTATTCTCATAAATCATCCCATTGGGATACAACAGCAACAGTAAACAGTTGGAAGACTTCCTAGGGAGCACATAGTGCTGTACAATGGAGTCATGTGAAACTCATTTTTAAAGATCCCAAAAGTACTTTCAGTCAATGCACATGTGGGTCAGTAGATATCATCATAATTTACTAGTTTTATACTGAATATAAAGACAGAAAAAGAGAATCATTAGATTTTTTTTCCAAAGGAACCCTTGCCACTTGCAGTGATAAACAAATGAATTTTATAAAATATTTATAGTTTTGGAAGTGAGACATCATCAACCAAATGACATTCATTTTAATAGAAAGATTATATTTATCTGGCAGTTGCAAAAGTTGAGTTAATTGGCCATCTCAGAGTCTGATCATGCAAGCATATTAAACAGTATTTAAAGCCAATGACTTCTTCTCTGGCCAAGGACTTTTCCTGTAAAAGTCATTCATCACTTTGTTGGGGATGTGCCCCAAGACACATTAATCATATGAGAAAAGGGCATTTAAAAAGAAATTTAGTAACCCTGATGCTGTTGCATGTTACCATAGGGACACCTCCCGTTTTGCCTCTATGTAGATTTTACCTTCTGTGTGGACCAATCATAGAAGTTCACTGTGATGATCAGTTCTGAAAAAAGGGTGGAACCACCAGTGTTATGGAAACTCTCCTTGACTTCCTTCTGGAAAAGTCTGAGCAGAAACAGTATAGATAGTTTAGCATGCTATGGCATAATATAGGATCAAAGAAATAACTGTAACACCAAAGACGAGGTGGCAAGCATATATAACTGACATCCCCAGCTGTTGTTTGGAAAGTAGGCATCTGAGCTACATATTTAGTACCAAGAAGAAACAGAATGCATACACTTATGCAGGAAGGGAATGATTGTATAGGATCGTTTGTGTAGGGATGATCCTGCCTCAGACAGCAGGTTGGACTAGACCTCTGGAGGTCCCTTCCAGCCCCACTTCTCTATGATTCTGTGACTTCACCAGAGACAGTATGACAGAGTTATAAAAAAGGATCTTCTCTGTGCCTTCAAAGTTTGGACATACTGCTCCTGTGTAATTTCCTGTTCAAATATGCATAGGCTTTAGACCATCTTTGTTGCAGTCTCGTCCTTTCCTCAAGCATGTAAGGACACACACATGAATCTTTCCTTTAGTGTTCATTACTGTCAGTCAGTTTAACATTCTGTCTATGTATAATGGTGTATGCATCCCAGTATAAATACGTCTCTGTATAAAAAGTCTTTGAATTTTTGTGTGTTGGCTTCAACTTCAACATATAGCTCTCTGTTTGTCTGTCTGTCTCTACAGTATATTTTTGCCTTTCTGTCTAATCCTTACCCACTGTTCTGAGCTCACTGCCTGGTATTTAAATATTGCCTAAGTAAATTAATTCATATTCCTTTGTCTTTATATAGGGTGTGTTCATGCAAAGCTTGAAGTTACAGAAAGTGTAAAGTGCTCAATCAATTACATGAATGTTATTAGTATAACATGTTAACTAATGAGCAGTGTTCAGTAGGACTGGATTAGAGTAGATTAACTGGTGGATCAGCTGCACATTCATTCTGTGAAAAAAATATTTCCCTGCACTGCAGTTGAACAGGTTTCTAACCTGTGTACAGGACCTCCACCTGACACAGGAGGTACATGGTCCCACTAGGGGGAATGCCATACTGGATCTGGTATTGGCAACAGGGGATGACATGATAGGGGACCTCCAGATCGGTAGCCATTTGGGAGACAGTGATCACCTAATAATAGAGTTCAACATAAGACGGCGAGTGGGTAAGGTAACTAGTAGGGTAAAAGTGCTAGACTTTAGGAAAGCTGATCTCAGTGAACTCAGGCGATTAGTCAAGGACGCACTGCAGAGTAGGACTTTTGAAGAGATGGGAGCCCAGGAAGGGTGGCTGTGCCTTAAGGAAATGATCCTTCGGGCACAAAGGGAGACAATCCCGATGCAAGGAAAAGGAGGGAAAGGGGCCAGAAAGCTTCCCTGGCTGACCAGAGAAATCCAGAGCAGCCTACGGGCTAAAAGGGAAGCATATAAAAAGTGGAAACAAGGTGAGATCACTAAAGATGAATATACCTCCTCTGCTTGTGCTTGTAGGGAGGCAGTTAGACGGGCCAAAGCTACCATGGAGCTGAGGATGGCAACCCAAGTAAAAGACAACAAGAAATTGTTTTTTAGATATATAGGGAGTAAAAGGAAGGCCCAGGGAGGAATAGGACCCTGCTAAATGGGCAGAAACAATTGGTGACGGACAGGGGGGACAAGGCTGAACTCCTCAATGAGTTCTTTGCCTCAGTGTTCCTAAGTGAGGGACATGACAAGGCTCTCACTGGGGTTGTAGAGAGGCAGCAGCAAGGCGCCAGACTTCCATACGTAGATCCTGAGATGGTGCAGAGTCACTTGGAAGAACTGGATGCCTTTAAGTCAGCAGGCCCGGATGAGCTCCATCCGAGGGTGCTGAAGGCACTGGCCAACATCATTGCAGAGCCACTGGCAGGAATATTTGAACACTCGTGGCGCGCGGGCCAAGTCCCGGAGGACTGGAAAAGGGCTAACGTGGTCCCCATTTTCAAAAAGGGGAGGAAGGAGGACCCGGGCAACTATAGGCCAGTCAGTCTCACCTCCATCCTTGGTAAAGTCTTTGAAAAAATTATCAAGGCTCACATTTGTGAGAGCCCAGCAGGGCAAATTATGCTGAGGGGAAACCAGCACGGGTTTGTAGCGGGCAGATCGTGCCTGACCAATCTAGTCTCTTTCTATGACCAGGTTACGAAATGCCAGGACACAGGAGGAGGGGTGGATGTCGTATACTTAGACTTCAGGAAGGCCTTCAATACGATATCCCACCCCATACTGGTGAACAAGTTAAGAGGCTGTGACGTGGATGACTACACAGTCCGGTGGGTGGCAAATTGGCTAGAGGGCCACACCCAGAGAGTCGTGGTGGATGGGTCAGTCTCGACCTGGAAGGGTGAGGGCAGTGGGGTCCCGCAGGGCTCGGTCCTTGGACCGATACTCTTTAATGTCTTCATCAGTGACTTGGATGAGGGAGTCAAATGTACTCTGTCCAAGTTTGCAGATGACACAAAGCTATGGGGAGAAGTGGACACGCCGGAGGGCAGGGAACAGCTGCAGGCAGACCTGGATAGGTTGGACAAGTGGGCAGAAAACAACAGGATGCAGTTCAACAAGGAGAAATGCAAAGTGCTGCACCTAGGGAGGAAAAATGTCCTAGTGGACTCCAAGATGAACATGAGCCGGCAGTGTGACGAAGCCATCAAAAAAGCCAATGGCACTTTATCGTGCATCAGCAGATGCATGACGAATAGGTCCAAGGAGGTGATACTTCCCCTCTATCGGGCACTGGTCAGACCGCAGTTGGAGTACTGCATGCAATTCTGGGCGCCACACTTCAAGAAGGATGCGGATAACCTGGAGAGGGTCCAGAGAAGGGCCACTCGTATGGTCAAGGGCCTGCAGACCAAGCCCTACGAGGAGAGACTAGAGCAACTGGACCTTTTCAGCCTCCGCAAGAGAAGGTTGAGAGGCAACCTTGTGGCTGCCTATAAGTTCATCACGGGGGCACAGAAGGGAATTGGTGAGTATTTATTCACCAAGGCGCCCCCGGGGGTTACAAGAAATAATGGCCACAAGCTAGCAGAGAGCAGATTTAGATTGGACATTAGGAAGAACTTCTTCACAGTTCGAGTGGCCAAGGTCTGGAACGGGCTCCCAAGGGAAGTGGTGCTCTCCCCTACCCTGGGGGTCTTCAAGAGGAGGTTAGATAAGCATCTAGCTGGGGTCATCTAGACCCAGCACTCTTTCCTGCCTATGCAGGGGGTCGGACTCGATGATCTATTGAGGTCCCTTCCGACCCTAACATCTATGAATCTATGAACGTCATAGAGTGAATGTAATAATAGATAATGTAAAGGAATTACACACTTATTTTTGATATTCCTAAGGAACTGAAATGGTAATCAAGCTGAAATATCAGAAATTTGTGACTGGTAAGGAAGCGATACCTCTAAATGGATCATTATAAAAATTTACCCTGATTTTTTGGATTGTCAGAATAAGGAAACAGAAAGGAGGAGTGTACAATGTATCTGTCATGCTGTCAAAAACAGGAAGGTATTCCCTTTTCTCCCCTTTAGAGATCCTGTGAAGTACTCTTACAGATAACCATCTTAATTATATTGATCTTTTGGGAATGGTAATAGGGTTAGATAATAACGAGCTGTGAGGTGAGTAAGTGCAGCTATAATTCTTGTACTAATATTTTTCTGAAGTCTTTTCAATTATCAAAAGAGCAAAGTACATCTATTATAGCATTCTCTCTTTATTGGTGTCCTTTTGTTTATGTACTCTTGCTGTTTTTCCAATTTGTGCTTGAACTTAAAGATAACTTACATTTTTATAAATGCTAGGAGGGAGAAACTCAGTCCAAAATTTGTCTGCTTATGTGCAAGCTTTTTTTTAGACTTTTCTCTAAAACTATTTTGTGATGGAACAGCCTGCATAAAGAGTAAGTGGCAGAAATGCTAAGATTTTCTCTGGTGTATAAATGTGGTTTTACATGTAAAGGGCAAATGCAGCCTCTAATAAATAGGCTCCTTCTGATGCGCCATATTGTATATAAGATCAAAGGTATGAGCAACATAGAGTAATCATTTTAAAGAGGCTTCTTCTCTGGCTGATATACAGGATTGCTAACCTCAGCCATTTAAAAATCATGAATCAGTCCCCCCCCCCCCCAAACAAGAGACTGAATTTAAAATCATGCAATTTTTAATACAGTAAAATTGGAGTTCTTTTTATTTTCATTTGAAGTTTTATCTCAGTACTATGAAAGTACTGAGAAACTTCTTTTTTTTTAAAGATCTGACTCTCAGAGTTAGGCCTTTGGGAAAATAACCAGGCATGGTAAGCTTTGGCAAAGAGATACCACAGTGTGGCTTTATTATTGCTTGGAGTTTTGGCTTTCATTGTTGGTAAATCTAATATGCTGGCAATTTCTACTACCTAAGCATTGATCTGTATTTACACTGTGTGCTTCTTTTTGCTCTATTTTTATATGAAGACTAAAACTAAAGGTATGACAATAAGAGATATTGCCAAGCTCCCTGAATTCTTTAAATTGGGATCAGTGGAATTACTCATGTTACAGGAATTACTCATTCCTTTGTTGCTTCCTTTGGGCTGCCTTTGATACAATAACCTAGGTTGTATAAAACTTTGTAGTTGGCTACTTGGATTATCATTGGTAGTAGATTATATTAGGTAGCACAGTAGGATTACTTGGTTCTTAAATTCGTTTTCAATGGATGTATCTACACAAGATGTTTACTGCAGACCTGCCCAATTAGCTCTATAGTAAACATCTCCACATCTACATATGCATCCTTATTAGGGTGCATGAAACTCATAAACTCTGGAGCAGGCTAGTACTTGTAAATACTTTTTTGTGTTCAGGAGCGCATATATAGATACTGCCCAGCTGGCTAGTGCATAAGGGTGCTTCAGTGTGGGAGTGGTCTGCCAGCTAGCCCCACGCTAAAGCATGCTCATGCCCCAGCCATCTCCTCCGCAGCACATTAAGCCTGGTCGGAGCATCCCTGGGCTGCTGCCAGATGAGTCTGCTCTGACTAGGCTCAGTGTACTGCGCACAAATAACCTCTGGAGCAATATACTCTGGAGTTATTTGCTCCTGGATGCATGGTTTGAACATGCACCGAGGAGCAAATAACTCCAGGGCAATAAGCTCCGGAGTTTATTTGTGTGTGTTTATTGTGTGTGTTTATTGCATGTACAGACATGCCCAGTAAAAGCAAATGTTATTTATATGTTCAATGGGACTCTTGTTGAAGAAAATGGGTCATGAGTGTTCTTCGTCATATTTTACACCTGTGTTTGAGAGAGGAAAGTCAGACTTGTGACAAAACCCTGGAGTGTTAAGGGGCTCCTGGAGATTTGTGTAAGCTTCTTAGTCCCCCACTCCACCAAATAAGTATATCCACATTATTAATTTGTTCCAAAATCACCATTTAGCACAGACACATCAGTCAAATAACAGGAAAAAGAAAAGGGTTTATAACATGGATGGAAAAAGTGATCAATTGTTTTAATAACAGAATATGGTAAAACAAAAATGACAAAAACCCTTGCGATACTTTCAGACTACCACCTAGCCCTCATAAACTTCCGATGAAAATCCTCCGGAGTCAACCTTCCTTCAGTCATAGCTAGTTTTCTCTACTGGGGACCTCTAGTCCACCTCTCCTCATAGGAAGCTCTCTCTTGTCACTCTCTCTAGAACATTTCACACAGTTACCATTTCCCTCCTCCCCACCACTCACCTACATTTAAGAGAGGCAGAAAATCCTCTTCAGTGTCTCTCTGCCTGTGGCTCCAGGACAAGACTCATTGACTCTGCATGATTTTTTGCCTTGATGAGGACTGCAGCATTGGATTTGAAATAGATTAGTTGTTCCTAATTAGACTAATTTATTAACAAAATGCATATATATTCAGCTCCTCTTAAATTTAATCTACAGCTTTTTCATAGAATCTATTTGCTACATTTTATGTAAGCAAGTTAAAGCACTTCAGTTGGCATGTTAAAATACAGTTTTGTTGAGCAGACTTATGTATTGATTAGAACTGGGCATGTCTAGCCATTCATTAATGAGCCTTTGCTAATGTGCATTATATTTAGTACCTCCATTGTGAGGTACTAGAAAAAGGCCTATTACATTAGCTTATTTTAATGTGCATTAGTAAAAGTGCACAGTGTTTTTGTGACGCTTTAATGCTCATTAAAATAGGATAATGCACATTAAAAGGCATGTGTAGGCTCACGCATTGTGATTTCTACTCCCCTCTCCCCCCTCTTTTTAAATTTTATGCCCATTGCCTGGGTGGCAATGATCTAGCTGGGTATTCAAGAGTCTAGTTCTGTACCATCACATCTGTGAAAACCAAGATTAACTCTGTAGTTACAGGGTTACTCCTGATTCACAATGATGTAATGGGGTGAAACTTGATTTAGATTCTGATTAGCTGCAAGTTCCTTATGATAACACACTAACACATAACTTACCTAGCCTGCATTTTTGAACAGCTTCTGTCTTGTCTGGATTCAGAGATCTTCCATTTACCTTATGCTTGAGGAAAAGGTTTTTTGTTTGTTTGGGGGGGGGGTTGTTTTATTTTAGGCAATACATTCCAATGAATATGTAGGCTGAGGAAATCTTTGATTATCAGTCACTATTGCTGATTTCTGCTTCATACAGAGATTTTCTATTTCTCCTCATTTATGGAACACAAATTCTAGAATGTATGTTAGGAACTGACTTAGGGAATCTGTTACCATTGCCAGCTTTGGAGGGTATTTAATGTCTTATTAATACAGAGAGTGGAGGAATATGGGATTGTCAATATCCTCCTTTTCTACTTTTAGTAATCATCTTTTCTGTCAGTGTGTATTTGTGCATGCACACATGTGTACACATGTGTGTGAATAAATGTTTATTGTTTAATTCATAAACAGGTAAGGACATCATTTCTTAAACTATTGCATATAAATGCCATAGTTTACAGTCTTCACTATCTATCTGGAGCAATTTAATACTGGATGAAACTTGTATCGAGGACTTTAATAAGACCTACTTTCTCCAAAGTGTGAACCTGGACCTAGATGTACTGAAGAAATATATTTTCAGAACACCATCTTTTGTGCATATTTGTGCTGTCTACATGGTATATGGCTTGTGCTTATCCTGGACATATTAGAACCTGTCTCTTTGCTTCTCTTTAAGTCATGATACATATGCAGCTGTGATCACATATATTGTTTCTGCTAATTCTATGAAAGGGTAATGGGGGCAGAAAAATGTGCTCGAGAGCCTCTAATAGATTCCAATCCTGTTTGCCTGCTGCTCTGTGTTACACAGAGACATGAGCTTTTGGAGGGTTTTTTTTTTTTAATCTGATAATTGAAAACCTATCTTGTTCTTACAGAATGGCTTTGCTGTTGTAAGGCCCCCAGGCCATCATGCTGAGGAATCAACAGCCATGTAAGTACCAGGGAATATTGCCCATCTTGGAGCACTAAGGTTACTGGCAATCACCTGCACTGTGCATGTCTCTGAAGAACTCTAATTGTTAGCAGATGACTGAAAAGGTTTTCGAGGTACTCCCAGAAGCAGATTTATGGCCTCAGAGATCATATAGCATTTTCTTTTTGAAAAAATGCCCTAAACATTATTTATAACTGTTTGCCTGACTGATTTGCTTTCTTATTTCTGTTCTTCTCTATTCCACAGGGGGTTCTGCTTTTTTAATTCAGTTGCAATTACTGCCAAATACTTGAGAGACAAGCTAAATATAGGCAAGATATTGATTGTAGATCTGGTATGTATTCTTGGCAAGCATCACACTTTCAGTGCATCTAGATGAAAGACAATGAATTTGTATTTACATGTCAGGCTTTCCTGCCTTTAATACTTACAAGTAATAAAGGTGTGCTTTTCCTCTGATTTGGGGAACTCGTTAAAGCCAGGATGGCAGTACTGAAACCATAAACATCTATGTTTCACTTTAATGGTGTTAACTGCAATTTAATGAGAAGAAGGCACAGATCAGGGCAACTTTTATGGTCCTTAAATGAATTGATACTTCCACCATTAAAATAACCCAACAGAACACAAGTTTACTTTTCCCTACAGAATTCAGACTTTAAATAGTCAGATGTGCCTTAAAGAATGCTGTTGCTTTGGTAACTAAATTGGCCACTTCCCCCAGCTAGCAATAATTCTGCTTGTTGTGTAACTTTGGTATTATTAAAACAAATCAACAGATCATTTTCTCTAAGAAGTTTCAAAATCTTATATGTTAGCTTTGAATGATTCCCTGAAGGAAAGCTAAAAAAATTTAAATCAGCTTAATTGGATTAGTTTTCTATTTTAATAGAAGGCATTTTACACAACAATGTTATAATAGGCTTAACAAATGGTTTATTTAAATGCAGATGACATTTGGCATGTTGTCTATATTATTTTCATGAATAATGAATTGGAACTATGGTACTTAAAGGATCAGCCCAATACACTGCCCAAGGAAAACTGAATGTTGATTTATGAGCACCATTTTTGTTTTCCCTACAGTTCATGAGGAGGTGTAATAGGTTGTCTGACAAAGCATAGACAGGAAATGAACCCTGGCATCAAAACCTAACCTGTTACATCTGCACTTAATTAATTTTTGCAGGTGATAAAAGATTTAAAGACAAAATATGTTAAAGGTTTTTTGAAGTGCATGGTTTAATAGTCTAAATCTTGTTCATATCTGCACTTATAATTAAATATTATTGTGAAGTCATGGCCTTACCATCTAGCACTTTTGTTTAGTGAAACATGCATACCAGTAGTTAAAGAAAAAGAGGAGACTGTGGGAGACAGAAATTGCAAATTGCTAAAATACGTGTAAAGTAATACTGATATTTTTAGAATAGTTTAAAAAGATTTATGAAAAGCTCCCCACCCCCATATGGTTCAGAGAGATAGGACAGAAAGAACTGTACAAACAATTTTCTGCAGAAGCCTGTCAGGATTTGCCAATAAGTTCACTTCCACTGCCTTTTTGTGCCCGTTTGCTGGCCAGTATCTTGCAGTTGATGGGGATTACTGGTATGATTGCTGGCCAAAAGCTAATCTTAAATTTATAAGCTAATGGTGGGTCTTTTTGAAATTTGCATTATTCAGCTTTTTGTTATTGGAAATAGGGCAATAAATGTTACAGTCATTCAGAGAGAGATGGGATTGATTTGACGAATCACTACTAAGAAACCCACCTTGAACTTCGAATGCCAAGCTGTGGTGTTAAATAAAAAAATGTGAACATGCTGTTTCCTGTCCCAAGTTGATACACAAAAGGATTAGGTGGGGTGGGTGGAGACCCCACCAGTAATGTTCAACTCCGCTCTGGCTTTTCCCCAGTGTGATGCTAGCCACCATTACTCAGCTAGCATGAACAGAAAAGTAGAAAGATTCAGGGCAGGATTAACACATAGGCAAACTAGACACATGTTAAGGGCCTTAAGTGAAGAAGTGGCCCAGTTGTGCTTATTTAACATATAATTATTGAGTAAAAAACGTAATATAAGTATACAGTATTAAGTAGGGACCCATGAGTTTGTTTGCCTAGGGCCCACTAAGCGGATAATCGGGCCCTGGAAAAATGGAATAGATTACTTAATCTCAAAAGCAGTCTGTCTGGTCTCTGGTTTGATCATGATCAATAATGTATGGATACACACACACACACGGAAATAAGACCCTTTTATAAATGGAATAAATAAATAAAAACATAAATATAAAAATATGGCTAAATTACTATCCAAGCCTACTTAATTATTTCACTATAAGATCTTTAATTTTCATTCAGAGCAAGGAGAATTTGTCTTTAAAAATCTCAACTGAAAGGCAGTGTAGAATTATAGACTTTAGACTTATAAGACTAGACTTTAGATTTGTAAGTCTTAGACCTTTAGGACTATATGTTCTTACTGCCTAACACAGCACAACCTTGATTGATTGATGCCAGTAAGTGTATACATGTAAAGACAAAAAACCAGTAATCAGTCTGACCCATTGAATTGTGCAACCTTCCTTTAGAATCTTAACGTATTTTCAAATACCTCTAAGACAGAGGATTTGACTATTTTGGTAGGTAAAGCACACATTATAATTTGGAAATGCATTGTATACAATCTTAACTTTTCAATTTCTCATTTTTTCCCTTTCCTGTTTACATCTAAACAAAGTAAAAGCACCTTCCTATCTGTCTTCTTTCTTTCATTGCTCCCTGTAAATAAATCTCAGTTTTTTTTATAGAATGATAATTGCTAAATAAAAGGTATCTTCAACTGAGGACAGTAAGATCTGAATCCATTCCAGACACAAAATATAACAAATGAATAGTACAAGACATTGTCTTCAACACACAAGTATCTTTGACAAAGGAATTATTGTTCTAGTCTGAAGCAGTCATTAACAACATAAAAACTTAAAATAGAAAATTATTTTTGAGATATTGACTATCAGGCATCAGATAAATATCTCAAATTCCCTTTAAATTTGTCTATTACGTACTTCTGAGCATATAAACCCCACACAAACAATAACAGCCAACTTAAGAGCAAGGAATAAAGTCCTTTTTAGGATTTATTTTCTCTGCTGCCATGATATAGTGACAGCAGAAATACATAAAAAGATAGCAATTTTGTTCATGCTTTTTGAATAAAATCATTAATTGAGGAATGAATTTCAGCCAAGACCCGCAGACCCTTATTTGCAATATAAATTGAGGCAAAGCAAAACACTTTAAACATGTTTTCAGTCTTCTCTATGAATACCTTTGAATATATATTTTTATTTAGATGAAGTAAAGAAGCAGAATCTTTATTTTTGAGAACCTGAAATATTTTGGTCTCTTATAAACTTGTGTGGAAGTTTACAAAAAGGCCTTCAGTTTTCTTCCACCACAGTGCACCTGGGTTTTCCCTTTTCACTTATAAAATCCCATATGTATCTACCAATGTAGTACAATGAGACAATTGTAAAAAAAGATAAAAAAGGTATTCAAAAGTTTTAAAACAATCATTATAAATATTTTCATAAATGATACAAGGCTTATTTACACCCTTGTGCAAGCATGTACATAATGTTTGAAATATGCAGATTAGATAAGGTCATTCCTCTGTTCTGAAAGGCACCATCCTATGCTTTTTCCTGCCAGATGATTTAATAGCTAATGAGATCATACACCTATGTCTTCAACTGTTGCCGTCATGATTTTGCAGAAATGAAGTATGAAGTCCTTTCTGCATCTGGCATCTCTTTTGATGTGGATCTAACTGCTGAGGGACTGCTAACTGAACTGAATGTTTCAAGAAAGCCAATTTTCTCAGCTGGTCGCAAAGCCTTTGACCTCAATAGTGGAACTTGGCAAATCAATGAATACACTAATGTTTAGTGTTCTGTCAAGAATTGCAAAAAAAGCTCTGTAAACCATAGATCCTTCTGCAAAATACTAGTTTGTAGTTTAAACATTAGTCTTTCTTCAGAGGCCAATGAGGCTAGTTAATTAAGCCTGAGGGGTTATGAACTGTTGGCAGTTAATAAGTCATAAAATTCCTCCATAAAACAGGATGCTAGATTCCATCACTGAGGCTAGGAGTACAAAGAGCCGGTGTATAAATATCTAATTGTACAAAAGGACTGGGATTTCTCAATGACTGCTCATCTGGAGTCTCCAGGGCACGCTCGCTGTGGTTTCCTGATTTTTAGAAGCCAGTTTAAAAAATGAGTGCATTAAAGAGTAATTTGCCTGAAAGTTCAGGAAGTATAGGGGTGGTGAAGGGAGGGGGGAAAGGGAGAGACAAAAGGAGAGTGAGAGAGAGTGGGAAAGAGAGAACGAGAGAGAGCAAGAGAGAGATTGAGAAGGGGCAAAAGAAAGCAGAGGTGATCTCTACATACTGGGCTGGACATTATTGCATTTGTCATCTGTTTTCTTTCCCCTTTAGGATGTTCACCATGGCAACGGTACACAGCAGGCTTTTTATGCTGACCCCAGCATCCTGTATGTTTCCCTCCATCGCTATGATGAAGGCAACTTCTTCCCCGGCAGTGGAGCCCCAAATGAGGTTAGGTTTATTTCTTTAGAGCCCCATTTTTATTTGTATCTTTCAGGTAATTGCATTGCATGATTACCCCTAATTTTCTCATCCTTCACTGGTGCTTTAAATTACACCAGATTACCAAATTGTCCACTGAGACCAGGGGACCAGTAGAGAACAAGTGCATAACCCAGAACAGTCCTTGTCAAACAAGGCTGGGCTGATTTGACATGTTGTTTGATGTTTGTTTCAAAAGCACACTTTTGTATGTTTTTGTATTTTTTTTCTCTCCCTTCCCTCTTTCCTGCTCATTTTGGCACTTCTCCCTTCTTTTCAGGTTGGAAGTGGCCTTGGTGAAGGGTATAATATAAATATTGCTTGGACAGGTGGCTTGGATCCCCCCATGGGAGATGTAGAATACCTTACGGCATTCAGGTTGGTATTTGTTTCCTTCTAAAAGTGCCAAAATTGGCAGTGGAGTGAAAGCTTACAAGAGAAACAGCTACAGTAATCCTGAAACATATTAAAATGGCCCATTATGGAGCTAGCTTAGCCTCTCTGTAAAATTTCTGATCCTTAGAGATTGTGTAGGATTAGTAAATAGACAATTTAATTTTTCTGGACACTCACTCAAAGTAGACAAGAAAAATGCATTTAATAATTTTATCAGTCACTAATAAACATCATATTCATATAATGTCAGTAAACTAACTTTGAGCCTGTTCTGTAACAATTAAAATTAAATGTAACAGTTATATGAGGCATGAGAAAAATACTTAGTGCTAATTTCCCTGTAAATATATATAAGCACAGAAAATGCAAAGCCAATTGTAATATGAACAAATCCTGCACTCTGGCAAACACTGGTAAAACTTCCACCAAAGTTGATGAATTTGGCCAAGAACAATATCTTCTGCTTATTGAAATTAATATGGCATTTGTTTTAAAATGAATAATTATGAAACATCATTGTAAGAGCAATATGAAACCACACAATATATTCTTCTGTTTATCTCATTCTAAATGAAGGTTCATCCATTCAACCATAAGCATTAGCCTTTGATATACTATTTCCATGGGGTTAGTGAAGACAAAACCCACTTAAAACATTCCCTCATCGTGTAATCATTTTTTATTTCGTATATCACTTCCTTTCACGGTAAAACAGAACAAGTACCTGAAAGAGTGGGGAAACTGTATGTGTTTTGACAAAAGTATCAGGCTTCAGTTTGTAAAGGCTGACATTTAAAAAGGCAGCAAGACCAATAACCTGAGCCTCTGACTACTATTAAGACTTGGAAATTCTGTATGTATAGTATACAACTTTAAACTTGCATTATCTAGCAGATATGCCAGAAAACTTTTTTTTCTTCGGTATTCTTGGGTGGTCTATGAAACTATATGCACGGTGTCCAATACACGGCACACCTGAACTGAAAGGCTAAACCCCAAACATAGAGACTAAAATAGCACAGCCTCTTCCTGTTTCTGTGAAATGAATTTTAATTTTATTTACACCATTTGCCTATACTTAAAACTGTCTAAACAAATAACCAGCTAGTGACTCTATCATGGTAGTAGGCTTCAAATTTTGCCTCACATAAAAATTTCATTTATCCCTTGCCAAGGTCAGCCTTATTCTTTGCTGAAAATGTTATAAAGCGAAGGGATTTGATGCCTCAGAGAACTCACCTCTAAATTCTTGATTCAGGTCCAGGCTACACTGATAGTGATTGAAATTGTTACCATCTGATGGCTTAAATAAGAATTGATGGTTTCATTGTAGAGGACAGAAGTCAGCATTTCATAGACTGGGGGTGCCAAATTTATTTGGTCTTGTGGGTATGATATGTGGTGCTGGGCTAATTCATAGGCCAGATTGGTCCCATGGAACCCCTCCACCCACCCCCATGCAAGATCCAGTACACGCAGTACGTATGCCAGCTGCATTGCCCCTGCAGGGCTAGTCTGAGATAGTGCCACACATGGTGCCAGATCCAACTGCAAGCTGTTCCAGTACCCATGGCATATGGTAGGGGCCCTTAACTGGGCACTGTTTGGAGTGCAGTCCTGGACCAGCCACGGTGGGTGCCATGTATGGCTCAGTCCTGGAGTGGGTGCCACAAAGCTGCACAAGTCCCAGGTTCTGAATGCAAGGCTGGTTCACAGCACACTGCATGCTGCCTGTGGGTCGACTCTGAGACTCATGAGCATCACAGGGGGTGGATGATGGGGCTCTACCAGATGTATCCAGCCTGTGGGCCATATCTTTGATACTGTTGGGATGTGCCAATTCCGTAATTAGCATGGCAAAAAAGGGAGTTAATTATTCACCTCTGAATCTTTCCCCTTCAAGTCAAATTTAAAGCACTTTCATGAATAGTTTGGAGAAGTTTAGATTACTGCTGTCTCTACTGTGCCTGTCCTACAGTTAAACAGAGGACTTTACTCTCCATAACTGGCAAACCACTACTTTTCTTTAATACTACATTAACAATGAAAATTTCAATTAATAAAATACGATATGGTTTATTAAATAATAACAAATCCCAACAGGTTTGCAACCCTGTAGCTGATGCACAACTCTGTTTTTTTTAAAGGAAAAGACTTAAGAATTGAATGTTATGGTTGGGTCTGCACACAAAGATGTAGTTGTTAGGTCAAAATTTAATATCACCATTCTAGCAATATTGCCTTTAAATCCCACAATAATGTCCAAATCCTGTTCATTTAGGCTCTGCACTGTGCTAAAATGTTTTTGTAAATGAAATGCTGCTACTGCACCATTGTCTCAAATTCTCCTTGAAGAGACTCCATTAAAAGTGAGGGGTTAATTCTTTCTATTTGCCTAGGCTGTTTTTACCTTCTCTTTTGACACTGCAAACAAGAATGCCATTATTACTCATTATGATGATTGCTTAGCATAGTTGCCAAAGGAGCAATCTCCTTGCAGTTTGGAGGAAGGAGCACAGATGGAAGTAGGGAAGATTTTGGAAGTTGCTTCATAGAGTCCACCTAGCCAGAATGCTAGGCACAATTGCAGCATCTCACTAAGAAGGTCTTTTAATAAAGACTCCATTTTAATTTTTAGAAGCATGAATTCATCTTGTCTTACTATGCAGAATGTGTGATAAGAAAGATGGTGGCTGTAGTAAGTCTCATGAGATACGAAGGCCAGGTATAGACATTACATTTTTACTGATATAAGTGATCAGAAACCAGTCTATAAGTGTATCAGAACAGAAGTTTGGCACACAAAACTGGTCTATACCTGTAACAGAACAGAAGTTCAGCACATATAGACTGTTTTAAACATGGTGAAACCCAGTTTAAGATTTGCACCCCCACCGGGTGAACGTGTGTTCTGTTTACTACCGATCTAAATTATACTGGTTACAGAAAACCAAGTAACTTAAATTGATTCTGCCTTAGACTTTTTGATTATCTGTATCTAGCCAAAGCAAGGAGAAGTATGTTTAACAAGCAATGCATATGGATCCTTTCATGCTGTTATCCTGTATGTAATGCATGAATTAACCAAAGTTCCCAGTTTGGCCACAACAATCCTGGAAAATGCACCTGAGGGAGAGATTTTCTACTCAACCTTAGGTGGATTGCTGTGCAGAAGGGAAAATAAGTTAGGATCCTGAATGACCAGCAGAGGATGTAGCAAAGTAGATTTAGATGAAGATTTAACCCCCTACCCTCTCCCACCAAAAGAAACCCTAACCAAGGAGTATTCAACTTCTGGGCTGTGGACCAAATGCAGTCTGTGGAGCCATCGCATCTGGCCCCATGGGTCTCCTCACAGCTCTGGTAATTTGGCTGTGGGGACGTGATGGCCATTAATATGGTGTCCCATGCCAAATTCCCAAACCTCAAGCACCACGTGCAGTGGGAGCCAGGCCATGTCCCCTTCTCTCTGTAGAGCTGGATTGGGGCCAGGCCACACCCACTTCCCCCTTGTGAGGCTGAGCCAT
Organism: Alligator mississippiensis; assembly: GCF_030867095.1. NCBI lineage: Eukaryota > Metazoa > Chordata > Crocodylia > Alligatoridae > Alligator > Alligator mississippiensis. Next base: position 162,026,423 of record NC_081828.1, on the reverse strand, counting down.
GCCCATTTCCCCTTCCCCTGTGCAGCCAGGCTAAGGCTGAGACACATCCCCTTTTCCTGGGGACCAGGCCCCCTTCTTCCCCCTAACTCCCTGTGGGGCTGGGTGAAGCCCCCATCTCCCACTGCCAGGCTGGGCTTAGGCTGGACTGTCCCCACTCTCCTCTCCATGTGGTCTGATGGTGACTGCTGTGCCGGTCCTGGGTGCCACCATCTGGCTTATGGTCAGAAATACCATCTGGCCCATGGTCAGACCAGGCACTGGCCATCTAACCCAGCAGGGAAAAAGGATGAGCACCACTGTCCTAACCTAACTATAAAAGCAATGGAACAACCTACGTACTTAAGTTATAGCATCTTTTTTCTTAGGGGGTTTTAAGAAGCGGTTATATAGGCGTCTCTCTGGGTGGTGTAAGAAGTGCAAATCCTGCAAGTGTGCATAGGATATGACTGCATGTCCCTGGATGTCCCTTTCAACTCTGTTTCTGTGATTCTAAGATGCTTTCTGATGATGCCAAAAAAGAGGAGGAGTATTATGCTCCTTGTCATATACATCAGAATTATTGTACAAATTGCAAGTCACTGGTTGTGCCCCAAGAATATAACATTTGTTTGCAGAGGAATGAGGCCTTCATGCTTTTTGGTTGCTTAGCTGAACCCCTAAATTTACAGGAGTTTAGAAAATGAGATATTTGTATTAAAGTCACCTAAAACTTCTCAGGAAGTACATATAACTCTCGCTTCCAGTTGGCAAAGTTCTCCTTCTAGAATTATCCTGGGAACATTTTTTTTAAATGTTGAAAATTATGACATTATGTAGTCCATTATTGTTTTTTGATTATCCACTGAATTCCAAAATAGAGATCTCCTAAATGATCATACCCCCCCAAAAAACAGAGCCTAGTTGTTTTTCTTCCATAGGATTTTTGTTCATAGATAGGTGTTGGACCTTGAATGACACTTAAAGTGTTAAGAATGTAATGTTTTATCTGAATCAGGGCTGGATTAATACACAGGCAAACTAGGCACATGTCTATGGCCCTAAATGAAGAAGGAGCCCAGTTGTGCTTATTTTACATATTATAATTATTGAATGAAAAGAGTAGGGTCATGCAAGTTTGTTTGCCTAGGGCCCACTAAAGGGTTAATCTGGCCCTGATCTCAATGTCTGTTCCTATAAACACACACATACACATAACACAGTATCAGATCTTATACCTATTGCATTACTGGGTAGATCCAATTAAAATAACCTTTGTTTATGTTAAACAACAGTTAAATCTCAATCTCTTTCCTCTAAAGCAGTCTAGAAAATATCTTATTAGCATTCACAGAATAAATTAAAATGAAGTATGTGTAGTTACAGATTAGAAACCTAATGGAGAGTAGTTGCTATAAGAGTGCTTAATGAGTGGCTGTCATGGGAATATTATGAGAAATATTTAAAAAAATCATTGTGGCCTTTAGCTACCATTTCAATTTCATGTTATGCAAATATCAGTCTTTGTTCCTACTTTATGGATGCTCATTTACATTCAGAAAACAAATGCTTGTGTAGATTGTACTCAGATCACATTTTTTCCAATGCAAACAAAACTTTAAATCATACAATCATAGAAAAGTAGGGCTGGAAGGGGCCTTCAGAGGTCATTTAGTTCAGGCCACCACCAGAGAGAGGCAGCATCATCCCTAGCCAAACTATTCTATACAAATCCATTGTCTAATCTCTACACAGTCAATCCTGACACAACTGCAGGGCATACCACTCTAACTTGCCACAAATAAAGCAGAGGGACAACTGTGACTAATGTCTTGCTACTGCAAGGGTTATTAAAATACTCTTGAAAGATGCAAGGAAGGTGGGCCATGCACCCTGCTACAAGGGAAGGCAAAAACCCCTTGTTTGTACCAAACTGATCATGGGGCAAAATTCCTTCCTGACACAAAATATGATGGTTGGTCTGATCCTGAATGAAGGGGAAGACCATCTAGCCAAGAAACTCTGAGCTGAAGTCCCAGCAGGAGCATTGGCCCACCCGTCAAAATCCCCAGCCTTGACTGCAGCCAACCCCCAATGACTCTAAGGAAGGTGAAGCCTCCCCTGCACCACCATGTGTAGCAAGAGAAGCATGGGTGACTGGTGCCACCTTAGTCAGGGGGGCATGTGCCCCCCCAGCGACCAGTCAGTGACTGTGGGGGAAATCCCCCCATGGCCAATATCCATAGCCAATCTCACCAACTGGGGGAGGGGGTCCCCCTGCAGCCAATTCCTCCAACCGGGAAGTGGATGCGGGCCTCCTAGAAGTGGCCGCAATGCTTCATCTGGTGCTCCCACTCCCCAGCTGGTGCTTGCGGGGGGGGGAGCACCAGTGCTCCTGCCTGCCCCCCTGCCCATTGCCTAAGCGGGGAGCATGGCCTGCCAGGGGGTGCACCAGCGCTCTCAGGGGGTGCACGTGCACCTCCTACATGTTGCCACTGAAGAAGAGGGAAAAAAATTTCCTTTCTGGCCCCACGTGGCAAGCAGCAAAACCCAGAAACATGGGAAATATCCGTAGTGGAACATAGGTCTACGTACTCCTATCATCTTTGACCAATGCTTGTCCAACCTTTTCCTGAACACCTCCAGTGATGGAGATTCCACAACTTACCAAGGTGGTCTGTTCCAATGCCTCACTGTTCCAACAGTGAAGAATTTTTCTCTGATATCCTATCTAAACCTACTTTGCTGTAACTTCAAGCAATGGCATTCTGTAGTCTGTTCTCTGCTCTCTGCAGCAAGAGAGCAAAGGTGTTTTCTTTTGTCATGTTTCCTTCAGATATTTGAAGATGCTATCATGTTCCCTTTTAAGTGCTTTTTCCACAAGGTGAGCATGCCTATTTCCTTTAATCTCTTTGTGTATACTTTGCCTTTCAAGGTCTTTATCATTTTTGTTGCCCATCTGTAGACCCCCTTTAACTTCTTTTTGTCCTTTTTAAAATGTGAAGTCCAAAATTTCACATAGTACTCTAAATGAGGACTAGCCAGCACTGAGTAGAGTCACTGTCACCTCCCATGTCTTGGACCTAATACTTCTATTGATAACCCAAAATCACATTCACCTTTTGTGTAGCTGTATCATAGTGCAGATTCATGTTGAATATGTGATCCACCAGATCCTTCTCTACAGTTCTGTGTTCCAGCCAGGTGTCACCCATTTTGTATTTGTGATTTTGATTATTCTTCCAGAGGTGTAGCACCTTGTTTTTGTCAGCACCAAATTTCATTCTGTTAGCTCCAGCACAGCTTTTCACTCTGTAAAATATCCTTCTGAATTGAACTCCTGTCTTCCAGTGTATTCACAGTCCTTCTCAGTTCTGTATTATCTTCAAATTTTCATAAAACATCCTTCATTCCAGCATCCAGATCTTTAATAAATGTGCTGAACAGCAGTGGACCCAGGACAGACCCCTGTGGGATGCCACTCAAAACCTGCCAGTCTGACATGGATCAGTTTATAATTACCCATTACTTGCAACTGTGGAGCCAGTTGTCTGTCCACCTTATAGCAATTTTGTCTAGTTCACTTTTCTCCAATTTGTTTAGGAGAAGGTCATGTGGGACTTCATCAAAAGCCTTGCTGAGCTAAATACAATATAGACTTCAGCTAGACTTGGTGGCGTATAATAAATCTGCACCATTATATCAGTGCTTTATCTTTCACCTTTTATCTTCATTCAAATGCATTCTCATCTGCTACTTTCTTTTACTGAATCAGAAAACAAGTATATGTATTTTTAACGTACAAGGCAATGATGAACCTTTTCTCCCAACCCTGTCCTTCTGAAACAGAGTGTAGCCCTCAGTGTTGACATTCTAGGTACCACCAGGTCTCTGCAATAGCAGTCAGATCATAGTCCCTTTCATGGGCTGTGACTTCTAGCTCATCTTGCTTCCTCTCCTCCTTTCTCACATTTCAATATATACATCAGACGTATTTTGCATTCCAGCATTCTTGTTTCTGTTTTACATCATGTGTTGCTGTCCTGCAGCTCTCTGTCTCTTTCCCAGAGATGAGCTTTTTCTTTTGGTCCTTTCCTTCTAGATTGTTTGCTCTGTTACTGCAGGGTTTTGTTTACCAACCCCTGGGAAACCTAGTTTAAAGCCCTCCCAACTTGGGTGGCCAGACAATGTCCAAAGGCGTTTTTCCCCATTCTGGTCAGATGAATCTCATATCTTGATAGTCCTCCTCCCCAGGACATACATCCATTAACAAAAAAACCAAAGCCTTCATGTTGACACCACTCTCCTTGCTGCACATTTACTTTCATGATACTCTGATCCCTGCCTGGGCCCTGCTTTCCACTGGGAGGATTTATGAGAACACCATTTGTGCTCCAAGTTCTTTAGTCCTCACAGTGTTGTTCCTGACAGCATTGTTGGTGCCTACTTGGATGAGCCAGGAAGGGTAATGGTCTAAGGGATGGATGAGCTTTGACAGTCTTTCTGTACCATCCTGAATATAGACTTCAGGCAGACAGCACTCCTTCCAAGACCCCAAATACAGAGGACAAATTGGTGCTTCTGTCCCCTCACAGAAGGGAGTCACTAATCACTACCTCTCTTGTTTTCCTTCTTGATGCAGTGGTCTTAGAGCCCCTATCTTTGGAGACTTACACTTCCTGTTCTTTTGATTGCTGAGTCCTCTGGGTCTTGCCTGCTTTTCATCTCACCTCTGCCTTTCCTCAGCTGGTTCTTGGCAGAATGCTTGGAAGTGGTTGCTGACTTCAATTTGTTCCTCTTGAATTTTGTGGACCCTCCTTCTTGTAGTGGTCCCGTGCTGCTACTTCTCTCCTTTTAGCCTTTCCAGTGCCAGCCTTTCATGGCTTTTGTCTAAGAAGGCTTCATTTTTGTTAACAACACCTAGCATGAATACTTGTGGTCCAACACTTCAATCTTTGCTTCCAAGAAAGACACCAGCTTACACTTGATGCAGATGAAATGGTCTTGAACCTCTGGGAAGGACACGAACATGGTACATCCCATGCAAGCCACACCTGCTAATCCAGTCTCCATTTATGCCACCTTTGCTCCCTGGAGGAAAAGAGAAAGAAAAAAAACACCCTCATACAAATGCACACACCTGTCATGCACATATCAACATACACAGAGCCTCTTGCTCCCTGGCTTCCTTCTTTGGCAAACTCCCAAGCAACCCCTCTCTTTGCTGCTTCTGTATTTGTATGGGGCTGCCTAGCCTGGACCTACCTGGCCCCAACCCTCAGTTAGTTAAACCAGACCCATTTGAAGGAAACCATTCCACACAGAGCTGTGAGCACAAACCTGTCAAGCAGTAACTTCAAATATCAGGGACAAGTCAAATGCGCAAAAGTCAAACACCATGGTGTGGGACAGACATTACGCATAAACTGGTTTAAGTGATCAGAAACTGGTTTAAACCTGTAACAGAACAGATGTTCAGTGCACATATACCAGTTTGAAAATGGCTGAAACTGGTTTGAGATAAACCTGGTTGAATGTAGTTTCAGACTTAACTGATTTGGCTCAAACTGGTTTGTGCAATGTCTATCCCAGACCCCTAAGGCAAACACCACAAAATCAGGCAGCCAGAGTTTCTGGTCTTCAGACCACCAGCTTCCAGAAGAGCCTCCTCAGAGCAGTCTCACCACCGAGCAGTTCCTCTCCTCTTCTCTCAGCAGCTCCCAGGCAAATTCTTTCTCTGTTTACTGCTCAGAATATGTGCATTCAGCTTGAAACTGTAGCTCACTACTGCATATAAAGGATGATGTGCTTCTCTTTCTATTCCTTTTGTGTGTTTCTGCTAGGACTGCTGTTATTGTTGATTGTCCTTCATATAATACATTCTGAAATGTTTTTTTTTGCTGCTCGCAAGGAGATAATAGAAAAAAATAGACCTATTTTAAAGGGAAAAAAGTTTTCTATAACTCAAAGAGGAAATGTGATGTTGAAAACAATTCAGTGTTTATTGTCCCAACAAGAATTTCAAATTATGTTTGCTAGCATTAGCATTATAAGGGTAAGAAACAAATGTTCTCACATGGAAAATTCCAAAAATAGATCCTCTACTTTAAAATATTGGCCATCAATTTTTCTCAATGGAACTGAAACCTTTGATACATCCATTTGTGGCAACTTCTCAAAGAACTTTATTCTTGGTGGGTTTGAGCATCTCACCTCATAGTACGTTAGTTCCACCACCCATTTCTGCCCTCTGAAACCTAGCTGGATACACTCTTGTTGAAAACAGTAAGAGGTCGTGGCCATAGGGCATTTCTTCATTAGAGTCTCTCAAAAGCTTTTTTACATTAACCTCTGCCAACAGATACAATTTCAGTTATGAAAAAATAACAGGAAAAAACAGCTATTACTCTTTATTTTCAAAAGTTACGCATTGAACCAGATCAACTTAATAAACAAAGTAGTAAGATTGAGATACTTTAAGTATGCAGTTATGCATGCGTGTGTGTGTGTGTGTGTGTATGTCTGTGTGTGTGCACACGCATACAAACCTGCACATACACATGGAGGAATATAGAGGCTGTAGGAGGAAGACAGAAACTTGTATGTGGGAGAAATGATATGTTAGGGGGAAGACACAAAAGAAGCGAGAGGAAGTAGAAACATGTGGGATCAGGGGAATGTGGGCAGATGCTGGATTCAGGAGGAAACTGTGGTAAACCTTCCACTTTGTATTGTGCATGTGGAACAAGGAAGTTTCTATCAAATCAGCTTAAGTGACTGAATTTGAGCTGATCCAGAGTAGCATAAAACAGCCCCAACATTTCAGCATATCTGACCATAAAAGCTAAAGTAAAAAATGTAGGATTCCCCCTGCCCCGTTAAAATCTTAGTAACATTCTCTTTGAGTTCCTTTTTTTAGTGGTCAAGAATGAAATTTTAATTTAAAAAGGGAAGGAATTTCTGTGATGTACATTAAGACAGTTATTATGGTTGAAGTAACATAAATCAGGAATTTAGAACACAACATATTGCAGGGATTTCATAATTACAAAACCTGGGTATTTTCAGTAACAATGCAACTTTATAAATCAGGGGATGCTCTTTTTGGCATGCTGCATAAAATCAAGATGTTGATTTTCATGACAATTATCTAGAATAGAAATTCTGCTATTTTCATAGCATATGAATAAATACCCATAATAAAAAAACAACAGCTACAAAGTAGAACTTTTGGGAATGTGTTGCACCTGAAATGGAATAGATCTCTTCAATTGACAAAGACATACAAAAATCCTCATGCTACACCCAAAGTAAGTTTGTTTTATATTGTTACGATGACATTAGGGTGAAAATATGAGGATTATAGACCAGGGGTTTTCAACCTTTTTTTTAATGTGTACCCCCGGCAGCCCCCTTTTTAGTAAGTGTGCCACAGTGCTTCATGATTTTCTAATTGTGTAATTGACTCTCTCATCAATATAATTAGTATAATGCCAGTATAAAAAAAGTAGCACACAGAAAATGCAAACTTCTCAGCTAAAACAACTTTGCCCAATCCAGTAGCAATTCAGTCCGGTAAGTATCAGGGATAAAAATGTACTGGTGTGTATTATACTGGTTTAAGGTTTTTGTCCAACCATAGCCATATATATATTTGCTAAAGGCAGTAAGCCAGAGATCTTAAACCAGAAGTACCATCACACCCTGGGGTGCCTTGAGATTTTTTCAAGGGTGCTACTGGGTGCCATGCAATGTTAGTGCTGTTAGGTGTGCAAACATGATTCACAAGATAAAGCCAGAGATTTTAAATAGAAATCCATAGTGTTAAAAATAATATGACCTATTATGGTCTTCCTGAACTATTTGGAATGGAAGAATTGCTCTATTTTTCTGTAGTCTAAAAGCAAGTGAAGAGTAAGAACTAGGATTTTGCAAAGGTGCCTCAAGTTTTTCAAGATGTAGACCAGGCCTGGCTAGAGCATGAAGGTGCTACCGTGCAGAAGCTGCCTGCTGGCTAGACCCCTACTGTAGCACCCTCAAGCTCTAGCCAGCCCCTCTGCTGCCCACCACCACCACCTGGAGCCTGAGGCCAAGGGCTTCTTTACCCCAGTTCAATGTGCTGCAGTCCTGGGCTCACATGTAAATGCTGTGCCTGGGAGAAATAAACTCTTTTGCAAACTGTGCCAGAATTTATTTCTTCACCATAATAGCAAGTGTAGGTGCACCCACTAGTATACTGAAACAGAGTAAATTACACTAGTGTTTGTGTACATCTGTCTCTGTGTGTTTTCTTCATTTAAATAAAACAGGAAACAAAAACAGTAATGTTTCCCTTGCTACACCTATAAACATAGAATTAACCAAAATAATAGAACATTAGCACACTAATTACATGTAATGAATTCCATTCAACTCCCTCTGTAGAAGAAAGTTCTCTTTTGATAACACTACCTATCTTTTAATTAATGTTACTATTTGTAGCATGGATATTGAAACTGGGGTAGTTGCCCTTTATGTGAGACACTTCAGAAACACAGCACAAGAGGCTCTCTGGTTTTGAAGAGTTTATAATATACATGGATAAGATAGGGAAGGAAAATAGAAATGTTTTCTAGGGTCAAATGTTGTTGTAGAGAATAATATGTAATCTTCTGAATCCTTGTATAGTGAACTGAACCACACTGACTTCATTGGAAATGATCTAAGACGAGCAGAATGCAAAACCCATCTTTGTTTAATAAACTGAAATAATTTATGTCACAGTGCTTTGTTTCTATATCAGCTGGTAAGGATTATTCTGGTTATTGTTCTCTCTCTTGTCTCTTTAATGACAACAGTGTGTTCAGCACTGTACAGAATGAAGCAAAAGACCTGATCTCTTGCCAAAAAAGGATGTTGGTTTGAGGGCTAGGTTGTGGGTGACCCGAATGCAGAGTCAGAATGAGAAGAAGGTGTAAGGACTAGCTACCTTTCTCATGGGTGTAGCATAGCTTGGAAAGGGCAGAGATGGGACGTGGCTGTTACTATTGGTTCTTACTCTGGGTTATGCGGGGTAGGATGAACGCACGAGTTAGTATACCCCATGTTCTAAACTATGTGTAATTAGTACGATGTGTGAGAGAGGCCATGCAGGTGGAAGACTAGTTCCCACCTGTAATCCAGTTACACATTTGTTCAGCATAAAACTATATATAATTAGATTTCTTAGTGGTTCCTCATTCAAAAGTTTTGCAGGAGTGAGTTTTACGTAGAGATTTGTTCAAAGAGAAAGTTGCCACCGCAGATATAAAAAAAAGAAGGTTCTATATATTCATGGCTATTCATGGCTGTTCTGAGGTACATTATTCTATAACTTCCGTTTATTAATCAAAATTATAGATTCAACTGGTATTCCATTACATTTCTGATTTTGTCTCCTCTTTCTTAATGTCTTCAAAATAAAACCATTTAACCTCAAATGTCTTGTGGGTGTCTTGGGGAAATGTTTTGGGGAAAATTTAAAAACAACTGGACAAAGCATCTGTAAAAAGAAAAGATTTGTAAAACCACCCACTAGTAAAAATGTGCTTGCTATGATAGCTTAGTGTATGGCCACATGTGGTTTAGTCAGTGGTCCTGAGCAAGAACTTCTGTATATTAGATGTGGGCATGGTAAATTTGGGAACTGTGCTGCTTGCTTTGTTTCCTGAAATTTCCTCTGGCTCTAAAGTACTCTGTTATGGCTAAGTTGTGTCACACTGGTGCATAGGAAGTATGAGTTCCTTTTACACAGAAGATGGGGAATTGGGGAAGGTGGTATGGGGGGAGAGGGCTTAAAACCTTTTGAAACATGGTGCATAAAGTGTTTCTCAATTTTTTTAATACTTCAAAGTTTACCATAAAACTAAAAGTAGAAATTCTCTTTATACCCTGTGACCTCTTGTTCTTCCCACTCATTTATTTTTATTTGAAAATTTCGATTTCTTCTCACCAAACCACCCTAAACTTTCACCCTAACTATTCCAACTTTTTAAAATTGTAAAGGAAGCTCCTTTAATTCACTGGAACTTGAGAAATGAAACCTTTCATTACAAAAATTAATTAGTGTTGGCTTACTTTCCTGCAGATGCACAGTTTCTTTTATTGACATGGCAGAGTAGGGGGTGGGAGAGAAAGGATAATAAAATATGGCATGTGTCAACTTTATGTGGTTCAGGTTAAAAACTATTTGATTAAAACCCTAAGCCATTCCAGCTCCAAGGAACTGAAATGTACCTGAGCTTTTAGCATTATTAGTGCTTTCCAATTTCTGTCAAGCCAGAAAGATGAAAGAATAGAGATCTATGGTTTCTGAATGGCCCGCTTTTCAAATACTCTGATAAAGAGGTGAGAAAGATCACAAGAAACATTCCAGAAGAAGACAAATAGCAAAAATTGTAATAGAGGATTTTTTAATAGTCAAATTATCTATTGTATTGTATTTACAGCAAACAAAATCTAGGGTCTGAATGTAAAAGTCTTATATCTACAATGAATAATCATTTAGATGTCCAGCCCTAATTTAAATGTTGTTGCTTTAATATTGTTGCTTTATAACAACTTTTGAGAACTACTCTATAGCCTGTAAAAGTATCCATATGTTCTTCTCTGGAACAGCTCCAGACTGTAATAGAAAGACTAGATTGCACCCTGGTGCTTTATGTATTGTTTAATTGTTTTCCTTTGGTGGATATTTTTATTAAAAGCCCATTATCCAGAATTGGACAGAAGTATTGTTTCAAGAACAGCAGAAACAGAGGCCTTTCAGCTACATGGTTCTTTTTCATGTCTTCTTTAAGTTAGCCTAGCTAATGAGACCCCTACCATTTATTCTTTTTATACTTAAGGAAGAAAAAAAAAGTGGAGTTTTTATTTGGCTCCATTAAAACATGAATTAAACTGCATAGAAGTATAGCAAGGTTTGGGGTGCGTGTGTGCATGAGCACCTGTGTCAGTATACAGGTCACAGGGTGTACATCTCTGATGCTTGTGCACATATGCATTAAGGTTTCTTGTTTGGTTTTAATCGTGTTTGTTTGGAACTGAGTTGTTGTGTCAGAGATTTTCTTACAAACAGTTATTATAGGGACAATTCCTTACAGATAAAAGATACATTCAGTAGGAATCAAATAGTGAAAGCCTGACTTACATTCACTCCCATTTTACTCAGTGTTGCCAACTACTGTGATATCGTTGTGAGTCTTGCAATAATTGGTGTTCTTCATAAAGCTCTAGCTACTAGATTGTGTGGGAATGTCAGTTTTTATTCTTTCTTTTTTATTAAAGTAAGCTTATAGTATGCATGATTGTGGGGAAAAGGTTGATAACATGAACCCAAATTACTCCTCTGCAGCATGTTGAGCTGGGTTGGAGCAGCCCTGGGCTGGCAGGTTGACCCCCCCATGTTCCCTGCCAGCTGGGGCTGCTCCAACCCAGCTCTGCATGCTGTTGTCCTGCATGCATGTGTAAACATGGCATCTGAGAGCAATAAACTCCAGTACCATATATGCTGGAATTTATTGCATAGCATTAATGTCATGTGTAGACATGCCCAGTGGGTACATCTACACATACAATTCATTTGAAGCAATAAACTGAAGAGCAGTTTGGGCTGGAGCAAATTACTCCTGGGAACAGCATCTACACATGCATCCAGGACAGTAGCAATTTGAGCCAGGGCAGAGTAGTTTACTCTAGGGCCGGTAGTTTCAGGGGTGGTTAACCCCAGGCTCTGGGTGGCGGTGTCTGGGCTGGCTGGGGCATTAGAGTGTTGCAAGTTCAGAGCTGTGTGGCTAGGCAGCAGGTAGGAGTCTGGCCCCTGGTGGCTGGGCTTACCAGGAACAATTTATTCCCACAGTCAGCGTCTACATATACATCGAATTGCAGTTAATTACCCTGGTATCGGTACTATCTTATGGCAACTTTAATTAGTTTACTGAGGCCTAATAGCTTTGCACATGTAGACAGTGATGCTTTACTCTGCAGCTAATTATTCTACTTCTCAGTTAAGTGCACTTGTAGACGTGGCCAGTGTGAAGAAACAAATTAGGAACATAGGACTCGAAGGGGCCTTTTGGGTCATTGATCCAGTGCCCTGTGTTCACAAGCAACCAAGGATTTAGCAAAATCACTACTTCAGACCTGAACATACAGCCATTAGGCATAGAACCAGAAACACTAAAAACACCCTACAGCAGTGTGCCAACCTTTTTGGCAGACATGCCACTAATTAACCCTGCACCCTCCTTGATTACTACTCTGATTATCTTTCCCTGCCTGATCTGCTGCTCTGCTTTCTGCTTCCTTCCCTACGTTCCCTTTCCCATTTGTTGCTTTTCTTTCTGCTTTTTACCCTATCTGCCACTTGTCCCCTCCCTGATCTGCTGAATGCCACACTCAGAGGCTGCCCATGCCACTTCTGTACACATGCCTCAGGTTGGCCACCCCTGCCCTACATCATGGAACCTAAGCATGCAAAATTAGGGGAGACGGAGGGACAAAGGAAGTAACTGGTTAATACATTGCTCAGAGGATCCTAGAAAGAGAAGCATGTTCTGCATCAATCAGGTTCTGAAAATTCAATTGTTTTCAGATGGAATAAAAACAATTAACACTAGGAGTGTGATCTGCCATACTTACTTTTTGATCATGCAGCTTGGTTCTTTATCTGATAACATACTTTATTCTAGTGAGGATCAGGAAATATGAATCACTTAGCTGTGTCTTGGAAGGATAAATTCTACACACACACACACACACACACACACACACACACATACACAACAATATAAATAACAATATTTATACCACATTTATACCTTTAATGGCCAGATTCTGTCACCTTTATTTGGTCAGTAGTGCCTCTGATTTTGCTGACATCAGTGAGATTACTTTTGCAAATGGTATCAGGACTCAGTGTGTGTATATATGTATGTGTATATATATATATATATATATATATACACACACTACATATATGTAGTATGTATAGTATATAGTGTGTGTGTGTGTGTGTGTATATATATATATGTGTGTGTGTATATATATATATATATATATATATATATATATATACACACATATATATATACACACATACACTAAGTCCTGATACCATTTGCAAAAGTAAGCTCACCGCTGTCAGCAAAATCAGAGGCACTACTGACCAAATAAAGGTGACAGAATCTGGCCATTAAAGGTATAAATAAATATTGTTATTTACATAAATATTTATATAAAATAAATATTTATACCACTACTATATTATTAATATATAATATAAATTATATATATAGTATAAATATATAATATATTTAGTATATATATATATATATATATATATATATATATATATAGTACTGCTATTTATACCACTGTTCAAGTCATTACAGATTTTAAAAAATATGCAGAAGCATTCACATGCATTGGCACATATTGAAATAATTTTCTTTCCTTTATTTACATGGCATATGAATTGCTTATCATAGTCTCTATAATCACATTAACAGTATATTTTAAAGCCCAAGCATGTAAAAAATGAATGACAGGAAGGAAAACACATTAGCAAGCAGTAGCATGGTAAATATTATAAGCCTTTGTTGCCTCCTTCTTCCTATGCTAGGTGGTATGGAATAGAGGTGACCAGAAGACATCAGTTTCATTTCACAATGAATTTCTAAATTTAGAAAAAAAGCAAAAGGACCAGGCTTTCACAAAAAAATCTGCTTTTTCTGAAACCATCATGAAAATTTGTCTATTGCTTGCTAGTTGGGATGTGGGAAGCTCAGGTCCAGACTCTGCTTTGCCTTATAGAAAATTAAAGTTGTTATCCCAGGGACCTCAACATAGCTTTCCTAAATCCCAGGGCAATGCTCTAATAACTAGGATCTAGTCTTTCTCTGATCCAAAATACTTTCAAATGAAACATTCATGGAAGCCTGCAGATCTGTTTCCTTTTTAAAGAAACAGTGAAGATGTTTCTAAAAAACTACTACTGAATTATTAGGGTGATAAAGAACTGTGAGCATATTTACAAATACTCAGGAACAAATCACTGAATTAAGGCTCTGTAGCTGTGAAATTTCTGTTTTCTCAGCCTCTCACACATACCCCTTTTCACACAAGATAAGTGATAATTCTTTAGGTTTTTAGGGCATTAGCCCTACATTCTACCAGCTAATTCCTTAGGGAAACATATTCCTAGTCATTTTTAAAAGGCCTTTTAAAAATGTCATTTTATGTGACAGTAAGAGAGACAATAAGAAGACAGTTTAAAACATGCTGTGCTATGTTGATGTCATCTGAGCTAACAGAAAATAAAAATTGAAAATCCAAAATTTAGCTCAGCTCAAAAGCTGGTAAGGAAAGCAATGACTTTCTTCCTCCTTTGAATTATCACATGGGTTGTTGCTAGGAAATAGTAACTGCTACTGAAGAAGGTACTGTATCATTCATTGAATGGAGATTGTTGAGCTGGCTCTATACTTAAGAGGACCATATGTCCCAGTTTAGCAGGGACAGTCCTGGATTTCTGAGGTTGGCCCCAGCCGGCTGTGTCCTGGAAACGCAGGGGCAAAGAGTGCAGTCTGGCTGGGAGTTGAAGTGGTGTGGAGCACCTTGTAGGCAGACAGTGTCCCACATTTCCCAGATTATGTCCTGGATTTCTGGGATTTCCATATAATCAGCCTATCTATACTATCCTGTATTTTATGCAGTCATTGAGACCAGTAAAAAGCCAGTACAAAGTATGTAAGGCAATGGAAATTTGAGAATTTGAAAATATTTTTTTTAAATATATTCCCAGTAAGGAAATGTTTAGCTGATGTATTTAATTTTGCTGAATATTTATTGATTTGATTTGAAGAAATCATTGGTCTTTTTCTTTCCATAATGGAAATATTAACTTTGCAATCACTAAGATTCCTTCTCACTCTTTTCCATAGACATTTCTTCCTTTACTCACTAAGCCATTTGTATTCTCTGCAACAGCAGCCAGTTGGCCTCCTTTCCCATCTGACATCTCTCTCCTTATCCTTCCTTATCATAGATACAGAAGTTCCTTATTAGTTCTCCTCCACTTGTCTCAGTGACCCCATTCCATTCCATCGCCTGCTTTCCCTTTTGCCCCTCTAATATCTTCCCTTACGCTTCAGTTTAACCTTTCTCTTTGGCTCTTTAATCCCACAAG
Source organism: Alligator mississippiensis (assembly GCF_030867095.1). Classification (NCBI taxonomy): domain Eukaryota; kingdom Metazoa; phylum Chordata; order Crocodylia; family Alligatoridae; genus Alligator; species Alligator mississippiensis. The sequence continues at coordinate 162,011,242 of NC_081828.1, read as the reverse complement.
ATGCCTGCTTCGGTCTATTCCCATCTGACCCCTCCCCACTACCCCCCAACCAACCTTTGGTAAGCACAGCTAAGACTCAGATCCACTTCTTTGTCCTCATCTTCTTTGTGCTCTCAGTTGTCTTTGGCACAACTGACTGTGCATTTCTTGACATTTTACCCTTTGGTTTCCATTGTAATACTCCTCCTTAGTTTTCCTTCTATGTCTCAAATTGATCCTTTATCATGTTCTTCAGAGGGCTTTCCCAGGGCTCTCCTTTCCTTCTCCCTCTATATACTGTTTCTGTCTCTCAGGCCCATATTCTTGGAATTGAGTTTTATGTAATATTTAACATAGGCTTCCAGGCTATGACAAAATCTTGCAAACCTGCACAGCAGCTCCAAGATGTGGCCTTTCCTATCTAACTACCAAGATAAAGCTCTTGTTTTATCATTTTATGTCTTAGTTACCAAAACATCCTTTTCAGTAGGTTTCTGCAAAGATAATTTTCTCTCTCTTACCTGGACCTTGTCACCTTTCTTTTAGCCTGATTTCTCACATCAAATGTACACTGGTTGTGTTAATATTCAAGGCCCTTCATAGTTTTTCTCAAGCCAGATTGTAACTTCTCCTTCTGCAGATCAATGTCAGTGTCTATCTCTGATCAGCTGGCCAGCTTCCATTACCACCTGTTAACTTTTCAAAAAAAGTGTTTTAATGTAGTCTCCAATGGTGCCCCTCCATTTTACGAGAAACTCTAAACATCTGCAAATTATCTCATTACTCTCCTTGAAATCCCTTCTTAAAACTCTTTGACCATACCAATGACATAAACTTGGCTGCTGTCTCACCAGTATGGTGGAATCTTGTTTCTCACACCCTTCCATGTATCTGTCTGTATCTATCTATTGTCTCTTGCCTTAATATTAGATATAAATTAGACTGTAATTTTACATTGTGGGGTAGGATTTATTTTGTTCTGCATTTGTACAATACCTGGTACAATGGAGTCCTGATACAAGACTATGGTTCTAAGCTACTATGGTAATATAAATAATAACTTTTAAAATAATAACATGTAAGGGATTCTTAGGCTTGGCAGATTTTTATGGTTGGCAGATTTTTATGTTTGACTATGAACTGGTGTCTTGGGATACAGTCCTTCCCAAACCAAGTTTTGGAACCATGACCCACCCTCTAGCTACAGTTTGAAAGATCCTGTATATGTTCCAGTATCACTTCTACAACTTATATGATCTCATTAAACCCCCAAGCCTAGGTATCATGTTGACATTTGAGGAAATATGATGAACATCAACAAAATGTAAGCCCTGTTATACACTATATCACTTCAAACAGAATAAGTCATTAGGACATAATTATATCAGAAACAGTATACATGTTTTGCTAGTTTGTAAAATGTCACTTTCAGAAGTTCAGAGAAATATAAAAGTTTCCTAAGTTTCTATTATAGTCTTATTTCCAATGGTATTCTCTGACAAACTAAATAAATTACTGCATGTATTGGACCTCTGAGGCTTGGGGCAAAGAATGGAAAAATTATTTACAAAAGCTTGAAAATATTTAATCACTAGAGGCAGGGGGCAACTGTGTTTTAATTAGCAGGTCCTCAGGCCATTGGCTGGCTGGAGGCTTTCTCAAACAACCACACAAACGTACTGAATAGCAGTTTGCCAGCCTTAGGGTCAGGCCTGAGATGAAACAGATAAGATAATTGGCTCTAATGAAATCCAGAAGGCCTTGGCTTTCTTGTTTGAGCTTGGATTTGAAAAGTGCGTGTGGAAGTGAGGCTTAATTCAAACCAGTCCTGAACTAGGCCCGTTTCTCAGTGACTTTGATATTGTTTGAAGTTCTAAAAGTGTTCGCCACACCACTAGCCTGCTGGGCTGGGCCTCCCCGGTCACCTTAATTACTAAGCTTTATTGCTGACTTTACTACACAGGAAAGGAGCCATTATATGTTCCATCAACATCAGCTCTCCTCAGATTGGAGGAAAGGGCAGGGTGAAAGGCCACTGTAGGAAGGCAAAAACTTCACTTTGAGGTAGTCAGATCATTTACCAGTGTTAAATTTCACTGTGCTGTGTGTGTACATTCTTAACAGCACAGAAGCCCAATTTCCATTTTTTTTTAACAAGTGATTACTTTTCAAAACATTTTGTTTGTGTCTGATTTGCAGGAGGGGACATTTATTCTTAGAGGTGGAAAGATGGCAAATTATAACAAACGGCTAATTAATCATTGCAGGGGTAAGAAATCTACCAGTCATTAAAATATGTAGTAAAGAGAAATTATTTTTAATGCTTCTTTGAAGTGGAAATAAGCGAGGAAACCCATAATTGTGTGTTTGCAGACTTGACACCTAAAGAACCAACCCCTTTATAGCTGGCCTGATATTTTCAGAGTAACACGTAAGGTGTTCTGCAACATAAGGGATCTACTGAAATACTGTAGCTCCCAGCAATGATTGGAACATTTCAGCAGTGTTACTTGCAAATTACTCTTTCCAGGTTTATTACTTCTGGTGCATGATCCTAGCCCCTTAGCTGCCCCTGGTAGATAAATTAGGATCTAAAGTCATGCTGATCAGTGAATTTCCAAATCTTGACACCCTAAAGCAGGAGTCAGTTCTGCATCAGACTGCAGGGATAGGAATCTAAGGATAAAGCCAACTGAAGGCAATTGGCAGTAGATGGCAATTAAGAAGCCTGGGACAGATTCTGCAAATATTCAGGCATGTGTATAATTCTATTCATGTGTAGAGTTCTGTTGGAGTAAAACTCTACATATGCACTCATGTTTTCTGGACTAGGCCTCTTAAGAGCTGTGAAAGCATATGCTTATTGGCCAGGTTGAACCAGATTCCATATTATCAGCACCGGTATGCAATAAAGGAATGATAGGGACCAAATTGCCTAGATTGGATTCAGTCCTGCATAGTTCAGATACCCAAATTTGAGGGAAAAATAAAAACCAGAGGGCAAATATTCTGTCACCAGTGGAGCCTAACAAAGTCACGCTAATTTTATACAGTTGTAGGGAACATCCTGTCTGCCCAAATGAAAAAGCATAGGGGCAAATATTGGACAAACTGAATGATGGGACTGCAAATCTCATCATAACATACAACAAAGGACAATTGTATATGGAACCTAGAATGCTGATCTCAGGATTTTAAGGGATCTCTCAGTTTCTGATGAACATCTCAATATTCTGACTATGTTATAGATTCAGTTGGGAAACAATGGAATCATTTTATATTGCAAAAGGGGCTCCCCTCAACTTCCCTGTTAATCCAGCAATATTTTACAAAGAAAGGTAATGCAATTTGGAATTACATAATTTTGTGATAGTGCCCAAATATTTTCTCTATTACTGCTGTGTTACATTTCACATATAACTAATCTTTTTTCATTTTGTTTTGTTTTAATAAATGATCTCTACATAAGGGTCCTGTTATTTTTTTCTTTTACTTTGTGGGTTCTACTGTTTTAATGCGTTTGGCTGAGGTGAAATAATCATTTTATTATACAGTGAAAAAGATAATCACCATGTCTTACTTCGCAAAAATACTTATTTAGCATCAAAGGAGTTAGTTATATCTTTATGGATATTTTATTTATATCTTGATGAATATTTTGTTAGTAAAAATAAGCCATTCATGTAAATCCCTATGCTTTGAACTGATAGCATATTTTTAAAATGGTCATAATGCAGTTAAAGTCAGAAAATAATGATTTCCCTTCTAATACAATAGGTTGCTTTGTGAGAAAAAGCATTATACATGTCATAGTGTGAACGTGTGTGAGTTTCCATAAGTAATATTTCCAGATGGACAGATGTTCTGCTCTTTATTAAATAGCAGATTTTATTTGCTCTTGGTTTTAGTGGCTAAATAAAAAATGTAAGAAACTTCCTTCTTGATAACATACTTAATATGAAATGGTGTGAACTGTGACTGCAGTAAAACACCATATTTTCAGGACTTTTTCCCAGGCGAAACAGAGTTTGAATCCTTTAACAAAATCAGATAGGAACCCTGATCATACAAAATCTGTAAGGTATTGGGAAAATGGAAGAATGTTTTCCTGTGAATAGAAATGGAATGACTTTTAGCTTGCTGTAATGATGTGGCAATGAAAAAGTTGCAGGGTAGGGCTTAAGTGCCTGTAAGCCTTGCATGTCTTTTAACTATGTTAATTGTATTTTGTAACAAACATCATGGCATTTCAGGGTGTGTGTGTGTTGTGTGAGTGTGAATGTGAGTGTGTGCATGTGTATAGCATATTCTAATAATGGAAGCTGATCTCTTCCATTGAGACAGATGGGCTTTTATAATCCACTAATAATTTAATTTGGGTAACTTTACAAATTCTACGGGGCAAATTTAAAGCTGGGTTGGCTTTTTATGTCAAGTAGTGCCTGATGAAAAATATTGCAGTAGAGGGCTCCCTGAATGCCTTAACCGTTCATTTTAAAATGTTATAATTCTGTTAATAGGAGTATAAATGATTGTTATAAAAGTGGCAATTTTTTGATGGAGAACTTCACTGCCTCATGATTCCAGCTTCATATCTTTGTAAAAACCCTTTCTGTCTGAGACTACAGCTTGACAAGAAACATATGATAAAACTATTAATAAAGTCATAATATTATATAGTCGTTTGCAGGTTTCAGAGTACTGTACAGATCATACAGGGAACCACCGGCAGAACCGGGATGAGAAGTCAGGCCTTCTGGATTTTCCTTTTTTTTTTGACAATTTTTGACAGTCTAAATGTTTTAAAGAATAGTGCTAAATCTGTGTCCTATTTTTCTGTGATTTTCAAAATGATAATTGAATATTAATCCTTTGGCTCCATATTCAGTTTATAGACTGGTGTATCCTTTTCTGAATTTCCTGAAACATGGGGTTTCAGTTTCTTCTTTCTCACTATTGTTTTACATCAGTATAGGTCCATTGGCTTCAGAGGAGTTATTCCTGTGTTTGTAAATGAGAGTGAATCAGACCATTACTATGCATTAAATCATTATAGATTCACCTACTGCTGCTTACATTTGTGCAGCTGTGCATGTTGTATGCTTCCATCCAATGTTTATAACTCCGAAGAGAAAAAAAAGTTCTAGGTATGTCTGAAACACAAGAAAGTATTACATATTTTATTTAATCTGATTTGGATGGTTCAACTATTGTTCTGATTCCAAACTGCCTTAAGACATGTTGTAGTAGGTTTGTTCTGATAAGGGAGAATGGAAGGGTTAATAAGAAGTAGGGAAACTATTTAGCTGCTGTATATAAATGCAGCTTCTTTGGCTGTGAAATTTCATTGCTGTATTCAGTAATAGCAGTGAGAATAATTCACCACAGAGGACTTGTACAGAGGATACCCAAGTTAGATAATACTTTTGACCCAGAAATTCATTTGGGGCACATGTCTCATGCAGTGGCATATACTGTCCTCTCAAAGATTATTTTTGTGTGATAAAAGAGATCAAAGAACTGTATTTTTACTTTCCTAACTACAAAAAACTTGAAAAGAATAGAAAAAGATAATGGTAGCTGGTATGATTTAGAGCGAAAACAGGGAAGGAAAAAAATAGGAATAGCATGCTTTATAGTTTTTGGTTGTGGTGTGAAGATTTGCACTTGCTCGTTAACTAACTCAAACTAAGGATTAAGAGAAAGCATGGAATACTTTCAGCTGCATGCTTTCTTCTGCCTTAATTAATATATACAGTACTTTATAATAACTATAGTGATTGATTCCACCGTATGGAATCAGGAAAACATCCATGAAATGAAGGTTTCTTTAAACAAAAAACCTCCCTAAAAATGCAAGATCCTTCCTATTGAATTTCATTTATTATTAAGACTTTTAACAGTTTTTTGCAAAAAGGAAGCTGTTGTTCTATCTGTACCTTGGAGTTTTGGTGGACAAATGATCCAATATGAGACCTCTCTGATAAAAAAGGAAGACAGTACTTCAGATTCTGTTAGTAGTATGCCAGGTTTTGATCTCATAATAGGTTCTGTCTAGAGAAGGTCACAGGTTCCATGAAGCATATTAGACTTGAATTGTGTGAAGTCCCTATAATTACAAGGCTAGTATTCTCTGTCCAGCCTAGTGCCCTATTACAAATAATCATAGAATCATAGAAAATTAGGGCTGGAAGGGACCTCAGGAGGTCATTTAGTCTAAACTGTTGCTCAAAGAAGGACCAGCTCCAGAGATATTATCCCAGCCAAGGTTTCATCTAGCTGGATCTTAAAAACTTCCAATGATGGAAATTCCATAACTTCTCTTGGTAATCTTTTCAAGTGCCTTACTACTCTCTGCAGGAGAAAATTTTAAATTTATTTATGTAGTATATTGGATTTTTTTTAGTTTGAATGTCAAATGTTTTAATAAATGTTAAACTGAAAATACATACATGCAGAAATTATTGGAGGGCAACATAAGTTTGGCAGCTGTGTAGGAAACAGTGTTACTAATGTGTAGGAAAGTATGGGGAATGTGATGACTTTTTGCATGCAGGAAACAGTTGAATAGTTTGGTTACGGGGATGGGACCTCGTTTTCTCCCCCTCTCTTTTGAGCATGTTCAAAAGTGAGAAGGGGAGAAGGGGTTGAATTCCTCATTTTGCTACCCCAGGAACCTTTGACAACTACTAGCTGCCCTATTACCTTGCAAGCTGATAGAGACTAGTACTATGCATGTTAGCTTGATGTTTTTGCTAAAAAGTTTAGCTAGAAATTGCTAACATTGATGACGGTTGCAATATAGTTACTAGATTTCAGATTTGACACTTCATTTACTTTATGGTTCATGAAAACATTTTAACATTTGCTTAAGTGTATCCCAATTCAGTACAGTGCTTATGCACCTGCTTAACTTTGTTCATACATTTGGGACAACTTAGGCACATATTTAAATGCCACTCTGTACAGGGAGGGCAACCTGAATTGGAGTCCAAGGATATGCTCAAGTATATGACTACATAGTGATCTGACTGCACTGTGACTTTATAGATAGCAGGTACTGGTAACAGTCTAACTGCTTTAAAACTAGGCTGGGTAAGTCTACATTATACTGCTGCCACAACATAAGCATACCAAATATAAGTAAAGCCAATGGTTTACACTTCTCTCCAACTAACATTTCAAAGCTAGTGTCAGGCAGACATCATACAGTTTCCATTTGCATCACAGTTTCCATTTGCTTTTGAAGACAGATTTCACAACAGTCATGGCTGGTTCCTAGAAGACAATAATGTAACACCTTGTTTAAAAAGAGGGCAATTTTAAGCCATTTGTTTGGCTATATAATCAAATTACATATAGATAAGAGAGGATCAAATGTGATGGTAGGGCTGAAGGTATCTTTCCTGTTTAGGACATGTCTCTGCTGCAGATAACTAGGGTAGGGAAACCTGTCCTGGCTTTAAAAGTGCTGCTTCCTTGGGTACCTGAAGCAATCTAACCATGGCTGTAGAGATCCACACTGGGTTATTTACCCTGCAGAGATAAATTACCTTTCTTGGCAAGGTAGACTAGCTCTTGCATAACTCCATGTTTCTGTGACCAGACTGTGAAGTGCTACCAGGCCCAGGACTGGCTTGGGCATCTGTACATTACAGAGCAGATTGCATTGTGGTCAATAATGAAACAAAATAAGTGACAGGACAAATACTTAGTTTGAAAACCTCTTTGGTCAAGAATATTCCTTGTTTTGAGTTTGTACAGCACCTAGCACATGGGCCTGCACTCATATAAAGGCCCTGCACTCAGACAAACAACAAATAAAAAGAATAATTTGGAGCATGTCTGCAGAATGGCCAGAATGAGCTCTCCATTCACTAGTGGACCATTTCTCCTTAGTAACCCTTTTCCAAAAGCACAGAGCTCATAATATTTATGGGAGTTTCAGAGCAGCTGAAATGTTGGCTTAAAGATCTTCTAAATAGCAAAACTGCAACATGTTCCCTTAGGAGGTGAATAGGATCATTTCATACCTGTCAAAGGAAGATCTTGCCAGAATTATACTTCATTTTACTGTATGAACAAGTCCTTTCCAATAGATTTAAGAGAGTGTGGTATTATGATCTGTGTGAAATCTTATGGGAATACTTGTGGGATTCTGTGATGTGTATAAAATAAGTTTGTGTCACTAGCAAAGATAGAAATAGTCACATAAATGTGATGGGTTCTGTAATTGAGATTTTCTGCGAGCATCTGCAGCCTGACAGAGAGCGTCTTTTCAGTGTGATTTATTCTGTAATACAGTACACTCTGGTGGCTGCTTTCCAAAAATGCTGTCCTGACTGTTTATAAATAGGATTGTGCCAAATCACTCAACTTTAAGAGTCCAGCATTTTACTGCAAAATAAATGCTGTTTCAGCTGCATTGGTGTGGTGGTGTAGTGGTCTGGTGTGGCATGGTGGGGCACACATGCCATCTACTTTGAAAATCTAAAATGCTAGTTACTGGTGCCAATGCAAAGAGCAGTACTGATCCTGACAGTTACAGCTCCATAATAGTTCTAGATTCTACTCACTTCCAACTTTCATTAAAATCTTATTTGCTGTGGCGTCTCACATGAAAGTAGTTTAATTCAACATTGTTCTGTAGAATTTGAATGGACCAGATTCTTCTCTCACTGACGCAAGTATAGGCCTTTGAAATTCAGAGGGCAATGGACCAGGTGGAGAATTTGGTTCGTTTTATCTCTGGTGCAGATATTTTTGTCCTAATTGTCTTAATTGTGTCAAAATTGTCCTAATTGTGGAACTGCAGTAGCAACTCCATAGTTAAGGCTGTAAGACACTTTCCTTTCTGAACCCTATTCCCACTGAAGTTTCCAATGTTTAAAGAATCTACACAGAAAAGCGGCTGTATTTCTTGCTATTTGTGCACAATCTCCCCATCACCAGTGTAGGTACCTTAGCTGAATCCAAGACCAGACCATGCTTTTTTATTTCGTCTTCCAAGTTCCATGAGAGAGAATGTGCCAGGGTTTTGAGCAGATGCAAACCCTTTAGGAACTGTAGCAGAACTGGTGAGTCCCAGGATACAAAAAGTAGTTCCTGGATCAGGAACTTTTAAATGTTGTAAGTTGAAGGAACTATTATTTGGTGCAGTTTGAAGCTCCACTACAACTGCTTCAGAGGGACGGAGGAAGAAAAATAAACTATATTGGAACTTAAATGTGGATGTGCTTTTTGTGACATGCTCAGCTACAGAAATAAAGACCTATGAAAGTAGAGGTAAAGCCAGGGAAAATCTCCATTCCTAGTGGAAATTATGGGTCAGAGCCTGAGTGGTTTAACAGTGTATTTTCTAATGAAGTGGATGAGATGACAGCTGTAAGTTCTCAGCTGTCATCATCAAGCATCATGTGAGAATGCAAGGTCTTTTATGTACCTTGTGAAAGTTCAGTGATTTGATATAGCTACCATTGGCCATTGCAGGATTTTGTATGCTAGTTAAGAGTTATTTTTTTAGGGGAAAAAGGAAAAATTCTACCTGATTTAGGTGTTAGATTGAACTCAGATGGATGATTATTTAGTATCCCTATCTGTCAGTGGGCCAAGCTCTATAGAGAATCATGTCATTTAAGATGTCCAACAAGTGAAATTTAAAGCAGAATTTGTCATACTATGTGAAGACATCCCTAGTAACTAATAATATAGATATTTAGGCCCAGCTCCAGAAAAGATTTACATACTTAACTTGAAGTCAGCAAGACTCCTTATTATATGTAAAATGCTTCGTTGATATGGGTGACTTAGTATGAACATTAGATTATATTTGAATTTAAATGAATATATTCATAACTTTATGTAAACAACATAATATTTAATATAACAGATTTCCCTTTAAACAAGAACAGATTACATAACATTATATATTGCTTACCTTTGTGTAGCTGAGACATTGTGAAGGCGAAGCTTTTGTGTGAGTAGTAGAGGTATCTCTTGTAGAAGGCTGATACTTCAGAATCTGTATACCCCAGGCAAGATTACCAACCATTCTGATCATGTCCAGAAAACTAACACATCTGGGGAAATAAGCGTACCCTAGTGTATCATTAAAATAATATATCTGCAAATGAGGTTGAAAATTCTAAGGATTGAACCCTTAATTTTCATCCACAGAATAATTAGAAAGCAAACAAAAGAAAAGACCGGAGCTATAGTAATGGAGCTATAATAAAAAAGATGAGAGCAAACAGAGTGAAAAGAGAGTGTAGATGAGACAGGAGAGAGAGGAAGAGATGAGAGAAAACAGATGGGGGCAGAAATGCCAATGAAGTGAGAGAGACAAGAATGCAATGATTTATGCAAAGGATGGTAGAACTAGTCTAGTTGGAATAAAAACCAACCCAAGCTTTTGATCAGACTTCAGAATGAATCAAATCCTTAATAACGTGAAAAAAGTTTGGGTAACTTGTAGTGTGAACCTCTTCATTCTGAGGGCAGAAGCAAAGATGCCCAGAAAACCATCCTGATGGTACTGGTGAGCCTGAAGAGATAAGGTTTAAGTAAATATCAAGGGCAGACGAGATTCTTTGGGTAAATTTGATATCTTTATTTATATCAACTAAATAGTTGGAAAGATTGTACTTTGCAAGCTTTCAGGTATAAACACCCTTCTTCAGGCACAGGGAGAGTAAGTATCAAAGTATGTATATGCTTATCTGAACAGAATCTCCAAATCTCTTGAAAGCTGTTCTTTGCAAATGTGTACTTCCTCTTAAAGTTAGCTGAAAATTGAGCATATATAAGGCTGAACCTCAAACTAGTTCATTTTCATAATTATGTAAATGAGAGTAATTCCCGGCATTTAAATGATAAACAATAACGCATGTGTTACGTTTTAGCCCAAAGAATGCAAACTTATCTGTACAAAAATAACTTGTCTCATCATTAAAATGCATGTCTGAAATAGGGCTCAGCAGCTGTTTAAGTGCACATAGCAACACAACAGGAAGTGTAGATTAGGACAAGACACACAAAAAGATGCATTTGTTGAACCCTATGATTGAACCCCATTTGTACTGCATTCTTTTTTACATTTTAAAATTATTTGCCTTTTCTCCTCATTTGTTTTATGCTCTTATTGATCACCTCTTAGTAACAGTCAATAGTACAGCTAAAATTACTGCTTCTTAGATTACAAATTCCATGGTACTTTCAGTTCTGGTGAGAGTGTTATTCTAGTCACTGGCTTTTTTCTGGCCATGATCAGGGCAGAGTTCACCTTTAGAGATTCAGTAGAGTTTAAAAAGAATGAAATGTTGCCAGGGAGAGGATGAAAAGATCAAGTTTTTATTAAAGTATTCTTTGCTTCTTGGTCTTCCTTATCACCATTATTGCCTTGTTAGCAAAAAAAGCAGAGCCCTGAGTTACTGTGAAAACTGGCTTGCTTTGAATCATAATAAACACATCTTTCACACTCTTAGGTTCTGCACTCAGGTCTCTGCAAAGATGACCATTTCCTTTCTGACTGTGGGCTTCCACTTGGTTTGATAAATTGCTGGGATTTCCCAAGTGTCTGGATTCTAATTGTCCTTGGACTGTGGCATTAGAGTTTAAGGTTTACAGTTAACAGCTCTACTCCTTTTTTGAACTCAAAGGAGGATAGAAGAATGAAGAGTGCCTTAACCATTTGAAGACTGTAACATTAAATAAAAGCTTTGTATTGCTACAGTGTTCATGATGTAATGGTAAAATGAAACGTGATCAAATCTTATCAAATGGAAAAAAATAATATAAATCCTTTTGATAAACAGCTTAGCTATCTGAGTAATGTGGAAAAAATATTCTCCAATAATTTAAGAGGCAAAATTCATCAAACAAACTCGGGATATTGTGCGATCAGCTTGAGTTGAATGTGTTAAATTGAAGCCTCCAAAAGCAATATTAACTTGACCACGTTGCTTATTTTGTCTGTATCCTTAATCATCTGACGTTTTGCAGTTTTATTTTGTTACCCATAACATTGAACTAACACAAGACTACTTAACTTCCTGGACTACTTTAGAAAATATGCAAAAAAATAAAATGTTAATTATGAAATAAATTATTATCTGTTCATCTTGAAGAGCCAAAGGACTCTTTGCTCTGATGCTGGAAATCCTCACAAATTCCCAAACATACACCACAAAGTAATAGATTATCTGTTGGACGACATCCCCTGACATTTGTGAACATGCAGATGAATACCTCCTCACTGTAATTGCATAAGCTCACTGTAACAGCTATGGAAATTTGATCTTGAAAAGATAGGCCATATTCTTGGTGTAAATTGACAATGTGATCCAAGATAAGTTGGAGAAAATGTCATTAACTGCTCTTTGGCACCTGAAAATGAAGAACTCACCATTTAAGCAGCCAGATCATTGGCGAGCAACAGCCAGTGTTTTGGAGAATTGTGGTAGTTCGTGGACCACAGAATAAAAAATTGTGCTCTTGAAATCATCATTTTACATTATTTACAAAATCTGCTTGGAAAAAATCTTGAATGGTAAGATTGTCTCAAGAAACAAATGCTAAAGTTCTTCCTGTTTATTTAAGCAGTTTTAACACAAATCACAAATTTTCACGAGATAAATATTGATAAACGTCTTAGGAAACTAGGAATGTGTGTACATAGAATCATTCCAATTTAATAAAGTTCTCACAAGACCTCTGAAATATTAGGAAAATCAGATATCAGTTAAAAAAATTAAAATTTCAGAATCAGAGAGAGCTCTTGATCATGTTGGATTCGGATATTCAAATTTGGAAAATCAAAGTTTAAAGTGTTTATATGTTTATATAGAGAGAGTGAGCTAGAGAGAGAGAGGTTGAATTGCAATGTATATCTGTCTTATATTTCTTACAGTGTTTTCTTGGGAGATTTCTGAAAACTTAGTCATTTTACTGATGCATCTAATTAGAGCCACTATGCTATTTTGACTGTAATTCTGGGAAATATATGAGAAAAAAATGTAGTTAAAAGTGGAAACCTGGCTTAGTTATATATTGTTAAAAGTTCTAAGATTATAAATTGAACTGGACATTGCATAAGGAAATGAGTGATTCAGTTTATTCTTATTTATTTTAAATTATGATAAATTTCAGTTCACAGAGTTACTGACTAGATGAAGATGGACCAGCCAATAATGGGAAACAGCTTTAAGCTTTATTACAGTAGCATATGGTAGAAAAAGTATTCCTTGTTTCATGCTTTTTAAGGCCTATCCAATTTATCACCTCCAACAGCCACAAAAAACAATTAAACTGTGGTATGAGCAGTTTAACTTGGTAGAAAGGCTGCAAATGAATGAATGGAAATAATATGTGCAAATGGATGAAAGGCAAATTTGGTAATATCAAAGCAGAGATTTTAAAATGACGTTGTTGCATACCAGTCCACATTCTGCCATGTGCTCGCCTCTGAACACATTTCCTTCTCTGAGTGCAGGGAGGGTTGTGGCTCTTGATTTCTATTTTGTATATTTCTTTGGATAAATATTTTTAAATTAATTCTTTCAGTGCTATTGTGCTGTATTAAATTTCCTTTTGATGCTATTGTTTCATTGTTATTTGTACTTTTCCTTCTATATGAGAGCTATTCCTTTTGGATTTTACATATGAAGACCAATTTTTGGAATCCATTGAATTCAGCTGCAAATTCCCATTGACTTCTATTGTGCTAGATCAGGCCCATTATTTCTCAAATTTCTCCATCTCTTTGATTCTCATCAGGACTTTGCATTAAATTGGTGATGCCTTAAATTAAATTTGAAGTACCCTGTGAGATAGTGTGCTTTTATTTTAACATGTCTGCCAGTTGTTAAATGCTTACTTAACAATCTCTTCTTTTCTGAAGCTTAGGTGCTTTTCTTCAGTTATCTTTAATTTCACACCTTTCAAAGAGACTTAATTCAGTTAGTTTGGAATAGCTATGTTTGCTCCACTAGGGGAAAACTGACACCTAATTTTCACTCTACTTTAGGATCTATTGTAATTTCTTTTCTTTTGCTGAGGGGAAAGCAGAGAGAAAAGAAGAGAGAGGGGAAAAGAGGATCTGAGAGAAGCAGGACAGAAGTAACCCAGAGCCAAAACCAGGTCAGATTTCTAGGTCACCAGTAGCTGGAACTGTTACAAAATCAGTAGTAGTTTCTAATACTGTGTAGTACCTAGAGATTGCATCATGAGCATGAACGAATATTCTCCCATGAATAACTTTCCTTTGAGAGTTTTTTGTGGTTTAACAAAAAGGGGTCAAATAGCATGATGTTGATTACAGCAGATCACTCTAAGGACCCTGACTGCATATCTACTAAAGCTATGCTACTTGATGTCTAATTACATGGAATTCAGTACAGGCCACATTAGGAGAGACGGTGTTTGGTTTGGTTTGGTTTAATGTCTGTTTTCTCTGTGGTGCTGTGTTCTTGGCTATAGGAACAAAATCCTGCTGCTCTACTTAAATGTATATTTGCAAAAGAATGAACTAGTATGAAGTTTTGTCCTTGGAAATAGCGCATCACTGAGTCAGCGAGAGGTTCATAGCACTGTTGAGACTCCAAAGTGCCAACAGTATTGCATTTACAAGAAGGGAAGTTTTGCAAACTGCTAGTGGCTGTAGCATCGAACTCTTCCTGCCATAGATCAGGGAGACTCCTTGTTGATGTGTTTGGCCTGAGCATAAGGAGCCTTCCACATCTGTGCGTTTCACCGTTTCATTTTGTTCATTAAGACAAAGTAGAAGGAAACAAGACATGCCTACACCTTTCCTCTGAGGTAATACATGTTAAGAATTGACAACATCTGCTTAAATCTATAACACAACTTCTGAAATTCTTTGGTTCAAAGACCAAGTGAGCAATAGAACAGTTGTGAAACCAGAACATTGTGCAATCATTACAATAAAGCTTCTTAAGGCAGAAAAGAAAAAGAAACACAGGCAATACCTTTAGAAATCATGACAAATAGACTGAGAAATAGGTAACGTAAGTCATGAGAAAATTTCCAACTAATTCCTAGAGAACATGTAATCTATCTAAGACAGTGGATATGTAAAATACGGGAGGAGGAGGTGGAGGGAGAATATAAAAAAAATAAAGAACAACCAAGTGTTCTATTGACATAGTTCCTGATTAAAGCATGTGAAAAGTATATTTCACAGGAAGAAGGGTTGTACACCTTTTAGAAAATGTGATTTTCCTGTGTGAAAAAAGTGGCAAAATTTCACCATTTTAGCAAAATTAGAATTTTTAGAAATCTGGCAAATTTCATGACAAAAATATTTTCCCCAAAAATTTATATCTGCAGTGTTGCCAAGTCTCGTGATTTTTGGCATTGCACTTAAAGTCTACACTTTGGGAATGTGAAAAAATTAGCTCGCGCGCTCTCTCTCTCTCTCTCTCTCTCTGTTCAGATTCTGTTCAGATAAGCATGTACATACTTTGATACTTACTCTCCCTGTGCCTGAAGAAAGAAAGAAAGAAAGAAAGAAAGAGCTACATTTTTTCACATTCCCAGATTGTAGACTTTAAGAACAATACCAAAAAATTACAAAACTTGGCAATACTGCATTTGGATCTAAATTTCAAACTTTGGGCCAACGTTTTATTCAGGTGTAGTAGAACAAAAAATTATTGTTTGTATTCGATACAAACTTTTGAATCTGAAAGTTTTCTAAAAACGTTCTTACTTATGTCCTCTAGGCTCATCTCTCCTAAGGGAAAAAAGTTAAAGTAAAAATTTTTTTTGGTGAAAATGTTAATTGTTTTATATTTCTTTTACTTTTTCCAGTTCTGAAAACTATTTTAAATCACTCCATCAATGACAAATCAAGTTTGTTAATTCATCAATGACCTATAGTAAATTCAATATTTTACTTATTAATCAAACAAAGGAAAAGAGAAAGCATAACATGCATTATGCTATTTCATTTCCTCCTTGAACCTGCCCTCTGTGATATGGGCCTGAACCAGAATAGTTTTCCAGGGGTTCCCTGAAGTCGATGGAAATTTACTGGCTCCAAATTTCAAACTTGGGGTCAATTTTTTTCAGGTATATTAGGACATTAATGTGGAATCTAAGTTTCCTGAATTTTTGGAACTTTTACCTCTAGGTTGGGATTTGAATGTTGTGACTTGGCTAATTTCTTTCTATGATCTCTCTAACAAGCAAACTGGCTTTTGCTTCATGAAGAGTTCTGTTCTTTCATTTATTCCAAGTAATAACCTTTTTATGCTTTCCAATGCACACCTTTCAATATTCTTCTGACATGTGAATGTTAGCTCCTAAATTTTCCTTTTTATTTGTTTTTAGATTGTTAATTTGTCAGGGAATGTTTTATTAGGTCAGATAGTTTGGAAAGACCACATCAAAAGATATATTCTGCTGAAGATAATATATATTCTTCATTAGCTATAAACAACTCCATAGACAGGATGGCACACTGTCATTCACTTAATGAATTCCATAAAATCCAGCGCTTTTACTTACTTCTATATGTAGCTATTCCTATTACTATAAAACTTGCCTTTTCCTTTCAAGAACAATCATTTTAATATGTAATAAGCAAGCATATTTGATGGACAGCTTAAGGTTTGCTGGTTTACTGCATTAAAGTTTTAGATCAAGTTAATTGATTTGTATGATAAAATGCTGTTGAAAGAAGAGAATTAACAGATACGTAGAACTCATAACTATTTACTTCTAGCCAAAAGGATATACTGTATCATATCATACCCAGGTTTGACAGAAATACAGTATGTGTTCTAAGCTCCACATTACTCCTATCCACATTTTAAAATAGAAGACTTTGTTATATAAATATATAAACCCATATTATTACTTTCATGGCAGAAAAGTTTATAGGGGTTTTTCTTTAAAATTAAAGTATTAATAACTAATGGGCACTGATTTTTCAGTTGGAACATATTATCGTAAGGGTATGTACAGACATTCAGGAAGGTTAGGGGTAGGTTAGATTACATTAAAAATGGCCACCTGATCGAACTTAGTTGACCCATGGACTGCCTCAAGGTATGTAGAATAAACATATAAATCTGTATCTATGGTTGAATCATCGAATGTCTCCATATTGAATTGGAGGCGTCTGATTCAATTTGGAGAGATTAATGGGTCTCCTGATTCCATTTGGATTCGGAGATTTAACTGCTGAATTGGGCCAAATCTCCTCTGAACCAAATCAGTGACCAAAGCTTCATACTGTCCTAATAAATATCTGAACTAGCTTTAAACAAGACTCTGAAGCAGGATAGCTCAGCCATCTCTGCATGGCACTGAATTATGCAGACATACCCAGTGAGACAGCAATGGTCAGCACAACAAGCAGTGATTCTCTGCACACCTGCTACGTAACTTCGTCATATTTTGGCAAAGGAGTGTTATTCAGGAAGGTTTAATGGAGCATAATGAATGGTTATACATATTCCTGATTTACAAATATACTTATATTTAACATAGAAATGCAGGAAAAAATTACCCTGTAGTAGTTTTCATTTTGTTGACTAGGTAAATTGCACAATACTATATTATTTATTTATATGTTAAAATATGTAAAAAAAATACATCTAGATAACAGAGTGATACCATACAGCAACAAGTATTAGATGCCGGTCCAAGCCTTACTGGTCTATTTATATAAGCTTGGATTCAGTAACATCTTTAAACATATGTAATTGCCACAATTCATTATTGTGGTCACACTAAAGCTACACCTGTGATGTTTGGCATGGTATTGTACCTTGAAACTGAGAGACTTTGTATATAGCACTATATAAATTAAAATGAAAAAAGTGCCTCATTGTGGTTCAGTTAGCTCTGTTAGAACTAATGTGTTACATATACTTAGCAAAACTTGGGAGTGAGTCAACTAAATAAAGAATAGGTGCTTCTTATAACATATGGTTTAGTAGTTAAAGTAGTGGACTTGGAGTCTAATTGATCTATGTTTCCCCAGGTCTTCCCCACTGATAGCTATGTCTTTTATCTGCTCTCTGCCTCAGCTTACCCATCTGTGACCTGGGTAGAACACTGCCTACTGTAGAGGGACATTGGACTAGATCCTAGCTAGGCTGATGGACTGGCTGAGGTTCTAGACCATTGCCTTTCTTAATTAATATTTTAAAGTTCTTTGAGATCCTTGAGAGAAAAATGCTGTTTTTTAAAATAAGAGTCAATAAATTGGTAGAAGCTGAAAGTTGCGGACAGTGACTTTTCCTTCTCATTTATATTAATTAACATCCTTATTGTTTTGTGTTGGTTGCTCTACTACTTGTTGTATTGCAAAATTAGTCCAAATAGAGCTGTAATTCAATCCAACTTAACCTTTCTCTGGAGATGTTTATCTTTGCTTGGTCATACGCTGAGATGCATTCCTGGCTGGGTTACTTCTCTGAAATATCTCCAGGGTGATCTAATGCTCAGAAGCATCCTTATCACATTTTATAAAAGAAGAAAATAGAACAGAAAAATACCAGAATTAAGAACAAGTTAATGGAGTCCCCTGGTAAAATCTCTTTAATGTCTTACATCTGAAGTTAAGACTGGTAGGAAAAGGGAAAGTCGCATGATTGATTTTTCTTTAGGACTGCACCCAGCTGGAAGCTATCCCTTGGCTTCTTAGCAGACAGCAGCATATCCAAATTGAATATGTTAATGTTATAGAGAAATCTCTTTTCTGGGACAAAAATGAGTCTCCTCAATTTCTTAGGTGCTCCATTCTCGCTTCCATCAAGCTAAAGAAGCTTGAGTCAGTATTTAGGGCTTCACAAAGCAATTTAGACCTCTGTGTGATCTAAGCCCTAAATCTACTGCTCAAGAATTTAAAACGTTAGTGACACAGTGGGTGCATCTACACAAAATGCTACGTCACTGTAGCAATGAGGTACAGTGATGTAACACAGGCGGGCATGAACCGTGACACCACTGCTACTGCACAGTAGCAAAGGGCTACTGCTCAGTAGCAAATTGCTACTGTGCAGTAGGGTCAGAAATGACCTGTGCTATGCCAGGACTACACAGTACTGGCGGTTACTACACAGTCATTTAATACTTGCTTTAGCAAGTACTACACAGTAACAACTGCACAGTTGGGTGCACGTGTTGACACGCCCAGTGATAATCAAGAAAGAAATATTTAGTAAAGCAGGGCACCTTGAGTACCTCTACCTTTTCAGGTGAAGACTCTATAACAAAGAATTATGCCTCTGTAGGACACAGGATAATGGAAGAAAAAAACCTCTCTATCATGGTTTTTTTTTTCTTTTGCGAGGGAAGAAGGGGAGAGTATAAGTCTTACTTAACATATAACTTTTAGTTCTATTCAGACAAGACCAGTAATTTCAGCTGATGCCTCTGAGAGGTTCTAGTACTAAATTCTGCTCTGTGACACTCATATTGTGCAGCTGGCTTCATTAAGACTGTGTTGCTATACCTGAAACCAGAATTTAGCCCCTAGTCTGTATGTATTTGGGGCAGTACTGCCTGAATCTAATTTTTCATTCTTATTCCAGCTGTAGATAAGATAATAAGAGTTCTTACCTTTAAGTATGAATACAGTCTTTGTCTACAAAGCCTGGTGGGGTATTTTTGTTGGGCTTGGAAAACAATATTTTGACCCTCCTCAACATAAGCACAAGTCCTGTCAGCTGTGATCACACAACTTTGCACATGGGTGATCTGAGGAATTTGGGAAGGTTAACAAGATGATTCTTTAGGCTCTGCCGAAATGTAATTTTATGATTCAAAAAGGATTGGACCAGCCCCTCTGTTATGTTGTGATCCTGGCTGTAGGTCATGAGAGGAGAATTGCCATGGACTAGGGGAACATCCTCCAGTGTAAACTCAACAGAGGCAGTTCATGGGGTGACCCAACCCTCCTCCTACTCTGCCTCATGGAGTGTGCCTGATGAAGGGCAGGGCAGGCTGGGGTTCTGCTTAGCTCTGATTCTCACCCAGCCCATGATCCCTGGGGCTGCTGTCACTGATGTTTGAGCCAAGCCACTGCAGGATCAGAGATCTGTAATCCGTACCAGTCTCCCCTCCTCTAAGGCAAGCCAAATTTGAATGCACCTTAAATGAACCTTGTGTGTATGGGTGGAGGAAAAGGATAAATCTTCAAGTGCTCACTGCTGCCTGTGAGAAGAAACCAAGTTGTTTCTGCAGATTTGTCTGCACAGCTGAAATGTTTTGCAAAGGACTAACATGGGGAACAAGAGGGGCACCAGCCCTGGGAACCAACTTAGATGGGGCATTAGAATGATGCTCTGTTCTCACAGAATCTTTGCTGCATGTGGAACAACTCTACCCCCTCTGGCCAGAGCTGGAGAAGCCCCATACAACCCAGCAGTAGGAGCTGTGTGGTGGGACACCTCAGGACCAGCCCTGTGCCACCCAGCCCTAGAAGCTAAGTTGAAAAAGGCCTGTGCTGTCCAGCTATAGGAGCTGGGATCAGGGACACAGCAGGAACAGCAGGGGGTCTTTGAGTCCCTAGGACAGGTAAGACCCTCCTATGTCCAGGTGGCACAGGGCTTCTGCAGCTTAGCTTGTAGGGCTGGGCAGCACAGGGCTACTCTTGCTGTGTCCTAGCAACCAACTCTTACAGTCAGGTGACAAAGCCTTCTCCAGCTGAGCTCCTATGGCCAGGGGAGGGCAGGGGGCGTAGTGCTCAAGATGTGAACAAGGAGTGCTTGCCACCTCTGCCACTATCCAGTTCTCCCAGGGTGCCAAAAGTTATAGTTTTGCCTCTGCAAAGGACTTTTGTCCAAATATGACAAAGAAGTTTTTGAGTTGGAGTTGCTGAGGTTCATGGCTGCCCTGTGATTATATTTAGCATGTGTATATTGCTTTTGAACTAATTACTCACTCTTGCTTCTTTACAAATAAAGAAAAAATATTTTTAATGTCTTTCTTTTATATGTGACAGAATTCAGGCAGGGAAGTTTTGTGACCTGCCTAAGACAACAGCAATAGTTGGTGTGAATGTCAAACAGAATGGAGAAGACCTTTGCTCTCAGTCTTTAGTCTGTCATACTTTCCCTGTGTACAAAGATCATAGCAGTTGTTAGGAGAAGAGTCAACTTAGAAACATACAGCTCCCATAAATGGGGGGGACCAAATCCTGTCATTAGGACTATAGAGGATCAGTAATTTTTAGAAGAAAATAAGGATAGAGTTTTCAGCCTCTTCAGTCTGATTATGTTTTCCTTAATATCTTTGTAATAGATATTTGCAATTTGATTTTTTTTCTATTAAATTAGGGAAGGATTGAAATAGTTAACCCTAGCATGAAGCTGGGGAGGACAAAATGGAATAGAAACGGCAGGAAGCCATATAGGCCTCGTGGGCTTCAGGGGAAGCGCTGCCTGCAATATTCTATCACAAGTTGTGATCTCAGGGCTTTGGGAGAGGGGTTCTTGCTTTGGTGTGAAATAAATTGCTTCTGGTTGACACCACTTCTACATTTTGTTTTTGTACATGTTCAGAAAAAAAACCTTGTTTAATTTTCTCACTCATCATTTCATCTCTCAGCAGAGCTGAGCAGAGATGCTGTTCTCATTGTCACCTCCTGTTACTATCATCATAGTCTCCATCCCTTTTTTGTTTAGGCATTTCTGTGTATTTTGCTCAATAGGTTTTATGCTGCTATTTCAGGCAACAGTAGTAGCGATGTGCCTATAGCTCTTTGGCATTTTCTATTATAAAACTCTCTTTTCTGTAGCTTACAGCTCTGTCAAATTTTACCTGTCTGAGCTGGAATTTTCTATTCTGGACTTTTATCTTACATGATTTTGGGGGGGAAGCTTCAGCTAAAATAATGTAATTATTCCACAGAACAGAATTATAGGATAAAACGCATTGTTTCTCACACATTTAAAAAACAGCTATTTTCTCCCCAAATCTTGTTCTATGTTTTGGTACCTCTGTTTAGAATAGGAACTGGAAATTTGGCAGTGGGAATGCTCTGGTACCATGGATGTGCCTTCCTTATCAAAATCTGACCAAATCTGATCGAGTGATACAGTTCTAAAAAATCTTAGGTTGCTTATGCTCCATAGAAACTTATTAAGAATTTGCA
Organism: Alligator mississippiensis; assembly: GCF_030867095.1. NCBI lineage: Eukaryota > Metazoa > Chordata > Crocodylia > Alligatoridae > Alligator > Alligator mississippiensis. Next base: position 161,989,134 of record NC_081828.1, on the reverse strand, counting down.
ACTCAATTATCTGAAGACCTGAGCTAAGTACAGAAAGTCCAAAAGCCCCAGGCTGAATCACTTCAGTCTTCACAGGTTAGTTTAAAATGCCTGAACTGAACTGATATGCAAATGAACAGACATTCACTTTTGACTCTGGAAATGCAGCCACATGCATGCAGTGGCCTAGGCTAGAAACCGGGGGTGCTAGAGCATACCTTCTTGCTCAGCTGTAACAGACAACTTGGGACAAGGCTAGCCCACCCACCCTATGAGGGGGATGGAGGTGTGGGGAGCTACAAAGCATGCTGGAGGATTGCAAATTAACTTGAATCTGGAGGGGATCTGGGACAGAAGTTCAATAAACTGATTTAATCTAAATCAGTTAAGTCTGATACTACATCTGTGCAGGTTTATCTTAAACTGGTTTTGGCCACATTGAAAGTGGTTTATATGCACTGAACTTCTGTCATGTCACAGATTTGAATCAGTTGTTGATTACTTAAACCAGTTTATGTGTAACTTTTGTCCCTAGCCCCAGTCTACACAAACCATGTTCCCTTTAGGCTTCTCTTTGCCAATCCGATGGTTTATGTGGCATCCCCACAGAGTAACTAAGCTAGTTCCATCTTTGCACTGCAAGGCCTATGCAGGACTCACCTTGCAGTCACTCTGTCCCATGTTCTTAATGCTCCCCCTCGTGGTGACCAAAAGAAGGAGGACCTAATATATAGAGGGATGAAAAATTGTGAATTCACAGATTCATAGAAGTTTAGATCATCAGGTCCAGCCCCCATGCTCTGGGCAGGAAAGACTGGAGGGTAAAAAAAGATATAGGGCAGTAGGACAAGGACAAATGCTTCACAGAGTGGGGCAAAAGAGTCTAAAGAAAGCGTGAGATACCCCAGAAGCCTGGTTAGTTTGGTATACTGGAGATGAATTGGATTGCACTGGGACTGAGCTTAATCTGTAGGACCCATGCCGCCTTCCTGGTAGAAGCCGAAGGTGCTTGGTGAATGAGGTAGTAACAATACAAGGGAATATATCATAATAAATATACACAAGAAGGCCAAACTAACATTTGGCCTAACATAGGCATTCACATTGCGTTTGAACATTTGGCTCTGCAAACTGAATGTTGTTTCGCTGTAGCTCTTTCAACCTATTTAGAATTTTTGTTATGGAATGTCTTCTATAGCTGCATTATCCTGAGACCCTTGTGGACATATTCTAATCTGCCTCTAAAAGACATTTACACAGCTTTTACATATAACTAAATCATTAAACACAACCTATTCAACATCGGTCAACAGCCGCCAATTTACTAGAAGGTCTAGTTTCCTTCTTTAGTTCTTTTGGGCTTTTTGAGCATACTCAAAGTGCTCCATCAAGGTGTGAATAAAAAGCTCAGATTATGGCTCAATGTTGAAAATGTCATGTAGAATATCAGAATAAAACAAAGAAAATAAAAATACTGAAGAAAAAAAATATGCCAAAAAGGAGAAAATTGCTAGTAGTCACACCTATTTAACATGAAACCTAAGTTTAAGTACATATTTTTTTTAAGTACATATATTTTTTCTATGTACAGTATAAGTGAGTGCGTGCTTGAAATTAGGGTGTAGGTTGTAGCCGTATTGGTCTAAGGACATACAGACAAGGTTCTTTGGGTGAATCTGATATCTTTTATTAGACCAACTTAAATAGTTGGAAATTTTTTTTTAGCAAGCTTTCAGATTTAAAAACCCTTCGTCAGGCATATTCATTCTGTCCAAGAAGAACACATACCAACTGCAGAGACTTTCTCAGCCTGATGAAGGGTTTTTAAACTCAAAAGCATGCTAAATTTTTTTTTCCAACTATATAAGTTGGTGTAATAAAAGATATCAGATTCACCCAAAGAAATAAAGCAGTTGATCTCATGTATTGGGACACTGAAGATTAATTTCAGCCTGAGCCTGGATTTCCTGTAGTTCATTTCTAATAGCGTTTTTATTATAGTACTTGACTCCTAATATTCTAATTGACTTAATAATTAAACAGTTATCAATCCTGAAGTATTAGTGTTTGAACCAGGTGCTGGTGTGAACCCAAGTTTTGGGTATAAATCTTGAAGAGTCAGTTTAAAAATATATATTTGTGAATCCTATTTTTTTTTTTTACATTTTCAAAAATAAATTTGCCTCAAACATTTGTTAAATGCAGGTAAAGGTTAAAACAAAAACAATAACAAAAACCTGAATCTAGGTTTGCTTAAAACTAATGTGAAAGAAAGGGTTAAAAAAACAGGAAGCTCTGGGAATGTGAAGCACTGAATTATCTTACTGACACCAGCAGGGGTTGCTGTCACTAGTTTGTGGTTGTCACATTCCTTCTGTGTCTGACCTTGGAAAGGCTCGACACCATAGTCTGGGTCTGATTAAGGGAATTTCATGTTTTTCCTTTGCTAGTCACCCCCCACCTTGACAAACATTTAAAAATGTTAAGGAAAAAAAAAGTTTGGAAAGCAAACATTTTCCCAAAAGAAATTTATAGTTCAAATTTACATCAAGTTTGCACTAACTGGAGCAGTCCGGGTTTCCATTCAGGCTTTGAGTGTACTCTATATACCATTAGTCACTCTTTTGGAAGACGCAGCTTTTTTTTATAGGCAGCTGGATAAAACAGGCACAGATGTGTGTGTAATGTTAGAGGCTTTTGCGTGTACCTGCAAATTGTTTTTTAAAAACTAGAAAAGTGGAAGAGAAAAAGAATGAATTAATTATAAGAAGTGAAACAGATTTTTTTTCTTTTTTTTTGTTTGGCTAAAGGTAATGAGAACAGGTTTAGTTAAAGGAACATAGTAATGTACCTGATGCATAGAATCTTGTTTTTGTATAGTGGGTGTTTTGAAATCATGCCAAGCAGTGTGGTGCACAAACATATGAGTTTTAATTTGTAACTGATTGTCTTTTAACTCTGCAGGACTGTGATTATGCCAATTGCCAGTGAGTTTGACCCAGACATTGTCTTAGTATCAGCTGGATTCGACGCTGTGGAAGGCCATGAACCTCCACTAGGCGGGTATAAAGTCACAGCTAAATGTATGTATAGGTGTGTTTTTCTGAGTTGATAAGTCTTCTAGGAAGTACTGTTATATTAGGACCTATAATGTCCTATGTGATTGCATCACACACTTAACATTTGTGATTCACTCCTTTTGGTAAAGACATACTTATTGGCATATTTTCTTGGCTTTAGGCCTTAAAATTAATTCGGATAGCATTCAAGAAAGTGTTTCAAAGATGTCATGCTTCTCAAAAGTCTTCCCTTCTAAAAAGAGAAGCGGATTGCTTATTTTAAAATATGTTTAACAAGTTAAACTTTAGAGACTCTATTCTGATATTGAATTATTTTCATACCAATGTAATCTGTTGACTTCAGTGGGATCAATGTACTTATGAAGGCCAAAATTTTCTTATAGACCTAATGATTTTGTGGAGCTTCAATTCTTGGAAGACAAATTTAAGACATGACAAGGACCTCATTTTTAGGATGCTTAGCCTTTATATAAAATCAGGTCCTTCTGAGATGCCTCAGATTTGGATTCCAAATTTAACACATCAAAATCATTGGCCACTGCAGAAATTGTTGCCCAAAATATTTTTTATGCCAAGGATATTGAGTGGGAGTGGAGTGCTCAGTTATAACTTGGAGTGTGTAATATTACATTAAACACCATGCAGTTGCTAAACATAAAACAGGGTTTATATTTCATGCTGATATACAAAATGGTTTTAGAATTCAGAGCCTATATAATGCATTTTAAGTCAATTAAAGAATGATAAATATGATAGAGATTGTGATATAATAATATGATAGATATTAAAAAATGGACATTTGCTGCTGTCATTAATAACAAAGATCTTGAGAATTAATGATCAAATGGAGTTAAGGGTGCTCAGCATTTTTCAGGATTGGGCTTAAAATCCTAGAGGAATTCTATCCTTCTGACCACCTAGCTTGAAACAAATTAGATCAATAGAATGAAGTAGGAGTTTTGCTGTTGTCATCATTGGTGGTACATTTGGACTCCTGATTCGTATTGTAACTGCACGGCTTATTGGCACTCAGACGCTATAAGGAATATCAAGGACAGAGAGACAGAAATTTACATTGTCTAGACCAGGTTGCACTAGGATGTTGGTATACTAGCAGTGCTCTGTAAGGAAACAGTATAATGAGAGCCCTTGTGCACTCACAGGAGAATGGAAATCTGGAAAGGGAACAGTTAGGAGATAGGGCCAACGTCTGGTCAGCAACTGAATTTCCTTTAAGGTTGGTGTAGTGGTTGTGCTTCCCAGGGATGGCAGGGAGCATAGTGAAATGCAAACAATGATGTACATATCTCAGTGTTTGCTAGAAGTGTTGTGAAATTCATTCTTTGTACAGGTCCTTCTGTGCTGCACAATCTCCATTACCATTCTGCACAAATTGGATCATAGTCCTCATTAGCTCAACACCTTTTTTGTGCAATGGAGGTGGGCTTCACAATGCTGCTGAAATAGTTTCCCAGAGGGAAACATTGGCCATTGGATCCACACTTATCTGGCTGGGTCTAGCAGCTGGGAGCTACTCTTGCTTAAAAAAAAAAGCATTCTCCTAACCATCTTTCACACTGAATATGCACCATGTGTCCCCCCTTCCCAAAAGGGAGGGAGGAATGAATTTCACTCTGAAAGTAGAGACATATTTTCTTTGTTTTGAAATCGAATCAGATCCATTTTAGATCTTCCATGTCCTATTCTAAATGCATTCCATCCTCTTTACATAGCCCTTACAGAAACAATCGTTGATTTTTAGGACATGAAACTGCACATATACAGCAATATCAATGTAAACAAAAAGATGATTTACAGTAAGTCCCTCTTGTTTAAGTTAAGGGAAAGCCAAGATAGAGCCAGATAATAATCATGTACCTGAGGGATGAATAAAGTCCTTTGTACAGAGCCAAAGGAATTTATTATTTCCCCAAAACAAAATTCTCAACATTCCACTGTACCTTTTTAGAGCATAACATACTGGCTATGGTATATAGAATTATGCATACAGCATATAACAAGAATCACTTAAAATCAGAGAGACAGACATTCATATTAAAGAACTACTGATATCATCTAAATAGATATTCACAAAAGAAATAATAGATTACTTCCATGAGCTGAAAATTGTCCCCAGAATAAGCAAGCATACACAGAAATTTTAACATACTTTTGCAAGCCTCAGCTGTAGCCAAACTATTTTTCTCATTTTTTTCTTAATAAACTTTTAGTACTTTGTACCCATTTAATATATTGCTTTTCCTGCTTTTTTGATGGCCTAATGCAATTGTTGTACTTGTGAATTATGAAGGCATTTACATCAAAGAAAGAAAATTGATTCTTTGACTCTTTGCTCCACTTGGTAAAAAAGCATTAGAGAGACACTGGGCTCTTGATGAGGAACATTTTATGGCTTTCATTCAGAGCATAGTCACAGAGGAATAGCTGTAAAGTATTAACAGAACAGCAAGCCCTAGCCATAAGGAACTGAGAGAAAAAAAATAAAGATAGAACCAAATGAAAAAATGTTTGGGCAAATAAACTGGTGGTGTTACTCAACTGAAGTCGTAAGTTGAGATGCAAAAGGAATGAATTTGTTGCGTTAAACTTCCCAAATAAATATATGTTACTTCATGTATAGCTCACATACATAGCTCACACATTTTTGCATTTTATTTGCTTAAATTTAGCATAGACTTCTCCCCTGCATGGTTTTACTTTCTGAAAAGTAAGCAAAAACATCAACAGAAATCTAATACTACAAAGCTTTTCTGTTGGCTCTACTTAATGTCAGGTATTTACCACAGGGCTGAATTTCTGAGTTTCTCTAACGGCAGCTCATACGCTGCAGCAGCTTAGAAACCCAGTTGTGACATAGGATGATGGTAATGCCAGAGCTAGAATATCTGTCCTCTGCCCCATATGTCCCAACAGCTAGAGCTATTCCTCTTTTGTTAGGGTAACCCAGTATGTGTGGGCTGAGCACGTGAAAGGAATAAAGGTGAAAGGACTGGCACAATTCTGCTTCATGGAGGATCTAAACTGTAGAGATCAGGGTCTCAGAGACACTGAGCTGCAGGCTGCTGGGGTTTCTGCTATCTTGAGGCTGCACCTCTGGCCACAGGGTATCCCTGTTGCAGCAGCTGGTAGGCCTGAGGGAAGGATTCCTTCACCACCCCTTGCAGAGATTCCAGACACAAACCCTGTTTCCTTGGTCTTTTTCAAGAGATCAGACGTTGGTTATGTGCAATGCAATGCATGCACATGTCTCCCTTCACCAGAGGCATAGCTAGCAATATTGGTTCTCTGGGCAGAGGTGTGCTCAAGGATTTAAGAGCAGGGGAGGAATGGTATTAAGGCCAGAGAGTTAGGGGCAGGAGTGCCATTAACTCAAAGTGGAATTTCAAAGATCCCAGCTGCTGCTGCCACAGTATGGCTTCCCAGCATGCCAGCTACTGCTGCCACTGTGCAGGGTCCCCCCACCCTGGTCAGTAATATTATTGCATGGGCTCCCATGGGGTTGCAATTCTGGTGTCTCCTCTGAATTGGCTTCCTGACCTGCTTGTCCCACTCAATTTGTGCTACTGCTCCTTACCTAATACAGCAGCGTATTCAAAAGCTCTTCTGAGATCCTGCAGATATTCAAAGTAATGGAGAGCCGCTGGTTGCACTTACATAGTTGCTATATACCATTTTATATATAGACATATGCTTATACTAACTCATAGTTCTCCATATGATTATCATGTCAATTTGACTAAATAAACTGAGTTAATCTGATAGAGCTATAGACATGTTTTGAAAACAAAACTTTATTTAACTTTTTTACAACAAATTAAAGAAAATCTTGAACAGTATTGCTCACTTTTAACAAGATCTAATACCTTATCTGTTAATTTTTTGTATTATATATCTCTTAATTTTTTATATTTTCTTTATAATTCTTTATATTGAATTCCTTATTGGAATTAAAATGTATTCAATGTTAGAAGCCCTAACTTACCAAATAACTGATTAAAAGATTTCAAAGTGTATATGTTTATGTGAAGGTTATCTGTATTTTGATATCACTAAAGCTCCCATTATCATGTCTCCTCTCAAACGTTCTGATGAAATATACTGAGTAAAACATTTTTATTTCATTTTATTTTTTATGATATGAAATAGACTAAGTCAAACTTTCTTTAGTAAAAAGAGATTTTTCAACTAATTTGATTTTTTTTCAAGCTGTGCAGTTTTAAAAATACAAATGCAGATTTTTATTTTTATTTTTATTTTTAAATCTAGCTCAAATGTTTGGGGCTTTTGGAGCAAGGGTGGAAAAAGGTTTTATGGTGGTTTTTGATCTTTTCTCCTCTTTCTTATCCTTTTTTTCAAAATTCCATTGTTATGCAAACTTTTCCCCCCACTGGCCTTGATGTTCCTTCACTGGCTGTTCAATTTTCTAAGGGAGAAGAGGCTGATCTTCAATAACGCTTTGTGTAGCTACTGTCCAAGAAATATTGATTTGATTCAGTATAGAGAACAGAGTAGTCTATTCCCCCCCACCTGTCATGATTTCACTCACATGTTCGCTTTGAAATGCCTACTTTTGCCTTTCTTTATAACAGATTTCTTGCTCACAGAAATACTAAGCACACCTTTCACTTGAAATGAAGAATGAGAAGCAGGGTTTGGTTCTGTGACAACGGGCAGGATGGGACATGGTGGAATGCTAGGTCCCCCATCGCTGATCCTCTGATAGTGTGATATCCGTTACAGATCTTGTGCCATGCATAGAAGTTAGAGTAGGACACCCACTGTACTAGCTTCTGTTAAGGCCTGGAACCTGAGCATTGGGGATCCCAAACCACCTTGCTGCAGTTGTCAGTTTAATACATGAAAGCTGAATTTGCATGTAGTAAAGCACTGGGGCCTTAAAATAAAGTGTAATGTATAAATATGTACATAAGTGCTTTCCTAAATAGGGATGGACTCAAGAAAATGCATAGTGCTTTCCTAGTCAAAGTCCACTACTCCCACGATATAAATGCTAAGGCCTTATCTGTACATAGCTCTGTATCAAGTTACCTAAATTGGTAGAAAAAAGCAATTAGTTAAACTGGTTCAGCCCTTCAGTGCTGGATGCTGTTTATAAAACACCTCAGTATCAATGTAACTGAATCTACTCAAGGGAGTTAAATCAGTTACAAAAACTGTGAGGAGAAGCCCTAGGCAAGGGAAGGTTGGCTTTCTCTCTTGTAAGAGCTGCATCATGACCATTACAACAGGTCTTCAGGGAGAAGAGGGAATGGCAACCCTATGGAGCGGAAAGCCTCTCTTGACTCAGGTAGCAAGTTGACAGCTTTGTCTCTAACAGTGCTACTTGTGAACATATACATGACCTGAAAAGGCAATATCCTCATTTGGTATAATCTAGCATAGGTTCAAGACACTGGAAGTAAGTTTTCTGTAACTGAAGATGTGGTCAAAAGCTTTAGGAAGAGAAGCAGGACTTTAACAGGAATGAAAAGATACTAAATATTAGGGCTGTGTGAAATGGCTGTGTTTCGATTCAGTTTTGGGTTCGGCTGTTTCAGAGGACAGTGATTCTTTTCGGTGTTTCGGATCACTGTCCTGTTTCAGCCAAAGCTGTTTTGAACAGGCTGCAAGGGAAGCTTTGCACAGCCCTACCCAGCCAGGCAGGGCTTGGGGATGGGGGCTGCAGGGCCCCAGCAGGGAGCAGGATGGGGCTGTGGGTGCTTGTCTGGGAGAGGGCCACTGCCCTCTGTGCAGGCAAGGAGACCCCCACACGGATCTCTGATCCTTGTCATGCTGGGTCGCGGGGCAAGAAAGCAGCACAGGGCAGCGGGCAAGCCTGCTGGTCCCTGCTGTGTGACTCGGCTCCGCAGGGAGCAGAGATCCGCACCGTGGGTCTCCTCACCACTGCTGCCTGGCCCGTGCTGCCCCAGCGACATGGGGCTACGTGGGGCAGGCAACAGCAACGAAGAGACCCTGACACAGATCTCTGCTCCCTGTGGAGCTAGATCACACGGCAGGGACCAGCACTGCTGTGCCGCATGACTTGGCTCCTCAGGCAGAAAAGATCTGTGCTGGGGGGTCTGCTCATTGCTGCTGCTCACCCTGTGCAGCCCCATGTCACTGGGGCAGTGCCAAGCAGGCAGTGGCAGTGAGGAGACCCTGGTGCGAATCTCTGCTCCCTGAGGAGCTGAGTTGTATGGCAGGACTGCAGCGTACAGCTGTTTCCCTGCAAGCCTGGCTCTGAAACTCCGACATTTTCCAAAACTTTTCTGAAATGTTTCGGATGCCTCATTTCTTTTTGAAGTTGTTTCTGAGCCTTCCGTTTCAATTCAGATTTGGTGTTTTGGACACCAGAATGGCCCGTAACAAATCCGAAACAAAACAGCTGCTGAAATTTTGCACAGCCCTGCTAAATATGTGCTGCTAAAACCCTTATACGATCCCAGTACCAGTAGTTAAGCATCTTTGTGTATAGATTTGTCTGAGTATAAGAAATAATATTAATGTTTAAAATTAATTTGTTTCACAATTCACAGTCCTTAGAAAGTGCAAACCTAACAGATCATCTTTCTATTCAGCCTATGTAAACTTATTACATACAAGCTTTCTGCTTTAAAATTTTGTAGCATCTCTCTCCATAGACTGTACCCTGTACTACATCATGCACTTCTATGGGTATTCCACTGCCATTTAGCCCATGTTCAATAAATAATTTACCAAAATTTTGACCACATACTACTGTTTTTGATCTTCATGCATAATAACTATTAATAAGATTAGGATCCCTGGTGAATCAGGGTCTCTGTGTGGATCTTAACCCCAAAACACTTAAGATGGAAGTCTGCTTGTGTCTGAATAACTTCAATAATTCTCTTTTTATGGCTAAAATGTTTTAAATGTTTAATATAAAGTACCAACATAATGTACAGTATAAGAGTATAGAGATATAAAATACATTTTGATACCAGAGTGATGAACAATCTTTAAAAAAAAAAAAAAGAAAGAAAAATAAGCAGAAAAGAGAAGAGAGGTAGAGACAGAGAGGGATTGAGTATAGGAGAGAGATTCAAGAAGTATGAGAGTCTACAACTCAATGTTGGACTCCTGACTCCTACTAGTAAACATTGAGATGTAGCTGGTATGTCCTGTACTTTGTTTTATAGTTACTTTCTGTAGCCCTTGCTAAGTCGTACTGTCATGCCATTTGGATTTACAAATCATAGAGATCTAAAAAGGGACTTGTAGATCTGGTTATAAATTTGCAATTTATTGGGTCTAGTAAAGACAGTTGTTTTATAGTAGATTTCTTGGAATAATGTCTGCATTAAAGTCCCTGATATCATTTTACCACTTAAGTAAGTATTTCAGACAACTGGTCTTTAAAAGCTCATCATTGCATAAAGAGGGTAAAATAAACAGCGTAGTGTCAGCTAAGACTTGGGGTGTTTTCAGGACTCTTATCTTCCAAAATAATTGCATTTTGTTAAAGGTTATAATGATTTATTGGAGATTTTTCTATTATTTCACTCTCTTATCCCAAAGAGACTATCTGACGCCATGGTGCAAAATGAGATCAACAGTTAGCAGTAGGAAAAGATGCCACTGAAGGCATTTAAGAAGTAAATCATTTAGTGTCAGTTTGGATACCCATTTACTGCTGTGCCAAATTAGCGATGCACAGTTGCTCAATTATACAGAAGCTGTGGGTTCCAACTCAATTTAAGTTAATGTGCTCTGACCTGATTATATTGCCTGCAATCAGTTGGTTTGCTGATTTTGTAGATCATATTTTGAAGAAGTTAAATTACTTCTTTAAACATCTTGAAAAAAATATTATATCATGAAATATTTTAATAGAACTAGCAAAAAAAGTTCTAAAGCATTCAATGCATTCCCACCTACCACAGCACAGGGAACATAGCACCTTTCCATTTCAGTATAGAGCAGTGGTGGGCAGGATTTTGCAGTGGGTCCAGCAAGGACCCAAGGCTGGGCAATGCTTCCAACTAGGTCTCTGCTTTTCCTCACCACCTGGCTACAGTTGGGTGAAGCATCCCCACCACTGGTATGCTGCGAAAACCCCTCAGCTCCACAGGTCAAAACCAGAAGCTCCTCAGGCTGAGTCTGGCTTATGGGCTATATGTTGCCAACCCCTGGAGAGAAAACAGAGCACCTTCCCATTGCAGCATGCAGCTGGTCACAATAGTCACAGGACCGCCACCCAAAGCACAGGGCATTCAAACATTCTAAGTATCCATATTTTTCAAATAAATCTGTGGCCAATTAAGGTTGCTCTACAGTTCCCTGTTCTTGTATTAGGCAACCTCTCCCATCTTGGAGACCAACCTCCTTGTCAGAAAATGCAAAATGATGGATAGAGTTTCTTTTCAGAACAAAAAAATAGCAATGGGAAGTCTGAGTCCTGATTTCTGCTCTGCCTTTCTGCTCTGGCTATAACTTCACACATGAGGCAAAGTCTTCTGATAGGAGAGTGCACTTTAGTTTGGTAGACAGCAGCATAATACAGTGTAATGTCAGCATTCTGGAGTGAGATCAGATGAAGATTTAATAAGGTATACGTATTTAAGAGTTGGGGTCATCAACCACTGAATCACCAATGTAGGATGGAGGAGTCTTCATCATCTGAACTCTTTCATTCAAGCCTGGATGTTTCAACTAATAAATATCAAGCCACTCTTCCAGATGTGGTGGGCTTAATGCAGAAATCACTTGGTGAAATGTTATGGCCTGTGTTATACAAAAAGTCAAATAATTATTATAATGATACTTTTTGGCCTTAATATCTGTGAAGTTTCAGAAACTGGAAGATGATGGTGTTTCACCTTTTGCTGTCATATGGATGCTTATAGCTGCTGCTCTCTTGTATCAAAACTAAGTATTTGGCTCTTTTTTTTCAATCTACTGTGGTCTCTTAAAGCTTTCTCCATTTTTCAGTTTCCACCCCATTTTTGAAGTTCTCTTAAGTTTCTCTACTCCATTGGATTTCCATTATATTTATGAACCAAACTTCTGAACTGATCCACACTAAACTTTGGAAGAGGTTTCAACTAGAGCTATACTTAATGTCTCAAGCTTGTTGTATCTATAAGCAAAACTTTGCCACCTGCCATCCTTGGGATTTATAAAATGCTGCCCATGATTGTTGTGGTTATTCCAGGAACTAAGAAAATGTACTGTTAAGGAAACTTAAAATAGAGTTTTGTAATGTCTGTTGCAGAGCACCTTGTATCCATCGTACAATCTTTGGCCAGGTATAGATATTATACTTTTTCCAGTATAAGCGATTGGAAACTGTACCCATACCCATAACAGAATAGAAGGTCAGCAAGAAAAATCTGTCTATACTTGTAACAGAACAGAAATTCGGTACGTATAAACTGGTTTAAAAATGGCAGAACTCGGTCTAAGTTTTGCCCCTCCTCCAAAGGGTGAATGTGTGTTCGGTTCACTACCAATCTAAACAATACTGCTTACAGAAAACCATGTAACTTAGATTCCACCTCAGGCTTTTTGAATGTCTGTACCTGGCCTTTGGGGTATCAGATGTTCATCTGTATTGCTGTAGGACCTAGCATAACAGAATTCCAGTCCTGATTGGGACCTTTGGAAGCTATTGTAAAATAACTATTGGCCAATAATATTAAGAAGTCAGACAAGGAATTTGGTTTAAAGGCAGTAGATGAAATGGAAAATGAATTTTGGTTGGGACAGGAACCTATTTGCTTATGTATTTTAGAGGTGGAACTGAAAAATGAATTAGCTATATAATACTTGCCTCCTTTCTAAATGTAATATCAAAGATGAAAAGGCTTAGAAAAAAGACTCAATAGGCATTGATACATGTGCTCTGGGAGGCTGGGGGGAACAGGGAGGGCACTTTAATTAGAGTGGCTGCAAGAGGTGCTCTAATTAAAGCATCAGGAATGTCACCCGTATCAGTGTCCCCACACTGAAAAATGGTGGTGGGGACGCTTTCATTAAAAATTGTCAAATAAGCTTTTGTTAAAGTGCCCCCACCACCATTTTTCACTGATACACGTGACACTGGATCGCGGTAATTACCATGCTCCAGCACACTCAAATAATTTAATGTAATTATAGTGCATCGGAGCACCCCTGATGTATGTGTATAGGCACCCTTTAAGTTACCTTTTAAAGCTTAAGGCCAGATCCTACTCCTGTATTAGGTGCTTAAATAGATGTAAGTACATAAGTGTGACCCTAATCCACCCTGTTCAGTCCCTGAAAAGTATTAATATAAAAGGTAGATCTTTCCTCCTCCTTCTTGCTGCTTAATTTTAAGGCTAAGGTGATCACATATTACAAAAATATGTGTATTAGTGGATTTTCAGTCTTAAACAAGATTGAATAGTATTACTTGGAGCTCCTTAGTCCATTTAAACATGTAATAGGTGGAATAGGATCTGGTACTTAGTACTTTGAGAAATACATGACTTTCAGATGCAGATATATGCTGGACCAGTTTGAAGAAGTTTGGTTACCTTGTCCATACAAAGGTACCAGCGCTCAAACCACTTAGTTATAGTATTTTGGGCTGCCCACCTGACCCAGGCCCAAAAGAAGCAGATTTTTTAAATACAAAATCAGTGCATATTTTACCTTATTTTCCAAAGTCAGAGAAATTTTCAACTAAAGGAAGCATGCAGTTGGCTGAGATAGCAGTTCCTACAGGAGTACACTTAGTGAAGGATACACTTTAGAATGTAAAGGTTAAGTTACATGCCTCTAAACTTTGGATACTTTTTTAGAGCACATTCGATTGGTCCAGTCCTCTCCTCAGCAGTGGTTGTATCGTCCCAAATATTTTCAGAGCTTAGCTGGATAAATAGCACACCTACATGTTATATCTGCCACTGTGGCTTATAGTTTCCAGGAAGAGCTATAAGTAGTTTTCTCCTTGATCCTTCGGTCATGAATGACCTGTGCCCCCGGCAGCTGGGGGGGTACGGCAGCAGCAGGAGTATGGCGGTGGTGGGAGTGCAGCAGCAGTGAGCGGGGAGCTCCCACAGACACCGTCAGTGCTGTTGGTGGTGGGGGAGGAGCGGTAGCAAGCGCTGACCAGGGGACAGCGACCACTCACAGGCACCACTGGCAGCATCAGTGGTGGCCAGCAGGGATCGCTGACCACCCGCACATGCGGCAGCAGTTTGGCAAGTGGTGACAGCCCGCAGGCGCCGCTGACAGTGTCGGTGGTGCCTTTATGTAGGGGGTGCACTGCCATGCTCAGGAGGTGCACGTGCACCTGCGTGCACCCCCCCACATTGCCCCTGCCTTCGATTATGGGTCACGGGCTCAGGAGGGAGAGACATATTGAAGAAGTCAAAAGAAGACTGTGGTGTTGGTGCCATCGCAAAGGCTTCGGCTTCTTTGATCACAGTCCACACTTCAGAGAGAGAGGCAGCGGTTTGTTGGGAAGGGATGGCCTCCACTTCACTCCGATGGAAAAGAAGCTCTTCTTTGCCAGAACGGCTGACTTGCTTGACAGGACTTTAAACTAAGATTGCCAGGGGATGGGTGAATAATCATTGGGGACCCCCTTGGCTCAATAGGGAACTCATGGACCTTCTGAACCTGAAAAGAGAAGCTCATAAGGGATGGAAGCTGGGAAATACCACTAAGGAGGATTATGCAGCACTGTCCCACATCTGTAGGGAGCAGACCAGAAAAGCCAAGGCTGAAACCAAACTCAAACTGGCTACAGAAATCAAGGACAATAAAAAGTCCTTCTTCAAATACGTTGGAAGTCAGAAAAAAACCAACGGCAACATTGAGCCCTTGCTGACTCAAATGGGGCAGCTGACAGCCGACACCCAGGAAAAAGCTAATCTCCTCAACAATTACTTTGCATCAGTTTTCCACCAGCCCAAGAAGATCACCCTCCCTGACAGGATGCAGAACTGCCAGGCAATTCAGGCCAACCTGGCAATTCAGGCTTGCAAGGTGGGTGGATCAAAACCCGATGACATTCAGCATGGAGAAATGCAAAGTGCTCCACCTCAGGGGAAAAAACCTACCTCATACTTACAGGCTTGGCAGTACTACACTCACTAGCACCATGGCTGAAAGAGACTTGGGGGTCATGACTGACCACAAGATGAACATGAGCCACCAATGTGATGCTGCAGCTGGCAAAGCAAATAAAACTCTGGCTTGCATCTACTGATGCATCTCAAGCAAGACCCAAGAAATCACCATCCTGCTTTACTTGGCCTTAGTGAGGCCGCAGCTGGAGTACTGCATCCAATGCCAGGCTCTGTACTTTAGAAAGGATATGGAGAAGCTTGAGAGAGTCCAGAGGAGACACGTGCATATGTTTAGAGGTCAAGTGAACAGGCCATATGAGGAGACGCTGAGAGGCATGGGACTCTTCAGCCTAGAGAAGCAAATGCTCATGTGTGACTTGGTGATAGCCTGTAAGTATATAAGGGGTGTGCATTACGAACTGGTAGAATGTCTGTTCACCAGGGCAAACCCCAAGGGAAGACAAAGTCCAATGGACAAAATGCTGGAAGACTGTTTTAGACTGGACATAAGGAAAAATTTCTTTCTCGTCCATGTCTCTAGAGTCTGGACTAGACTTCCCTCAGAAGTGGTGCAAACACATACTCTGGATACCTTTAAGAAGTGCTTGGCTGCTTATCTTGCTGGGGTGATCTCATCCCAGTGGACTTCCAGCCCTAGTGCCTATGAAATCTATGAAATAGGCTACCTAAGGAGATAGGTAACTAACAGCTAATGTTGATTGGACTCAGTCTTTCACTATTTTTCCCTTTGGTGAATTATCCAGGAGTCATTTCCTCCCCTCTCCCTCCACCCCCATAGAAGATATGTCTGTCTGCTAGTTAACTAAATAGTGGAAGTTAAAAAACACTTGTATACTGTATTCTACACAGACAGTGCTAATCCATCTGCAGAATACATCAGGTGCCAGTTATGTGATTTAGAATAGTTGTGTGAGACAGGATGAAGGATAGATTATGATGGTAAAAAAGGCCTACTGCGCCATAAAGAAGTATAGTCCGTCACTTGCTGCTCTTCCTTTATCTTTTTTACTTCTTGTGTTATTTTTCTCGATGATAGCAATGAACCTGGGTAGGGGGTTTTATTTTAGTGGCATATTCTTTAAGTTCTGAACCATAAACGCAGAAACACTGCCCACCCCCCATATCAACAAGGATATTGTTTAACAAGGGAAAGTGAAGTTTCAGGGCCATTTTGCAGCTAATGGAAGTTGATGATGCTTAGTGACTAGTAAACCTCTTTTTGCATTTCACAGGATTGGGTCCTGGAGAAAGAAGTCTCCAAAATGTGCATTTCTACATAACAAAGAGTCTGGTCTTTTATAGCATCAGTGCATTGGGAATTAGGGTTGTCTTTTAGAACTTGTGAAGCCTTTATTAGAAGAGCATAATTTATGTCTTAGAATGTAAGTGTTCTTTGTAATAAATAGAAATGTGCTACAACTGCTTTCATGGTTGTCCCACAGGAAAAAATTGTAACATATTGCCCAAGGTTCAAAACTTCAGGAATGGAAGATATGTAATTTGTATACAGAAGTCTCTCTTGTGATTTCTGACCACTATTTTTGATTAAAAAGAAATAACAGACAAAATGTTTATTTCTCATTCGGTGAAAAAGAAGGAACACAGTCTTGATTATGAGCATGGGTAGCTCATTTCTTAGGGCTTCAGTCCCCATTACTTAAAGCAGACTGTAACTTTAAGATGTTATCTCTTGGCTGCACAAATAAACAGCCAGTTATACTTTTTATGGTGGGTAGTTCTGAAACCAACAGGGGATTAGAAGATATTAGCTTGAGTTTGTGGTTCCCTGCTGAACTATCTAGGGTTCCACAGATTCTTGTCCTGAATATTTCACAAAGCAAACACCTCTTATCTGGGGTGATATTCTCACACTGGCCTCTTGGCCATGGACTTCAAAAGCTGATCACAGGGAGGGCTAGAGAGGCAATAACCCTTAATATAACAGAGTCTATCCTGATAGGAACAGACAGGGTAAAGGTAAGACGTCTCTGAAGTTTGCTGTTGTGTGTTTAGCCCCATGGGGTGATAAAGGGCCATCTGTTTTTTGGTCTGCAAACTCATCTTTTTCACACTATCCTAGGATCAAGTACACTTCATGCTTGACTGATGTCAGCACCCGGAATCGTAATGATATTTTCTTGACTTGTTTATCTTTGATTCCAAACCATTGTCCTGTTTGCTGTTACTTTAAAAAAAAAACAACCAAAGAAACCCCTCCAGATAAAATGAACTTCAAATGTGAAACAAAGTAGGAAAATATTTATTTTTTCACCTGAGAAAGAGAAAAGGAAAAAAGCTTCTTGGATTATAATTTTTGAGGTGGTTAAACTTTAATTATGGGGCCAGTTCCTCAAACTCTTACTCAAAGTAATAATTCCTATTGTCGATATTGCACGCTATGTTTGAAGGCAAGGTGGAACATTAATATTAGACATTCAAATGTAAAAATATTCTGAAGCAGGCTCTTAAAACACTATGATTTTCATAAAAAAATAAATTGGGCTTTTTTTATTGCCCTTCAGTTACTGAGACCTGAGCTAGAAAGATGAAATTCCCATGCAATCTTTTGATTCCAGAAGCTGGGGATTTAACAAAAACACCAAATATTGTAAAAATGTAAGTAAAACAGCAAAGGTTGAAAACACTGGAACATGATAATAATGTGCTATTGTTTTCAATGTTTAATATATAATTTCCCGAAATAAATGCAAAATCCCAATGGAAATCTTACTCGCTTGAGTAGTGTTCGTGAGTGAAGTGGAACTGTTCTACTAGCATAAAATGACTAATGTTTCCAAGAAGAGATCCTGCTATATAGATATTAATATAGTATAAAAATACTCACTGAAACCTTTCCAATCCTTACTCGCATGAAAAAACTGCTATTTTAAATAATTTTAACCTTTGCTGTAGTTTTATGGAAATGACTTGGAAGACGCAGAGAGGCAGCTTTCCTAAGAAAAGGAAATATCTTTTCAATACATAGAAAGTAGTTCATTTTTTTCATGTGTGGCTTTTTTCTCATTGATTAAGGTTCAAAAACAGTGCATAATATGGACTGTGAGGCAGATTTCTGGGCTGTTGTTCAGCACAGGAAGAGCAAGCCAAGAATAAAAACATACAAGAACAACTAAATACTGCCAATCCATCACAGTTCTGTTGCTTGCTCGTGATAAAAAATAAAAAAGATTGAATATTCTTCTGTCTCTTCCAAAGTGTAGCTTTCTCATCCTTATCCCAGTACCCTCTGGAAAGATGCTTCTGTATGATCCCAAACCTTTGAAAATAAATGTGTGGGTATATATTAACTTACAAGCTCTTGCACTTGATTTTTACTCCACCAGTAGAATTAGTCAGTATTTTTCATCTGACTTTTTTTTCAATGAAAAATGGCCTATTCACAAATTAAAACATATTTGCATGGAAAATCTTATGCTTTTTACCCATTGAAAGACTAGAACTTTTTTGGGTCAAGAAATGGAAGAATTCCACAAACACTTTTTAAAGAAAATTACTTCTATCATCATCATTTCTTTCAACAGTTTTCATAGAAAAATTATTAGCTTCCACAGTCTCTCATTACCATTATTTTTTCTTTTTAAAAATAAAGATAGTTGTGGCAAGAATCATTATTTTCAAGCACAGGTCATATATTTTTTCCAAATGAGCAGTTTCTTAATTTTTGAACTTTCATACCATGGAGACATTTTTGAGATCAGGTTATTTGTTTAAATATGACTTCTGCAAATGGTAATAAGTTCAGAAATATATTTTTAAAGTAGCATATGAGGGTAGTTCTAAACTGTTCAGGCCTCTAAATGTTCCAAAATGTTTTAACATAAAATAAAAGTGGGCCCTAAAAGCTCACAGAAACATGCTAGATGCCATTTTTTATTCAACCAAACACAAATGAGTGAGTTTCTTAAAGTCACAGTTTTTATCAGACCCTGAGAACAGACTGAAGTACATCTGTGGATTAAGTAATAAATTGTTGATTCAAACTGAATTCAGGGAGAAGCTAGTTCAAATGGTTGTATAAAAAATTATGATGTTTATATGCTTATAAAAAGGAAGTGATGCTATGAGTTTAATTTTATTTTTCTACTTGAATCAGGTATAAGTAATTGTTTTAAAAAACATTTTGGAAGATGAAGTATGTGTACTGATCCATACTTCCCCCACTCCCCCACTTGAAGAACACACATTTCTAGCAAATTTCCCAGTACCCATGTCTACATCTTGGAGTAGAGGCAGCAAGTAACAAAAAGCTGATTAGAAGACCTAAGCCAAAGCATAGAGGAATATGGAAAATAGATGCATGCATCTATCAAGAGCTACTGTCCTTCTATTCCACTGATAGTACTGTTTCCTTATTTTAAAACCAAGTTAAAAATTTGAAAATTAGCTAAGATGACATTGGACTTTATAATGGCTTGGGTTATTGATGAGGAATAGAGAAGATTACCTTTAAAACACTCAAGGAGGCCTGGGCAGTTTTAATAGCTTGAGTGAAATAAAACACCAAACAGGATGTCTTGGTCCCCTTTGAACTTGAGGCATCACATGGACATGAAGCTACTGAATTCTCTGATTAGTTATGTGGTGCCAGACTCCCAGTGGCACTTAATGAAGATAAGTTTTTACCTAGTGCTTTTAAAGAGAACGGGAAATTAAATCTGCCTGACCAAATTTAGTGCTTTATCACAGACATACTAAAGTTGGGCACAGAGAGAAAAAGAAAAGAAAAATAAAGGAAAAGAAAGAAAAAAATACATGACAAGAAATGGAAAACATAGGTTGTCATCTATTCTGTCTTCTAAACACAGTACTAAAGATCAAGTAGATTCTCAGTGTATTACCATAGGACTAAAAATAGAAATCAACAGTAAGAAAAACATCAGTAAAATATCAGTAACCCAGATCTTTCATCTTGAAAGTTTTCACAGTTCCTGGCAGACTACTTACCTGATCCTCTTTTGAATAAGAGCAATAAGAGTTTTGCAGTTGACTTCAAAGGAAGCGGGACTGGACACCTTCTTAGTAGAGAACATTCACCCACTTTATCATATTTCCCTCAGATGGTAGGCATTCACCTGTCTGTACATGCACACTATACAATGTCTTTTTAAGGACAGGGAGTAAAAAAGAATTTTTTAAAATGCATTAGGAGTTCTAAATGGTCTCCAAGGTAAATACGTATGCTTGGCATAGGTTCCTTTAAATGCATGAACAGTCAGTCAGGGTTTTGTCATCCAAAAGACAACAGCTGCTGCACTATACCTTTCATAGCCATTCGGCAGAAGGTACTGAATTACCAACTATACTTCTGGAACAACCTGTTTTCTTTCAGGGCCTCATTTCCCATCCTATTGACCTGACTCAACCTTGCTTTATGACATTCAATAACATTATCAGTATATTATGGTTGCAAATCTATTGTTTCTTACCAAATTTGTAATGAAAGGGCAAAAGCAACTGTGATTGTTGTGGTAGTAGCTCTTTATTCTTTAGGGAAAATTACGTTTTCAGAAGTCTACTTTTAGAAAAGAACTGTACATAATCACAGCATTTATGATCCTGAAGAGAGAAAAAAGAGAGAGAATGATTCTCTTCTACTAGGGGAAGTACTGACTCATGATAGAAGCAAACAGTAAAAGTGATTGAAAGCATAATTCATTCAGTTTTTTTTTATCACAGTGTAAGCTATGCATAGGGTAAGGATCACAAATGCAATTCATGAAATGACTCAGCAGCGACTGGAAAATGTTTTCTATGAGTTGGAAAATTGGATTTAACGATGCATCACGAAAGGTGACTGTTACGTTGAAGTTTAGAAATTTGAGCTGTATTGTGTTAAAACTTAATGAATTGTGCTTTCAAGCGCTGCTTATAGGTTGCTTCTATCATGTGTACAGTCAAAGTTATTAAATTTTAAAGTTGCACAAGGAATTTATAAACACCCTGTACTGTTGAACATCTTTATCACTTTCCTTTTAAATTACTTCAGCTTTTGTTTGTGTAAATAACTGCCTTTTGGAGACTGGCTCACAAAGAAATAGAAGGCCTATTCCTTGAAATTGAGTCTTAATTTGTTCTTACTTTTTATCTGTATGGGTACACCTTAAATGGTAAGTAGCTAGTAGAACCGAGGGAAGAAACGTTTTTAATTTAGCTTAAAAGTAGTAGATAGGATAACAAATATTTTAATGAGTAAGAAAGAGAAAAGAACCTTTTTTTAGGATGCTCCTATATTCCTTTTTACTTAGGAATGATTGAAATTTAGTATAGGAATATTTAGGCTGGATATACAATATTTATTTTTTACTTTAAGTCTTTGAGGCTATGTCTGTGCACCATAATGCACAGCACAGTGCTTTCATTTTTTTAAATTTCTTTTGCTTTTGGTTAATTTTTCACCATGTTCTAAATACAAAATTCCATAAAAGACTTTTGGGAATTGCGTTATTAATGAGAAAAGATCTCTTTGCAACAAGCATAACAATAACTGAGGAATATCTAGTTGGAGAAATGAATCTTATATGCCTGATATTGATTATGTGGGTATGTATAGGCATTCCGGGAGGTTAGATAGAGTTAAAAATAGTTGCCCAGTCTAAGGTAAGTTGGGATGGGGAGGGCCAACTGAGGACTGGGGCCAGCAGCTGGACTTTCCCAGTCTTGGGGCTGCACTGGGAACTGTACAGAAGTTCATTTAGATTGGTCTCACTGGACCCAATCAAGTTAGACTACTTCTGAGGTACAGTTGACTTAGATTGGGTTGGCCATTTTTAGACTGATCTAACCTTCCTGAACTTCTGTACAGTTCGCACTTAGATTGAGCTAACTAGGAATCTTAGTGTAAGGTCAATATCTAGGTGAACTAAGTTAGATCAGGTGGCCATTTTTAACCTCCCCCTAACTCCCCGAATGTCTGTATATACCCTATGAGATTATAATGAACCCTAAAATTGCAAGGCCACATGAACTGAACATAAAAGAGCAAGGAGCTGGAGCTAGCTTGAATATAGTAAGGCACAAATAATACATCTTTTAAAGTACTAAGTCATAGAGGTGGAGCGAAAGTGAATGGAACGTGGGTTGTTAAATAAGGGGAGAACTATCATGAGTGAACTGGACCCCATCAAACTGCTTGTCTTCACAGCTGCCAAACCCTTCTGCAACCCTCACAGTAATCTCCAAAACACCCGTTTCCTTATAGCAAGGCTTTGCTTCTGCACCTCCGCAGCTATCAAATCTCTTTTGCATACATCACTCTGCACACAAACATATGTGCATTCACCATGACAAATAGAGAAATGTGTCTCTATTATTTTATGGTCTGCTTCAAACATCTGGTCACTTTCATGTCTGTCCCTGATATTACCTTCAAGTTACTTTAAATGTGTGTTTAAGATTGAAGGTGAAAGCCTGTCACAGAGGCGGGTGGCTGTTGTAGTCAGTTCCTTCCTCGATAGCTAATGCCAATGGTACTAAAGCTGACACTAATATACTTCAGAATCCTTCAGAGATAAGACACAACTAAGGAATGAATAACAGTGCAAAGCCAATTAGAGGATAGTTGTGTTGTTGGCTTCAGAGAGGGAGCCGTGTTCAGTTTTTGAGTTGAGGGGAGGAAAAGAACAGGAAAATTTTTGCTCAGAACAAGTTAAGCTTCCATTCTCTTATACATATTGCAACATTGGCTTTCAAAATGCCAGTGTTACTACACAATTTAACCAAGAGGATTAAGGTACAACTCTTTCATTCAAATATCCTGCAATTCAGGACATGGTGGGTGCAAGAAGAAGAAATTATAAGTGTTTATTTGTTCAGACCTTGTTTACTTTAAATGTTTGTACTTTTTTTTAAGAAAAAGTCTGAGCTTGGTATATTGATGTTGATTTTCTTCTGCCTCCTTGCTTTTAGACACTAATTTCACCAGTGATCACACACAAAACTAGAAAGCCTTATTTTTGACTGGGAAAAAAGAAGGGATGAAAAAAGAGAACTAAAGCTTAAAAGGAAAGGTTTTGATGTAGAAAATAGTGTCATGAGGGAGTCTCTTTTGAGAGACTCTTGGGAATCAACCTTTTAACAAATATGAAATAATAATTTATAAATCAAGAGCACAAAGGCTCCATTTTATGATTTTTGTTGCAATTTAATTTCTTTATATCTTTTTATTTTTGCCGTCATTAAAAAGCAGCCAAAACTTCAAAGGGAAATTGCATGTGTTCTGAATCAGGATTTCAGTGCTGATATATGACAGCACAAAAATTAAAACTAAATAAATGTGCTGTTTAAACTCCCATATTTCCCTAAAAATTGCTTGAAAGGCTTTTAAAAAAATGTTTGATTTGCTTGATCTTACTTTACCATCATGATGTTTTCACGTGGGTAAAAGACTAAAATATTTTTTAAAGAGGGATAAAAAGAGCTGTTGTCAGAGTGCGTCTGAACACCTGTATCTGCCTGCTTTGTAGTTTGTCAGGTGTATGAAGAAGAAAAATAAAAGATTTCAGTGATTTCTGTGTCGGTGAATATGAGCTGCATAAATTGACGGCTAATCCTCAATTTGCCAGGGATTTGTTTCACAACTGAGATAAACAATTGATGAAAATAGAGTACAGCTATGAAATTAAAGAACACTACTATGTATAGCTCGCTGCTTACTCACCATGTATTAAACTTTCTTTATCCTTCCACACACAAACCTCAAATTATTCCCAGGCTGCATCTTAGACCTGGGGCCATTAAAGATTTTTAATGTGGATTGTTTAGCTAGATGCTACATTTGTATTCATGATCAATTATTTAGCAAAGGTTTAAATAATTGTATGCAAGAGATCACTCACTGTTTTGGTACCAATGTGTAATGCAAATATGAGATTCTTTAAAAGGGAAAAAATTCTAGTGACTGTGGTGTAGTGGAATTAAAAAATGAGTAATGCACAAAAAGGGCACTAGAAACTATGAACAAATCTGACCTGGAGAGAAGACCTCTGAACACTGAAGGTCTTGAGGGTCAACACATTCAGAGAGCATCATAGCGTGAGAGAGAATCAGTCCTGGGAAGACTAGGACTCAAGATGGTCTCTAGGAGGTAGGATTCACAGCCATCCATTGATAAAAAGTCCAACCATCACTTCTGAAGTTAACAGAAATGAAAAGACTGGCAGCTCTGGGTCACTGTTTTTTGTGAGTATCTTAAACTTCAGGGTTGGCTGGAGGAAACTAAAGTTCTGGATGGCAGGAACTTAAAATGTGCAGACATCTAGGTAAACAAAGATGGCCAGAGTTGAGGCATAGGAACGGTTACCTTTAAGAAACCCATTGAAGCCATCCAGGCAATATCACTATTCAGTGGAGAGTTATTTGATAGGCCGATGTGGGTAAAAATTATGTAAAGCAGTGGTCAGCCAGATCTGACCCATGGAACTAGTGGCTCTAGCCTGTGGAGAAGGAGGGTTTTGCCCGTGCCTGTGCTTCTGCTGGGGCCAAGCACCGAGCAGCTGCACTGGGGCCAGGCAGATTCCAGCTGTGTCCACACTGCTGCTATTCTCCTCCACCCCACTACCTAGCTGCAGCGCAGATACAGCTGGAACCTGCCTGGCCCTGGTACAGCCCTCCGCCAGCTAGAATCTGTACCAGTGCCACTTCTGTTTTCCCCCCTCCCCCCCTCCAGTACCTGCTCCCCAAGACTGCAGCATGCATTCAGCTTCCAGCTGGTGGGGAGCTGTGCTGAGGCTAGGCAGCTTCCAGCTGTGATCATGCCAGAGGTGAGTAGTGGGGTCAGGGAGAAGCAGAAGCAGCATTGATATAGTACCCAGCTGGCCAGGCCTGGAGCAGCTCTCCTCTGGCTAGAAGCTGTGCTTATGTCCCAGTTGGAGAAGAGGGGTCTGGGAGAAGTGGTGGTGGTGTGAGTGCAGCTCTCAGGCTCAGCACCAGTGTAGGGAAAGGCCTCTGTAGCTAAGTGACCTGCAGTCAGAATGGTCTGGTCTGCAGTTTAAAAAGGTTGCTGGCCTCTGGTGTAAAGTTGGAGAGACTTCTAAGCAGGAATGTACAGAGTGCCACAATTGCTCTGTGGTCTAGGCAGTGCTGGAGTGGGACTTGGACCCCATGGAAAACCTGCTGATGCTCTCTGATGGAGTAGAGACCTGACAGCTGGAGCCAGCCAAAGGGGAGCCATAAGGAGGACTATAACTGCAATAATGAGCGTAGATGGTGTGTTGTTCCAGAACAAGATGGGGAGTGTATCGGAACAAGTAGTAGCCTTGCCTCTGAGGGTGGAATTTGCCAATGCAGGCAATAGGCGTTGAAGTGGGAACTGAATGGGACATCAGAGGAAGCAAGCCCCTGCCACCACAAGTTTGAGAAAAGGAGGAGAGGGAGGGTTATTAACAGGAGCCCCTAACCCCTGTTATTCTGAGAATTGGTGTGTCACAGCGGGGTTCTGCAGGAGGGCCGTGATCTCCTTAAGGCCCCCTCTTCCGTGCCAAGTCGGCCCAAGGGCACCCTCTAATTCTCGCCCGCCACGTCTTTGATGTTTAGGTAAAGTTGGGAGGCTGCCTCATGTCTCCTTGGGCACGGTTAGTTGGGACCTCTGTCCCCATGTTTTCCCGGACCCACTGGGGGTCTCTGTGTATAATGGGTGCTTCCCAGGCACCCTAGCCTTATGGGCTACACGTGGCTCCAACCTCCCCTGATACCACACTCCAAGCCTCACAGATGGGATGGACGTTGGTCTGTCTCTATAGATACACCGCCCGTCTCTCGGGCCTCCTCTGTATGCTCGCCCACTCTCTGGGGCCTCCTGTGCCCACTATGGGCCTCCTCAATCAAACCGCCCACTTCTAGGGCTCTCTGCGGCCGCACTGGGCCTTCTCAGTCCAACCACCCTCTCTCGGGGCGCTCCTCTAATGCTACCCCTCTCCCAGGGCTCTCAGCGCCCACTCTGGGCCGTCTCTGTAACGTCGCCCCACTCCTGGGGCTCTCTGTACCAGTGCCCCTTTCCTGGGGACCTCTCTAAAATGCCACCCCTCTCCTGGGGACTGCTGTGCCCCCTCTGGGACTTCTTGGCTATGCCACCTGACTCCCGGGCCCACCGTACTGCTACCCCCTTTCTCCAGGGCTCACCGCACCACTACCCCCTCTTGCCAGGGTTTACTGCAGTACTTTGCCCTTTCTGGGGTTTACCGCAGTACTCTGCCTTCTACAGGGGCTCGCCACGTCCGCCCTGGGGCTTCTCAGTAGTACCCCTTCTCAGGAACTTGCTGTGCCCACGCTGGGCTTCCTAATAATACTGCGCCCTCACTGGTGCCGGGGTCCCCACGCCACTGTGGGAACCTTTATGAGTACGCTGCACCCTCCCTGGCGCCGGGGTTCCCACACCGCTGGGGGTTCCCCCTGAGAATACTGCGCCCTCACTGGTGCTAGGGCCCCACACCCCTGTGGGTCCCTATGAGGCCTCCTCCAACCCCTAATAGCCTCGCCTAAACCACCAGTGTAATAAACACAACACAACACAACACAAGCCCCTAGGCTGCAACATAACTATAAGCTGCCTGGCTACAACCACATTGCTCCGACATCTTAGAGCTGCCTTCTGTTATCTGGCTCAAGCAGTACCCGCGGTTGTCACTGCTTCTCACATCCCTACTTCAGGAGCTCCTGCCTCTCTGGCTGCTGGCAGGGAACTGCCAGCCTGGCCTCAGCTCTGGGCTTTATAAGGGCCAGGCCTTGCCCCTTACAGCCAGCTGACCGCTGTCAGGTGTGGGTCATTCGCTGCCTCCAGTTGCCCCGGCAACCTGCAGCTGTGCTCGTTATGTCCTGCCAGGGCTCTCTCCCTGGCAGTTTCCACTCTCTAGGAGCAGGGCACCCCAGTGCTCTGCGACATGGTGCTACAAAAATGCAGTGGGTACAAGCGCAGAGTTAAAGGGCTGTAGGGCTCTAGGCTGCAAACCCGAGGCAGCAGAAGGCCAGGCATCTGGGTAGATAATTAACAACACCTGTGCCCGTTGTGAGGAAAATGGATCAGGTGAAGGAGGTGGAATCGGGGAGACTAGACAAGCCTGGGTCCTGGGCTGAAGGCCATTCTGGTCTAGCACCTTGGAGGAGAAGGATCTCCTTCAAGGACACCAAATGTCTCATTCATATGTAAACTATTTATGATTCTTTTTTGCAGTCTGTTATAGCCATGAGGCATGGGAATGGCTGAAGGGGATAAGGGAGGTCACTATAGTTGCCCAGGGAAGGCACTGTGAGTAGTAGTCAACTTAAAGCTGTTAAGGGCTGCAGGCTGAGAGAGAGAGACACAACACAGGGGTGGTGACTGAAAACCTTAACTGAAGATTGCTAGCAGAAGCTAGAGTCAGAAAGTCCTGTGGAAGGGCTACTGGAAGGGGCTAGAGTGAGAAGCGAGCCTCAGGGAAAGGCAACTAGTTTGGGGGTGCTCAGAGCTCAAGCCCTAGAGATAGAGACTAAACGAGCAAGTTGACTGCAGTGGATCGTAGAGAGACTCCCTGGTCAAGAGATAGAGGTAAAAGATTGGGTCAGATTGAGGCCTCCCTGTGATGATCAATGTAGAATGTGGGGCACCTAAGACACCAGTTTCTGAGGTAAGCTTCCCAATTTTACACACTTTTTTTTTTTCAGGAAGATGGGGTTGATGGGGTAACGGGGTGGTATCCTGATGAGACCAAGGGAGGAACAGTCTTAGGGTGGCTGTCAAGGGGTGCCACATCTACTTTGGCCGTTCTGGCCACACTCTTACATCTCTATTACTTACAGCAGACCTTTAAGGATTGGCTAGGGAAAATATACTGAGGGCTGTGCCTTTATTTTTGTTGCATTAAATTCTGTATATATCTTTCTGCAATCTAGGTGCAAATCTATGGAACTACGACAATTTGTACGAGCTGAAGCTCTGCTTGCAAATGACTAAAATTGTTCCTTCTCTTTTCCCACTTTCATTCCTTATTGTACCCACCTCCGCTCTAGCAGGTGCTCCCTCGCCACCCTTGCCCGGTCCCTAGATTTTATGGACCCCGGGCTTACAAATGGGCCCCGAAGGCTACCTCTGTTGAGGTCGGGAGGACCCCTGAACTCTCCTGCCACGACTTTGAATGTAATCTCAGTGGGGGGTCCTCCCTTGGGGTAGCCACCAGAGTTGGTGTGGTCCCTAGCAGGTGGTCTTGGGGCTCCGTCCTCCCCTACACCCCAGCCACTCGCCACCTGTGGTACTGTCCTGTTTTGGCCTCACCGCTGCCCTCAGCCCGCTGCTGTCTCACCTCTGACCTGCCCGCTTACGTACAGGTCTCCGGCTCACTATGGCGTCTGCCGGGGTCGCTGCCTCAGACCTTCTCCCTTGGCTCCTCCCTGAATCTGTCCACTCTTCCCGGCCCTGGTCCTCCTACTCCCGAAGTAGCCAGTTACTCCACCGGCCTTGCCGCCCGGGACGCCTCTGGTTCCTTCCCCGGTACTACTGTTCCAGCTGCTGCCGGTTCCTTCACCGGCGCCGCTACATGTGGCACAGCCAGTTCCTTCACTGGCTCTGCCGCTCCAAATGCCACCGGCTCCTTTACTAGCTCGGCAGCGTTCCCTGCCATCAATTTCCTCTGGGGGCTTTGGTGCCCCAGACGCCGCCGGCTCCTTCACCGGCTCTATGGCGTGCACCATCGTCAATTTCACTGCCAGCATTGTAGCCGGCTCCGCAATCGAGTCTGCTGCCGGTTGCGTTGCCGGGTTCCTCGGAGCCTGCCCTGGCTCCGCCCCTCGCTCTTGGAGCGGCCGAGAGTGGCGGTTGCTCTCCTCCACGCTGGGATTCCCTCTCGGGGTCTCCCCTCAGCAACCGCCCTGCAGTCCTGGCAGGGCTGCTCCTTATTCCCTCCGGGATGTGTCCTCCGCCCCCGCTGCTCAGCCGCAGCCGGATAAAGGCCCGGCTGATTGCATGCGCGCCTCCCCTGGCTCTTCTGGACCTGTGGGAGGTAAGTAAGCCTCCTTGCTGCTCCGGGGTTTCTTCGGTGTCCCAGCTCCCCTGGGACACAACCCCCCCTCAAGATGCCTTGGGGCGCTTCCATTTTACCTTTCCGTGTTATACCTGGTGGGTTGGCGAGCTTTTCTGTCTGATGCTTCTTCCATTCACCCGAACTTTCACCGTCACATCTGGACATGAAATCTGCCACTGTGTTCAACTTTCCTGGTCTGTATATAATTTGAAATTTATAGGGTTGCAGGGCCAACGCCCATCGGGTAATTCGGGCATTATCCATCCTAGCGGTGGTTAACCATCAGAGGGGGGCATGATCCGTTATTAACTTAAACTCCCGGCCCATTAGGTAGTATCTGAAGTGGTCTACAGCCCACCGGATGGCCAGGCACTCACGCTCTATTGTGGCATACCTTTTTTCTGCCGACGATAACTTGCGGCTGGCATATACTATTGGTCTTTCGGCTCCCTCCTTCTCCTGGGTGACGATGGCTCCTACTGCCGTCTCGGATGTGTCAGTCTGCAAAATGAAAGTTTTCTTAAAATCAGGGGTATGCATTATCACATCTTCACAGAATGCCTGTTTTAACTTCCTGAAACTCTGTTCCATTTCTTTTGTCCACTTCACTGGCCCATTCCTCCTCCCCTTCAATGCCTCCGTAAGGGGGGCTGTCAGCTCCGAAAAGTGCGGCACAAACCTTCGGTAGTAATTAGTCAGCCCTAAGAATGATCGTAGTTGGCGACCTTTCTGGGGAGCTGGAAAATTTTGCACCACCTCTACTTTGTCGGCCAAAGGTCTAATAGTGCCCCTGCCCACCAGGAACCCTAAATACTTAGTTTCTTTTTTGGCCAGGGCGCATTTTTGAGGGTTAGCTGTAAGGCCCGCCTGTCTTAGTTCTGATAGTACAGCCCTGATGGCTTGCTTATGGTGTGTCCATGTGGGTGAGTATATAATGATGTCGTCAATATAAGCCGCCGCGTACCCCGCGTGGGGGGCTAATAGCCGATCCATTAATTGCTGAAATGTTGCCGCTGCTCCATGCAGCCCAAAGGGCATCCTCACAAACTCATAGAGCCCCCAGGGCGTGCCAAAGGCCGTCTTAGGCCGGTCTGGTGGGGCCACCAGGATCTGCCAGTACCCCTTGGCCAGATCTAGCGTTGAAATGTATTGGGCTTCTCCAATTCTTTCTATCAGCTCGTCCACTTGTGGCATGGGAAATGCGTCGAAGACCGCTAGCGCGTTCAATCTCCTGTAGCCAACACACAGCCTCAGCAATCCGTCAGGCTTTCGTACGGGGACCAGCGGGCTCCTCCATGGGCTCCGGGACAGTCTCACCAGTCCGAGTTTTAACATGGAACTCACTTCCTCCCGTACAGCTTGTAGTAAGTGGTGGGGAATGGGTCTCCACTTTTCCCTGACTATGGCTCCTGGTGGAGTCTTAATCGTATGGACTGCGCCCCGAACCCATCCTGGCTCTTTACGGAATACATCCTGGAACTCGTGTATTACCTTCCACATCTCTTTTTTTTGCAGCTCGGACAAGTCCTCCCCTACTCCTATTAACCGTTCTACCCCTTCAGGGGGGGCCTTATTTGGTTTCACCCCTTGGGGCCCCAACTCCTCTTCGTCATTCTCTACGAAGGTAACCCAGCCCACCGGCTCTCTCCATTCTCGTAGCAGGTTTACATGGAAGATCTGCTTCTCTCGCAGGTGGCCAGGCCGGTGAACTTCGTAGTCTACAGGCCCGACCCGCCGGAGAACCTCAAAGGGGCCCTGCCACTGTGTCAGGAACTTACTTGTGGTAGTAGGGAGCAGTACCAGTACTCATTGTCCTGGTTCGAAAGCCCGCTCCTTAGTGCTAGTGTCGTATTTTTCCTTTTGACGCGCCTGAGCTTCTCTCAAATTTTCACGGGCTATATCCTGGGCCGTTCTTATCCTGTGCTGGAACACTTGGCGATACCCCGCCGGGCTCTGCAGCGCTCCACTATCCTGTTCCCAATCCTCTCGTAGGACCTGCAACCATCCACGGGGGCGATGCCCCAGAACCAGCTCAAAAGGGGAAAACTTCAGGGAGTCCTGTGGGGTATCCCTAAGGGTGAATAGCACCAACGGCAAAAGTAGATCCCATTTTCTTGGGTCTCCTTGAATGCACTGCCTCAATACCCTCTTAATGGTACCATTTAAGTGCTCTACCAACCCATTGGTTTGAGGGTGGTACACCGAGGTCCGTATCTGCCGAATCTGCAACGTTTTGCACACTGTCTTCATGACACCTGACATAAAATTTCTCCACTGATCGGTCAGGATTTCCCTTGGGACCCCCATCCTTGCGATCCACTTTATTAGTTCTTCGGCCACCCGAGGCGCAGTTACTGTCCGCAGCGGGATGGCCTCCGGGTAACGTGTCGCGTAATCCACCATGACAAGGATATACTGGTGGCCGGAACTGGTGCGGGGTAGAGGTCCTACGACGTCTAAGGCCACCCTTGAAAAAGGAGTATCTATAACTGGCATTGGCTGCAGTGGGGCCCTGGTGGGACATTCGACCCGAGTCTTCTGGCAATTCGGGCAGGCTGCGCACGACCGTGCCACTTCCTCCCCCATCCCAGGCCAGAAGAACCATCGGCTTACCTTTGCCAGGGTTTTATCTCACCCTAGATGGCCTCCCATGGGGCTCTCATAGGCTAACTGCCAGATCACCTGGCGGAATTGGCTCGGTACCACCAGTTGTGTTTCTACGGGGCTCCCCCGCCTATGCCCCGGCACCCGGTAGAGGAGGTGGTTCCTTATCTCAAAGCGGGGGTGCTCTTCCATTGATGGTCCGTCCTCATCCCTCTCGTTGTGGGGTGGCCTCCAGAGGGCTCTGAGCTCTGGATCCTCGGCCTGCGCCTCCCAAAACTGTCTACTGCTGGCAATGCCGTCTAGGTCGAGGCTTACCGATTCCTCCGTGGCGTCGGGGTCCTCCTCTAACTCCCCCAGCCAACCCTCGCGGCTTCCCAACTTCTTGCAGGCCTGCTCCACATCTCTCACCCGCTCCAAAGTATCATAGAGGGGTGTCCAGTCCCTGCCTAGCAGCATCTCACATGCCAGCTTAGGCACTACTCCCACTAGGAGTTCCCCCTGGTGCTCCATGACACGCAGCTGGACCCACTACCGTCCTATCCACTCGACTTTGCCATGGAGGCAGGCTACTGTCACCAGCGGGACCTCTCTTCCCGCTTGTCGCTGGACTACATCTGCCCTTATCATGGACTGTGCACATCCGGAGTCAAGAGTGGCCTCCACTGGGCGCCCGTCTACCCAGGCCTTAACCACCGGGCGGGTCCAAGTTGCGTTACCTTCACAGCTGGCATAGCTGCAATCCATGGGCTCCCCCGTCTCCTGGCTGCGGCGCTGGTCAGGGAAGCTCCGGGGTCTGTCAGCCGGAACCCACCGCTCAGCGGGTTGACTGGGGCATTCCCGCGAGATGTGTCCATTCTGCCCACAACGGAAACACACCACCTCCCTACCAGGCCCTTGAGAGGGAGGGTGCCGCCGTTTGGCTTCCTTTGACACCGCCGGCATTGGCCCTGGGCTCCTCCTCTCCCTTGGATAGCTTCCTTCTGCGGCCGTGAACGCCTCTTCCAGTTTTAAGGCCTCTTCGCAATTCTGTGGAGAATGTTGCCGGACCTTTCTTCCAGATCGTTCTGGAATTGCTCTAGAATAACTTGATCGGCCAGATCCTCGCGGTCAGACCCCACGGGGTTCACCCATTTATCAAGGAGGTCTCGAAGCAGCTGCAATAGTACCCGGGGTCGTCTCTCGTCAGGCCCCTTCCTGGCCCGAAACAGGCGTTGATAGTGATCTGGGCTGATCTCCAGCTGGTAAAGTATCGCCTGTTTTACCCGTTCGTAGTTGTGGGCCTCGTCCCTTGGGATGGCCCGATAGGCAGCCTGCACCTTCCCAACAACCAGGGTCCCCAACTGACTGGCCCATTAGTCCTGAAGAAGACCTGTCATCGGAGCATGGCGTTCAAAGGCCTCGATGTAGGCCTCGGGGTCATCATCCTTTGTCATTTTCGGCATCTTGAATGACACCTGACTGCGCCTGAGCCATTCCAGCTGCCGGTCGAACATTTGCTGCTGGGAATCAACTATTTGGGTGAGAGCCTGCAGGTTCTGCCCGAGGATATCGGTCGTGGTTATAGGCACGGGTTGGGCAGCGGCATAGGCCGCCCAGTCTGGGTCTTCCATCTTCCCGGCCAATGCACCACTTTGTACCCACCTCCGCTCTAGCAGGTGCTCCGCCATCCTCGCCCGGTCCCTAGATTTTATGGACCCCGGGCTTACAGATGGGCCCCGAAGTCTACCTCTGTTGAGGTCAGGAGGACCCCTGAACTCGCCTGCCATGACTTTGAATGTAATCTCAGTGGGGGGTCCTCCCTTGGGGTAGCCACCAGAGTTGGCGCGGTCCCTAGCGGGTGGTCTTGGGGCTCCGTCCTCCCCTACACCCCAGCCACTCGCCACCTGTGGTACAGTCCTGTTTTGGCCTCACCGCTGCCCTCGGCCCGCTGCTGTCTCACCTCTGACCTGCCCGCTTACGTACAGGTCTCCGGCTCACTATGGCGTCTGCCGGGGTCGCTGCCTCAGACCTTCTCCCTTGGCTCCTCCCTGAATCTGTCTGCTCTTCCCGGCCCTGGTCCTCCTACTCCTGAAGTAGCCAGTTACTCCACCGGCCTTGCTGCCCGGGACGCCTCTGGTTCCTTCTCCAGTACTACTGTTCCAGCTGCTGCCGGTTCCTTCACCGGCGCCGCTACATGTGGCACAGCCAGTTCCTTCACTGGCTCTGCCGCTCCAAATGCCGCCGGCTCCTTTACTAGCTCGGCAGCATTCCCTGCCATCAATTTCCTCTGGGGGCTTTGGTGCCCCAGACGCCGCCGGCTCCTTCACCGGCTCTATGGCGTGCACCGTCGTCAATTTCACTGCCGGCGTTGTAGCCAGCTCCGCAATCAAGCCTGCTGCCGGTTGCATTGCCGGCTTCCTTGGAGCCTGCCCTGGCTCTGCCCCTCGCTCTCGGAGCAGCCAAGAGCGGCGGTTGCTCTCCTCCACACTGGGATTCCCTCTCGGGGTCTCCCCTCAGCAACCGCCCCGCAGTCCCGGCGGGGCTGCTTCTTATTCCCTCCGGGATGCGTCCTCCACCCCCGCTGCTCAGCCGCAGCCGGATAAAGGCCCGGCTGATTGCCTACGCCGGCGTCTTTGGCGTGCGCGCCTCCCCCAGCTCTTCCAGTCCTGCAGGAGGTAAGTAAGTCTCCTTGCTGCCCCGGGGTTTCTTCGGCGTCCCAGCTCCCCTGGGACACTTATTAACATTTTAGTAGCAAGCCAACACAAGCACAAGAACACCCCAATAGGATCTAGGTTGCTATCAAACAGCAGCAGGCATTGCACTGGGAGTGCAATGCAACTTTACCAGGGCAAGGAATGTTGCTGAGGTTGGAGGCCTCTGGACATGGCCCAAGGACCTAGTGATCTCCTGGGATCACCCTAAGGGACTGGATTTCCCTTGGGTGGAGAAGTGGGGGAAGTGGGAGATAAAGTGTGTGTGTGTGTGTGTGTCCAGGTTCCCCCCACCATTCACAGTACTATGCATCGGTGGTCCCTCTGGGATAACTACCTTTTCTTGATCACTTCTAGTGTGGCTAGTATTGTTGGTTAAGTGGTAATGCTCTGTGTTGCATTGCTGAAAGTTGATGACTCAAACCTAGCTAATAATGTACAATTAGGAGATTACCTGCACAATTCAGTCTTTTTTTTTTTTTTTTTTGTCTTCATTGTTATAATTAAGTTGTAACTGTGATCATCTACTATTTTGGACCCCTCTCTAATTAGTGTGTAGGGGGCGCAATATTAAGATTGTGAGCATAAAACTGAAGCATTTCCTACTTAAAGTGCTTGACTTTGCAACCTCAGTGTTGTTCTGTTGGGTCAAGGGTAGGCAACCTTTTGGGAGTCATCTTCAGGTGTGGGCCGGAATGACCCATCCCAGGTCAGAGGCAGATGACCTAGTTCTTGTCTCCATATGAAAGTGCCTATAGATGAAGACCCCCACCAACAAATGCTGCTGGAACCTCACATCTGTAGGCCACATCTGATGGTTCTACAGGCCGTTGGCTGACGACCCCTGTTCTAGGCTAGGAATTTTTGTGGTTTTTTTTTTTAATATAATTACTGCATATGAAGACTTAAACCAGACATCCTATTCTGAAAAGCGACAGTGTCAAAATGACCTTGAGGGATCAGCATTTATTTTATTGCAATGATTTTTATATTTATTTTATCCAATCTCAAATAAAACTATGCAGTCATTTTTTTTTCTAACTGTCTGTCCACGTAAAACTCAACCTGCAATCTGAAAATCAAAGGGAGTTCTAACTGACTTAGATAATGTCGCCAGTAATAATGATTCTGGGGCCCTGGGCTGAACTCTGTCCCAAGCAATGCTGTTGTTTTTAGTGGGGTTGCCGGGGTAACTGTGGACATAATTTAATCTCTGCATATATATCAGTCATAAGGTGAAGGTGAAAGTGGGGTTATACAGGTGGCCCCGCAAATGGAATTTAGTGAAAAATTCTTAGATAATGTCCAAACCAGAAAATAACTCAGTTCATTGCTAGG
Organism: Alligator mississippiensis; assembly: GCF_030867095.1. NCBI lineage: Eukaryota > Metazoa > Chordata > Crocodylia > Alligatoridae > Alligator > Alligator mississippiensis. The sequence goes on along the minus strand of NC_081828.1, from coordinate 161,953,330 downwards.
CTGATACTAGTTAAATTAGAAGTGAAATTCTCCCCAGACTTTATGTTGGTGCACCATAAAGGTGCAATAAACCTCTTCCTCCAGTACAGCAAGGACAAGAATTAGAAAGAGATGCGTCCCTACTTTTAGGAGAGTGCAGGGACTAGTCCTTCTCTAGCCTCTTGAGTAAATTCAAAACCCAAAAGGGATGGGGAAATATTAGGGCCATGGTTCCTTGATGAAGTTGGATATACACGTGCATACAGACACATATACCCCAACTGCTGAGGCTGATTGGCTCCATAGGAGTTGTATGCTGCACCATGCAAAACAGGAAGGAACAGTGTCAATATCTATGGTCTGATTTATATGCTACATAGAATGTGTATTATTGCCATTGGTTACTGTTACTATTTGTTGTTTTAAATATCAGTTCTTCCTTTACTTAACTGCAAAGATGTGTATTAGTTATACTTCTCCACAAGAGCTAAGCTCTAAAACCTTGTACAGTCTATGTAGCATACAAGAGCATGCCATTTTGTATCCATGAGTGAGAGTAAAGTGGTAGTAGAGAAAATGCAAAGATCTGAATTTGTGTCTTACATCATTTTTAAAAAACTCACCTGGAAGGTGTTTCAGACAAGGCTATTTGCATGGGAGAGCCATTGTACTGTCAGAATCTGCCTACAGATGGGCTCACAGGTAAAGAAGGAAAAACACATAATTTCATTTGCTTTGGCAATTTGTGAGAAACATGGAAGCAGAGCAGTTAAGGTGCCAAATTCAGTGGTGTTTTCAGCTTGGTCTAGGAGACATAGTTGGGACTGTGATATAGCCCTCCAGGTCCATTTTCACTCAGGCTGGTAATCAGTAGGGCTGTGCGAAATGGAAGCGTTCCATTTCGACCAGCGTTTCTATGTTTCGACAGAACAGTGTTTTGTTTTGACTTTTGAGTCGAAACAGCTGTTCTGTTCTGTTCCATCAAAACATTTTGCCGTTTTGACCCTGTTTCAATGTTTTGGCCATAGGATATAATGGGGAAGGTCTAAACAACCTATAACTTTGTCATTTCTAGCCTGATTTGGATGAAATTTGCAGGAATGGTAGCCCCTTCTGACCAAACTAGGAGTAATGGTCACAAACTCCTGGAAGATTGTTTCAGGTTCAACGTTAGGAAAAAATACTTTACAACTAGGGTGTCCAGACTGTGACCATTACTCCTGGTTTTCCCCAAGGGTGCCCTGGTGAACAGTTTTTCACTGAGCCCTAGATATACGCTTTTGATGTAGTGGTAAGCTGCTACCAAGTCCCCTCTCAGCCTTCTCTTTTTCAGGCTGAAGAGTCTCAGGTCCCTCAGCCTTTCCTTGTATGGCTTGCCATGCAAGTCTCTGACCATATGGGTCCTCCTCTGGACTCTCTCAAGCTTTACCACGTCCTTGTTAAAGTGCAGTTCCCAGACCTGGAGGCAGTACTCCAGCTGCAGTCTCACCAATGGCGAGTAGAGCAGGAGAATCATTTCTTTGCAATGATTTTGCTGGAGATGCATCAGTTGATGCATGCCAGCATATTGTTGGCCCTGCTGGCTATAGCATCACACTGCTGGCTCATGTTCATACTGTGGTCAATTATTACCCCCAGGTCTGTGGTGGCAAGTGATGGGGGATCTTTAGTTCTGCTGCCTGATGCGAGGCAGCAGTTGCACAAGCACCTATGTCACGAGTTTTGCCTGTGAGCAACTAGGAGCGCAGGGCACCCAGAACCCCCATGCACCTATCTCGTTGACAGCTGGCAGGCTTTGTGGCATCAGCAGGGGCTAGCAGGCCTGCAGCTTTCACCCTGCTGCGCCTTAACACAGTGTCACCCATGTCATGAGTTTTGCTTGTCTGCAGCTTGAGGTACAGTTTCCCCCAAACCTCTGCACCTATCTTCTTGAAACTTGGCAGGCTTTAGTGTCTCAGCAGGCATACCATCCCTGCAGTTTTGACTCTGCTGTGGCTTAACACATATACATGAGAGTTTTGCTCTCAAGGCTTTGGGGTGCAGGTTCGAACTCCCTGCACTTATCTTCTTGAAACTTGGCACACTTCATGCCCTCAGAAAGGGCTACCATTTCTGCAGTTTTCATCCAAATCAGGATGTTTCGACCATATCTGTTCCATTTTGATTTGCTGTTGCAACCTAGAAACAAAAACAGCATTGAAACAAAACTGGTGGCAAAATTTCATACAGCCCTAGTAATCAACCAACCCAAGTAAGTTGCAGTGAGTTCATGGGTTAAATCACTTGAATATTAATAGTCCTCCAGTGCCTTCCCATATTTCCACTCTGTGCCTAGGACAGACAAGTTTTCCCACAATTCACTGGAAAATAATAAGAGAGTGACTTGGACTACTGGATACTAAGGAATCCTGGAATATGTCCCCAAAAATCCCAGCAACAAATGTAAGGGACTGTATCACCAGTGACAGCAACATATCTTGAATGATGACTGCTTTGTCTGATGACTACTCACACTCAGATTAAGCTAATTTGGTTTCTCAGACCTTTAGGCTGATCACCCAGGCTAAAATTAGACGTGTGTATGGTTGTATCTTGATCAAAAGAATGGGATCAGGAGTTCAGTAGCTGACATATCATGTTGAGCTGATTAACCAGTTCACCTTCTAGAGCAAGTAGGAAGAGTAGTGACAGTAGTTTTGCTGTGTGAAGTCAGAAGCCAAGCTGTACGTCTGTTATTAACACTTTTTCACTAAAGCTTATTTTCTTTCCTGTTTTCATCAGCCACCCACAGGAAGGTAATCATTATGTTTTAATGTTTAGGGCCAGATTTTTCACTACAACAGGGACATTGTATGGGAGCTGCTTATAGGGGCACATTTCAATTTTCTGGAGGAGAAGTGAATTTTGTGTTTCCTGGGGATGTGGTTTGGAGGTTGGTTCATTAATATGTCCTACAAATTCCATGGAAGCTGTGTACCTCAGCAATTATTCCAGCCTCTATCATAGCATAGCTTCTTGGACTTCTCTGCAGGGTGCTGGACTTGAACTCTCCCTCAAATATACTCTAAGATAACACTGGTGAGTCAGCAGTATCCTATTTTAGGATTCCCAGAGGGCTGTTGTTGCAGAAAACATCTCTTATGGCTCTTTCCCAGGTTCTACTTAGTTCTGCCTCAGCCCAACTCTTGAAAATAGCCAGTGGCTGGTCCTATAAAGAAGCTTCCATATCATGTCCTCTTTCTGCTTCCCCAAAGGAGATCTCTGGATTTAGTTTTCCTCTAGTTTCAGAAGCAGAGGGGATGATTTATCTATGAGCTTCTAATGCTCCCTTTCCTATTTACGTCTCATATAGGAAGATCTAGTTCCCTGACTTTTGTTCTGGCCCCATATATACATTAATTTCTACTGTTGCTCACCCACTCATGCACTCAGACATCCCAGTAATCCCCTCACATGCGTGCATTGCCTTTTTGGCACAAACATACTCACACATTTGTTGTCTTACTCATTAATGACACGCCACACACATTTATCCTTTTCCTGACACACCCTCATCACTGCTCTCTCTTTCTCTCACACAGACCAATTCATTCATTTGTTTTTTATTCTATAGGGATAGATCCCAGCTGTGAAATTTGGATCTGAACAGTTGGGCGATGTTTAGATGTAGCATTTTGGTTCATACTCATGGGCGGATCTAGGATTTTGAAAAGGTGGAGGGAGGTGCATATTGGTGTAGTGTATCATCAAATATAACACAAGAACATATTCTTCTCCAGTTAAAATTAAACCAGAAGCTTTATTAACGTGCTAGGGGCCCAGGGCTATATTTAGTTTCAGACTGAAGCAAAAACAAATAGTTTTATTGGAATATTCATTAATTTGTTATATCATATATTAGGTATAAAACAAAACACAATTAACTAGGCATAAAAGAATCAAAAAATGTTGTTCATTAGTCCTATAGTTATTAGAATTAAATGTATATCTCTTGTTCAGATCCATAAAACAAAATCTGGTTGTCTTCAGCATCTTGACAATGCATTCAATACATCACTGAAAGTTATCTTACACCTGAGTCAAGCTTACTTGAGTTAACATTTCCACACCTGAGTTAATGTTTTTAGCTAGAATTAAAAATGGTCTGAGGGTTGCAAAATAGGAGCTATTACCAGAAGCAGCAAGCAGACAGCAGAATTGCAGATCACTTGATTAGTGGAACTTTTAGACCATTAAAAGGAAGAGTGAATTGTTAACACCTATGGAATGAACAGTTTAGAAAGAATCAAGTAGATTATAATGATCCCTGAATAGAAATGCTGTTGCTATTGTCAGACACACGGGTTTAAACTTTGGGTTGACCAGGAATCAAAAGGGGTTGTGACTACACCACTGCACCCACCTGGATCTGCCTCTCTGCATGCCAATCTCTCCAGTGAAGTGAGACTTATTAGTTTTGCCAAAAGTGAGAAGAGAGAAATGTTTTTTACGTATACACTTGACTACTTGCAAAGTTTGATCTGTGCACGGCTCCTACTTTAGGATTTTTTCTTGGTTGATCCCAGGGGCAAATCTAGGATTTTGAAAAGTGGGGTGCAGATGGTGTGGCACATCATCATATTTAGCACAACATAGATTTTTCTCCAGTTAAAGAGAAACTAGAAACTTTACTAATATGGTAGGGACTTAGTGCTACATTACTCAGTTTCATATTTGATTTTGCTTGCTAACTTTCTTGGAATATACACTCATTTGCTAGATTACATATTAAGTTAAAAAAAAAAGCACAAACTAGGCAAAAAATAGTCAAAAGATATTGTTTCATTAGTCCCATAGTCATTGGAGTTAAAGGTACATCTCTTATTCAGATTCATAAAACAGCATTTAGTCTTCTGGAATATCTTAATAGTGCCTCCAATACTTTAATGTCAACCAGTTCTACACCTGAGTTAATATTACCAGACTTGAGTTAAAGTTTTTAGCTAGAGCTAACAACAGTTTGCAGCACTGTGAAATAGAAGATAAACATTACCATTATGACTAATAGACAGTAAAATTGCAGATGAAAGGATCATTTGAATAGTGGAACATCAAGACCACTACAAAGGAGAGGAGAGGTAGATTGTAATGGTAGAAAGCAGATAGATTACAATGAGTCGTCAGTGTGAACATGAGTGGCCAGTGTGACGAAGTCATCAGCAAAGCTAATGGCACTTTATTGTGCGTCACCAGATGCATGGTAAACAGAACCAAGGAGGTGATACTTCCCCTCTATCGGCTGCTGGTCAGACCACAGTTGGAGTACTGCGTCCAGTTTTGGGTGCCACACTTCAAGAGGGATGTGGTAACCTGGAGAGGGTCCAGAGAATGGCCACTCGTATGGTTAAGGGCTTGCAGGCCAAGCCCTACGAGGAAAGACTAGGGCACCTGGACCTCTTCAGCCTCCTCAAGAGAAGGTTAAGAAGCGACCTTGTGGCTGCCTATAAATTCATGATGGGGGCACAGAAGGGAATAGGTGAGGTTTTATTCACCAAGGTGCCCCTGAGGGTTACAAGAAATAATGGCCATAAGCTAGCAGAGAGCAGATTTAGACTGGACATTAGGAGGAACTTCTTCACAGTTAGAGTGGCCAAAATCTGGAATGGGCTTCCAAGGGAGGTAGTGCTCAGCACTGGGGGTCTTCAAGAGGAGGTTAGATAGGCATCTGGCTGGGGTCTTCAAGAGGAAGTTAGATAGGCATCTGGCTGGGGTCATCTGAACCCAGCACTCTTTCCTGCCTATGCAGGGGGTCGGACTCGATGATCTATTGAGATCCCTTCTGACCCTAACATCTATGAATCTATGAGTCATTAAGTCAATTGACTCAGTTTTGTCTGAATAGAAATGCCACTATCCCTTCCAGGCAGTTAATTTTAAACTTTGGGTGGAACAGGAATCAAAGTGGGGAGGGGTACAAATGTACCATTGCACCCACTCTGAATCGACCCCTGGTTGATCCTGTCTGTTTATACCTAGTGAGAGAATCAGATACATCTAGGGAAGAAAAAATTCCACAAATACAAAATGGGGGGTAACTGGCTAGTAAATAGTTTTGCTGAAATGGATTTGGGGGTCAATGATGAATCTTGAACTCCACTTGAGTCAGTAATTTGATACTGTTGCAAAAAAAATCCCAAATGAAATCTGGGGCTGCATTAACAGAAATATTGTATGCAGATGCACGGGATGATAGTATCAGTTTAGTCCATACTGCTTAGACCTCAGCTGGAGTATTATGTAAAACAGTGTTGCTCCACCTCCAGCATGCAGGCAAGATCTGTCTCATAGAGCTATTCAATCCAGCTGTGGGGCTCCCCATAAGTCTGGGAATTTGGCAGTGGGTGGGTGGTGACAATTATCACTGTCACCACTCCTCTACTGCCATATTTCCAAGCCTAGGCCAGATGATGTAGCTCTGCGTGCTGGATCAGGTTGGTGAATGGGGTCAAGAGTGGTGGGCCCAATCCTGGCTTAGAAGGACAACTGCATAGCACTCGTAAGGGATCTTGTGAGCTGTGTAACTAGATACTACAACCTGTTCATATTTTCTCTTTAGAAACCCAGAAACCTATGTGATGAGGATTTCCAGGAAAGTTCTAAATGTTCTTGGAAAAAAGTTTCATAGATCACTGCTGGTATTTAGGAGTACTCCGATTGAATCATATTAGAGGCCTGGGAAGTTGAGAGGAAATATTCTATGGAGGGATTTTATTCTTATGGACATATCTATAGCACAGGGGTGGGCATTTATTTTGGGTGGAGGGCTGCTTACCAAGTTTTGGCAAGTGGTCAAGGGCCACAAGGGTAGCCCCGCACCTTGACAGGTGCCCCACCCCCTGGTCGCTGTCTTGGGACTGGAAGTCCCAACCCTAACCCCTGACATTTGTCACCAGAAGTCCCTCCCTTTGCCCCTCCAGAAGTACTCCTTTCAGCAGGGGTTTGCCATTGCCATTTGGACATTTATCTAGCTGGGATCCATTGACCCCAGCTGACTTCCTGCCGCTGGGGCAGGGGACTGGACTCGATCTTCTGAGGTCTCTTCCAGCCCTAATGCCTATAAAATCTATGAAATCTATGAATCTCAGAACCAGAAAACTACCAAATTATAGTCTGAAAATCAAACATGTGCTACAACATTCATTAATTTGATTTCAAAGAATATTTTTGTCCTGATTGACATGTGTTTGTGTAGTGTACATAGAGGTGATTGCACAATAGCTTAAAATGAAGTCAGTCTTGTATATTGTAGGGGTGTGTGGGAGGGTTTGTGGGGGGCTGTGAGTGTGTGGGGGGAGGGTATCTGGGGAGGATTGTGACATATGTAGAGGGGGAGAATTTGTCTACAGCCTTCCTCCCCCGCATGGCAGGCAGAGTCCCCCCACAGCACTTCTCCAATCCCAGGCTCTGCGCTCCTGCTGCTCCTGGCTCCAGGGCATTAGTAGAGCCCTGGGCTCCTGCTTGCAGCCACGTGCCCTATCTGCCACCACTGCCCTTCTCCCACTTCCCTGTTCCTCCCCTCCCCCCAGCTTGGTGCTCCAGCACCATGTCCCAGCTGCATGGCTGAAACCGCAGGATGCAGCAGGAGCCAGCCCAGCCTAACCAGCACTGCACGGGACCAGCCAAGAATCACAGGGGCTGGGCTGGCTCCTGCTGTGTCCTGTGGCCTAGCGCTGCAGCTGGGAACCAAGTGGTGCCAGGGTAGTGACAAGCAAGTGTCTGTAGTGGCAGGGGGAAGTGGCAGCAAGCAGACATGCAGAGCTCAGCGATAGCTGGGCAGAAGCACGGAGCCTACACAGTGCACTGGGGCCAGCACCAGTGGGGTCCACAGCAGGGTGGCAGGAGTGCGGGGTGGGGGCTGACAGGTGCTCAATGAAGCCAGGCCAGGCTGCATCAGTAGGGAGAGGGGGAGCTGGCCCAGCTCCAGAGCCCTGCTGGCCCAGCCCTGTGCTTCTGCCGCCCCATTCTGGGCCCTGCTGGCCCTGGCCCTTGTGTACCAGTGTGGACCCTGCTCTCCTGCTCAGTTGTTGCTGACCTCTGCATGCTACCCCTTCCCCACACTGCCTGCTGCTGCTTTCACTGCTTTCCTGCCTGAGGCTGCCACCACTCCTCTCTGCCCCTGCCCCTCAACTGGCCGCTCTGGCTCCATGTGGCTGCCAGCTGCAGTGCCGGGACTACAGCAGCTTGCTTGGCCCAACCCTTTGCCTGCAGTTCTCCCTTGCCCCCCTCCCCCTTCTTCCTATCTGAATTTCCCTCCAGTGCAGGGAGGCAGGAACAGCCCCAGGGGCCCAGGCCAGAACCCTCTGCTCTGCATGGGCCTCCTAGCTGGGGGGGAGGAAGTGGGGGGGGGGATTGCCGAGCCTTGCTTCTGTAACCAATTGATCCTGGCAGCAGCTTCCCCTGGGTCCTACTGCCCCGGCTTCTGCCAACATTGACAGTCAGCCAGGGGCAGATAAATATTAATTTTCTAATTTTTTTAGGGTCCCAGTGGGCTGGATAAAATTGGCTAGCTGGCTGGATCTGGCCCTTGGACCATATTTGCCTGCCCCTGCTATAACATGATAGAATCATATTGCTATAGATCAGTGGTTCTCAATGTTTTTTTACGTTCAAGGCAGCCCCCCCACTCAACTTTTCTGAATGTAGCAGCACTATTGTGCTGCCTCAGTGGTTTTCAGCAGGGTACTGCCATCACTGCCTCACCATGGCTAGATGGAACTACTCATGCACCTAATGCAGACAAGAACATTCACTCTTGTCCTTGTTACAGCTGTTCCTACTCCAACCCTCAATGCTTCTTCTGGAAACAGAGGCATGTGGGATCATTTCACCTGATGGCAATGGCACATCACTCTGGAGATTTATTTGTAAGTTTCCTGTTTCCCCAGGCTGCTGTTGCAGCCTCCTGGTGGAAGTGTCCCACATGCCTCTGTTTCCAGGAAGAGACTACAGGGCTGAACCAGGAAGGGCTGTGGCAAGACCAGGTACTCCTGCCCCTATTCTGTTTATCAAATAAACCTAATGTAGATAGAAGTGCCCATTCATGCCATAGCCACTTCCTGATTTGGCTCTACATGAGGCATGCAAGGTAGTTTCACCTAGCTATGGAGGCCACAGCAGTGGTGCCTGCATTGTGGCATCCATGAAATGATCTCACTGAACCCCATTGCGAACCACATGTCTAGATTTTTCAAAATCCAGAGTGGTTGAGGTGAAGCTGAGTCATACATTTTATGTTCAGTACTGGTAGAAAATGTTACTTCTGGCTATTTTTACCTGGCTGTAAATCAGAATTAAATTATGTAAATTATGAGCCGAGGCCCCAGTTTTGAGGCCTAGCTCTGTTGTGCCTGAGACCTGAGGGCTAGATGCTGGTGACCACCTTTGATCATTCCTAGGTCAAATGAAGATAAATTTGGTCTCTAGCATAAGCATGAGTGGCCTCAGGTCTCTTTCAGCCTTTTCTGTCTGATAGTGACAAACCTGACAAGACAATGATGTGAGCTGTACATTAGAGGAGATGGAGGTTGTTGTATAGAGTCAGCTCTGCCACTGGGGACATGTCAATATTGCGCAAAGCAGTTCTTTGTAGAGATACCACTGAAGAGCACAGTACAATGCCATGTGGAGGCACTATCTCCAGTCCCAGAAACAGCATAGCTGCACTAGTTTGGTACTTTGCCTGTTATTCCTGCTTCTCAGTAGGGTTAATTTGTCCTTGCAGGGTGTTATATTGATTTAGCTTCACTAGAGTTTTCCAAACCTGAACTAGCTCAGGTATCTGCAAGTATACCCTTATTTGGGGGGACATTTTTACCTACCCTGTGCCTTTAGAGCCTTCTTAAATTAACAAAGACACCATAACCAAGTCCTTTATTCTTACACAACTTTGAAACAGGATATAGTTGAAAATTGCTCAATATATATTTTATTTGGAAACAGCAATTAACAGAAGACTGTGAGTAGTCAGCTCAAACCCCAGTTTCAACACCATTTCCTTTGTTTTGTTCAATTTTACATTTTACCCCTGCAACAAGAAGTGACAGGCAGTGCATTTCTTGGTGATTGTAACATGTGCAAAGTGGTGCTAGCAGGCAGAAGGCCAGAGGCAAAGTGACTAACTCCCCAAGATGTTCATTAATCGCCTAGAAATGCACTGTCTTATGTCCCTCTTGAGATTATGAAATGGAATTTATTAAACGTTAGGGTCTAAACCATGGGAAGTGCTGGGCCTCTATTACCTGTGAACTCATCACTAGTAAAGTGGGTGCCAGTTTGTCCCAGGAAGTTCATCGTTAACTCTGAAGTGACCTGTTTACTGAAAACCCTTTGGTCTCAGCATGGTGGATGGTAGGGCTGTGTGAGGCTTTGGACAGAGCTTCGGATCTGGAGAAGCTTTGGACGCTTGGGGGTCCGAAGCAGCACATCTGGGTCGAAGCGCTGGCCTCGTTTGGCTTCCCGAAGCTGTTCGGAGCTTCCGAAGAGCTTCAGAGCCGCCTCAGAGATCCGGCCATAGGGTATAATGGAGAAACAATAAAATATCTATAACTTTGTTGTTTTTTGTCTGATTTGGATGTAATTTTCAGGACTGGTAGACTCTGCAGAGACCATGAAGCCTGTCAAGTTTCAAGATGATCAGTGTAGGGGTTTGGGGGGAACAGCACCCCAAATTCTTGAAAGCAAAACTCATGTTACGTCTAGGCGTTACAACATAGCAGGGTGAAAACTGCAGAGGTGGTAGCTCTTACTGAGGCCACAAAGCCTGCCAAGTTTCAAGAAGATGGGTGCAGGGGCTTGGGGGGAACTGCCCCTCAAGCTGCTGACAGGCACAACTCGTGCCATGGGCGCTGTGGGACTGACTGTGTCTGGCTTGGGGCGGGGACGGGAGACACTACTGCAGGCCTCACTGCTAAACTGCTGTGTTACCAGTTACCAATCAATCAATCATGATTCATTCAGAGACCAGGGACTCAGGGACCAGCTCAATACACAGGACCTAGCTACTACATAACGACTTAACGAGCATCAATTAGCACCTACAAAACCAGGCTAAGGAGAGGAAAGAATCAATACAGACAATCAACTGCCCCAGGACAGACAGTCTTGGCACGAGTTTTGCCTGTCAGCAGCTAGGGGTGCATGGCCCCAGAGCCCCCCTGCACCGATCTCCTCCACAGCTGGCAGGCATCACAGCAGGGGCCACCATCCCTGCAGCTCTCACCCCGCTGCGCCTTAACACATGCAGTGTCACCCATGGCACGAGTTGTGCTTGTCCGCAGCTTGAGGGGCAGTTCCCCCAAACCCCTGAACCAATCTCCTTGAAACCTGGCAGGCTTTGTGGCTTCAGTCAGAGCTACCAGCCCTGCAGTTTTGACCCCCCTGTGGTGTAACACACAGCCATGACATGAGTTTGGCTTTCAAGAATTTGGGGTACAGTTCCCCGCAAACCTCTGCACTGCACTGATCTTCTTGAAACTTGGCAGGTTTCATGCCCTCACCAGATATAGATATAGATTTATAGATCTGTAATTGATTCCTCATTATACCCTATGGCTGGATCTCTGAGGCAACTCTGAAGCTTCAGAGGTGCTTCGGCCGGATCGAGGCGGAAACCTGGTCTGGACCTCCAGATCAGATCACGGCCATCCAAAGCTGCTGGATCTGAAGCCGGATTGGATCGCTGCTGACTCGCATAGGCCTAAAGGGGCAGATCCTCAATGACTGGCATATGCTGATTTATACCAGCTGATGCACCAGCCCTTAATTTAACGTGATATATTGGTGTGATGAATGCCAAAACGAGAGCATTAATTCATAGATTCAGAGAACTGCATACAGTGGAAAGGTCATCCAATCTATTTTGCTTTTCTTGGCAGGATTCTGTAGACCATCTTCAGTAAACAGCAATCAGTTTTGAATGTCTGAACTGTCGGTTTTAAATCAGAAGCTTAGTATTATTCTGGTGTAGCAATTCAAAATTAACGTACTTGGTGTTTTTATTACTTTAAAAAATGTGGGGCTACCACCTCAGCTAGGCTTAGCTTTTTCAGTCATCTGGCAACACTTCAATACTTTGAATTGAGCTACACTGATTTACATCACCTGAGAATCTGCCCCATGTATTTAAAAAATCTACAAAGTTATTTGTACAGGCAGAAGCACTGATATAATATCCTCTTCCAAATTTAATCAAGTTACCTAATTTTTCTGGATTTCATCTCACAAATTTGCTGTGAATGTATTTTCACATCTGAGTCCTGAATCAAACTGGGGTTGGCTGGAAAACTAGAAATCTGTTTCACCAAAGACATAGAGTTTCAGAATTTGTTTCTGATCCTCACTGGAATAAAACCAAGATTTTTTGGAAAGAGAGAGAGAGTATTCATGTATGTATGTATGTATGTGCATGTGTTTGTGTGTATACTTGCACCTGGCTTCACATACACACATCTATCCCAGAATACTCAGCTGGTCAGGATACTCCCTTGGGATGAAGGAGACCCAAGCTCAAGTACTTGATCCACTGACTATTTATATGCAGTAGAACAACCAAAAAAGGAAAGAGTGAGAACATGAGACAGATTTTGAGTCTACTCACCTGGGTGTGGAGCAGCCAGGTTCAATTTTAAGACTTTTCTTGTGCCATATTTGGACAAACCTGAGATCTTTCAATTTTTTTTCCTAAAAAATAATTATGAAGAGAGACCCCAGATCAACCAATAGCCTGTTAGTACAGACACATCATTTAGAGCATGGACTTTAACCCGGACCACAGCCCAGGTAAATATGATAACAACCAGACTATTTGTTCCCTGGAATTTTTTTTTCTCACCTTCTCTTCCCTTCCCTTCCCCCCTCCCCCCCGATAGCTTAAAAAAAACCTTAGTTTAGTCTTAATACATTTAAAAATTGTTTTTAGAAGAATCACAGGATGAATAAATTGTTTCCCAGACAGCTCTACTGAGGAGGAGATAAGCTAAGTGGGAAAATGGGGGCAAGGGAAAGGATAGGCAGATGGCAGAAGAGAAATGGATAAAGGGGGCAGGTTTACTGTGAAGTTGAGGAAAAGACATTGTGAGAGAAATAAAGGGAGAGATTTGGAACAAAGCATATGGTAGAGAAAGTTGAGTCAAGACTATAGAAAGGTTTCTGAATGTCTAAAGGTCTGCGGCTGCTACTACCAGATGGAGTTTCTGCCTGGCTCATCTCATCAACTTATCCCCAAGGCTTTGTCACTTAGCATCGTGACAGCTCTAAAATTGCAATCATCCTCTTATCTTGTATCTTGCTTCTAATTTCCTCTGTCTATAATGTAGCATGAAGGATATAAAATAGTGTATAACTGGCAATGTAAGAAATGGAAATGCAATCCCTGTCCTGGATAGCATGGAAGAGCTGAGAGAAGAGATTGGGCTCTTCTTACTTGATGCTTTCCCCTTGGCATGTAGAGGAGGACTTGTGAGTACCAGTCTTCCCATAGAGTGGTGGGAGTGCACAATTTTTTCCTAACTGGAGGAGTATGCTGATGCTCACGTGATAATGGCCACTGTCTTAAGTACCTAGATAGACCAAAGGCAGACAAGGTTCTTTGGGGAAATGTGATACCTTTTATTAGACCAACTAAATAGTTGGAAAAGTTGTTCTTTGCAACCTTTTGGGCACAAACACCCTTCTTCAGGCATAGGGAGAGTCTGCTGTTGTTTTGTGTTCTCCTGGATGGAATAGAAGCCAATATGCAAAATGCAGGTCTGTGAAAATGCAAATGTGTGGTGGTGAGGATCAGAGGCCATGGGAGACCATAGGTATGAGATAGGTAGTTGGGGGTGGGGGGAAGAGGGTACATGTTGACCTGGTGATGGAGTGTAGCTGGTAAAATGTAGGGAAGTTACCAGGGGTTATTGGATGGCGGGCAGATTATAATGTGCCATAAATCCAATGTCTATATTTAGCCCATGATTTTTTACATCTGGTAGATTTATAAAGTAAAGTTTTTAGGCTCGTCTATGAAAGGTATTTTGTGATTTTCTTTTGAGGATTAGAACTGAGAGATTGGAGAGAGTGGTTGTTTTGTGAGAAGTGTGCACCCACAAGTAATTAGGTATTTTTGTCTTTGATAGATTTTTGGGGTGTGTTCATTCAGGTATGCAGTTGTTGTTTGGTTTCTCCTACATATTTTCCATAAGGGCATTTAGTGTACTGAATATGATGTATTACATTTCTGGAGGTGCAGGTGTAAGATCCAGGAATGGTGATGGCTCTGTTGTGGGGTATAGTTATTGTGGGGGTGGTGGACATATGTTGGCAGATTTTATATTTCTTGTCCTGGCATGGTCTGGATCCATTTGGTGTGTTTTGGGCCATAAGAACTTTGATCTAGTGATGAGCTTGGTGAGGTTTGGTGATTGTTTGAAGCATGAACGCTGCATGTCCCTGGAGGCTGGGGGGGCATAATGAGATCCTGCAGGCAGCGATGGCGCTGTTGGCAGCAGGAGTGTGGTAGTGGTGAGCAGTGAGCTCTCGCAAGCAGCCGCAGGGCTATTAGCGGGGGGGTGTGAGACCACCTGCAGACGCTGTTGGTGGTGTGGTAAGTGGTGACTGCCCGCAGGCACCACTGGTACTGTCAGCAGTGCCTTTTTGCACTCCCTATGCATTACTAGTGGTTTGAAGGCTAGGATGGGTGGTTCTGGGAAGATCTCTTTAAGAATTGGGTCTTCTTCCAGTATGCGTTGCAATTGTTTGAGGATTGTCCTTATAGGTTCCAGGGAGGGATGGTATGTCATAACTAGTGATGTGTGATTCGTGGGGATTTTCTTTTTGCACTGCAGGAATTCTTCATGTGGTATCTGGGTGGCTCTTTCAAAAATGATCTGTCTCTCTGGAGGAGTGTCCTTGTTGAGTGAAAGCTCTTTTGAGATTTGTGAGGCAACGATGATGTGTGTTCTCCCCAACGTGAATTCAATGGTATCGGAGGGCTTGGCTGTATATTACAGCTTTATTGGTGTGTTTAGGTGATTGCTGGTTCTGTGCAGATATATATGTTCGTCCATGGGTTTCTGGTATATGGTGGTCTGTATTTTACCATTCTGGATATTGATCGTAGTGTCTAAAAAGGAAATATTGGTGCTGGAGTATTCAAGAGAGAGTCTGATGGACTAAAAGAAGTGTTACATGTGAGTCCAGAAGTCAGGCCATCATGCCTACAGCTGACAGGTGGGCTCCTGCATGCTCTGCTTTATACCCTCATACCAGCACATAGTCAATATGATCTGTCCCTCATTTAAGTATCCCATGTATCCTTAAATATGTACTTAATAAGGTTAGGATCATATAAGTTCTAGGAACCAAGACCAATTAATTATAAAAAAAGCTATTACTGTAGAACTAATAACCTTGTAATAAAAACATCTATTACGTAAATTGGTAATCCTCAAACAATGAGTCTGAGACCATTGGTATTTATTTAACATAGAATTACTGTCTAATTTAATCTAAATTAAATGTCTGCTTGAGACCTGTAATTTAATGTGTTACTGGGCTTCCTTCTATGGTCTGAAAAAGCAAGAAATCACTAGCCACTGCCCGGAGGCCAGATATTTATCTTTTTAAAACTCAGGTGTCTCAGTACTGGCATTCATAACTTCAGCTTCTTGGAGAATGTCCTTCATGAGAATGTATTTGGCATTACATGGAGAATCTTTTTTCCTTTCCCCCCAGCTTCACTAAATGCTAGATCCTGGGAATGCTGGCAAGCCTCTGATTGACTTCAAACGAAGTTTTGTCTGACCAAAAAGGGCAGGATCAAACCCCAGGAAAATAGCTTGCTCTTCTAACACAGAGCAAGATTTGCAAAGTGTATTAGCTGTAGTCTGGTGCTGGAAGGGTCAACTATCATTTGACTCCTGCATGGACATATTTATTTAGGACACGTCGCCTGATGACTCAGGAAGTTATGTAAAAACTGACCCAGTTAATTTTAGATGCTATTGTTGGAAGAATATCAATAAAAATTTATCAAATAGTCACAAAACAACCACAAGGGTAGGGTGCAGAACACTGGTGGGCAGACTTGGCAGTGATCATCACAAAAGTTTTAATGAGAGGAAAACACATTCTCAACTAAATTAGAGAGTAATGACATGATTAAATGGTAAATAATAGTTAAATACATGCCTGTAGGTCTAGGACAGAGACTGTGGAGGTTTTGTGTTTGGAGTGCATTTCTTTCCAGACTGTTCTGAATAGCCGGAGGAGATCACCGGCTCTCTCTCTGTAATTAGGGGTCAGATTTTGGCTTTTAAGCCTCTGCCCATGATGGACTAAGTGCAGAAGGCTTTGCTTTAGCAGAAATACAAAAGGTAAGTCAGCAACTCCATCATACTTTCAACAGCTGAAAAATATCTTTGCCCTGCAACCAGCTACTCCAAGCAGTGGGGTCAGGGTTAGGCTCTGCCCTTTGTTCCCTTGCAACTAATTTGTGTAACTAGCAGGGACCAATCCCAGTACAAGAGAGGTCTGACTTCCTTCCATACTGTGGGAGGGCTATTTTCTCCATGAATACAAGTGCCAATCTCATAAATGAGTTTTGCAGTTTTGTGCACTGACGAGAGAATGTAAGCTATGCATATCACAGGTTATGTAAAATAGCATGTCGCAGGGCACCTTAGTGCCTGCTCCTAAGAGAGGAGAAACTGCCAGGGAGAGAGCCCTGGCAGAACCAAGTGAGCACAGCTGCGGGTTGCCGGAGCAACCAAGCGGAGCCAGCTGCCTGTAGGGGGCAAGGCCTGGCCCTTATAAAGCCCAGGGCTGAGGCCAGGCTGGTAGTTCTCTGCCAGCAGCCTGGGAGGCAGGAGCTCTGAGAGTGAGGATGTGGCAAGTACAGCTCATGATAGCCCTGGAGGCTTGAGCTATGATGATGAGTTATGGCCAGGCGGCTTGCATTTGTGTTACAGCCTAGGGGCTTGTGGTTTTGCTTTGTGTTTGTGCTATTACACCTGGAGGCTTGGGTGAGGCTGTAGGGGTTGGAGGAGGCCTCAATCACAGGGACCCCAGAGAGTGTGGGGTGCCCTAGCGCCAGGAGGGCGCGTTATTGTTCATAGCGCCAGGGAAGGCACAGCTCGCACGCCAGTGCGTGAGCAACTGGCGGCGAGGAGCACGGCCAGTAGGTTGCGGGTGCAACCCGTAGGTTGCAGACGGGGACCTAGACCCCGGATTGCGTGTGGGGGAGCATAGACCCCGAAGGCGCAGCTCGCACTCCACTGTGCGAGCAGCTGGCGGCGAGGAGCGCGGCCAGTGGGTCACGGGTGCAACCCGTAGGTTGCGGATGGGGACCGAGACCCCGGATTGCGTGTGGGGGGAACATAGCCCCCGGCCCCAGGAAAGGGGCGGTATTACTGAGTAGCACAGTGTGGGCACGGCGAGCCCCAGAGAAGGGGGGAGCGCCATACTGAGCAGCCCTAGAGAGCGGGGCCATACTGAGTAGCCCAGTGTGGGCGCGGCGAGCCCCCAAGAGAGGGGGAACGCCCTTGTACGTTATTGAGTAGCCCAGTGTGGGTGCGGCGAGCCCCAGAAAGGGGGAACGCCATTGTGCTTTGTTGGGTAGCCTAGTGTGGGCGCACGGGCATAGCAAGCCCGGCCGCAGGCTAGTGCGGTAACACCCCTCAGACCAAGGCAGGGTGCTGCGGTTGCCCCTGAGAAGACAAGGAGTAGCAGTGCAGGGAGCCAGAGTCAGGGAGGGTATCCGTGCGGTTGGCCCATAGGACCGGAGGCCTGCTGGAGAGTCCCGGAGCGGAACCACACCGGCAGGGGAGGCCCAGAGTGGGCCAGGCGAGAGTCCCAGCAAGAGGCTGGGCATGAGAGAGGAGGCCCGGGAAGTGGGCGTATAGACCGAACAACGTCCATTACATCTGCGAGGCTTGGGGCGTGGTATTAGGGGCTGGTAGGAGCCACGCATAGCCCATAAGGCTAGGGCGCTTAGGTAGCGCCCATTGTACGGGGAGACCCACGAGGGGTCCAGGAGCTGACAGGCCCGAGGAAACACAAGGCAGCCTCCCTATTACATATATTCCATCAAGACGTAGCGGGCAAGAATGGAGGGTGCCCTCGGGCCGGAGTAGCGTGGTGAGTGGGCCTCAAGGAGATCATGGCCCTCCGCGAGGACCCCGCCGTGACATAGCAATATTGCAATATTGGCTTGGGGTAATCACTGCATATGTAACTTTCCCATGCTTGTTAGGAGGGAGGGGTGTAAGATGCAAAACATTTACTAGTGTTGTTTCAGAGGTCTTCATTCAGGAATGTTTATTTCTCAAAGTTATTAGAGAAGGGGCCTTAAGCACACTTGTAACTTGCTGAACCTAGCAATAAAATATCACAAAATTATGTCTTTATCCTTTACCCAAAATTATCTGGGTGAGCTAAGTTGGTTAAAATTCAAAATTGACAAGTGCAAGGTGCTGCATCTAGGGGGAAGGAATCTGCAACATACCTATAGGCTGGGGAACACCCTTCTCAACAACACAGTGGCTGAAAGGGATATTGGAGTCATTGTTGACTCCAAGATGGATATGAGCTGCCAGTGCGAGGAAGCAGTCACTTTGTCGTGCATCTATAGGTGCATCACAAGCAGGTCCAAGGAGGTGATCCTTCCCTTCTATGCGGCACTGGTCAGGCCACAGTTGGAGTACTGCGTCCAGTTCTGGGCGCTGCAGTTCAAGAGGGAAGTGGCTAATCTTGAGAGGGTCCAGAGGAGGACCACTCGCATGGTCAGGGGGCAGCAGGCCAGGCACTATGAAGATAAACTAAAGGGCCTGAATCTACTTAGTCTCCACAAGAGAAGACTGAGGGGGGGGGTGGCCGTCTATAAATTCACTAGGGGGGACCAGCAGAAAATAGGTGAGGCTCTGTTCTCCCAGGCACGACCTGGGATAACAAGGAATAATGGCCACAAATTGACGGAGAGCAGGTTCAGGCTTGATATCAGGAGGCATTACTTTGCAGTTAGGGCTGCCAAGTTCTGGAATGGGCTCCCAAGGGAGGTGGTGCTCTCTCCTACCTTGGGAGTCTTCAAGAGGAGGTTGGATAGATATCTGGCTGGGGCATTATGATCCCAGCACTTGTTCCTGTCCAGAGCAGGGGGTCAGACTTGATGATATGTTCAGGTCCCTTCCGACCCAGAAACTATGAAATCTTTGAAGGAGTGTGTCCCCATCACATGTAGTTCCTTATTTATGTAGCTACCCACATACCAAAAGTTCAAATTGCATATTACAATGACAAAATCACAATTTACAGTTTGCACCAGTGTTGCTTAATTCTGCTTCTCAAAGTTTATTTATGTTTACATTGCTTCTGCATATATGTATATAATATATTTATATATAACAAAGATTAGGAAAGGCAACTTTAGCCATTGTCTGGCTAAGCTGGTAAGGACAGCTTTAAATTAAATACTATTTGGGATGATGAGAAAAAACAACCAGCCACTGTAAAATTGTGATCAAGAGATGAGAGGTAGGAGAAGCTAAATTCTGGAAAATAATACGAAACTATAATATGGTTAAAAAAGATACAAGAGGTAAAACAGCAGGACAGTCTGTAAAGTCTGTTTGATGCCTATATAACAAAGCAAGGGGTGCAAGGATCATTCAGGATGAATCTGAAGCCATAGTATGTAAAGAAAACTGTGACTCAATTGGCATTACAGAGACATGGTGGGATAACTCTCAGGACTGCATTATCAGCATTGAGGAATGTAGCTTGTGCTTGAAGTGTAGGTATGGGGAGAAAAGGTGTTGGCATTGTACCATATGACATTGCCAATGTGTAGGGGGTGCACACAGGTGCACGTACACCCCCTGAATGTGGCGGTCCACCCCCTATGAAAAGGCACTGCTGGCAGTGATGCAGTGCCTGCAGGCAGTCACCAGTCCTCCTCGACACTGCCGGCAGCATCTGCGGGTGGTCAGCAATCGCTGCTGGCCACCGCCAACACTTCTGGCAGCATCTGTGGGTGGTCACCGACCCCTGGTCAGTACTTGCCCCCCCCCGCCAACAGTGCCAGCAGAGTCTGCCGGAGCTCCTCGCTTACCACCGCTATGTTCCCGCTGCCGCCAGTATCGCCGTTTCCCCACAGCCACAAGGGACACACATCGTTCATGCCATACGACAAGAAGATATACCTGTCAAGAGCCTTTGCTCCAAGGTTCAAGGTCCAAGAGGAAGTGAGCATCATTGGCAACCATCATCATCAGCAATCCCTCACAGTTGAGGATGATTATCTTCCATGATTGCCTTATCTGTGGGTCCAAAGATGGCCCACAAGGTTAATCTGGGATTGACAAATTCTATTGCAACTCAGGCACATGTTTCCAAGTGGGGTGGGTGGCTCTGGATTCTTGATTCAGTCCATGATATGCTGTTTCTATTGCTCCTGATTTTCCATCTTCTGTTATCATTGGGAGGTTTCAAAGTACTGAGATCATTGCAGCAGATTCTATCCATTTGGGGTGGTCCTGGATGATAATCTCCCATGAGTTGATGTTGTGTTTTTTTTCAAGTTGGCCTTGAAGATGTCTTTAAAGCATTTTCTCTGCCCTCTTGAGCCTTAACTGAGCTAGGAGAATAAAACTTGCTTTGGGAGTCTGGAGTCAGACATTTGGATGATATGGCTGGCCCAGTGAAGTTAATGTTGGATGATCATCACCTCAATAATCATGGTGTTTACTTATGATAGGATGTTAACATTAGTGCATGTCTTGCCACTGGATTAAAAGGATCTTCTGCAGGCAGTGTTGATGGCATGGGTGAGTGGTAGGGGGACACCAGCGGACATGACGGAGGGGGGTCCCCCAGTGGCCAGCCAACTGGGGGGGGGAGGTGTGGTCTACCAGGAGCTGGCTGGTGACCGGGGAGGAGGGTGCTCCCCAGCAGCCAGCCGGTGACTGTATGTAGAGTCAATTACCAGCCGGAGTGATCGCTGTCAGGAGGGGCACCAGAGCACTCTCGGGGTGGGGGTGGGGGGGGCGCATCTATGTATATTCATAGACTTCATAGACATTAGGGCTGGAAGGGACCCTGGAGGATCGTCAAATCCAGCCCCCTGCCCCAGGGACAGGAAGCCAGCTAGGGTCAAACGATCCCAGCAAGATAAACATCCAAATGTTTCTTGAAAGAGTCCAGAGTAGATGCTTGCACCACCTCTGGAGGGAGTCTATTCCAGGCCTTGGGGGCTTGGACTGTAAAGAAGTTTTTCCTTATGTTCAGCCTAAAACTGTCTTGGTGGAGTTTGTGACTGTTGGACCTTGTCATCCCTTGGGGCACTCCGCAGATCCTGATGCACAGCCCTTATATACTTATAGGTGACCACCAGGTCCCCCCTGAGCCTGCGCTTTTCCAGGCTGAAGAGTCCCATGGCTTGCCGTCTGTCTTTGTAAGGCCTGTTCTCTTGCACTTTGATCATGCGTGTGACTCTCCTATAGACCATCTCAAGCTTCTCCACATCCTTCTTGAATTCAGTAGAAAGAAGAACATGTCACTAAGGAAGTGTCAAAATAATCGCATCTATGTGTAGGAACAAAATAAAAAAGTGTCAATGCATAGGGGCAAAAGCCAGAAAGCAAAGGCAAAATATAAGTTGCAACTTGCAAGAAGTGTTAAAGGTAACTGAAGGGGTTCTAGATCTACAGTATGTTAGGTGAAAAAGAAATCAGGAAAACTGGGTTCTCTACTCAGTGAAGAAGGAAGTCTGGTAACAGAAGACACCAAGAAAGAGGGTTTGGTCAACACCTATTTGCTTTAGTCATCAAAAAAATAAAAGCAACTTGCAACTAGATGTCTCACAGAACTATTATTAAGAAAAGAGTTGGAGAGAGGCAGATCATGATGAGAAAAAAGCATTGGAGAACTTTTGAATCATTTGAATACATTTAAGTCAGCAGAGCCTGATGGAGTTCCTCCCAGCATTTTGAAGGAACTAGCTGGAGAAATCTTAGAAGCCATGTCATAATTTTGGCAAAATCATGGGTAATAGGCAAGGTTGCAGATGACTGTAGAATGATTAATATAGTGCCCACTTAATAAGAGAACAATGAAGGAAATGGGAGGTTATAAACTGGTCAGACTAACTTCAATGCCTGGGAAGTTACTAGACTAAATTATAACATATTCAGCTTGTAAATATCTGGAAGAGAAAGTGGGTGGATACATAACTGAATGCAAGCAAAGCAAAGCAAAATGATCATTGTGCATTGGGAAGACCTTCTCAAGTAGGATTTCAGAGTGGTCTGCTTTGAGTCCAGTCCAGTTTAACAATGTTATTAATTACTTGGATACATGAGTAGAGAATATACTTATAAAATTTGCTGGTTTCATAAAACTAGAATGATCGTAGACATTTTGTAGGATGGAACTAAAATTCAAATTGGATAACTGTGCTATAGACAAAATGAAATTCAATAGAAGCAAATAAAAGGAATTTCACATAAAGGACAAAAAACAAATGCAAAAATAAGGAATGGGGGTGTAACAGGTCGCTCTCCCCAGTGCCATCTTTTGCATTATCTGAGCCCCATGTGGAGCGTCCTTGGAGTTCCCTTAAGGTTTCCCGCTCTCCAGTTGCCTGCCACATCTTGATGGAAATATTATAAGTGGGAGACTGCCTGTTGTTTTTGTATGTTGGGGTCCTCTGCTCATACCAACTTTGACCCCAGTCTTTCTCTAGCTAGGCCTCCCCGTCTAAACCTATCGGTAGGGTTTGACTCCAAGGCTCTAGCTCTCTAGTCTTGGGGCTCTTGGCTCTCCTTTTTCACTCTAACCTGGAGCACAGCCTCCCTAGCCCAGCAGCCCATCCACTGGCCCCACGACCAGGGGACTGCAAGTTCAAAGCCAGGCAAAGGCCCCAGACCTCCAAAATCCCAATTCAAAACAAAAAAAAAACCCCAACCCCCCCCACCCACACATACAGTAGCACCCCAGGTGCAGCAGGCCCCCCCTCAGCCCTTTTAGGCTTGTCCTCTCTGGCATTGGGCCTATGCCTCAAATACTGTACCTTCTCTGTCGCTGTGCCTGTGCACCCCAAACACTGTGCCTACACAGGCGCTGGAGTTGCCATATGGTGGGGCTCCAATGAGGTCTCCTCCTTCCCCAAATAGCCTCATCCAAACCACCAGTGTTATTCAATAACAAAAAAAATATGAACAGTCCTGTCCATGGGCAGTAACCGCCACTAAGAGAAAATGTGATTAAAGAAGGCAGCACGCCAGCTTACATTTACGGAGGGGTTTGTGCTTCAGCTCCTCACTGTTGGCTACAGTCCTTCTTCTAGGGTTGCTGCTGTCTCTCAGGGGTCCTCCGTAGTTCCTCTCCTCCAGCCTTTGGACTGCTCACCAACCCTCTCCAGGGAGCTCTGGGACACACAGCCCAGGGTTTTTATAGTCCTGGTCTGCCTCCTTCCGGTCAGCTGACTAGCTGTCCAGGCTCAGCTTTTAACCCCCACCTTCCCAGCCTGCTGTGCCCTGAAAGTTTGAGTCTTAAAGGGGCAGACCTGCCTTCTGGTAACAGGGTTAGGGTTCCTTGTTACAGGGGGATAATTGGTTTGGCAGTACTATAGTCAAGAAGGATCTGGGGATTATGGTAGATCACAAACTTAACTTGACACAGCAGTGGGATGCCATCACAAGAAAATGCAATTTTTGACTGCATTAACAGAAGCACTGTATGCAAAATATGAGAAGTAACAATGCCATTCTACTCAGCATTGGTTAGGTCTCAGCTGGAATACATTTTCTTATTTTTGTACTACCTTTTCAGGAGGATACAAAGAAACTGGAGAAGGTACAAAGACAGGTAACGAAGATGATAAACAGGCTGGAATGCACTCTGTATGAAGAAAGTTTAACAAGAACTAGGAATATACCATATTTACTCAAATGTAAGATAACTGTGAATTTAAGATGATATCCTAATAATTAGCTTGTATAATTATAAAGTTGCTATAATTTTCTGGGTATAGAATCTAATTATTGAAGGTTTGCTTTGAATTTTTCCCTCTCCCACTGCTACAGAAGGGAAAATAAATCTCGGGGTTCAGGTAGACCCCTTACCTTCTACCTCCCCCAAATTCTTCCCTGTAACTGGGGGGGGGGGGGGGGGAGAAATCTCATCTGTATTTGAGTAAAATGGTAGTTTTTGAGAAGAGGCAGTTGAGAGGGGACAGGCAGCAATGATCTAATATTAAAAGACTACCATAAAAATATGGAGAGAAAATTTCAGAGAACATGAAAAGAGGCAATAAGCCAAATTAGTCAAAATCAGGTTAAATATCAAGACACGCTTCCTAAGGACAATGAACAAGAAGTCTTTTGGGAAATGGTGGAATCTCATTCATTGGAGGGTTGGAAGCGGCTGGATACAGATTTATCAGAGGTTTAGGAACAGTCAATTCTGAATCCATGTGGAAGGTTGGACAAGATGACTCCTAATGTCCTTTTCAGTCCTAGATTGTGTGACTTGTACAGGTTCCATACAAATAAATATAAGTAAGTAAATCTAAATATAATATGTAATTCTGGGTGCATCTACACAAGACACTACTGCTCAGTCATTACTGTGTGTTTATTTAGTACTAGTATTAGCAAGTATTAAATAAATTCAGTAACTGTGCAGTAGCATTGCTGAACATCTTTTAAGTGATGCTACAGCTCAGTAGCCTAATAATACTGCACAATAGTGTATTAGCACTGTCTGTTCTGTGACATGCTACTGCTCAGCGTCTTATGTAGATGTACCCTTTGAGTAGAAGAACTAAACATATTAAACTGCAAATTGTAAAAATATTGGTTGGTTTACATTTTCACATTTTTTTACAATATATGTATGTATATATTATATAAAAAGAGTGTGTATATACACATGTAGGGTGAGTATGTGTGTGAATGTGGGTTTCAAAGAATGAAACTAGCGTTTTCCAGTTTTTACAAGCAGGACCTGAAAGTCAACATACATATAATTTGGTCTTCCTTAATGCTTACAGCTTGTGAGATTTGTTGGTACAATTTTGCATCCACAAGCTTTTTGTTTGGAGAGAAGGTTTTGGCAAAATTTAATAAAATTAGGGAGTAAAATTTTCAAAACTATTCAGCAGTACCTTAACTCTGTTCCCACTGAAGTAAATGGAAGCTTTACCTTTGTCTTCAAGATCTTGTAGTTTGCCTTTGTGAAGTGCTTTTACCCCACCATAGGTAAAAAAAAGCACTAGATTTGTGAAGAAAGCAGGTATCTCAACATATAAATTACTAAAATTGTGCCTGAAAATAATAACTGGCAAAAAACCATGCTCACAGTTTCCTGGCACATAAAATGAGGCTAATTTAAAAAAAAAAATTGGCAACTTCTGCTTAAGTATTACTAAATTTACTGAGACAGCACATTTACAGTAGCATTTGAGAAATACCACCGTATATTTAACCCTTTCTTGCTTACTATTTATCTACTTGAAACAATCATTTTTTAAGATCCATAGAGAGAGATTTTTAAAAAGCTACATCCACTTTGTTGTACCCGCAGTCATGAATGTGAATAATTGTGGGCACAGTTGAGGCTGTGGACTGCACCCACTAATTCAGGTACTTTAGATGTCTAAATGGCTTGACTTGTGCCATCAGTTAGTTGTACCCGCTGAATTACAGACTCAAAAAGGGATACCTATTTAAGGCTGGGCTGAAAACCAAGCCCCTAGCATTATTCACACAACTTTCCATTTTAAGCATATAGCCGAACCTTTTCTCTTCATATAAAATTCTTTCATAGTAATAAATCTTACACACTGCAGTAAAAGCAGATCCTTTTAGAGTATGGCAAAGCCAAACTGAAATGATTTTTTGAAGCCACCATTAGAATTGGCACCACTGTCAGCAGTCTCAGCAGAGGGCCAAGAATTGAATCTGCTGCTAGTTTTTGAGGGTTCATGTGAGTCGGAAGGTTCAGGATTATAAATGCTTGGCTCACCCCTTTCTTGCCCCTCAACAACCCAATGTTAGTTGCTGGGGAATTTGGAGACAAACGCAGTCTCACTGTACAAAAAGAGGTGACTGGGTCTTTTCATAGTGCTTGTTACTATTTTCTTTTTGTTTTTCTTAATTATTTGGCATGAACTACAGCCCATACTAAAACCATTACTTGACCGGGATTCCTTTTTTTCCATTTTGTTACTTTACACTCCAGGGGATTTCCTTTAGGAAGCTAATATCTTTCTAAGGTTGCTATAACGGCACAGGATCCGAGTCTCTTTGTTAAGAATTTCCATAACTTGTTCAGTCATGGCAGCATTGGTATGGTTGGCTAAAGTAATTTCCTCCCCCTTCAGCAAGTCACATTTACTTTCTCTGAGTAACTCTACTGAAGAAAAGTCCCCCTTTTCTCTTCTTGGTTTTGTTTGGCAGCACATTAACCAGAAATTGGGTTGGGAAAGGTATATATTGTATGACTAATTGTATGAACATCTCCTAAGGATCCAATAAAATATTATAACACTGATATTTGTAATAGTATTAGGAGAGCAAGCAACAAATTAACCTTGTAAAGATGTCTATCAGAAACACTGCAAGCAAACTGCTACAAGAAGAGAAAGCTATTGGGAGAAACATAGAGTTTATTGCCACATCTACCCCAGAAAATTATGGTGTGGCTGTGGTGACTCTTGTGGTCATATAATGTTTTCAAAATGTGCAAAGGTATTGAATTCAGTAGAACTTTTCCCTCCTAAAAAAGTTGAATAAAGTGAGGGATAATAGTGCTGTTGGACTCCTCACAAAGCTTAAGGGAGAGTTGTATGGTATGTGGATGTTGGGAGCCCATGAACTAGTCATTCTTCATTTGCTTTAAAGGCTATATGTACAACTCACAATACTGCTGCTGGCACTCTCATGAAATCAGTCTGAAGATCACATGTGTAACGTGCAGACAGAAATAAATCCTGTAGGTAAAAGAAAGTAGAAATTGGCAAAAGATCAAAGTTTATCCTTCTTCCTTCACTTTTATTATCTTGGCTAAATCTGGTCTTTTGATTTTTTTTTTTTCCATGAGGATTGGTTGAGTTTAAATAAAGGACTTAAGATTTTATTTGTTTTTCAACCTGCATGTAATTTGAACCACAGTGTAGTGGGTTGGGTACAGTCAAAACTCAATTTCTTACAGAGCTACTGTAGGATATGAAATAATTTAAAGAATGAATATGTCACCTCAAGAACTTTGGGATCAACCTTGTGATGGTTGGCTAAGATGAATGTTGTAGAACAAGTGACAAGTAGAATTTTGTGAACAGTTAGGAATACGTGGAATAATTAAAGCTTATTTTCTTAATTAAATAATATGTTCATGCTTAGCTTTCAGTCAGATTATAATAAATGGGACTACACATTTGAAAATTACCCACTTTTTCCACAAAAATTGATAAAGTAAAAAAAATTGAAAAAATTTAACTTGACTCTAATTGCAGATTACATTTAACATTGATGCCCCCTTAGTCATTACTATCAAACAGCAGATATAAATTAGCTCCACCAGCGAACTCTGGTTGTGTTACAGGAATACCTAAGCACTGCAGGTCAGAACTGAGGAACAGCGGCAAAGCGTCTTAGGAAGTCTTGAGCAATTTAGACCTGCAATAACTTTGGTTACTGTTATTACTTTAGTTACTTAGACCTGCAATAACTTTGGTTACAGCAATTACTATTAGCACCAGCCCTTAATAAACATTAAAATGAAATCAAGAATGTGCAAAATGGGTTGTTGTTGCTTACTTTTTCCACTGCAGTAGTGCACTAGGATTGGGAATGCATTGCCCTCCAAGCCATTGTACAAATGTGTAGGAAGAAACAGCTGCTGCCCCAAAGATTTTACAGTCTAACTGGAGAAATTAAAAATAAGTATATACTTGAAATTTTTTAAATGTTTCGTATAACTTGTGGAACTAAACCTGCAACCCTTAATCAAGGCTTATGTAAAGTGGATGGAATGATAATTGTTAATTGGCAGCAAAAGGAGTATGGGAACCATCAACGTCATGGTTCAACTAATCTCTAGCTAGTAGGGATTAGAATGAGGAGTAGATTACCCCATATCTTCCCAGTAGTGAGTTTTATACACCTTCTTCTGAAGCATCTGGTTTTTGCCACTATCAGGAATAGGATACTGGCCTAAAAATATCTTGTCCTTCTATGTGTTATCCTGGGGTTTCCTGCTTTCTAATACAACAGATGTGAAACATGCCTTTAACTTCTCTCTGTTCTGCTTTAATAATTTGCACTACTGTATTTGAATATTAGGTTTTGGTCACCTAACAAAGCAGTTGCTGAAGCTAGCGGATGGTCGTGTGGTGCTGGCACTGGAGGGAGGACATGACCTTACTGCCATCTGCGATGCATCTGAAGCCTGTATAAACGCCCTTTTAGGAAATGAGGTAAAAGATGAATCAGAGAGCTAAGAGAAAAGTGCTGCTTTTTGTTCTGAAAGCTCTGCCCTTTGTTTTCTTTTCATACACAATGACAGTGAAAGATTTTCCTGTCTGTATAAATAAAAATGCCAATTGCATGCATCTTAGTAGTGAGCAAACCTCAAGCAGAAATTATTTTGGTTTGGATAAGTATTCCAAAATCAGATGATGATTATATGAGCCTCTGGGGTCTGCAAAATAATCCTGAGGAAGGGCTCAGTACCTAGCTGTTCCCTCAATGACAGGCATTGTGCCTTGATATCAGTGGAAGTTAGTTGTGCTGGTTAGCTCTTGGGATCTGATCTTTCTGCCACTTATCACAGAAAAACAAGCTCTCTCAAGATATTTGTTAATTTGTTGGACTGTAAATAAATAGTATAAGTACATGTGGTTGCAATATTTTGACACTGAAGGCTTCATACAAACATTCCATCTAGAAGGTTTTTTTGGGGGGGGGGTAGATCAGTTTGAAAATGCCCCCCCCCCGCCCATCTAACTCAATAATTATATAAGTGCCAAGAGCCTGATCTAAGGTAAGTTGGGCGGGGGGAAGGGCAGGTGGGATGGGAGGGTGGTTAGCGGAGGGTCTCGGAGGAATCAGAGGACTAGTAGAGTCTGTGGTGGGGGGGCTGGGAAGATTGGGCAGATTAGTGGGGTCTGCAGAGGGGTTGAGAGATTGTGGGGCTAGCAGGGTATGTGGAGGGGATTGGAGGGAAACAGTGGGGTGGTGGGATCAGAAATGCTCTAGAATCCTGCCCAACCCTCCTGCCCCCGTCCAATGCTGCCAAACTGCCCCAGATCCCACCAACTGCTCCCAGGACTGGTTTTACCAGCATTCACTGGTACCAGGAGCCTGATTGATGTTATGGTCAGGGAAGGGGTGGGCAGACTGGCAGGGCTGGCAGCTTCGCAGGGGTGTTTGGCAAGATGCAGGGGTGATGGCTCCATGGCAGGGTGTTGGTGGGATTAGACGGCTCTCCCTGACTAACCCAGGCTCCCCCGACCCTCTTCATACCCCCAGATGAACAGACTCCTTCAAGGGAACCAAATCTCACCTGCCCCTTCCCCTCCCCCCACCCTGATTTACTTTCGTCAGCTTCTGGCACTGGCAAATGTCAGTAACAATGGTGCCAGGAGGGGCTTGTGGGACTGGGGGTTTGGTAGGCTCAGGGGCACTGGTTGGTCTGTGGGAAGCGGGGAGGTTGCACATTTCAGTGTGGGAGGGAGGGGCTGGGAGCCTAAAAATAACCTGGTGCCAGGAGGTAGGAAAAACGCTGCTCCAGGACTAGGGGCAGTGGCTAAGCTTTCCCAGCCCTGGGGCTGCACTCTGAACATGTACAGAAGTTTAGTTAGATTGGTCTAGCTGTACCTGATCTAGCTTAGTGTACCTCCAAGATAATTTAAATTAGATTGGGTTTGCCATTTTTTTAACATTCTAACTTTCCTGGAACTTCTGTACAGTTTGTACTTAGATCAATCTAACTAGAGATCTAACATGCTTTAATGTCCCCTTAACCTCCCTGAATGTCTGTATGTTCCCTGAATGTCTGTTTCAACCTCCACCGGGAACCAGGGAATCAAGAGACACTTGAAATTTATCCCAAAAAATGTATCTAAGCTTTCTAAATGGTTTGGTTCAGGTTTGGTTTAAATTATGGATTAAGGTTCAAGTTGGTTCCTCCAAAAGTCATCAAACAATATATATTATTAGAAAGTAACTGTAGTGGCATGTGGTTTGGGGGCAATTTCATGCTGGGGAAGTAGGCTTGTGAGACCATAATACTTGTGTATGCTATTCTCTTTTTGAAATAAAGTGTTTTTTACTTGTTAAAAATGTCTCTACAACCCATTGGTAAATCTCTATTTTGTCTATATATGATCCCTTACTTGGGAGTGAGAAAGGGTAAAGCAACTAAAGGTACATACAAAAATCACCTACATACTTTACCTTAAATAGTAAATCAGTCAGAGGTTTTATTAACATGATGTGAAATCTTGTTGAGATTATATTCACTAGAAGTTGAGATACCTACAGTAGATCCAGTAAAATCATAGAATCATAGAAAATTAGGGTTGGAGGGACATCAGGAGATAATCTAGTCCAAAAGCAGGACCATTCCCAACTAGATCATCCCAGCCAAAGCTTTGTCTAGCCAAATTCTGAAACCCTCCAAGGATGGAGCTTCCACCACCTCTCTGGGTAACCTGTTTTACTACCCTCTCCATGAGAAAATTCTTCCTAATATCCAGCCTAAACTTCCCTTGCTGCAACTTGAGACTGTTGCTCCTTGTTCTGTCATCTGGCAGCACTGAGAACAGTCTAGCTCCATCCTCTTTCAAAACCCCTTTCAGGTAGTTGAGGTCTGCTATTAAGTCCCCTCTCAGTCTCCTCATCTCTAGACTAAATAAGCCCAGTTCCCTCAGTCTTTCCTCAAAAGTAATGCCCCCCAGCCCCCTCACCATTTTTGTCACCCTCTGCTGGACTGTCTCCAATTTGTCCACATCCTTTCTGTAGCGGGGGCCCCAAAATTGAACAAAGTACTCCAGATGTGGCCTCACTAGTGCTGAATAGAGGGTAATAATCACTTCCCTTGACCTGTTGGCAACACTCCATTGTAGCCCAGTATGCCGTTAGCCGTCTTGGCAACAAGGGCACACTGCTGGCTCATATTCAGCTTATGGCCCACTGTGACCCCCAGGTCCTTTTCTTCATTGCTGCTGCCCAGCCAGTTACCTCTAGTCTGTACTGGTGCATGGGGTTGTTCTGTCCTAAGTGCAGGACTTTGCACTTGTCCTTGTTAAACCACATGAGATTTATTTTGGCTCAATCCTCCAATTTGTCCAAGTCACTCTGAATCCTAGCCCTAACTTGCAGTGTATCTACTACTTCCTCCAGCTTCATGGAATCTGTAAACTTGCTGAGGGCATGCTCTATGCCATCTTCCAGGTCACTGATGAAGACACTAAACAAAACCTGCACCAGGACTGACGTCTGGGGCACTCCACTTGATACCGGCTACCAACTAGACATTAAGCCATTGATTACTACTCTCTGAGCCCAATACTCCAGCCAGTTCTCTGTCCACCTTACAGTCCACTCATCCAGCCTATTAGCTTGCCTGGGAGAATGTTGTGGGAGACCGTATCCAAAGCCTTGCTAAAGTGAAGGTACACCACATCCACCAGTCTCCCCACACCCACAGAGCCAGTCACTTCGTCATAGAAGGCAATCAAGTTGGCCAGGTATGACTTGTCCTAATCACCTTTTTATCTTCCAAGTGCTTAGAAATTGATTCCTTGAGGATCTGCTCCCTGATTTTTGCAGGGACTGAGGTGATGCTGACTGGTCTGTAGTTCCTTTTTCCCTTTCTTAAATGTGGGCACTATGTTTGCCTTTGTCCAGTCATCCGGGACCTCTCCTGAGCACTAAGTTTTCAATGTTGATGGCCAATGGCTCTGCAATCACATCAGCCAACTCCCTCAGCACCCTCAGGTGCATCCCTTCTGGCCCCATGGACTTTTGCATTTCCAGCTTTTCTAAGTAGTCCCTAACCTGTTCTTTCATCATTGAGGGCTGCTCACCTTCTCCCCAAACTATACTGCCCAGTGCAGTAGTCTGGAAGCTGACCTTGCCTGTGAAGATTGAGGCAAAAAAGGCAGTGAGAACTTCAGCCTTTTCTTCATTCTCTTGTCACAAGTTTGCCTCCCCCATTCAGTAAGGGACCCACACTTTCCCTGATCCTCCTCTTGCTACCAATATATGTGTAGAAACCCTTCTTGTTGCCCTTCACGTCCCTTGCTAGCTGCAACTCCAATTGCACTTTGGCCTTCCTGACTTTATCCCTGCATGCCCGAGCAGTGCTCTTATATCCTTCCCTAGTTATTTGTCCAAATTTTCACTTCTTATGAGCTTCCTTTTTGTGATGTAGTTTGCTGAAGAGTTCTTTGCTAAGCCAAGCTAGTCTTCTGCCATACTTGCTAGCCTTCCTATGCATCAGGATGGTTTGTTCTGCACTCTCAGTAAGGCTTCTTTAAATTACAGCCAGATCTCCTGGACTCCTCTCCCCCTCAGACTGGCTTCCCAATGTACTGATTAGTGTACAGTCCCATACTTTTTAACACAACACATGATGCTTATTAGTTCAATATGAAGGGCTGTATCTTATAGCAGAAAATGCAAATATTCTCCAGGGTCACCTACAAAGTACTTAAAGAAATAAATACAAACAAGATATAATTTTTTAATGATTCATTAAGAAGGCCTAGAAAAGTTGTGTGTTTTTTCCTGCTTTTTTCATACATTAGGCTTTCTGAAGTTAATGGGAAGAGCTTGAGGGTCTTGGAGAAATGAATTGGGAGCTCCCCAATCTGAGTTACAGGTGTCATGGCGAGGGACCCATAACAAAGTCATTTTTCTTCCAAGCTTTGGACACTGGAGTTAAACAGAAGTTAACAAAAACAATGCTAAACCATCTGTCTAAAATCCTTTCTCCTTTTCTATAACTTGGTTTTCAATTTCTTGTTTCTGGTGCAGTGTTACTTCCATCAGTTCTTCAGTTGCCATAGATACTTCCAAAGTAGAAAAGTTCAAAACATCCATTCTAGGAAAAGGAGTTTCACAGATTCTTAAGAATAGGAAATAAAGGCAAAACAGCTGACTACATTTGGCCAACACTACACAGTTCCTCAGTATTTGCCCCCTCACAAGTACATGGGAGAGCTTAATATATTAAGGGAGCTTTAAGTGGACAGATGACTAACCCTCCTTCCATATGTGCACACATGTGCATGTGCACACGCACACAACCTTGTGTAGAAGTTGTTATGATGTCTTAGGGTGTGTCTCTTTTCCTTATCCCATTACACTCTGGCAAAAAGTGTTTCCTCTGGTCTGACCTCCTATACAGTCTATAAAAGTTTGCAAAAGTACTGAGAATCCAGCATCTCAATTTGTGGTATGTTTAACACTTCTTAGGTGCCAAAAGATGGATTGAGAAATCTAATTTCAGTCACCTCTCTTTTGGAAATCCTAATCCTAAAATTTTAGCACCCCTCCTAATCAGGTAATCAGCTTGGTCTCATATTTGCCCTCCCCCTGAATGCTGCATGCTCCCAGAGGTTTGGGGGGGGGGGGCATGGCAAGCTTCTGCAGGCAGTGGCAACACTTGTTGGCAGGAGTGTGGTGGTGGTGAGCGGTGAGCTCCTGTGAGCAGCCATGGTGCTGTTGGCAGCCACAGTGGTGGGGAGAGGGCTGGTGAGTGCTGACCAGTAGTTGGCATTACCCCGCAGATGCCACTCGCAGTGCTGGCAGTGGCCAGTGGCGATTGGGGACTGCCTGCAGATGCCGCTGGTGGTGTCAGTGGTGAAGGGGTGTGGTGAGCAGTGACTGCCCACAGATGCTGTCGGCGGTGCCTTTTTGCAGGGGTGCACCGCCAAGCTCAGGGGCTGCACATGCACCTGCATGCACCCCCTACGTGTCACCAATGGCCCTCCCTGTTGCCCCCCTGTCATAAACTTTTTGTAAAGAGTTGCCCTTTCCCATGGTGATAGTGATGATGATATATCCTTTAACTTTTCCTTCTGCACAATTACTAGCAAGTGCCATGTCCTCACTGTAAAGCTCTGCTTAGTTCTCGTTCAAATGTATGTAAACATGGCCCCAGCAGGGCTGGAGGGGCTGTGGGGGGGGGGGGGGGGAGTGAGAGACACCAGCAGGGCCAGGGGACTGTCAGGGTGGGGAGTGAGGGGCACCAGCAGGGCTGGGGGGGCTGTGGCTTGGGAGTGAGGGGCCTGGACCTGTATCCTGTCAGCTAAGGGGCAGGGGGAGCTCTGATTTTCCATGATAAAAAACCCAAAATGAAATACCAAAATTTATAGGTATTTAGAATTTATTTTATTATAGTGATTGAGGCACTGGTAGACTTCCAAATTGCTTTGTGTTTAATTGAAACCTATATATATTGTGGTGTTTCATTTTAATCGTGGATTATGGGTTTTTTATCAGAGAATTTGTGATTTTTTATTAGAGATTTTGCAATTTTTTTATCAGAGAAAACCAGGTTCCCCACTTATCACACATAACTCTGTTGACTCCTTGGATAATTAGGTAGTTGGAAAATACCGGTAATAAGATGAATGAGGTGATTAAATGGGTCCACATGCATGTTTTCACTGATATTTAAGTTTGTTCCCAAAGATATGCCTGTATGGGTCAAGGTAACGCCATGCTGAAATAAATTGAACTGGCTCTATCTCCCAAACTAAAAGTAGTATAGCCGTATTAGTGAAGTACTGCATGACTGCTAATAAGCCCTGCTACCTTTTGCAGTACAGGCATGCTGTACAGGTCATACTCAAGTAGACTAAATCACATGAGTCACCCCTCCCTATCTACATCTTACGTTGCAAATTGCTGTACCTCAAGCTTTCTGTTTCTTGTGCAGAGAGCCATTCTAGTAATAAGTCTGCAAATCGCTTATCCTTTTTCTTTGATTGGCTCAAATAATAGGCAGTGGAGATGGGAAGAATGGCACAGAATTCAGGAATAAGAAATTGTCACGTTGCTGCTAGCAGACTTCTGGTGCTTGCAGCCTGTTGGGCATAGGGGAGTTCTGAAACTCAGTATGGGAGGGACAGGTCCTGAAGTCCAACAGAGATTCAAAGTTTGGGTTGGACTTCCTTCAGAGGTTAAGCTTATTGGTTTTCCATGTAGATGGCTGGCAAAAAATCACATAGCACGTGTAAAACAAGGCTTTTCAATAATGGAAGATGAAGGCATGAAGATGAAGATAAGTGCATAGGCATTATAAATGTAAAAATCTAGAACTCGGTTCAGGGATGATATCCTTTATTAGACCAACCGAGAAACTGGTCTGATAAAAGGTATAATCTCTGAACCAAGAGTTCTAGATTTATGCATTTTTTTTTGTCTCAGACCAACATGGCTGCCAACTATATCCTAAGTATTATAATTCATTTGAAAAAGAACATGTTCTTTAAATATTTTACCTAATAAATATTCTTCTTATTTGTACTTGCATTATTATTTATAATATATGCACATGTTTGTTATCAGAGTACTAAATCTGGCCAGGAACATGCAAGAAGCAGACAGACATTTCCTCTGAACTAAAGCTGAAGAATATTAATGCTGAGAGAGATCATACACATTGACTGCTAATTCTGGAGAAGGAAGACTTCAGTGGCAAGGTCATCACCAGCATGGCAGGAAGTTATTGTCTGCTTACAGAGAAACAATGACTAATGGCTGCTGCTGAAGAGTACAGCACAGGTTCATTGACTTTGAGGGGTCTGTGCCAATCTGTACCAGTTGAAAATCTGGCCCATAGAATACACACTGTCTTATTTCATCAGAATATTCCCAGACTTGCAGTTCTAGCTACAAATATACTTCAGTCAAGGACAGAAAAAAAATTGGTTCCTTTGAGTCACCAATTATAGTAATTTGAAGATGCATTCTTCCCTGAATGCAATTCTTAACAGGTGATTAATAGGATAATTAGAACTTATTATCTGCCACTTCACTTTAACAAATAATGGTATGCAGCGCAATCTTAGTATCAAAACATTGGCAAGACCAACTTTAGCTTCTAAACACTGCACATGCAATTGAACTCAAATTAGAAAGGTCAGAAAAGGCCTTTGTAAGGTACTCTGCAGTTTGTCAGATGTATTTGTTCATGTGCTGAGGATTAGAATTCATAAACATTATGCAGGGGTTTTTTTAATACTTTTTCTTTTCCTTTGTTGTTCTTGGCCAGGACCTGTCAATACGGCAATTCACTGCTTTGTGTGTCCTATTATCAGCAGAATAATATATAACAAAAAGAATAACTGTAAAACTAGCAGTACTAACTTCCAATTTTCTTGGAAGGGCAGTCACACACTTAGATGTAACAACATTCATATAAACTAGAAATGCTTGCTTTAACTAATTTTCTCTGAATTCGTACCAGAAAAACATGTTGACACCTAAAGTAGACAAAACCAAAAAATGCTTTTGATTACATATGGCCTGAATGAAAAGGATCTGTTTAGTTAGATATCTTTTAACTTTTCCTTTAATGAATACTAGTGGGGTCAGTAGGAAAAGAATATGCTACCAAATTAGACTTCTTAAATAATTTGAGCATGGCACAGGAAATTCCTGTATGTGTTTGTTGATTTTGAAGACTAACCAAAAACTCCATTTAAGACGGTCTCTTTTTCTTGGAAGAGCTCAGCATTTAGATGAGTTATCAGACTGATCAATGTGTGAAGAATACTTTTGAGCTTCTCTACATAACTTGTCATGAACATTAATATGAAAATTTCACAGGAACATAAATGGAATCATACAAAATGAAAGCCAGTGGCTTTCCTACATGAATACATTTAAATGAGAAATTAGGTCATTCTTAATACAATAAATCAAGCAAAAATATAATAATAATCTATAAATGTTTCTAGAGTCTGTAAATATATCCAGAGGTTAGTTTTCACTTTCATATATTGTGCACAAAGAAGAAAACTCCACTCTTTTTTTAAGGAAAAAAATGCTGAACTGCATGTAAAGCTGATTAGAAGCACCCTAGGTTGCCTTGTGGGAAGGAATCTTCTCAAGGAGTGAGAAGAGATTAAGCAGTTGGCTTCCCCTAAAATCCAAAATGAAAACACTGAAATCCCTCTGGCAGGTAAAGAAAGATGAGGTTAAGTTGCTGTAAAATGTTCTAGAGGTCTTCTAATAGTGGTTTTAGAACACATTCATTATAGGGGCACCTGTCAAAACAAAAAGAAATAATGGTTTCAGTTAATTAGGGAAAAGAAATTACCTTTAATCCAGGAAGCTGTTGAGATGGTGAGCCATGTAGCACTGAAAATTCTGCTCCCTTGCTTATAGTGGAAAATGCTTTTTCCTCTTTGCTTCTTTTACTCACTTTAACTTATTCTATTTTTTATTATGAATTAGTTGTATTACTTTAGGAATTAGTTTAATATGGGGAGATCTGTCTTGGGGGTAATATGTGGGAGACTCATAGATTCATAGATGTTAGGGTCGGAAGGGACCTCAGTAGCTCATTGAGTTCGACCCCTTGCCCTGGGCAGGAAAGAGTGCTGGGGTCAGATGTCCCCAGGTAGGTGCTTGTCCAGTCTCCTCTTGAAGACCCCCAAGGTAGGGGAGAGCACCACCTGCCTTGGAAGCCTGTTCCAGATTCTGGCAACCCTAACCATGAAGAAGTTCTAATGTCCAACCTAAATCTGCTGCCTGTCAATTTGTGGCCATT
This sequence comes from Alligator mississippiensis, assembly GCF_030867095.1. Lineage (NCBI taxonomy): Eukaryota > Metazoa > Chordata > Crocodylia > Alligatoridae > Alligator > Alligator mississippiensis. Next base: position 161,915,545 of record NC_081828.1, on the reverse strand, counting down.
GTTCCTAGTTACTCCAGGGGGTGACCTGGTATAAAGAGCATTTTCTATTCCCTGCTGCCCTCCCCTGATAAATTTATAGGCAGCCACAAGATGACCTCTCAGCCTTCTCTTGGAAAAGAGAGGATAAGTTGGGAGGATAAGTTTCTCTTTCTAGCTCTGAGGCCCAGAATGTGTACTGGGTATTTGGAATCTCCTCAAAGAAGGCAATAGGCCATCTTTTTCCTAGGCCAAAGGGGAAATGTGGGGTAGAATAACCTTGCCAAAGTGCACAATTGCCAGTCTATCAGTACAGTGTTAGATTTAGTAATATTCTTCCTAACACTGTTTTCAAAGAGCTGCTATATCAGTTAATCAGGGATTCCTCAAGGAACTAAACTTGTCTGTGTTGTGTCTGTAATCCCCTATTTTCTTTGCAGCATAGTTACACTGCCTTTGTGGAAGGGCAGGATTTCCCTTTTGTGTATAGTAATCTTTTGGGTTGGAGCTTTTTTCCTTCCACTACATTTCCCTTCCCCTGTTCCCTTTGTAAGTGGCCATTCATGAACTCTCATTGGCTCATATAAGGCGAACAAATCTACCATTATGGCCCATGCACCTTGTTCCCAAGAAGTATCAGTTTATGGTTTAGGCAAGTATCTGTGAGCCCCATATATTGTAGCAAGGGTTCATAACAAGTCCTAACTAGTAACAGATGAGGACATGCTGCCCTCTTGTACAGAGAGAGCAGTAAAGTGCAGTCCTCAGGGCGTTCTACCCAGCAGGATCTCTGCAACAGAAGACACACCAGGATGTGTGTTCTTTCCAACTGTGCTGGTCAGTGCTGGATTTAGCCCTAAGTAGGGAAACAGGAAATGGCTACACTTACCATTTTCTAATAAGTATTCTTCTGCCTTGAATTTCAGTTTTGAAGGCTAATTTGTCAAAAACAATTGTGATTGGTTGGCTACCAAGCACTTCTAAAAAAACCATACCAGACTGTTGTAAAGTGTGAAATATGCACTCCTTTCTTGCAATTTTCTGAGCTTGGGTTTGGGTGGATGTGGTCATTTCAATGGAAAATGAGTGCTCTGCAGCTTTCATTCAGTTGATGAAAAGCTGGTATTTCCCCCTTCTGTGTGGAATTTGGTGTGACTCTGGGGATGTCTGCCAGTTATGCAAAAAAGTCTGCCAAGAAAGTATGGGCTACATTAAAAAGTGGTGATTTACCAGCACAGGTAAGTGCTTCTCTCTCCAAAATGGAAATATTCTGTAAATATTCGCATAAGTGAAAATGGTCTGAGATCAAATTTAAATTGCACAGTAAGCTTGGTCATAAATCGCTACCTTATTTTCTAACACTTACCAAAAAACTAGTAACTAATGCAGCTAACATTTAGGTTCAAATTACCTGGGTCAGGTACAGACATTACTCTTTTACCAGTATAAGTAATCAAAAACCAGTCTACACAAACCAGTCTATTCTGTAACACAACAGAGGTTAGGCACACAAAACTGTTTTATACCTATAATAGAACAGATGTTCGGTAGGGCTGCGTGAAGCTTCCATTGCTGATTCGATTCACTGGAGATTCGGTCTGATTCAGCAACCGAATCTCTGAATCTGAATTGAATCAAGAGACCCTACAGATCGGTAGCCATCTGGGGGACAGTGATCACCTAATAATAGAATTCTTCATAAGACGTCGAGTAGGTAAGGTAACTAGTAGGGTGAAAGTGCTAGACTTTAGGAAAGCTGATTTCAATGAACTCAGGCGATTAGTCAAGGACGCATTGCAGAGTAGGAGTTCTGAAGTGATGGGAGCCCAAGAAGGGTGTTTGTGCCTTAAGAAAATGATCCTCTGGGCACAAAGGGAGACAATCCTGATGCGAGGAAAAAGAGGGAAAGGGGCCAGGAGGCTTCCTTGGCTGACCAGAGAAATCCAGGGCAGCCTACACGCCAAAAAAGAGCACATAAAAAGTGGAAACAGGGAGAGATCACCAAAGAGAAGTATACCTCCTCTGCTCGCGCTTGAAGGGAGACAGTTAGATGGGCCAAAGCTACCATGGAGCTGAGGATGGCATCCCAAGTAAAGGACAACAAGAAATTGTTTTTTTGATATATAGGGAGTAAAAGGAAGGCCCAGGGAGGAATAGGACCCCTACTAAATGGGCAGAAGCAATTGGTGACGGACAGGGGGGACAAGGCTGAACTCCTCAACGAGTTCTTTGCCTCAGTGTTCCTAAGTGAGGGGCATGACAAGTCTCTCACTGGGGTTGTAGAGAGGCAGCAGCAAGGCGCCAGACTACCATGCGTAGACCCTGAGATGGTGCAGAGTCACTTGGAAGAACTGGATGCCTTTAAGTCGGCAGGCCCGGATGAGCTCCATCCGAGGGTACTGAAGGCATTGGCCGACATCATTGCACAGCCACTGGCAGGAATATTTGAACACTCGTAGCGCACGGGCCAAGTCCCGGAGGACTGGAAGAGGGCCAATGTGGGTCCCCATTTTCAGGAAGGGGAGGAAGAAGGACCCGGGCAACTATAGGCCAGTCAGTCTCACCTCCATCCTAGGCAAAGTCTTTGAAAAAATTATCAAGGCTCACATTTGCGAGAGCCTGGCAGGACAAATTATGCTGAGGGGAAACCAGCAGAGGTTCGTAGCAGGCAGATCATGCCTGACCAATCTAGTCTCTTTTTATGACCAGGTTACGAAATGCCTTGACACAGGAGTAGGGGTGGATGTCGTATACTTAGACTTCAGGAAGGCCTTCGATAAGGTATCCCACCCCATACTGGTGAACAAGTTAAGAGGCTGTGACTTGGATGACTACACAGTCCGGTGGGTGGCAAATTGGCTATAGGGTCGCACCCAGAGAGTCGTGGTGGATGGGTCAGTTTCGACCTGGAAGGGTGTGGGCAGTGGGGTCCCGCAGGGCTCGGTCCTTGGACCAATGCTCTTTAATGTCTTCATCAGCGACTTGGATGAGGGAGTGAAGTGTACTCTGTCCAAGTTTGTGGATGACACAAAGCTATGGGGAGAAGTGGACATGCTGGAGGGCAGGGAACAGCTGCAAGCAGACCTGGACAGGTTGGGCAAGTGGGCAGAAAACAACAGAATGCAATTCAACAAGGAGAAATGCAAAGTGCTGCACCTAGGGAGGAAAAATGTCCAGCACACCTACTGCCTAGGGAATGACCTGCTGGGTGGCACGGAGGTGGAAAGGGATCTTGGAGTCCTAGTGGACTCCAAGATGAACATGAGTCGGCAGTGTGACAAAGCCATCAGAAAAGCTAATGGCACTTTATCGTGCATCAGCAGATGCATGACGAATAGATCCAAAGAGGTGATACTTCCCCTCTATCGGGCACTGGTCAGACCGCAGTTGGAGTACTGCGTGCAATTCTGGGCACCGCACTTCAAGAGGGATGTGGATAACCTGGAGAGGGTCCAGAGAAGGACCACTCATATGGTTAAGGGCTTGCAGGCCAAGCCCTACGAGGAGAGACTAGAGAACCTGGACCTTTTCGTCCTCGACAAGAGAAGGTTGAGAGGCGACCTTGTGGCTGCCTATAAGTTCATCACGGGGGCACAGAAGGGAATTGGTGAGGTTTTATTCACCAAGGCGCCCCCGGGGATTACGAGAAATAATGACCACAAGCTAGCAGAGAGCAGATTTAGACTGGACATTAGGAAGAACTTCGTCACAGTTCGAGTGGCCAAGGTCTGGAACGGGCTCCCAAGGGAGGTGGTGCTCTCCCCTACCCTGGGGGTTTTCAAGAGGAGGTTGGATAGGCATCTAGCTGGGGTCATCTAGACCCAGCACTCTTTCCTGCCTATGCAGGGGGTCGGACTCGATGATCTATAGAGGTCCCTTCCGACCCTAACATCTATGAATCTATGAAACCCTTTAATCTCTCCTAGTTGAATTGGAACCCTCCAAATCAATTCAGAGAGATTTGATGATTTGGACATAGACACAGCTTTAAATGTTTTTTCTACATATCTCAAGATACCGGGTGGCGCATGAATGCTGAGATGGTGGGGCAGATGAAGCATTTCGTGGAAGTGCAGGGGGTTCCCCAGAACACTTGGTGGTGGACCCAGAAGTGGACCAGAAGCACTTCTGGTCCACCTCCAGGTCCACTGTGGAGTGTGTGGGGCCCCTCTCCCCATCCCCCAGCTCGGCAACTGGTGCCTCCTGGGTCTGGGTCTGGGGGGGCACCCAGGGTCCCCCCACAGCTGATTGCTGAGCTGGGGAGGCATGGTGGGGGGGTCCTTCACACACTCAGTGGCAGACCTGGAACTGGACTGGAGGTATTTCCAGGTCCACCACCGAGCATACGCCCCACTCCCCCCATGCTCCTGTGGGACACCCCATCTGCCACACCATCTCAGCATTCACAAGCTGTGCCTGGCACCTCAAGGTATCTAGAAAAAACATTTAAAGCTGTGTCTATGGCCGAATTACTGATTTTTCCAAATCAACATCAAATCTCCAGTTTTGGATTCTGCTGAATCTAATCGGGACAGTGATCTGAATCAACTAATTGAATCACTGTCCCCTGAATCAGGCTGAGTCTGACTCTGAATTGAATACAGCCCGCTTCGCACACCTCTAATGTTTGGTGCACACAGACTGGTTTAAAAATGGCAGAACCCCATCTAAGATTTGCCTTCCGCCCACCTCCTCACTAAAGGGTTCTGTTTGTTACCAATCTAAACTATGCTGCTTACAGAAAAACATGCAAATTGAATCAATTCTGCCTCAGGCTTTTTGAATGTTTGTACATATCCCTGATGTTTATGTCAACTTTTGCTCACATAGATCTGAGAGTAGGGGCTAGAAATAGAAAGATGTCTGTGGAAGGAAACTAGTGATGCAAAATATGTACCAGAGGTGAGGATGATGATATCACAGTCCCCAAAGTGGGCAGTCCTAGCCAGGAAATAGTTTGGCTAAGCAAACTGAGGATGTGCTGGTTCAAAATTTACTTATTTCTAGGAGGAGATTTTCAAAGACACATATAGAAACTAGACCCAGTTCTATTGCATCTGTTAAATACATAAGTGGATTTAGGTTCTCAAGTATGATTCTATTCCACTCTGCTTGAGTTTCTGAAAAAACATTAATGCAAAAGATGGGTGAATCCTCTTCCTTCTTACTATTTTTTGTGACTTACTCTTTAGGGTAAGATGATATTATGTTACAAAAGTAGATGTGTGGATTTTCAGGACTTTAGCATGGTGGAATAGAATTGCACTTATGTGCCTAAATCCATTTAGACACTGCACATATGGAATAGAATCTGGCCTTAGTCTCTATGTCCTGTTGATTTGCAATGGATGTTGGGTACCTAACCAACGCTGCACTTGAAAATCTACTGTCTAATGAAAATGATTTATTTATATAATATAAAGTAGTTAAGGATCACTGAAAAAAGTGCATCCACAGGTATGGACCTAATTTAGGAAAAGATTTAGAAAATTCCTTAAATTCAGAACAGGAAGGCTTATAAATGACATCTGTCTGAAACTGAAAGTTAAGATGATGCTTTACAGTGATTTTCTAGGACTAATGCAGCACTGAGAATGAATGCAGCTATCAAGATGAAAGGTATTCATTTACATCCTGTACAGCTGGGCTTATAATTAGGGGTCTACCCAACTCGAGGAGGCAGGCAACTGATTAAGCGGGCAGATCACGGGGCCAGCCACCATTTTGTCAGATTCATTGTGGCAGTCCCCCCATGCCTCTGATTGCCTGAGGGGCCCAGTGGCCCCACCCACTCCACTGATTGGTGGAGAGGGGTGGGGCTGCACAACAGGAAGGCCTTCAGCCAATCAGCAGGGAGGGGTAGAGGTGGCAACTATCTAGCCTGCTCCCTTTTGTGCCAGCATCCCTCTCCAGCCTTCTGCTCTGGACCACAGAGACAATGAGGCTCCCACTGGGTATTTTTAGTAATTTTTTTTCCCTGTGGATTTTGTGGACATTGCCTGATTTTGTGATATTAGCGAAAGCCATGAAATCCTGATTTGATTAGGTCCTCACTCTAAAAAGAATATTCTAATATTTGAAAGCTGGTTCAAACAAAAGAAGGTATCTGGAGAAAAATAACTGGAAGAGAGAGTCTCTCAAATTAATTCTTGAGCATCTTGGAAGGGAAAAGATAGTGGGAATGAGAGCCAGGCTGTTAGAATTTTTTTATGGGTAGAGGGTCTCTATGTTTGTAAGGGGACAAGTTTCAAATTTGTTTATGCAAATATTTTACTCTGTTTGCTCTATTTTACTATGCTACTGTGTATGTTCTGCTAACATACCTAACATGTTGGTAAGGTCACTGGGGTAGATTTTCAAAAGTGCAAAATTATGCCCATTATAATGCTTATAAAAGTCTGTATTGCTGAGGAGCTGTGCAGTGGCAAGGATAGCTCTTCTGACCTTTTCTCTGCCTCTAGGGATGTAAATATGCTTATTATATCTCTTGGCAATTGCTCATTAGGGTTGAAGGCAGATCTACTACGCTGACTTACTATTCTGTCAATCTCAGGTTTGACTCTTGTGTGTCTTCCCAGATAGGTAAAAAACTTCTCTTCCTACACATATAGAAAGTTGGCATGCCAAATTGTGCCCCTGGGAAATTTCCTCTTCAGAAAATCTGTAAAGTCCCCATAGCCCATAGATGCAATATGAGGTATACAGATCAATCCCAAGTGATCCTTAGTATCTCTGGACCTTTTCTTTTGTTATAGCTGAACATTTGCTTTCCTTCTGAAGTCATGTAAAAGGTTTTTGCATTGGCAAGCTTCCTTTAATCAGACTCAGCAGAATCAATGAAGCTAATCTCTACTTCTTAAAACACAGCAGGGGACAATGAAATGAGTCTAGACTGCTTACCCGGTACCTTTGCACTGAACATGACTTGTGCCATTGGCCAAGTATTTGTGTCATGGCTGATGTAGGCAGGCAAAGTTCTTTGGGTAGATGTGATATCTTTTATTAGATCAACCGAGTAGTTGGAAAAAACGTTATTTGAAAGCTTTCGGGCACAGTCATCCTTTAACAGGCATAGATTCATAGATGTTAGGGTCGGAAGGGACCTCAATAGATCATCCAGTTCGACCCCCTGCATAGGCAGGAAAGAGTGCTGGGTCTAGATGACCCCAGCTAGATGCTCATCTAACCTCCTCTTGAAGACCCCCAGGGTAGGGGAGAGCACCACCTCCCTTGGGAGCCTGCTCCAGACCCTGGCCACTCGAACTGTGAAGAAGTTCTTCCTAATGTCCAATCTAAATCTGCTCTCTGCTAGCTTGTGGCCATTATTTCTTGTAACCCCTGGGGGCGCCTTGGTGAATAAATACTCACCAATTCCCTTCTGTGCCCCTGTGATGAACTTATAGGCGGCCACAAGGTCGCCTCTCAACCTTCTCTTGTGGAGGCTGAAAAGGTCCAGGTTCTCTAGTCTCTCCTCGTGTGGCTTGGTCTGCAGGCCCTTGACCATATGAGTGGCCCTTCTCTGGACCCTCTCCAGGTTATCCGCATCCCTCTTGAATTGCGGCGCCCAGAATTGCACGCAGTACTCCAACTGCGGTCTGACCAGCGCCCGATAGAGGGGAAGTATCACCTCCTTGGACCTATTTGTCATGCATCTGCTGATGCACGATAAAGTGCCATTGGCTTTTTTGATGGCTTTGTCACACTGCCAACTCATGTTCATCTTGGAGTCCACTAGGACTCCAAGATCCCTTTCCACTTCTGTGCCACCCAGCAGGTCATTCCCTAGGCTGTAGGTGTGCTGGACATTTTTCCTCCCTAGGTGCAGCACTTTGCATTTCTCCTTGTTGAACTGCATCCTGTTGTTTTCTGCCCACTTGTCCAACCTGTCCAGATCTGCTTGCAGCTGCTCCCTGCCCTCCGGCGTGTCTACATCTCCCCATAGCTTTGTGTCATCTGCAAACTTGGACAGAGTACATTTGACTCCCTCGTCCAAGTCACTGATGAAGACATTAAAGAGTATCGGTCCAAGGACCGAGCCCTGCGGGACCCCACTGCCCACACCCTTCCAGGTCGAAACTGACCCATCCACCACGACTCTCTGGGTGCGACCCTCCAGCCAATTCGCCACCCACCAGACTGTGTAGTCATCCAAGTCACAGCCTCTTAACTTGTTCACCAGTATTGGGTGGGATACCGTATTGAAGGCCTTCCTGAAGTCTTAGTATACGACATCCACCCCTCCTCCTGTGTCCAGGCGTTTCGTAACTTGGTCATAAAAAGAAACTAGATTGGTCAGGCATGATCTGCCTGCCATGAACCCGTGCTGATTTCCCCTCAGCATAATTTGTCCTGCCATGCATTGTCAGTGACAATGTAAATAAGTAGAAATTAGAATGAAAAAAGTAAGGCCCTGAAGGAAGGGGTGGGGGTAGAAGGCAGGGGAAAGAAAAGGGAGACATTACAGTGATAGAATACAGGGTAGAAAATAGGTTGTCTGTGAAAAAGGGAATCATAGGAGATTAGGAAAACAGGAATGAGAGAAGCTAAAAGTGTGCCAGGATGTCAGTGAAAATATAAAGAGGTAGAAATTAGAAAAGCAAAAGGTAAAGCAGGGAAAGGAGGGAGAATAAAGCAGGGGAGGGGAAAGGCCAAAGGGAAACATACAGAGGCAATAGTACAAGGTGAGAAAGAGGCATCAATGAGAACAGAAATATATGGAAATCACGAAGACAAAGGTCAGAGATTCCCTATGCCTGAAGAAGGGTGACTGCGCCTGAAAGCTTGCAAAGAACTTTTTCCAACTACTCAGTTGGTCTAATAAAAGATATCACATCTACCCAAAGAACCTTTCCTGCCTGTGTCCTTGAAATCTATGAAATCTATGAATCCTTAGACCAACATGGCTACAACCATAAACCCAGTAACATGGCTGATATATTTTTTTTTAATTTAGTGATAGGAGCATGATGGATCTGTGGCAGCCCAACTGTCTTGTAACCATTTTTTTTCATTGAAAATGATTTGTGGACACAAATTCTACTTCCTTCTTCTACTAGTATCAATGTAGGAGTGCAAATGCTTTGAAAACCTAGTTTTCTGTTTCTGATCCAAATAATCTTGCAGCTTTGTTGTTTCTTTCTTGAATCATTCATCTATGAAAATATCTTTTCTGAAAAGTATTTCCAACAATTTTTGCAAATTCTATCCTGTTCAGCTCTCAGTCTTATAGAGTACATGATTTGAATGCCAAGAAGTGTAGGTGTGAAGGTGATAGCGCTATGTCTGTCAGGTGCAGAGTAATTTATTTTGTTAATTGTTGGATCTAACTCCTGATATTTTCCAGGGATACCCCTATGTCTCTGTAGCTGTATCCAGAAAGTGGATTACTGCCAATGGAAATTATTGTCCCTGATACAGAAGGCCCCCTTCCAAACACACGTAGAAATAGCTTCACTAATCCACTGGCTTTATTTTTAGTGTTTTTGTAACAATAATGCATCTGGGTTGAACAGGGTGTACATTGTAATGAGCTTACTTTTGGAGGCTGATGAAGTTACATTGATGTGGAACAGAATACAAAGTTTTGTCTTGCTACTGCAAACAATATGGAGACAGAGAACATCTAAGCAGTTGAAAGTGGGTTGGAATAGTTTACTGGGAGATTTTGGAGAAAAAAGACATTTAGAAATACTGAATATCATGGTCAGGTCAGCTACAGGTCTGTTACAAGGCTAATCAAATTGTTGATTTTGAATAATACTTGTTATTAATTTGGCCCTTTTGTGCTTAAATGACTTGCAGAACCTGTTCTGATTTCTGCAAATGTTTTTGTTATTCATAGGAAATTTAAAATTAACAGTTTTTAGCCTATGGGTTAATTGTGAATTCTCCCCTTGGGTACTGCTTAATTAAGACAGGTGATTGATCTCCTCAGTAACATGAAGACTCTTCCCCCCGGTCTAGCTTATTAGAAAAAAGGCAGTGGGGATTTCCATTGAATAGGAGAATCCTAGAGTGGTGGGATCTCTACATCAGTACTAACCTGTCCAGCATAATTTGTGGAAGTTATGGAATCTCCATCCCTGGAAATTTTCAAAAGCAAGTTAGATGGATCACTTGCCTGAGATGGTTTAGTCAGGGATGGTCTAGACTAGACTAGACAATGTCTCTATTCAAGGGCTTACAAATAATAAAATGAGATGGCACATGCAGTCCAGTACAACAAAGTTGTAAATGGATCTGATTGTGTTTTATCATTCTGCCAGCTCCAATCTTAATAGTGGATTAATGTGTCTTGAAGTGGCATACAAGGCCATAACAATCTAACATTAGAGACTTTCTTCCTTAGCTGGTAGAGATTAATATCAAACCACCATTTTTGGAAGTCCTATAGATTTGAAGAGCTTACATTATTTTAATATAAAAATGGGTGCTTATTCTCATGGTGGCAAAGAGAATCTTCCTCATATGACCCAAATGCAGGTCTTCAGGAACGTAAAAAAAAGAAGCATGAGCAGCTCTATGACTCCCAGCTAGAGTATCAATAAATCCAAAAGCCCGATGATAGAATTTTATCATAATTCCTCTATGCCAGAGATTCTGGGATTTGAGGCAGAATTTACTCACAGCATCACCACTATATTTCATAGATTTCATAGACATTAGGGCTGGAAGGGACCTCGGAAGATCATCAAGTCCAGCCCCCCGCCCAAAGGGCAGGAAGTCAGCTGGGGTCATAGGATCCCAGCAAGATAAGCATCCAGTTTCATCTTGAAGGTGTTCAATGAAGGCGCTTGAACCACCTCCGGTGGCAGGCTGTTCCAGACCTTGTGGGCTCGGACAGTAAAGAAATTCTTCCTTATGTCCAGCCTGAAACGATCTTGAAGTAGTTTGTGACCATTCGACCTCGTCATCCCTTGGGGCGCTCTGGTGAACAAACGTTCCCCCAGATACTGGTGGTCACCCCTGATAAACTTGTAGGTGGCCATCAGATCACCCCTGAGCCTGCGCTTTTCCAGGCTAAAGAGCCTCAGGGCTCTCAGCCTGTCATCATAGGGTCTGCTTCCCTGACCTCTGATCATGCGCGTGGCTCTTCTCTGGACTCTCTCAAGCTTCTCCACATCCTTTTTGAATTGTGGAGCCCAAAACTGGACACAGTAATGATCCAATCTCCTTCTGGATGCAGTGACTATAGCTAATGTAATCAGTCATGGTAATTTGGCCAATTTAGCTGCTTTGATGTCCGCAAATATCTGTCATTAGTTTGATATTCCTTGTAATTTATTTTTTTCAGTAAATATGTTTTATTCATATTTGCTTATAAATGTTCAAAGAAGAACCATTTGCTTATTTGTAATTGGTCATATAAATCTTATGATCTGATTGGATTGACTTCAAAAGGAGGCTAGACAATCACCTAGCTGGGGTCATTTGACCTCGCCATTCTTTCCTGCCATGGCAGGGGGTCGGACTTGATGATCTGCTCAGGTCCCTTCTGACCCTACCAACTATGAAACTATGCCAGTACTCTGGCATGAAATGGATAGGCACACATTTCAACTGCTCTTTCCCCATAAATACACATAAAACTTTGGAATTTATTTGCTCTGAGGATTTGTGTCAGTAACATTTAATCACCTTAAAACGTTTGAAGGTAAAAACAGATTAATTAAATGGATAAAACCCCAACAAATTAATTATGGATAGAAAATTACTTGCCCTTTTTGGTTGGTTCTAGTCATTATATACTGTTCAGTATATCAAGATAAACAGCTTAGTATCATGATGTGTTATCATGACATGGATCCCAGCATTTAAGGTAGGATGTATTTTTGTCCTATGAATCCAAGGTGCTAATATTTTCCCCATTCCTGCAGTATCTGAGGATCTAGCAGTCTTTAGCATAGTTATCCTCACAACATCTCTATGACATAATGAAATGTGATTAGTTCCAATATTAGAGATGGAGTAAGGAGGCACAGAAAAACTAAGGGCCAAAGAGCCTTCCCCGTGCAGGAAATGTCCACAACTTGGTGATTAGATTGTACCCTTTGGATCTAACACAGTTCAAACTCCCCTGAGCAGGAGAGAATCAAACTCTGCTTTGCCACAATCCAGGTAAGTTTTGCAAGCAATGTGCTATGAGCACGGGGTGGGGAAGGAGGGACTAGGCACCCATCCATTCCTGTTTTGTGAGAAAGGATTAGGTTATGTTATGGCTATGATTTCCAGGGGGAGGGATGCAGCTCCCTGCAGCCTGGATTTAGGGGTCTTAGCTCTGCTGGGGGTGTATTAAATCTCTTTTTGGGAATCTCTTGTTGATTTAGTCACCTCTGTGAAGGATTTTATGAATCCTGTTTGTCTTTTCTTAGGTGCCTGACTCTCCCCGTGCTTTCCCTGTGTTTTATAGGCATCCTTGGCACTTAAGCTGGGGCTATGGATTCAGTTAGGCTACAAGGTTTCTAGGGCTAGGGACAGACATTCAAAAGCCCCAGCCTGAATTGATTCAGTCTTTGCAGGTTAGTCTAACCTGCAGAGAGAACTGGTTTGCAAGTGGATAGATGTTCGGCACATGCCTGCAGTGGCTCAGGCCTGAAGCCCAGGGGTGCTAGAGCAGTCCTTTCTTCTGCAGGGAAGCTGAGCTGAGGAGAGGGACATGGCCAGGCCCTGGCACACCTGCCCCAGCAGCTCCCTGACAGCCTGGAGCAATCCTGGCACACAGGGCTGCCCAGCCTCAGAGGGGACCTCTTCCCACTCCTCCCTTTCCCCTACCACTGTGGAGCTGGGAAGGGGGCCCTGTTCGGTGCTGGGGTGGGGGGGGAGCTCTTTTTCCTCCTCCTTCCCTGCCACCACCGTGGGGTGGGAAGGAGGGCTCTGTGAGGCTGCTTTGCCCCAGAGGGGGACTCTTCCTCCTGTTTCTCCTTCATTATGGCAGGGTGGAGAGGGGAGCTCTATGGGATGCTGCCCAGCCCCAGAGGCGGACACTTCCCCCCCCCCCCAGTCCTCTCCCCTCCCCTCCAGGGCAGGGGGAGGCTCTGTTCCATGCTGGAGGGAACTCTTCTCCCTCCTCCTCCCTCCAAAGGGGTAGTGGGAGCACCAAGCTCAGCTGGGCAGGGTTTAGGGGTGGGGAATGTAGGACCCTGCACACTCACCCCCATGGCATACAGCCCCTGCTGCCTGGCAGCAGCAGCAGGCAGGGACATCAGGGTTCTTATGCCTGGTGCAGGCATGGATCCAGCCAGCACTGCACAGGGGGAGGGAGCAGAGCCTGCCTTATCCCTGGCACTCTGCTCCCTACGCCTGTAGCTCCAGCCCTAGCAGTGGGGGAAGCCCTGCACTGGAGCCTGCTGTCTCCCCCACTTCTGGCTGCACATTCCCCACACTCTGCTGGGAGTGGAGGGAGCCCTGCCCCCTGCTTCTCTACTGAGTCTAGTGAGAGCGTGGAGCTGTATGTGCGCAGAGCAGAGCCCCGGGGATAGAAGCACCCATCACTGCACTGGGGGTGAGGAGTGCAGCCTGTCTGGCCACTTCCATCCCTTGCACTCCACACCGTGAGCCTGCAGCTCCACACTCACAGTGGGGAAGCCCCACACTGAACTCTACCTGGAAGCAGGGGCAGGGCTCCCTCTACTTCTGGCAGTGCATGGGGACTGCACAGCTGGGAGCAGGGGAGACAGCAGGCTCCAGTGTGTGGTTTCCCCTGCTGCTATGGCTGGAGCTACAGGTGTGGGAAGCAGAGCCACAGTGATAAGAAAAGCTCTACTCCCTCCCCCCATGCAGCACTGGCCAGAGCTGCACCTGAGCTGGGCACGAGCACCCTGACATCTCCACCTGCTGCTGCTGCCAGGCAGTGGGGGCTGCATGCCATGGGGGGAGTGTATGTGGGTCCCTAAACCCCCATCCCCACCCCCACACCCTGCCCAGGTGAGCTCCATGCTCCTGCTGCCCATCTGCGGGAAGGAGGAGGAGGGGGAAGAGTTCCCCCCAGCACAGAACAGAACCTCCACCTGCCCCCCGCTCCTGCTCCTGCTCTAGAGCTAGGCAGCATTGCATGGAGTCCCCCCTCCCAGCTCCAGGGCAGCAGTGGGGAAGGAGAGGAGGAGGAAGAGTCCCCATCCAGCACCTCACAGAGCCCCCCTCCCCACCCTGTGGGACAGCTGACCCAGCATGGCCCCATTAAGGTGAAGGGGGCAGGGAGAAGAGTTAATTCCTCCCTCCATCCCTTCCCTGCAGCTGGGGTCTGCCAGCTCCAGGGGTCATCATTGCAGCCCCCTCCCCTCTGCTCCCTGGCAGACAGGCTGACCCCAGCTGCAGTGATGGAAAAAGGGAAGGAGGGAAAAATTAACCCCTTCTCTGCCTACCTTGTTGTAACAGGGCCATGCCAGCCAGTGTCTCTGCTAGGGTGGGTCCCTGCTCCGGCTAAAGAGCGGGGGGGGGGGGGGAGGGTCATCTCTGCTGTGGAGCAGAGATGCCCGCCCAGCCCAGAGAGCATGTTGGGATGCTGGGGGTGTCTGGTTTATCTTAAACCAACAAGGAGTCTAGGACAGACATTGCATAAACCGGTTTGAGCCAGATCAGTTAAGTCTGATATTACATTCAACCAGGTTTATCTGAAACTGGTTTTGGCCATTTTGAAACTGGTTTATGTGCACTGGATGTTTGTTCTGTTACAGGTTTAAACCAGTTTCTGATCACTTAAACCAGTTTATGTGTAATGCCTGTCCCTAGCCTAGAAGTTTGGCATTACAGCTCCTAATTCTTTCTTATAAATTTTGCCCACAGTAGTTCAATGACCAGAATACTGGATCATCCATTTTCTAGGAATAGCTAACTAGGTTGAGGTTGAAGTTTTCCAAGGAAAAAATTGATGTTATTCTCTGCATTTTCTTTTTCTATACATGTACATGCTCAAGCATGCAAACAGTCTTAAGAGCACAAAAGTAAATTTAATGTAATAAAATATACACTGGATCCAAAACAAAATTTACTTATAAAACTTTCATTGTTGATCTGCTCAAGCATTTTGTCTACTTTTTACATGAAATTATCATGAGGCTACTAAAAGCAGCTGTGCTTTATGGTTTTCCACTGTAAATGTTAAATTGTGTAAGATGGTTGGATGTAATTACACTAGAAAAATAAAGATAATGGAGTGTACACTATAGTTTCAGTGCGGCTTCAGCAAGGTTTTGTTTGGAGTGCCCAGCTGCATATAGAGGCACAATGGAATTTGGTTTGTGAGGAATCTACAAAAATTACACAAATAACTAACATTTTTTTAATGAATAATACGCAGACATGCACCTGCTTCAGAGACTCCATAGATTAGTCTTGCAGCCAATAGAAAAGCCCCTTGGAATTCAATTACATGGCTGAAAAAAAAATCATGGCTATACTTTTAGAACTGATACCAGTAAAATGTTAACTAGTTCAGGAAAAGCTGAGCTTTTTCCTGAGGATTAGGTTGTTTCAGTTTGTTTAACTTCCATGTGGTTTATTGCAAATTCAAAGTATTCTGTTCTATTCTTGCAGCTGGAGCCTCTGCCGGAAGATATTCTGCACCAAACACCCAATCTGAATGCAATAGCTTCTTTACAAAAGGCCAGTCAAATTCAAAGTATGTTTCAGTATTTTTCCTCTTACTATTAATTAATCTCAAGAACAACCTGTTAAGATTTTGTTGCATAGTAAAAAATAAGCAAGAGTGCCAAGGCAGAATTATCTTTCTATATGTCTTGCATTTAGTTTTATCCACAATTTAGCCTTAAGGATCTTGACAAACTTGAGGCAGTTCAGGGAAGAGCCACAAAAATAATTATCCACCCTGGAGGAAAGATCAAAAAGAGAATTACAAAGTTGGAAAGGGGGCATAATAATCTACAAATATTTGAAAGGAGTAAGCAGTAGTGATGGGTCAGAATTACTATAGATGCAGCATGGGGAATTAGTTCAGGAGGAATGGCTGGAAGAAGGCAAATGTAAGGAGAATATTTGGGGTTTAAGGTGTGCTAGGCTTCAGAATTGCACCTCAGGGACACTGAGAAATCCTGCTTTGGTAAAGGACTGGCTGCATGCACATTACTTTAAAGTCTGCAAAACAACACTGATATCAAATATTTGAATGTTTTAATCTCATTTGTATTTTAGTCCAAGAATGCTTTTCTCCATCTCTGCTTCAAATATACTTATTGATTTACTTATTAGATTTATATGCATGCTGACCTTCCCAACAATGGCCCTGAGGCAGCTTATAGTAAGACACAAGACAACTTATAAAAGCAGAGAAAATATTAAAATAAGATAGATAACAAAACTCCTTAAATAGTACCCCAAGTCTTGCTATCTATATGCCTGCCCCAATAAGAACATCTTACAGTGTTTCTGGAAGATGTCAGGAAAGCCACAAGGCAGACAGAGTGCCAAGTTTGAGGAGTGACTGCTAAGAACCACCTCCCATGTGTTTTTACCAAATAAACTTGGCTTAATGATGGTACTTGCAGGATATTGCTTTCAGTTGAATTGAGGGATCAAAGTAGAGTATAATGGAGAAGGTGGTCCCTTAGGTACTTAGGGCCCAGACCATTTAGAATTGAAGGTGGAAAATTTAGCTTTAACGAAGAGAAAACCAAAATTGTTTCTAAGCAGATGGAATTTGCATAAATGTCTTTGTAACAGCGGCCTAATGTACATACGATAATACGATACATTTGGAAGTGGTATTTCCCATGCCCATATAACGGATAATTTCTAAATAAATTATGCTTTCCAGCTGCAATAACACCCTCTAACTAAACACTTATATATGAAAAATATAATTCTAGGGCACAACAATATACCCAAATAGTTCAGTGAAGGTCAATTGTAAATGTCTATACCAAATGAATGATATAAGCAATATGTTATGATTCCCTTTGTGAATGAAGAGTGCTCCCAGAACCTTGTGGGAGACTTTTCATGCAATACAACACTTCATGCATTAAACAGAAGCGCATATTAAGATTACTTGTTTGCTTTCATAGTTTGTTTTTAGGGGTAATAAATGCCACAAGTTTCATATGTATGAGACGAGCAACATACTTCATTTTACTTCATAAAATCCAAAATGTTCTTATTAGTAAATATAACTGGATTAGTAGCATTTCATATCCCTGCATTGGAAAGTGGAAATGTCAGTTTTGTCTGGTTTCAGCTGTTTGTATTAGATAATTGTTTCAAACAGCTCTATTTTCAGTAGATGGAAGAGATCCCGTGGGTCATTGAATTCAATCCGTACAATAGGAGGCAAGCACGTAATGGTTGAGAAGGTCCACCAGAACATCCACTCTAGCCCTTCTTGTACACCCCAAGCCACAAAGCACCTCTAATACTCTGTAACAGGGGGTGGCAACCTACAGCCTACGGACTAGATCTGGCCCATGGAGCCATTTGATCTGGCTCATGAATGTGGGGCTTTGTTGGCATTTGATGGTGGAGGGCTTCAGCGGGAGCCACTTTCGTGTGCTGCTGCAGGGAAAAGTGCCAGCTGCTGGCACTCTCCATGCTGGTTTGGGAGAAATTAGCAGTGGCAGTTGGGTCCTAGCACCGACCTACCCAACCAGCTCTGACCCAAACTGGTTTACTCTGGCCCACAGCATAAAATGTTTGCTGACTGCTGCCCTATAGAACAATTTATTACAAAAAACAAAGGCCTCCAAAAACTACAATATACCACAGGGGAAGAACAGAAAAAACAAGGATGCCACTGTGAGGCTGAAAGCCTCTTCAATGGCGATGAATTTGTTAGGTAAAATGTTTTCTGACAGTGTTAGGAAGTGGACTGATGGAAATGTGCAAATGAGA
Organism: Alligator mississippiensis; assembly: GCF_030867095.1. Classification (NCBI taxonomy): domain Eukaryota; kingdom Metazoa; phylum Chordata; order Crocodylia; family Alligatoridae; genus Alligator; species Alligator mississippiensis. Next base: position 161,897,731 of record NC_081828.1, on the reverse strand, counting down.
TACCTCAAAAGGCACAGTGACCTGAATCAACTGTAGAAACTGTGCATGGCAATTAATAAATTGCAAAATCCTAGGTAATCAGATTTTTTTTTTAAATCAAGTTTACCAAGTCTATTAATTTTCAAAGCTGTGCAGAGGATCCTTGCATAAGATATGGTTTTACGTTTTTAAGACATTTTGTTGTAAGCATAACGGAGATTTTTTTTCATGAGCTTGTTTCATGTACCAACTGCTAACTGGATGCTATTCCTCACTGGGCTGCTTCAAGACTCCCTCCCAAAAGACCAGACTTCCTGTTCCCCAGGATTCCTCAGCTACTGCTTAGATGCTGCCACCTGCTTCTTATCCCTATTCTGAACTCCCCTCTACCATTGAACCTGTTCTTACAGTGTAATTCTCAGCCTGGTGAAAGGTGGGGGAAATTGATTTATCATGTGGGAATGGAAGGCAATTAACAGTGTCTTCTAATATGCTTGAATTGGCCCTAACCTTTAGTGCAAGAAAGTCTGGGTTAAAAAGCAGGTGTGTGTGCATGCACACATATGATGTAGCCGTCCCCTCTGATGCTTTTTTATTGTTGCTGCAGGAGAACAGCACAGTGGTGGATAGTTACTAATATTTTATTTTATGAATAAAAGCCCTTGAAAACTCCAGCAGTGAACACGGGTTGGTTTCTTTTATAGGCAAAAGGGGGTATTATTCCCATGCCAACAGATCTGATTTTCTTGCACATCTGTTTCTGCAACACAAACCCCGCCCACCCTGTGAACATTTAGCCCATAAATTATGGGGTTTGAATTGGGTATATATTGCAAAGTCTGACTTTTGCATATAAGTTCTGTGAGAACACTGTGGAATGCCCATATAACTTTTTTATTTTTGTTTTAATGAATAGAGAATATGGTCTCTAAATACATTATTAATACAGAAAATTTTTGTCCTATTTTTATAGAATTTGCCAAGCCCTACTCATTGGGTCTTATGTTGTGTACACAGTTTTTAGCTATGGCTTGTGTGCACTTGGAGCAGAGCTAAGCTTCTAACACTTAATCTCAACTTTGTAGGATATGTAATATACTTTAGATTTTATCCAAAAAAATGTTTTTTTAAAGATCCAGCTAACTACTCAAACCTGTTGATGACTAGATTTAGAAAAAACACCCTTTTGCTGTGTGCTGCTGGTGGTTCTCCCAGACTCACTCATGCTTTCATCTTCTGATTTTATTTTCGAATCGAGATACTTGTCATCTTTATTTGAGGCTGCTGTTTCATTTGAGGAAAAGGATCATATTTTGAACAGACTGAGTACAAGGTCATAAAAAGTAGCATTTTCAAGAGTCTTAGTTCTGAAATGACACTGCCACAATTGGCCCTGTTGTTTATTGAAACCCTTCAGTTATCCTCTGAATAAGCACCTCAACCCAACCCATGTCATAGTTGCCAAAATCCTGCTCCTCTCTCTTGGAAATGATCCCCTATTTGATCCTTATTTATTTAAAGCTCTTGAAACCATCCCAGACAAGTTCCCAGACAAATACCCTTACCCAATTTCTGTCCCAGTTGTTGGCAGCCTCTTGCTAAACACTGAATCAGTACTCATCCAGAATTTCCTTCCAGCCCTCCTAACGCTTCTAGTTTGCAGGTGTCATGCAGCTGAACATTAGGAAGCATTCTATGGGATTACTATACTACAAGGAATACATATGTAAATTCAGAGTTGTTCACCTGGTTACTACTATTTGACCCCAGTTCTTGAATAACATTGCATCAGTCAACAATTTTTTTCATTCTGACTAATCTGCACATTATTTTTGTTTTGCTCAGGAAGCTTTTCAAAGTCTTTTTTTTTTTAAACCTGTGAGGCAAACTGACAACTCTCACACGTTTATTCCACTGGTGTGTTTTTATGCAATCAATTAGAAACATTTATTCCTTATAATATATGACAGCATTTTAACAGCCAGTACATATATGAAAATATTAAATAAATTATTGTTATAGTATGTACCTAAGGTTGAAGGAAAAAGAACATCCAGGACTAACAAATCTGATTGTTCTGGCTACCTAACTCCAGTCCATGTTGGCATTTTTTACTTTTTCCTCCTGAAGTCAGTGCTGTGTGAGTGTTTTGTACAACTGCTTTCATTTTTCCATTCCTGTTTGTTGCAAATGCCTGCACTGGTCTGCAGTAGCAGAGCCTCCAGATAGTAATTCTGTCCTGATGCCCTTTTACCTACCAGAGATATAGCCAATAGTCTGTCTGATAACATGAGTTCATTGAATTGTGTGTTACTCCTTTAGTTTATTACCTTCTGGGGAAGGGTGTGACAGCCCTTGGAATGAGGGAGCTTTCCAACTTGGCATTCTTAGATCCAGAAATATACTTCATTGCAACAGTTTGAGAACACAATTACAACTGCTTACGGCGCAGTGATTTTAACTTATAATCTCTCCACGTTGAGCCCAAGTGATTACTGTGCTCATACCACCGTGCTAGCTAAAATTCCCATTAATTATTATGTGTTGGTTTTTTTTAGGCAAGTACTGGAAGGCAGTGGAGCCGTATGTTGTGCCTGTGGACTGTGCTTTGGCTGAAACTCAGAAACAAGAGAGAGAAGAGACAGAAACTGTTTCTGCTCTGGCCTCACTCTCAGTGGATGTTGAACAGTGTTTTCCTCAGGAAGAGAGCAGGTATGTATACAGCACTGGCAACACAGATGATGAGACTTTCTACTGTTTTGTTTTATTCAGAAGACTACTTGGCCCAGATTTCCAAGAGCATTTGGTAAATTGTAATGATTGGCTTTTCGGGTGTTTGAGACTTAGAAAAACATCCTGAACTGATATTAAAAAAGCAGAGGTATTCTATATTAGTGGATGTCTTTGAAAAGTATGTATGCATTACTGGTTGTTAAGATTCACTAATACTGTATTCATCCTTCTTTCTCTACCCCCAAAAGACCCCTCCCAAAATATTAAAATAGAAAGAACAATACTGAGGTGAAAAAACAAAAGAAAACTCTTGATTGATTGATTAAGTATACATGATTACCATCTCCTTCTGAGAGCACTTGTTTTAGATTTAAATGTACCCCAATTTTTTAAAATTATTTCTATATAGATTTAGTCATGATAGTCTGAAACCACCATGGTGCTACTCCAGTTTTATACTACTAATTGATTTCAGGGTAAAACTGAAGTAACACTGTTGGTTAATCATGCCCAATATGTGCCATGATAAAGATATATCATCACATAAGGAAAATAGATTTTCCCTATCAGCTGATGTTTCATATTTATCTCACAGGACAGATTTGGACATTTAATTAAATAATTAAACAATTACTGGAGCCAAAGTCACTTCATAAAAATTACACTGTGAAGTTATCTATTATCCCATTATGGACAATTTTCTTAAATTTCTTCAGTAGAGGAAGGTCCAAAATGCAGTGCTTCCATTCTGACTTCACTGTAGTGGGGAAAAGGCAACTCATCAGTTCCCAGAGTCTGGGGAGCTGAGCTCTATGACTGGGGTCATCTGACCCCAGCACTCTTTCCTGCCTATGCAGGGGGTCAGACTCGATGATCTATTGAGGTCCCTTCCGGCCCTAACATCTATGAATCTCTCTACAGCAGCACAGAGGGGAGGAAGAGAGATGTGGGAAGGAAAAAGGAGTAATGGGAATGTAGCCAATGGATCCATGAATTATGTGAAAGCACTGGCAGTTGCTGTATTTTGGGTTGAATGGTAAGGTTCTATCATGCATTGACACTTAAAAAAAAAAAAAAAAGGTAAAAGTTTTACAGGTGATGTACATGGTAGGGTACTACAAAACCTATCAGGAAACATATAGGCCACATTGACACATGCAGGCACATGCAGTTTATGGCTCACAAACTACACGTGTTAAATGTTAAAATGTTTGGTGCACTGCTAATTTGGAGCATGGGGGCAAAATTTGCTACTGGGATTTCCTGGTAGCAAAAAAAGAGTGGCACAAAAAAAGCAGTGCAAAGCATACCAAAATAGCATAGACTGGCACAAACAGAGACCTGGTTCTCCAGGGTAACACTCTGGGTGTTGGCCAGGCCTCTCTACTGGCCTATTGTGCCCTTGCTGCTCCAGCACACTGCATGGCATGCAGGGAGCAACCACAAGCATGGCAGGGCTAGCAGCTGCCTGCTGCTGATCCTGCAACACATCTTGGGCCTGTCCTGGCCCCACAGAGGCACCCAGGGCCAGCCGGGCTGCTGGGGGGTGGGGCACAGCACACCACTACCCCCCCTGCTCCTCCCTGAGCCGCCCCCCTGGGCCACCCTCCTCTCCCCCACAAGAGTCCCAGGCTTACCTTTCTCCCAGCAGCAGGAACAGCACCTCTGCTGGGGGATCGGAGCAAACTCTTTACAGGTAGGGAGGGGGAGGGAGGGAATGTGTGGAAGAGGGAGGCGGGGCAGCGCTCTGATTGGCCAGAGAGCTATCTGATGCTCCAGGCTTCAGAGCGCTGTCAGGGTGGACAGGGCTGGGTAGAGTAGCAGAGCTCTGTCCCCAGCGATACAATTGGGCCGGCAGGGATCTGCTCCACACCTGGCTCCGTCCTGAGTGGTGCCAAGTTGGGGTGCATCAATGGGCCCCTCAGCACTTTTGGGGGTCAATCTCAGGGGGGGCAGTGCCATCTCATGCCCTCCATAACAGTTGCCTGTGCCCAGGACCTCTGTGTGAGGGCTACCCAGGCTGTAGCTGTAGGCACCACTGAACAGCACGAGGCATTGGAGTCAGCTGCGGGCAGCATGAGTGAACATGGTGAGGCAGATGGGGGGACTCAGCCCAGGCACCAGGGACACAGCTGGTGGCCAGAAGAGGTTGCTGACTTAGCCATTTGGGGCCAGAAGGCTATACTGCAGCAGTTTGCTCAGGAGAACTGGAACAAGCATATTTACTGGGCAATTTCTGCCCAGATGTCCAAGTAGGGACATGCCAAAATATAGCAGCAGTGCAGGAGCAAAAACAAGGCATTACGCAGGGAATTTCATGTTGTACATGATGCCAACCAGTACTTAGGGGTGGGGTAATCCACCATGCCCTACTATGAGGAGCTGGCTACAATCATTGGCCCTATAGCTATGTAATCCCTCACTACTCCTTCACCTCCATGGGGAGAAGCGGAGCCTGCAGCAACCAGCCCTGCAATCTGGTCCCCAGAGGAAGGGCCCTCCTCCAGGCCTGCAACAGCAGCACCACCCAGCCCATCTGAGGGCAGGTCTGGCTACAGCTCTGGCTCCCCCTCACCCCAACCCGGGGCCCAGGAACTGCAGTCTCCCAGTTAAGGTGACTGCCTGTCACCACAGCCTGGTAAGTCCCACATAGGGTGTAGGGAACTAGAAGCCTCTCCCTGCCACTCCTCTTCCCCTCCCTTCTTCCCTGGGCCACTCCTCCTTGTGCCCTGCATGTACCCCAAGACTGTTTCTGTCACCTCCTTTCTACCTCACCCCTTTACAGGGGCCCCGTTCCCAGCAGGACAGGACAGCCTCCCCCGCTTTTCACCATTCCTATCTAGATGCAACTGGTCCCACCCATGGGGGCAGGGGAGAGGTGGTGGTGTTGCTAGGGCAATGTGCCCATTGGGCCACAGCTCTGCACCCACTGGAGCTGGTGGCCAAGGGCCCAGGGGTCATGGAATGATGCATTTATTCTAGTAGGGGGAAAAGCTGGGCACTGCAGGCTGAGACAGCTGTGACATATGTCCCCAGGAGGATCTATCCAGGAGGAGATGGGCAACGGGGGCCCTTTGGGCAGGAAGCTACCCAAACATAGGGAAGGGAGGGGCAGACCTTGAGGGTCTTGTGTAGGGTATTGTTGCTATGTGGAGCTGTTGGTATTGGGGAAGTTTTGGGGAGATGGGTGTGGGAATAAAGTTGATTTTGTTTTTACAACAGCTACACTGCGTATTTGGTTGCAGTCCTAGCATTGGGCAGGGATGGAAGCCCCTGGACAGGCCACCTGGCACAGGTGGTGAGCTGACCAGTGCCCTACTCAGGGGGGTGGGCCTGCAAATGGGCACTGTACCCAGAGCTTCATGCACCCTAGCTCCTACATGTCACCATTGGAGAGGGTAGTCCTAGCCTGCAACAGTGTTGCTGGCTGGCTCTGCTGCTGGCCCTGGTGGATGCACTGTGATACACAGTGAGACTCCTTGTAATAGGGGCCTTCTCCAGGCCAATCTTATTGTGGCCCGCCCACCTGTTTCTGGACTAACTGCCCACGTTCTTGCCCACCATGCCTTGTTAATTATTTAATTGATCTTAATAAAGCAGGAGGCTGCCCATTTCTTGCCCCGATGCCAGGGGGCGCTATCTGCCGCTCCGTTCCTCCCCTACACCACAGCCCAAGCCTCACAGATGGCATCCACATGTTATCCATATCACTGGCCCCACACTGGGCCCCAGAATCCTACTAATTGAACCCCGCCTGGATTCCTCTCCTCAGGCGGCCTATTCCACCTTCATTCTAGGCAGCATAGTTCCCTAAACTGCTTCCCTCTTACAGGTGTAGTCCCCCAGGACCTTTGGCTACTAGCCCTGGCCCACCTCCAGGCTAGTCAGAACCCCAGGCCCTCAGTTCTTGGGCTTTCCTTGTGGTGGGCCCTCGGCCCTTTGACCCTTCTGGTCCTGGCCCCAGCATTGACCAATCAGGGGATGTCCAGACAGGTGTGAGTCTATGGCCCCACTCTCTCTCTCTGGGGGGTCCACCTTCCAGACCCTACAAAAGGGGTAACCCACCCCACTGTGGGGGCTAGGGTTTAAGGCACCCCGACCCACCTTTCACCAGGGTGGTAACTGGCCTGGCATTTCCTGGGGGCTCCCGCACCACTGAGAGCCCCACCAGGCCACCCACTCCCAGCAGGATACAGTTTTAGGTCGTACCCAGGACCAGGAGCCTCCTATCCATCCCCTGCAGCTCCTCCCTCACCTCCAGATGATACCTGCAGCCAAGCAATGTTTTTGTCTGGCTCCCAGCAGTGAAATGCCCTGCTTATTTGGGCAACCCTGAATCTAAAATGGCTGCCCTAATCAGACACCTGCTGGCTTCTGTCTCAGGCCCTTAAAGTGGCAGGAACAAACAGTGCCCTGCCACACTCCTCCATCCACTAGGGCTCAAAGACCTCTCCCTGGGACTCGCACATGTTATGGAGGACACAGTGGAGTGATGATGTGGGGTATGTGCTGCAGTGCTGGCCCCAGGCAAGTGATGTGGCTCTTCCAGCACCCCTTCACCTGACCAAACACATGCTCATTGGTACATTGGCAGCAGGTAAGGGCCTCATTGTAGCACTGCTACCGAGCATCCAGGTGCATACCAGCCAGGGGAGGAGCAGGTATGCAGCATCCACCATGATCACTGATGGAATGGCACCCTCCCTGATGATCTGGTTCTGGATCCCTGGGGTGAAGATCTGTGCCTCTATCAGTCTGGGGAGTGGTGCAGCACATCAGTATCATAGGCACTCCTAGCCTACCCAGAGTAAGTGTGTGTGAAGCAGCAGTGGTGGTCTACAGTTGGTTCAAGCACCACCAAGTGCGCATCATGCCAGTTGACATACTGCCACTCTCGGCCAGGGGACAAAGGATGGGGATGTGGGTCCTATCAAGCGCCCCAAAACAGTTGAGGAATCCAAGGCCCCAAACCCCACCACCAGCTCCCTAGGTTTGGCCAGCCAGTTGATCCGGTTGGTTGAGACATCCTGGATGGCCCCACAAACATCCAGAACATCTCAGTCAGTGGTGGACTTTCCCCAAAGGACAACAAGAAATTGTTTTTTAGATATATTGGGAGTAAAAGGAAGGCCCAGGGAGGAATAGGACCGCTGCTAAATGGGCAGAAACAATTGGTGACAGATAGGGGGGACAAGGCTGAACTCCTCAACGAGTTCTTTGCCTCAGTGTTCCTAAGCGAGGGGCACGACAAGTCTCTCACTGGGATTGTAGAGAGGCAGCAGCAAGGCGCCAGACTTCCATACGTAGATCCTGAGGTGGTGCAGAGTCACTTGGAAGAACTGGATGCCTTCAAGTCGGCAGGCCCGGATGGGCGCCATCCGAGGGTGCTGAAGGCACTGGCCGACATCATTGCAGAGCCACTGGCGGGAATATTCGAACGCTCGTGGCGCACGGGCCAAGTCCCGGAGGACTGGAAAAGGGCTAACGTGGTCCCCATTTTCAAAAAGGGGAGGAAGGAGGACCCGGGCAACTATAGGCCGGTCAGTCTCACCTCCATCCTTGGTAAAGTCTTTGAAAAAATTATCAAGGCTCACATTTGTGAGAGCCCGGCAGGGCAAATTATGCTGAGGGGAAACCAGCATGGGTTTGTGGCGGGCAGATCGTGCCTGACCAATCTAGTCTCTTTTTATGACCAGGTTACGAAACGCCTGGACGAAGGAGGAGGGGTGGATGTCGTATACTTAGACTTCAGGAAGGCCTTCGATACGGTATCCCACCCCATACTGGTGAACAAGTTAAGAGGCTGTGATGTGGATGACTGCACAGTCCGGTGGGTGGCGAATTGGCTAGAGGGTCGCACCCAAAGAGTCGTGGTAGATGGGTCGGTCTCGACCTGGAAGGGTGTGGGCAGTGGGGTCCCGCAGGGCTCGGTCCTGGGACCGATACTCTTTAATGTCTTCATCAGCGACTTGGACGAGGGAGTGAAGTGTACTCTGTCCAAGTTTGCAGATGACACAAAGCTATGGGGAGAAGTGGACACGCCGGAGGGCAGGGAACAGCTGCAGGCAGACCTGGATAGGTTGCACAAGTGGGCAGAAAACAACAGGATGCAGTTCAACAAGGAGAAATGCAAAGTGCTGCACCTAGGGAGGAAAAATGTCCAGCACACCTACAGCCTAGGGAATGACCTGCTGGGTGGCACGGAGGTGGAAAGGGATCTTGGAGTCCTAGTGGACTCCAAGATGAACATGAGCCGGCAGTGTGATGAAGCCATCAGAAAAGCCAATGGCACTTTATCGTGCATCAGCAGATGCATGACAAATTGGTCCAGGGAGGTGATACTTCCCCTCTATAGGGTGTTGGTCAGACCGCAGTTGGAGTACTGCGTGCAATTCTGGGCGCCACACTTCAAGAAGGATGCGGGTAACCTGGAGAGGGTCCAGAGAAGGGCAACTCGTATGGTCAAGGGCCTGCAGACCAAGCCCTACGAGGAGAGACTAGAGAAACTGGACCTTTTCAGCCTCCGCAAGAGAAGGTTGAGAGGCGACCTTATGGCTGCCTATAAGTTCATCACAGGGGCACAGAAGGGAATTGGTGAGGATTTATTCACCAAGGCGCCCCCGGGGGTTACAAGAAACAATGGCCACAAGCTAGCAGAGAGCAGATTTAGACTGGACATTAGGAAGAACTTCTTCACAGTTCGAGTGGCCAAGGTCTGGAACGGGCTCCCAAGGGAGGTGGTGCTCTCCCCTACCCTGGGGGTCTTCAAGAGGAGGTTAGACGAGTATCTAGCTGGGGTCATCTAGACCCAGCACTCTTTCCTGCTTATGCAGGGGGTCGGACTTGATGATCTATTGAGGTCCCTTCCGACCCTAACACCTATGAATCTATGACTCTATGAACTCAAAAGGCTGGGCCACATATCTGAGGCTGGCAAGCATGGCCAGCCACAGGATGGCTATGGTCACACACTTCTCTGGGGAGAGGGCCAGGCACATCATGGTGTCCTGTTGCTCAATATGAATGTGACCCTTGACATTCTGAATGTCTACACCCAGCATCCATTGTCCCAGGTGGGGAGGACTATGTGCTCCCACCAGTGTTTACTGGTGTCCCAGGCCCAGATGTAGTGGTGGATGCAGGGGGCAATGTCAGGATCTTCATCACTGTCCTCTTCTTTGGTTGGGTCCAGTCTGGCAGCCATGGGGCAGAGGGCAGCACCAGGGGCCAGTGGGATTACCTTCATTCTCCCCAGCAGAAGCAGCTGGTACTTGCAGGCCTGAGCTAGACAGCTCACTTTGGCCCTGGACTGGGCTCCCTGGATGCAGTGGTGCTACTGTGCAGCCACAACTCACTGGCAGCTGGCCCAGAGGTTCAGATGGGCCTGGTGGAGTGTCCATACCACAGCCCAGGTGGTTGTGTGGTTCCTGTCCAGGTCTGGCAGCCATGGGGCCACAGGTTCAAGGAGGCAGATGCTGTAGCAGGTGGCAGCAGGTCTCAACAAGGTGGCAGTCCCACTGCCAGACTGCTGCATTGGGTACAGGGTGCAGGGGACACTTTAGGTCAGGTCTGCTGCTGCAGTTCAGCTAGTACAGGGAGCTAGAGTCCCCAGACACCAAATGGCTGGGCCTAAGCTTCTGGGGGCAAGTAGCCCTGGGATGCTTACCAGGCCACCAGTTTATACATGCCTCCAGCTCCCCACTGGCTGAAGAGTGAAGAGGAGCTGGGCAAGGGCAGTTTGCCAAAAGCAGCACAATGTATTGCATGACAAAGGGCACATTTAGGTGCATGCACAGAGGCACAAATTACCGGCACAAATTTGTGCCGCTACTACTTGTGGCACTACAAGTGCACACCCCTGTATGTGTGGATGTGGCCATAGAATCTTTGGTAGCTGCATTATTTCTCATAATGTAAAAACTTGAGTTTGGCATTAAAGTAAACTGATGCACAACCAAGACACAGAGGGCACACATCTAGTTAATAAATTCGCAATATTTACATAATTACTTTGCTGATTCTGACTGGACTCTATTAAATTATTATTGTCTTTATTATTATTACAAGCACATACTTAAATGTGGAAGGATCTTATTTTTCTGTCAGTAATGGACAGCTGATCTTTTTTTAGCACTGAAATGATAACACATGGCAAAAAATGAATTCAGATATTTAAATTAAAATGTGTAGTAGTAGTTTATTTACAGCTTTTGCTTAAATAGAATAAAATGAATATATATATATATATTATTAGGGTTGTGCAAAGTGGCTAGGATTCAGATTCGGGGAACAGTGATTCAATTTGGTGATTCGAATCACTGTCCTGAATCAATTTAGCCAAATCTGATTTGGAGATTCTACCGCCGCTGAATTGACCAAATCTCTGAGTCAAACGGGCCCCATCCCCTGCCCACTCTCCCAGCCCCGTCAATGGCTGCCCCACCTGGCCCTAATATCCCAGCAGTTAAAAAAAAAAAAAGCCCTAAAGTCACCGGCTCCTGCCAGGTTGGCAGGGGAGGGGTGATCCTTGTTGCCCTCTACTGCCCTGCACTGTATGGGGAGGTTCTACCATGAGCCCACAGACACCCCGATGGCTGCTTCAGCAGCTGGTGAGTGCCGGGCATTTAATTTTTTTTTTTTAAGTGCCAGGATGCTAGGGCCAGGTGGGGCAGTCATTGACGAGGCTGGGAGAGCGGGCAGGGGCCGAGGGGCACTCAGGGGGAATGGGGGAGCAGGCAGGGGATGGGGCCTGGCTTGGGACCCCCATGGACCCCTCCACCTACCTCCAGCTTCCCCCCCATGCCCTACTTACTTGCACGGAGTATGGGCCCAGTTTCTTGTAGTGGCGAGCGAGGACTGCCTAAATCTCCAAACCTTTTTCAGAATCTTTTCTGAATCAATTTGGAAGCTTTGAATCAATTCAGACCTTTTTTATCAGTCTCCTGATTTGATTTGGATTTTGAGATTCAGACGCCAAATCGGGCTGAATCTTCTCTGAATCAAATCGGCAACCAAAGCTGCACACAGCCCTAATATATATATAGGGGGTGTGTGTGTGTGTGTGTGTATAGCTATAACAATTTGTAAAGTTTTATCATAAAATACTATTGATATAATTTATAATTTTTGCTAAAGACATATAATACAATTATGCATTCTACCAGCTTACATAAAATTAAAGCATAGTATATGATTATATAAAAAGATAAAATGAACCAGTGGACAATAAAACAAAGCAGGGGAATTGTATTTGATTTGGGCTCTGATTCTTTGTGCAAGTAATGTAAATACAATTAAGGAGTATAAGACAGGCCCCAAATGGTTACACATTGGCTGCGTCTATGTGAGATGCTGACTGCACAGGAGCTCATTACTACTGCACGGTAGTATCATGTGGCTTGAAGCATGATGTGATGCTACCACACAGTAGTCATGAGCTACTGAGCAGTCAGCATCACCTAAAGCTATTAGGGGATGCTACTGTGCAGTAACTCTGGTTACTGGACAGTCATTTAGTACTTGTTTATACAGAGTACTAAATGACTGTGCAGACAGTGTCTCATGTAGATGCGGCCACTATGACATTACTAATACATCATCTGCATAAAGCAAGACAGAAATAGGGTAATTCAGTATTGTGGGTATGTGGAATCAATTCCTTCTTAACACCTGTTTTAGATCATTCAAGAATAAATTTAAGAAGTAGATGAGCAAGCAAACATCCTTATTATACCCATGTCTTGGTTAGGAAGCCATTGGACAGGGCTATGGCAATCCTGTAATGCACCCTAAAATTTGGGACTATTACATTTTCTTTCTAATGCCTTCTAAAATAATTATATTAAAAATTGTGGTCAAAGTCAGATACTACTAGTCAATTAATTCCTTGAAGATTTTTGGAGGAAGAAGATCAAGGCCAGGGGGCCTTTAAATTTCTCAATAAGGATATATATATTCTTACTTGAGATTCAGAGGTGAGATAATGATCTGTTTGTAGCTTAACAGATAAAATGTCCTTCAGCAAGAAGCCACCATTTTCTTCACCATCTGAGAGTAACTTGTTAAACTTATTTTTTTTTTAAATAAAATAAATCTATCCTCAGGAATATATATATATTAGGAATTCAGCTATTTCTTTTGTCCCTTTGGCTATAATTTGCCAAAAATGTCAGTTATCATTATTTTCCCCTGCAGCTACCAGTTCCTTCCATAGCCTCATTTGATATTATTTTTCATTTCTGTTTATAAAATTTTTATAGTATATGTTAATCTTCTTAATCTGTTGGAAGCAGGTACAGTCACTTTTGGACTTTTTCTCCAAGGCATCTATTAAGTTATCTTAAGCTTTGGTGTGGTCCTTATAAAATAATGTTTTTTTTCACCTATACTGCCTATCCCCAATCAAAACATTCTCTTTTGTATTTTCCAACTGTTAAACATATTATGAAATTGCATCTTGGGGTTCTTGTACTTTGAGAATATGTGATAAGTGGCCTGAGAAAGTATCTTTGAATAGAGCAACACATTTCTCTTGTAACTCATTATTTCATCAACTTCTTTTTTTATTGATTACTTCTAATTTGGCGGCTAGTTGTATAGTTTTGGGGAAGGCTTTCCATAACATTCTAATGGAATTTTTAGAGAGGAAGTGGTCACTTTCTACACATGGCAAAATTTCAAATGCACAACTTCATAATTCAAAATTTTCAATACTTATACCATGTATGTGGTTCTATTAATATATAATCGATCACTGTTACTCACTTAGCTGTAACAAATATGAATGTCCCGGGTATGCCTTTATTAGTTCATCCATTAAACATTCAGATATTCTTCCTGGACTGAATTTCATGAGGCATCACCCTCCTTCATTTCTTATTACATAAAGTTGCTAGAGGGGATTCCCTGTCTTTCATTTATGACATCTTCATTATCATGCATGTTGGTGCCATCAATTCAAGCATTAACACCATCTGCTATTCTTAATTCTGGAAATTAATTTTGGATCATCTCAAAAGCATTATATAACAATTCCCATTTCAAGATTGCATTGGACCTTGATGCAAATGGTGGGAGATAAGCATTATTAAGAATCAAGGGAGGTCTACCTCAAAATTTAATGAGGCCTGCTAGTAGGTGGTTAGAGTCTATTTCAATTTCTAATCCCTCAGTCAGACTGATTGAGATGAGTGTAACCAAACCTCCCTGCAGCTGCCTTTAAATTCCATCTAAATGTGTTAGATAAAATTATTAGATTCCTTCATTAGACAAGGATGTAAAATTCAGATAGCTTTTCTAAGTCTGGAATGTGAGGGCACTATAAATTAGGGCTTGGTAACTCATCTTACTTAAATAAAGCTAAATTTATGCTGTCTGAAATAAAATACAAATAATTTTACACATAAAATTACGTAGTTTATAATCACTAGTAATTGCATTTATGTTATGAGCCTTTCCTAACCTAAAATCATAGGATATTTATACATGTGCTCTGGGAGTGGAGAGGGGGATGTTTTAATTAGAGCAGCTCTCAGAGATGCTGTAATTAAAGCGCCTGGAGTGTCTCACCTATCAGTGTCCCTGCACTGAAAAATGGTGGCGGGGGCACTTTAACTAGAGCTTGTCAAGTGAGTTTTAGTTGAAGCGCCCCCTGCTGTCATTTTTCAGTGTGGGGACACTGATACACAAGAGGCTGAAGTCTGCTGGAGTGTGGTGATTTCCACAATCCAGCAGATTCAATTAACTGAGTCTGCTCCAATATGCTGTAATTACAGTGCATTAGAGTGGCCTCGCTGCATGTGTGTAAGCACCCATAGCAATTGAATAGTAATTCATTCTATAGCTATTTAAGCAAAAGCAGCACTTCTAACAATGTATTTGCTTATAGTTATGTAAATATGTTACCTATTGATAACCTGCTGCACTTTCCACCCATTCTTGACAAAGAATAAATTTAGAGCACAGCTGAAGGGAGTAGGAGAAAAACGGATGTACTGATATGCAGACAAGTGGAATTCATGCGGCTGCCAGATACATTATACTTTGTCAGTTCTGGACTGTTACAAGGATGAATATGTTGTGATAAATTGGTCTATGGAAAAATGGCTTCACTTGAAATGTATTTTGTGGTGCTATAGAGGTTTTTCACCAGAAAACAGTTAAACCTTCGCATGCCTGCGTTGCTAATTCTGTTACCATATTCAAAACACACACAGCAGTCACCCAAAACAAGCAATGCCATATGTGACAGGGACAAGTTTGGTGATATCTCATTAGACCAGGGAGTTAGACTTTTTAATAATTTGGGTCATCATGCTTTTAGTTTTCTTCCTGTTGGATGATCTTATGAGGTCTCTTCCAGCCCTAAACTTCTGTGAATCTGTGTGAATCGGTGAATAAAAGGAGCTTTCTTCAAAACGATGTTAACAATGAACAACAAAGATAGTTTATTCTCAAAATCTGCTTTTAGGGTCCAATTCTGGAAGCTTCCCAAGGAGAATTGAATGAACTCAGTGCCAAATGAAATTCTAGTGTATTATGATGAATATGGGGCTTGGATCATCAGTGCATTACTTCAGTTTTACACCAGTATAAGTCCATTAAACAGTTTGTCAACTTAGAGGGCTAGAATGGTGTAAAGAAGCCCTGAAATCTTTTTTTCAGTATAACAGTTGTTTCACTTCACACACCGATGAGTGTAGTGTATGGTTGCTTCAGAGGATCCCTCCCATATAGTCTTTTATCTTTGCTGTTAGAATAGCAGGAGTATTTTTCTGATGGTGAAGAAATGGACATCTACATATGCCACTTCTATTTTACAATGTCAGAACCTTAGGATTGTTGGCTGCTGGCATATATTAGGGCAGTTTGCAAGCCCTAGTTTAGGACATGTGAGAAGGGTAGCAGAGTTGTGCTGAGGTCAGGGTCAGAGCATGTAGTACCCGTCAGGCATCCAGGAGATGCTTCTGTAAGTTAGGTAGGCCCCAGAGCCAACTGAATCATGTCAAATGCCTCTTCAGTCTCTCAGAACAATTCCAGAGGATAGCCCGGTTTCTTAAAATCAATGTAATCCCTACTGCCAGCACCTGGGCTGCTTCACTGGGTTGATGGTAAAGGTCCCGTTGACCTCAGTTGTGAAAGATCAGGCTTTCCAGAAGAAGAGAGCAACAACATGAATCTTTTTGCAGGAAGTGCCTGCCAGTTATTTTGGAGGATATATTGGTGTTTGGAGTGAGATGACTCATTTTAAATTCAGATTTTGGGTAAAGCAGCTCTTTTTCTGGCCAACTCATATCTGACTCATTTACCACTGATGAATAAAGGATAAAATGCTCTTGGCTAACACACTCTAAGAATTTGTCTTTCTCTCTGTTTTTTGGTAAATGATACAACACAAAATTAACCAATGATTCAATCAGATTTGCCCTGATATAGCAAAGTGAATTTTAGGGGAAAAAAGGCAATTTTCTTGGTGTTCTCTTGCTCTATTTTGCTAATATGCAACTCTGTGCACTTTAATATTCAGAAGATAATGGAAAAAGAAGAAATAATTGATAGGATAAAAGGTAAAATATGATTGATGCCAACAGAGATTTTAATACAGAAGCAAACAAATAAGCATATCCCATAAAGCATGTCTATCTATCGCACATTGTGTTGATAACTACTTATTACCTAAATAAGATATGTGTTTAACTGATTAGAGCTTTGCTTTGGCCATATAGCTGTTTTAAAAATCTTGTTTGGAAAAATCCAGTAGAGTGCTTCGTAGAGCTCCCATGTATTACTTTTAAAAAAACGAACAAGCACAAAACGCTTGGTTGTGCTTAATATTTTGCAGGAAGCCACCATAGATCTTAGGAGTAATATTTAAGAATATTTCATGAACTAGATATAAATTTTACCTAAGTGGTATCTAAGAACTAAAGTGATTTTTAGATATTGCTCTTCCAACTTTTGACCTAACATTTATGATATTTCTTTTCCAGAGAAAGAATTGGATCCTAGGATTTAGCTGATTTTCACTGAGTGCTGGTCCTGGTGTGTGTTAGTGCAAAGAGAAAGCTTATGCTTGTGCTCCCCTTCCTGGCACATCTCTGTGTAGGTTTGCTCTACCTATGGCAAATTAGAGAAGTTCTTAAGATCCCTAATATATGCCAGCAGCAAACATCCCTACAGGTCTGAAACTGCAGACTAGGACTGGCTGCGGGAGGTAGGTTGGGGAGGAGAAGGTTGAAGTATTTCCTTTTCCATTGCTATTTCAGCAGTAAGGATAAGAGTTTACACACCAGTTCTGCATTACTGAAAGCTCACCTTTATACTGTAGTGATTATTCTTGAGACAGCTGAGCTAGATTAGGGGGCAGATTCTCCAGAAAGCATGACACAAAACAGCCACACCACACATGTCCCTTGGTATGCATTTCTGTTTAAGCACTTGGCGGTTCTCTGTTGCTTGGAAACATACTTTGAATTTTTGTTTTAAATCTCAGTGATAGGATGTAGATCCAAGAAATATCTTCAATTCCAGTTTATAAATCAAAATAAACATGTTTTAAGTGATATAAATTTTCTCAGATATTCTTAAAAGTAGACTTAAAAAAATTGAAATAAGCGGTTTTAAATTGTACACCAAATAAGTGCCTGGTCACTGGTTGCTATGAAAAATCAACAATGTTTTCCTACAACCACAGAATAGTGGTATGAAAATAATGAAATGTCAGTTTTGCCTACTTAAAATATTCTCTTAGATGCTATTTAGAGCCACTGGTGGATTAATATACACATCTTTTTTGTCATATATGATTGATTCACTGGTAGCTCTAGTAAGATTTTTGTCTCATGTACCCACTCAAAATCTAAGAGAAATCTTTCTTTAAAAATACCAAGAGAAATTATGTTTTTCTTTGTATAATGGTTTAAATTGTTCTTATAAAGTCAAAGTGACACATGATGGTAGATGACGATAGACCAAAAAACCACCCATAAGAGATCCTTGCCCCTAAGAACTTGCAGGCTAAGTGAGATATGATAAAGCACATAATGAGTAACTAAGACCCTTATCTTACAAAGACTTATTTATGTGCTTAACTTTAAGAGTGGTCCACTCACTTCAATGAGACTAATCACTCCCCCCCCGCTTTATCCTATCAATTATTTCTGCTTTTTCCATTATCTTCTGAATATCGAAGTGATTGAGTGTTCCACTCACTTCAGTGAGACTAATCACATATTTAAAGTTAAGCATATGCTTAATTCTTCGAAGGATTGAGAAAGGGCATGGGAGGACAAGACTGAAAACAGTGAAAGAGACATGTGAGACATACTTAATGTGAACTGTAAAAGCTGCAGCTTCTTAAGAATAATTCTGGGTAAATCTTAGCTCCATTGAAGTCACAGGAAATTTATGTCTAGCGCTCTTTGACTACAAATATTGGATTTTGTTCTTGTGACCTTTTCGTATGTAGAAAAAGTATAAATAACACAGAACTAAATTGTATCCATTCTGGGATTTTCTTTTTTTTTACAGGAGACAGGTAAGGAGAGAGAAGGGTTCCAGATTTAGGAGCAGAAAGAAGGTGCTTTTTTTTCTTGCAGGTTCATTCTTTTGTTTAGAACTGGTAGCTATTTGCAGTGGACCATGGGAATGGTGAAAAGTTGAGGAAGATCTAGTGTCTAGCCAGCATAGGTTCTGCAAAGGAAAATTGTGTCTTGTTAAGCTCTTGGCAAAGTCCTGTATAGGAATCTACTAAGGAAATTTAGTAGCCATAGGGTGAGAAAGCAAATACTGTAATGGACTAAAAACTGGCTGAATGATAGAAAAAAAATGGTAGGATTAAATGGTTGATTTTCATCGTGGTAAAAAATAAATTGCAAGGGTTTTCATGCTTTGAAAATGGGTCCAGCATTGTTGAATATTTTTATCAGTGATTTAGAGCATGAAGTGAGTAAAGAGGTACCAAAGTTTTCAGATGAAGAGTTTTAGGAGAGTCACTATTAGGGAGGACTGTAAGGGATTTCAGAGACTTAAAAAAGGTGAATGGACAGCACAATGACAAATGGAGTCCAGTGTTCATAAATGCACAGTGTCACATTCAGTTTAAGCTGCCCTTTCACTTCATACACCTAAGTTAGATGAATCAGCTCAAGAAAGAAACATAGTCACTGTGAAGAAATTAAGACCTGTTCAGCTGGCAAGCTAGTAAGTTCATAGGAAGTACAAGGAATAGAAAGAATATGCCTTTATTAATGGTGCTATGTTGGTCACTGTCTCAAAAAAATGGTATTGGAGAACGAGAGGTAGGTTCAGCTAAGAGCAACCAAACTGATTAGGAGATGGAAAACTCAGATGAAAAGACTGAAATGTAAATTTTGGTAGGGAGACAAGTAAGAAGGGACATGATAAAAATGTGAAATAATCAAGTGAGCAGTGACTAGTGTTCCACAAGATCTTTTTAAGGGTGCTACACAACATTAGCTGTCTTAAGCGTGCATATGAGTCATAAGATGAACCCAGAAATTACAAATTGGATTCCATTGTGTCAAAAACATGCTGACCTGTTGTGATCTTTCTGCATTCTTTATAACAGGAGAAATGATCTATTATTTTTCTGTAGTCAAAAAAGAGAGAGAGCTAAGAGCTGGCATTTTTCAAGGGGTCTCTTGAGTCTAAAAAGGTTGAGAACCACTGGTCTAGAGAAAGTAAATCAGGATCACCAGTTCTCTATGTCATAATGAAAGAACAATGGAACATGCAATAAATTAAAAGGTGGGGAATTCAAAAGGAAGTACTTTTTTACATAACACATAATTAAATTATGGACAGGAAGTCACTGAGGTCAAGACCTTCACACAATTCTAAAAGGAGCTAGATATTTATATAGATATCAAGAATATCCAACATTATCATTAATGAGAACACAAACATTTGAAAAGGATATTAAACCTTATTCTTCACGAGTTCAGCCAATCTTTATTAGAGGTAAGGATGTGGATCTTTGTCTTTTTTGTGGGAGAGAGATATCCCACATTTGTCTTCTGTAGGCTTTTTCACCTTCTGAAGTATCTAGTACTAATCATGGCTGGAGGCAGAATACTGGCTGAATTGAATTTCAAGTCTGAGCCAGTATAGTAAGTTCTATGTTCTGTTTTATGATATAATGATGTGAGAATAAGTCAAAGGAAAGATAGATTAGTGAGAAGAGAGAGCAGATGAAGTGATCAAAAATGCAGGATAATATCCTTATGAAACACATGTATTTTCAATTTTTTTCATGGACATCTCTTCCACATATGAAATTGTATTAAATGTGTGTGTGTTTGTGTTCTCTCTGCTGGTTCCTTGCAATTATACTGAAGTCTCAGTGGTCTTCTTACATATAAAAGAAAAAAGATTTTAGTTCATAAAAATCAGTAGAACAGGGGTTTTCAAGTTTTTTGGGTCAGTGTACTCCCAGCAGTTGGTCAAGAAGGAAGAAGTCCCCCAGCAGCCAGTTGATGAGTGGGGATGGGGGGCAGCAGCCAGTCAATGAACGGGGGGAAGGGGATCCCCCAAGGATCAGCGACAGCGGCAGTGGAAGTGCCAGTGGTGTGGTGGTGCCCACTGCCAAGTACCCTGTGAGGCCCTGGTTGAAAACCCCTGCAGTAGACTATTAGGAATCGCTAAAAACTCATTTCTCTAATAACTTTCCTATACACAAAAATAGCATGACTGTTACTGTGTGATCTTCCAGTACTGTATATGAACATTAAAAAGAGCAATTTCTCCTTTACAATGTCTGAAGAGTGGAAAGGTAATGGATCTGTGACTTGTCACTGGTACGGAATCTTATTATATCCATCCAGATCTGTTGGGGGTATAAATTTATGTTTGAGGGAAAGATAGGCACATTTATTTGGTAGGTGACTTATCCTAAAAAATGGCAGCCATTGAAGATAAAAATATTTAAAAATATCCTCTGAAGATATAGATTAGTGGGCAGAGTGCAGGTTAGACAAATGAGTCCTGTGATAGGTCTTGTGCAGAGCTTCTGTTCAGTGGTTCCTTTATTAAGGGCTGTAGGTGCTAAACAGGCAGAAGCTACTACGTTCTCCTGTCAATGCCATGTATGCTTCAACATAACTGCATTCCTGGGGGCCTGTGCTATGAAAAGCTTGTGCTGTTTATCAGTAGTCTGCTGTCACACCCAAAGCTACCATAATAAGGTCATTTGTTTCTATACATTGCAAGTTTGATATATTTTCTCTCTGCCCTAGTTTATGTGCTCTCTATATAATCGTGACTCATTTTAAGTTCTTGTGATGAATGTATGTTTACCACGGAGAAGGCTGTACATTTATATTCTGCCATTGGGAATCAGTGCACCACAGTGAGTAATGAGCCATGGTGCTATTGCCTTCACCAAGTGACTGGACTCTTTTCTTTTCCAGGTTGCAAAGGATCTGAAACTTTTAGGAACACAAGTGAAAAGTTTTTTTTAAAAAAAGAACATTTTCATAAACATTTGTTTTCGTTTTCCGATAAACTTTAGTAGTCTCTACTTCATTTCAACTGTGCCCCCATTCTATGTCTGGCAAAGATCTTTCCATCTGCCTGGGGGTTCATGCAACCAGTTTGACCTCACCCTGCTCCTGCCACACCTTCCAACACATGTACACACTTCTGCACATGATGGGCAGCGCATCATTCCAAGAGTTTTCAAAAAACCTGTTGCCTCTTCATTCTCATAACCAGCAGTTATGGTTATGATATGTACAAAGCCCTACTCAGTGTGGGGCAATGGTAGGGAGTCATGTTTTATGGTTTAATAAAACTCAAAGAGAGTAGCGGTTACAAGACATCTTTTCAAATATCAGTATCTCACTCACTTTATTTTTTTTTTTTTAGTAGAATGGAGAAACTAGCTCAAAGTTATGGACTAATAACATGCATACAATTCTTTAAAGCTGCACTGCTGAGTTTTCATTGGAGTTAAATGAAATAAAATCCAGATTCTGTTGAAAGTTCTCTAGCTTCCTTGCTGAAGAAGCCATGCAAGAACTAGGCAAGCCTTTATTAATTAATTTTCTAGGGCTTGCATGTGTCGGTGCTTCCTGGCAGAAGTTTTATTGAATCCAAACATTAAGTAGGATTCACCGGTGCATGTCTATTTCTTTTTTTCTTTTTTCTTTCCTTTTTTTTGTTTTTGTTTTTGTTTTGCCTTCTCATTTTCAATATGACTTGAAATGATTTTAAAAAATGAGGGTCCAGACTTGGTTTTGTCTTTCAAATAATATCTTAGGGGGAAAATGGTTATTTCCAAATTCTTAAACCTTTTTACAATGTGGTTTTCTGTGTAATCTTGGGTTATAAACAGATGTCTCCTTTGAGGTAGTCCTGATTGATCTGAGTCAAAACTGTGGACAAAAGATGAGTGGCATGGCCCTTTACATGCATAGACTTTCCAAGCTGCATTGCTGCTGGAACCATCTTGTCCTTGGAATGAATGGCAATTAACTTGAATGAGTTGCAGTTGGTTTAAAGTGTATGCGGCATTGTTGGTGCATTCTATCTTGGGTGCTTCACAGGTACCTAAAAGTAGAAAAATAAGTTTGTAGGATTGGTAGGATCCCAGGACAAAAGGCTTCTCCTAAGGGAAATGGGACACCCTTTGAGAACCCCTATCTATAATTATTAGAGGCTGACTGACATATGGGCAGATGCTTGACTGGTATGTACTGTTAGTTGTTTTTGAGCTATGGCAGCTTACATCAAGTGTCTGTCTGTTCCATTTTATTTTCTCACCGTACATCTTTAACAGTCCAGTTTACTTTTGCCTAAGTTGAATATCTCCCAGATGATTTCTAATAAAGGATCTCTGTATAATCTGATTATGCATTATTAATGGATACCTTCTTTAAGGCAGTGATCTGCTAATCAAATTCAGAATTAGCTCTCAGACATTGCAGGCAGGCAGGCAGGCAGGCAGCCAGCCAATGTAGTTATGAGAGCACGGAAACAAAAATCAGTGGACTGGTATGGCAGTCTTAGAAGAAATTTAGCTAAGTACCAGCTATTTGGTTTGAATAGTATGGTCCTGATTGAAAAGATATATATAAAGTTGCAGATGCTTGTAAAATAAAAGTATCACAGCTAAATTTTTCATTAAATTATTTGAGTCTGCTGACACAAAACGTGTACATTTCTGAACCTAAAGTTATACAATATTCTGACATATTTTAATATAAACAGGAACATTTGCAGTGATTGCTTGGATTTAAATGTTTTTCCACTTGACATTTGTTTATACTTCCTAGGAAAGAAACTCTATTTATGGATAACTGAATAACACAAATAAACATCAGAGAGAGTTGAAAAATCAGCTTTGATTATGCATGAAAATCTACAATGTCATTGTGTACTCTTGTGCCGTATTCTGATTGCCTGTTTATTTTTACAGAGCTGCTGGCGAGCCCATGGAAGAAGAGCCAGCCTTGTGAAGTGCCAAGTCCTCCCTGATATTTCCTGTGTGTGACATCATTGTGTATCCCCCCAAAGCACCCTCAGACATGTCTTGTCTGCTGCTTGGGTGGCACAGATCAGATGGAACATAAACACTGGGCACAAAACTCTGAACAGCAGCTTCACTTGTTCTTTGGATAGACTTAAAAGAGCCCCAAAGATTCCTTAAATGTAACCACTACAATTCTAAAGTTACAGTAAACCAGGCTTGGGAGAAGGAGCCTAGAGCATGCTTTTAATACGCTGTGTGACCTGCTCACTGACATAAATTGTGGAATAGAAAATGTTACAATATTCTACATGCTAGATTATTGACAGCCACAAGAATTGCAACAGCCAGCAAAATTCTGGGCAACCTCCATAAATCATTCTTTCTGAAACACTTTATGGGGGTACTTTTTTTCTCAATATGTTAAATTATTAATAGAATTTGTTTCAATGATCAGTAAAATGCAATTATGGCTATAGTTCATATGCTGTGCCATTAAAAAAAAAGTTATACTAAATCCTTGCTTGGAGCAATTAAAGATGTTTAAGATGAGAGAATTTTCAGTACAAAGAAAGCATTCCTTCCTGTACTTTAAAACCTTCAAAGTACTGAGCTTAGTGGTGCTTTATTTTACCCCTTTTTTTGTAGAAAGATACCCCTGTTTAATGTATTATTTTGTATCAGCAGCGACACAGTCAAGATCCTCTGAAGTGAGCAATCGTCTGCCTTTTTAAAAACTGCTGCACTCTGTGTAGTTGACAGTAGCTCTCAGCATATGTGCAGCAGAGACTCTGAAAAAATGGATGACTTTTCAAATGTGTTTTTAGTTTGTTCTGAAATGTTTCTGTGTTCTGACTTGAAGAAGAGAACACTCAAGTATCTGTGTGCAGCTTATTTGAAGCTCAGGTGTTTCTGCAGTGGTACGGTAGTATGTTGGGAGTATATTTTGTAGGTCATCATATGAATGCAAATTTCTTTTTTGTTATACAGACCCACAGGATTTGGTTTGCTGAAAATGTTCCAAAGGGTTCCATTTCTATTTTAGATCCTTCAAATGTAACAAGATTTTCTTGAAAAATGACATTATAGCTATTTAAATTAATAGTTCCAAATGTAAGGTGGAGTTGTGCCTTTAGCTGATAATGAATGCTTAAACTATTACACATGTTGCCTTACTGTCAGAGAAAGGAATAGGGAGAAAGACATTTATTTAGAGTATTTTAAATGAACTCAAATTCTGATATAGCCAGGATTTTTTTGGTTCGTTGGTTGGGTTTTGTTTACAGTTTTCCCATGTAATGAACCCTGGAAGCTGTGTTACCTACATTAATGTGCAGTACAGTATTTGATAGCTGGTCTAGCTTTTGAAAGCAAGGATGTTCATTTTTTTTATATATTTTCCAAACTCAAAGGGATATATTAAAGCCATAAGTGAAGACTGTCATGCTTTTTATTCAGAAATCTGAAAGAAACCTTAATTAAAACAAGATTTTGGGGAAGGCCATGATATGAAAGATATGGAACAATATGGTTTTAGTTATAAGGGGACTCAAACCTGTAAATCAAAGATGAAAGATTTCACTCAAATAGAATTATATAATTCTCTTTTGTTATGCAGTCAGTCTAGATTTTTCATGCATTTGGGTTTGTTTATGATTACCATTTTAATTTTAAAGACTTTTATGACTTACACAAAAACTCCCTAGTACAGCTTAGAACTTTGAGGCAGTCTTTGAAATAGGAAATCTGAAAAGGAATGTAATTTCCCATACCATGAAGTAGGCTTTTATTTTGAAAGGATTCTATTAAATGCAGATAGACTGTCTGTTTAAAAAATAAAATAAAATTCTACCCACATTTTATGAAGCAAATCATGTCTGCTCAGCTAATGCAAATAGTTCTAACGGGCTAAATTCATTCCTGGTGTAGCTCCCCACAGTGGAATTACGCCAAAGCTAATGTGGTCCACTGCCTTCAAGGGGGCTACTTGCATAAAAAAGGCAAATAATTTTTGATTCTGTACTTTCTCAGGACCTCACAATGGCATTTTTACTTGTCACTTACTGCAGTTTTCTGGCCATAATCAAAGAAATATTACTTCTAGGAAACCAAGGACTTCAGCTGTCAGTTGGGTAATTTAAAAAGTTTTTCATTGTATGAAATAATGTATTATAATATTTTAATTAGATACACAGTCAGGGAGGTTAAAAATGATCTCACTAATGCAAAATCGGTGTGTCTTTTTCTAACCTATATAAAAATGAGTACGAGTTGAAATTTGAAAACTTATTTAACTTTACTTATTTAATTCTGTATTTAAGGGGGAGGGGGTATAACGCTCATGCATCATCTAAGTCTTTTGTTACTGGATTTGGTTACTCCAAGAGAATTTGGAATAACTCACATTATAAAGTCAGTCACTTTCATGCATTTGCACAGACACACATCTCTGTAGGAGACTGTAAACAGTTGTTTAGATAAACAAACGGGCAGAGAAATTGCACATGAGATTGTACTCCTGCTCTTGTTGCCTCTGAAGTCAAGAGCAAAATTCTCATTGAGTCAATGGAAGGTGGATAGGGCCCTATATTTTAAGTTCAGAGTACCATTATTTTTTGACTGTATCATTAAAAGATGTAACAGGACTCTTTGGGAAGTGACTGAAGGTGATAGGGAGAATATCAGTAGTTCCTCTTAACCAGGGCTTTTTTGAGAGGGCAGGTTCAGTTGCTACTGCTTTCTTCTGATTTTTTTTTTTTTTAATTACCAACCATAGCTCCCTGTGGATTGCTCTTAGAATCTCTTCCATTTCAGCACTGATTTTGTCTGGTGGTCAGTAACCCGCACATATCCTTATAAATGTTTGATTACAGCTAAGACAATTTCTCAATATCCAAGTTCAGACATGTAGGAACTTATTTCAGAGAAACAGCTGGTTCTTCCTTTGGACTTCAGCTGGACTTAGATGTGATTTGAACCTCTCCAAATCTGGTTCAGGTATCTCAATTTGTCCATTAAAACATTAAGACACTTAAGTCAGGTTGCTTTTGAAGAACTGGGCTTAAATAGCTACACCATGGAACATGAACATAAACATAATAAGCAGGTTTGGGGTAGAATCACAGGTTCCTCAGCTCATCCCCAGCCAGCCATTCCTGTTGGCAGCAAATTCTTGCTTCAGATGGAAGGGTTGGTAGAAAATACAGATTAGAAATTCCAGCTTTGGAAAACAGATAGAGAGGCTATCAGGGAGTATGCGCATAAGCTTGCTTTTCTTTATTAAATGCTTCTGTCTGGAGTGGTGTAGAACCATTGGTGAATGGTGACCTTTCACAGCTCCTTGTAGCCCAGTATATTCTGTGGCTCATTTTCAGACCACGCATGTAGGCACTTCATGTGTACTAATTTGTTATAGTATACTATAAAGTGTTGTTATTAGGGGTATGATTCTCTGATTCCTCCTCATGCAATATTCCTATGAAAGTCATCAAAATTAATGGGAATTCTACCAGTGTAAGGATTTCAGGATTAGTCCTTTGCTGAATTATGTACCTCCCTAATTTTCCTTCCAGTGAAAGTGAAATAACTAACTCCAGGCCAAGGAATCCCAAAAATCCACTAACCTGTCTCCCAGAAAGCTAACAAAATAAATAGAGAATATATATACAACACTTATGTAAGCAAAGATGACTTTTTCTTTATATTGCAAAAAAAATCAGCAAAACAGCTAGCTGAACAAGGTGGCAAAATTACTCTCTGGCTAGAGTATCTTATATTTTATATAATATCTTGTCTGAGTTCAGGCTCTTTCAGAAGCTGGAGATGAAATATTAGAATGGTTTTGCTGCAGCCAATGCCGGAGGTAGTGTAGATACCAAGAATGTGGAGGCTGACTCGTTTGTGTAGACAGACAGAAAGACTCTCTCAGGGCGATCTGTCTGGAATAGGGAACCAAGGGGAAGAGGCAATAAGGGTAATAAGATATTTAACTTCATTTTGACTTGCAGTGGCACCTACACAGTAACTGTCATTTTCCCCCTTAGAAAATTCCTCCTCACTTCCTCCCCCCCAACCCGCCCCAAATTTCTATTATGTATAGGTATAGCTAGATACAATGCACCTTAAAATGTAACTGGTATAGTCATACATCTTATCCAAGATACAAAAGCCTTTAGGGGAGATACTTTCTAACATGAGCGTTGTAGGGGAAATGGAAGCTTTTGCTATAGTGGCCTTTCCAAAAAATCTGTAACAGTACACAGTTGTTTTATTTTAAAAGGTCACCCATAGAGCCTTGAACCACTAAGTTTTTGGGGGTTTTGTTTTTTTTTGGGGGGGGGGTTGTTTTTTACAGACTCCATATGGAAGTCTAAGTGAATGGGTACATAAGGAAAACCTGCTGGGAAAGAATTTCTCTTAAACAGAGCCTGTGCTACCTGCTTTTTATCCAAAACTTGGAAGTGGGTTGCTATTTAATTATTACTTAAGCTCCTAGTTTTTCATTTTATTCATTTTGTTTTGTATTTTAACTATAATTTTAGTTTTTAAAAAAGCTGCCCGTTCTGGCAGATGTCTCTGTACTTTGTGTAGGAATGAAAATGGCCTATCTCTGTCACTTCTAGCAGCAATTAAATGCTTAGTTTGTAACAGATCCAAACTGGAATCAGTATTTTATTAGTAAGATTTAGCTGCCTGTCTGCTGATTGTCAAAAAAAGAAATTGTGACTTTGAAACTGACATTCCTCTGTAACCTCAAAAATTACCCATTTTGGTCCTAGCAATATAATATTTTCATTTAGTCCTAAAAGGAATTTTGTTCCATGGCAGCTTGCTACCAGCTTTAGGCTCCAATAAGTTATATATCACAAGAAAAGAGCTAAATACAAAAAGAGCTTTCCAGTAAGTATGGCATACGTTGTACATACTACCCAGCCCCTCCTTATAGTGATGTGTTCTGTAGCTCAGCATTCTGGGACAATTTATAGTGACATATAGATTGTTCTGCATCTGAAGGTGCACAGGTTTCATTTTTGGATTTTAATCATTAAACTATGGGTCAAGAGGTATAGTACTGGAAGTACATGTTGTGTGCGTAGGGTGCAGAGACCCATAAATCGTAAATCCAAGAGGACTGACACTATATTCAGTGAGGCAGAAGGCAGGGTAGGGTGGCATCGTATAGACTAACTTATTTAGAAAAGCGTGAGCTTTCATAGGCTAAAGCCTACTTCATCAGACACTATGAATGGATTTGCAGAGTACAGGGGTACTAAAGAGAGAGGAATAAATACAATACCAAAGGTAGGAAAAGGGGCACTGCTGAGAGGGAGAAAGGTGGGTGGAAGAGAACAAAAGGGCCTTAATAAAGCAGTTAACCCATTGAAGGACATGGGGGTTATGAAAGTTAGTCCAAGTAGTGGGATAAGACTCTAGAGTCTCTGTTGAGCCCATATTTAAAACAATCCAGTCTGTGGATAATTTCTTTTTCAAGAATTTCCCATTTGAGTTGGTTTTTAAAGTTTTGGTGTTTAAGGAAAGTTGCTCAGTGGCCAGTTAGGGAATATCTTGAGAGATTCGGGAGCTCTGTCACAGGCTTTAATATCTTTCTGGAACTGATGTCAAACCAGTATCCATTCAGTCACATAGGGGTTGCCCTGTCTGTCCAGAAGAGGGGCACTGTAAACTGGTGATGGCATGATATTGAAAGAAGAGTTAGTGAATGAACCCTGGATGTTATAGTCCATGTGGTTTGTTCTAATGACATTGTGGTCTGCACTGATAAAGGGACACAGCTGGCTGGATCTGCTGCAAAACTTAGTGGCCTGGTGAGAACAGGAGTTAGGTAGTCTGGAGAGTTGCTGGAGAGATGTTGTTTGAGATGGGGGCTGACTAAAAGCCAGGACAGGTTTTTCCTCCAAGGCTGTGAGAAGTGATTCCTTACTAAAATCTCTAAATGCTTTCCCTTAATTTAAAGTACTCCCAGTGGTATTTCTGATTATCCAGTGGCTATGGGCACCTCTTCAATAGCAGACTTGTATGATACCTGATTCAGTAACTACCCTTCATTGGCTGTTAGATGAGATCTGTGAAGCAGAAATCAAGCTACTTTGGGATCAAACATGCTTGAATTTTGAAAAAATCAGTTCCAGATTCAGATCTGAATTCAGCAGTCTGGACTCATTTCTAATATGAAATGCCATTTCTGCCTTCAGTAGAAATATGGGCAAAAGCACACTGACACATATCAGAATCTTTTAATGGGCTTTGGATAAAGTCCTGTAATCATAAGGTGTGACTGACTGACTGACTGACTGACTGACTGACTGACTGACTGACTGACTGACTGAGGAAACTCTTTTCATCCATCCCTGTTTGCTACTCTATTTATAGTAATTTTAAACTACCTGTTAAAATAAATAATACAATAGAAAAGCAAAAAGCAACACCTAGTACAATCATGCTTCAAACTTTTAGCACAAACTTGATGCTATGGGTCTCACCAATGCCTCTTTCTATAGGGATGCAGAGTTGAAATATCTATTTTTATTTCAAATTGATGTTTGCTACCTGTTTCTATAATGAAAACAGTCTGTTGTTCTCTGTGCACTAAAGGTTTATCTATAATTTGTCTTTCCAGCTTCATTAAGCTACAGCTGCTGAGAAAAACATACAATGCCAAACCTGTTTCTAAAGAGTATGGTGTCAGTGGGATCAACCCAAAAGGGCAACATTCTTCTACAATAAAAGGTCAATATTAATATTGCTAAGAGGAACATGTGAATTGTTATTATTCCTGATATGTTTTTGTATCTGAAAGCATCCAATGAGTAATTTTAAGTAATACTGTGTTCCAAAAATTTGTTGGATATAGATATATAGGCACTGGACTGGCGTGAAGTAGTCTTCAATCAAGTTGTAAAAATTCCCTTTGTCTTGTGTTTTGTATAATTATTTGGCTATAGTCTTGTCCTAGTATGAATAAAAGCTATTTCAAATAAGCATCTGTGATACTCTGCTCCATTTTTTATATTAAAAATCTGGCTTAAATACAAGTTCAGCATCTGAACTTGCCACCCTGGTTGAATCGTAGGAATCTGGCTATTAAACCATAAAGGGTGGAGTATCATGAAGCTTGAGTGCATAAAAATAATGAACCACAAATGTTAACATAAAAGTAATGTTATACGATAGACCAAAACCCACAGAAGGCAAAGAAACTAAGAGGTGAGTTTGAAACACTAGCCTCATATTCTGTGCTTAATTTAGCTCATTGTTCTGAAGTGTTCGGACCATATCACGGCCCCAGTCCTCACCCCCCTGAAACTATGCACTAGCACATGCACTGGTTTGAAACCACTTCTGTGCCTAGTTTCTTTTGGGAGAAATGCACAGAATATTAGTACAGCTTCAAATAGTGTGCTAAAGTGCTACCACAGTATCTGAGGTCATTACTGTACAACCGCATCCGGATACAGAACACATTGGAATAATCTTACTCAGAATACATTTTAATTGCAACTCTAAAAGCAACCCCTGAATTTGCAGCCTGTTAGAGCTCACAAATTTGAAATGGCTAGTAGGCTACATAATCATCACCCAGCTTGCACATGGAAATCTCAGTCTGCCTGCACAAACACAGGGCGATTTCAAGGGTCAGCTTTGAAGAAAAGAGATCTTTCTCTACACTTTTAGCTTCAACCAGTTCCTCAAGCCTAAATTACTTTATTTTTTAATTACCATGTTGAGGTGGAAAAAAGCATGACCAGTTGGCCTCATTAAATATCTAATTGTTCACAAACATTTAGACTTGTAGCAGTGTGATTTACAAGGCAACATATATATTAAATATATATATTAAACATATATTAAAATATGTTCTATGCCTTCAATGCCCTCAATGGCTGATCTACCCAATCTATCTACCTGCCTCTGTTTTGTCTGTTGATACTGCTGTGATAAACTACAGAGCTGTGTGATAAATTGCATTCATCGTGTGCTTTTAGCACTTTCACCTGCACTTTGTGCATTAAACCATCTCCTCTGAGACTACTGCTGGCATTACACATTTCTGAGAGGCTTCTGGCAGATACCAGTTCTGCTTTAAAGTCAACCTGTCACTGAAATGTCCCCGTAGTTGCAAAGTGGGGCAAGCTTGGGCAGGCTTGTGGGATAAAGACACCTCTGGGGATCTCCTGTAGATTGGTGGGAATGTGATCCTTCATGTTTCTATTCCCATATCCTACCTTTCTTCTTGGAGACCTCTGATGGAGACAATTTTTTCCAAGCAGTGGCAAACCACTGACTGCTTTGAAATGGTGGGAAAGAGGTGATTAGCACCTTGGTTCTTGTGTGAGGGGATAACTTGGCCATACTGTCCTTCTCAGTTGGAGTGAGAAGAAATCAGATTTCTGAATGCTTTGTAAATATTAAACTGATCACCTTGTTTTTTTAAGAGAAGGAGAAAAATTTTTCCTTCCCTGTCAATGTGGCCTTGGCAGCATGAGTGATTCTGTCATTCCTACAGGCCACGAGGAGGTTTGAGGAATAAAAGACATGGAATTATTGGGAACAGCAGAGAATCCCTATGCCTGAAGGGTGATTGCTCCCAAAAGCTTGCTAAGAACTTTCCCCAACTACTCAGTTGGTCTAATAAAAGATATGTCTACTCAAAGAACCTTGTCTGCCATGGGAGTCTTGTGTCAGCTTTCCCTTAGACATGGCTTTACTATAAAAATGGGCCATATTTTGTCTAAACCTAATTAAACAGAGTAGGATAAGGTTAACCCACCATGAGGAAGATCTGGGTGTGGGTACTGATGTTTTGTGAAGGTATTAGCTTGTCTGTTTGGCCACAGGTTGTAACTCCTTGGGTGCATTGACATGTGAAATTAATGCAATGCAATAAACTCCAGAACAGTTTGCGCTGGAGAACTGCTCCTGGGTGCAGCATCTACACATGCACCTGGGAAAGCAATAATTTGAGCCAGAGTATAGAAGGCCTCTGGCTGGCTGGACTCACTGGGAGCAAGGTAGGCCTGCAGTCAGCATCTACACATACATCTTGGTGCAATGAAGTACTTCGCCATAAGATAGTACTGCCCCCAAGAGTACTATCCTACAGTGAAAATAATTAGTTTACTGCATCCTAATACCAGTGCACATGTAGACTATGATGCTTTACTGCAGAGCTAATTAGTCTACTCCTTAGTAAAGTGCATGTGCAGATGCACCTCTTGGATCATGGATTACCTCATCTCCTGTCACTGAAAAGTTCCCAAGAAATTATGATGAGCAGCTACAGCAGCACTAAATACAGCAACTTGGTGGTGGCAAAGTGGATAAGATACCTTGCTATGGCACCAGAGATGTAAGTTTGACCCTTTGGACTCATGTTGATAGCTGCCACCATTGATGTGCTTTCATCAAAATAACCTGAGGCTCTACTACACTCAGGCAGATCTTCAATATATGTATATATATTTCTTAATATACCAGCTTGTTTTATATTGGGAATGTCTTAAACTTTTATCTGACAATTTATGACATTGGTCTACATTTTAGGTCCTTTTAAATGCTTTGAGGCAGGAACTGTCTTAGTTTTCTGTCTGGGGAGCAGTTAATGACTGAGGTTCCTAAGTGCTATCATGGTGTAAAAACAATAACAACACATTTTGAAAATGTGTTTTAATTAACGAAAAATATCTTCCTTTGTCCTTAGAACAGTTTTAATCTTTGTTTAAGGGAATCCAGTTATGACAAGCATGGGGAAGTTGCATAGTGTCTAACCCTGTGCACATCTAGCAAGCTTCTAGACAGGGCAAGGTGAAAAAACCCACACCTCACAAGCCCAGTTGGCAGTAGGAATGGACATAAAAATAAGTGGGATAAGCAAACTCTCTTCCCCTTTCACAACATTTCAGGAATAGAAATATTGAAACACTGTTATTAACACCTACCTCTTTGATACCATTGACGGTGATGTGTTGATTCAGTGGAATTGCCAAGGTGTAAAGCAAGGTGGAATTTGGCCCTTGGGATGGAATTCCAGGACCCATGCTCCTCCTCCATACCTAACCCCTTAGCATATCTCTCTCTCTCTCTCTCTCTCTCTCACACACACACACACACACACACACACACACACACACACACACACACACACACACACACACACACACACACACACACACACACACACACACACACACACTCACTCACTTGCTTTATGCCCCTTTTTTCCTATTGCTGTTTAGAGGCAGATTTATTACTGTGTCAGTGTGCTCCAGCTCTTGCCAGGTGCTTAGCAGCAGGAGGAGTTGCTGAGGTTCAGAGTCCTTGTGCTTTGCCTTTGCACAGCAGAACAAGCATATCAGAAGTCAAATAGAGCCTTCTCATTTGGCACAACTGAATCACAAAGTAGATTGTATCCTCACAATAACCATATGGGAGACAATTTTGCTTCTATTGTTACAGATGGAAAACTCAATGAATTAAGTTACTTGTCCAATACCATGCAGTTAGTTTGCAACTGATTAAGGAATCAGCTGAGTTGAACTCCTAAAGCCTTATCCTACAACTCACCGGTCCAAGAGACTAATTTTCTTCTCCAGTACATTGCATTGAACAAGGAGTATAGCTTGCTTGTGTCTTTAGATGCTGACTGCTCCTCATTTTCTAATTTTAGCTCCCCCTTTCAAAGCCTCTAGTTCTCTGTGGTGGCCAACTGCTAACTGGAACATTACTAAAGAACAAAAACATTTTTGAAGAAGAAGGTTAGAGCATATAGAGAAGACGTGGGATTTTTATGAATCATATCCTGTAGTTTTCCTGGGTTTTTTTTTCTTACTACCTCCAGGAAAACCAAAGAGGGTTATTTGGGCTTGTATGCAAAACACAAGAACAAATGAATCAAATGCAAATGAATTAAAAACAAACAAATTAAATATTCCTTTTGCATATTAGATGAGTAAATTGGTGTGGCTTAAATTTAGATTGTGAAGCACAAGCAAATATCAGTAAATACTGCATTAGAGTTTAATAAAAGCTGTTCAAGTCTCCCACCAGGTTACCAGGGCTTTTGGAAGGAAATTGCCTTGCGGTGTCATTCTAAGTGTAAATATGAACTTGACTCCTCAATAGACAGCATTGCTGTTCCTGCCTTAGTTCCCTTGTCCTGCTATCCTCCATTATGGGCAAATGGGAATATTCCCCACAGAGCCGCTAATCCTGCTTCCCCACAAATATGCTGCACAGGTGTTACAAACCCCTAACATTTTAAGTCAGTCCCCAGATTCATAGAATTTACTTTAAATATATGATATTTGTTTCAACAAAAATTGGGGAGTCCTTCTGGGTTGAGCTTCTTGTGCAGTTCAATTTTTCAAGCAGTTTTCGTAGACATGAGGCTTTTGAAATGACAACTGAGCTTCTTGCCTACTAATGTGAGCCCAGGAGCTGGAGTTTAAAAAACAAAACAAAACTTGTAAAAAATCATGAGAGTTAAAGAGGGAATTAAAGAGGATGTGAATATCTAATTGGTAGCCCTGAAGGAGGCTTGGTTTGATATCCAATCAGATGATACCTCTTGACAAGCTGATCTGCAATCTCTGCGACTCGGGGGGGATGAAGGCTTTAGTAGGCATGGAAAAAAGGCTGCAAACCTGACCTATCAACTCACCATGCTTTTTAGGAAAGCAGCTAATGGAAATGGGAACTGTGGTCACAAACAGTTGGGAAAGTATACTTCAGGCTGAGATTCAAAAGTCGCTGTTTTAAATATGTTTTAGGCCACACTTAAGTAATGAACAGGCATATTGATCAAATGATCATGACATTTATTCTATACCATATCAAACTGACTATAGTACATCCTTCCTATATTGTTTTCAGGCTTCCTACAACAGGGTGAAAATTACTGTCAGTGATATCCAAGAATTCCATGGGTGAGTGAGCTGATACAGCTGATACTTGCTTTCCTATCTTTTAAACTGAATATAACATGCATGTGAAACATGCTAGTATGGGGCTGATTTAAGATATGTAGAAGAATGGGTGGATCCAGGATTTCAAAAAGGGAGGTGCAGGACCAGTGACCTGCACTGCAGGGGTGGCTGCACCCTGAAACCCAGCCTCTCTTCCCCACACGGGGCACTTCACAGCACAGGAGCAGCAGCAGGGAACCTTTCTTAAGTTCCTCAGGCAAGTAAAAATCTTCTCCCCCCTTCCCTTCCCCTCTGTGCTCAGCTGCATATTCTCTCCCCTCCCCTGCCCACTTCCTCTGCCTATTCTTGATCTATTCCTATTCTTGGGGGGACTGGTCAGGAAGGAAGGATCCACTTGCTGCTGCTGTCCCTGATTGTTCCTGCCTCCACATGGAGCCTGGCTGGCTGGAGTGGGTAGAAGCATCAATGGAGCTTCCCCTCCCACCACCTCTCCACTTCCCCACCTCTGTCCTCAGGGCAGCTGGACACAGCAGCAGTGGTGGGCAGGGGTTGGCAGGAAGGGGAGTGGGCACACTGCTAAACATGATGGGGAAAGAAAGGGGGAATTCTTATTCACTTTGACAACTTAAAAAAAAAAGGCCCTGGTTGCTTCTCCTATGGGGGGTCAACTGGAAGTGGCTGGTGGGTTTTGGGGGCAAAAGGAAGAAGGGGGTGCATCTACTGTTCTGCACGCTACACACCCAGATCAACCCCTGTATAGCAGCATGGTTTGTAACTTATGTTTTTGTGTAATATCCTTTTAGTTCTAAACTTAACTCTTGTGTAGGCTGACATGCATTTTATCCTTGATTCTGATCTGATTCACACTGGCTTAAGCCAATGCAAAACCAGCAGGAGATCTGAAAAATGCAGTAGTAGTTACATAGATCCTATGGATGTTTGTATAATATATATATATCAGAAAATAAAATTAGTAGTGCTTTGCATGAAATGAACAGTTCTAAATATTTTAGTAATGATGATTAAGAAATGTGTTAGTCACAGCAGTGGTGTTTTCCGAGTGTTCAAAGCAGAGGACCAGAAGCCAGAAAGCCTGAGGGAACAGCTACTTCTCTTCAAGTACAATTTTATGATACTGGAGAAGCCACTCATCAATCTCCCTTTCTTAGTTGATCTATGTGTAAGATAGAAATACTGACTGCATTTAGTAGAGTTGTAAGAAGCAGGGATCTGGGCTTTCTGTTTCCCATGGAAAAAACTTTGTATTTCCCCTTTTACCTGAGAAAGACAGATTTTTAATTTTAACAGAGAAACACATGGATTTTGCACATTTGCAAAGAGCTGTCTGCAGACTAGCGGAGAGCCAGCCTGCAAGGGGCTAGGGGGAGTGGGAGGCAGCAGCTCCCAGTTAATTGTGGTGGGGGGATTAAGGCCCCCATGGGAGGGAGGGAGGGATGGAGTTGGGCAGGGCTGGGGCTGGATTTGGGGGTGAGGCTAGGGCAGTTCGTGGGGCTTGGTCCCCGGGGCTGGAATGTGCAGCTGCAGGGACCTGGTGGGAAGTGGATCGGGGCTGCGGAAGGGGTGGGGTTGGCTCCCCCCCACTGTGTGCTCTCCCAGGGGGTGCTCGTGTCCCCCAGATCTGTGTGCAGTATGGGGGTGGGCTGGCTGCTGCAGGCTCAGGCTGCCCTGCTACCTTCCCCTGGGGCCTCTGCAGCCCAGTGAGTGGGACCTGGCATGGTAGGGCAGAGAGGGACTGGACAGGAAAACTCCTTGCTGCTGCAAGCCTTGTGCTACCTTGGTGAGGTGCCCCCTGCCTGACCAGCAGCAGGGGTGCAGAGAGGTAGTGCAGAGTGCCCTCATTGATGCCAGGTGGGCAGGGGGTTCCTTGCCAGGGTGGCATGGGTTTTGCAGCAGCAAGGAGGCTTCCCATCCAGGCCTGCTTTGCTGCACCAGGTCCCATTCACTGGGCTGTGGAGGCCCTGGGGGGAGGGCAGCAAGGCAGGGAGCCCGAGCCTGCAGTGGGCAGCCTGCACCTGTTCCTGCCCCCACCCCAAACACAGATCAGGGGGGGCACGTGACCCTCCTCCCCACCCCCCCGGCAGTGTGCATGGAGATGGGGAGCCAGCCTCCCCCATCTGAGCCTGCATCTGTCAGCCTGCACCCACCCCCACCATGGGCTCTGCTCCAGCCATGCCACCTGCATAGGAAGGGGAGCTGGGCTTCACACTCTGCTCTGCTGCAGCACCCGCCACCTCCTGTGGGTGGCAGCTGAGGCTCAGGTGCTGCTGCGGGGGGCAGGGGGCTGCAGACCATGGTCCCTGGCCCCTTAGCCCTGGAAGCCTGGGGCCCCATCTGGCAGTGCTGAGGGTGGGGGCTGTGGGTGTGGGGCAAGGAGCAAGGGGCACCAGCAGGGTTGTGGGGCTCTGGGTGGGGAGTGAGGAGCACCAGCAGGACCCAGGGGGTTGTGGGTGGGAAGTGAGGGGCCTGGATCTGTGTCCTGGTGAGCTAAGGGGGCAGGGGGAGCTCTGATTTTCTATGAAAAAAAGCCCAAAATCAAATATAAATATTTATAGGTATTTAGAATTTAGTATAGTGATTGAGGCACTGGTAGGCTTCCAAATTTCTGTAAAACTGTAACTATATCAATAAAACATTGTGTTCATTTGACACCTATATATATAGAGTAGTATTTTGTTTTAATCATGAACTTTGGATTTTTTGTCAGAGAAGTTGCAATTTTTATCAGAGAAAAAACAGGATCCATGGTAATAAGGCTTACTTGATCTCTATAAACTGTTTTCAGGTCCTCAGATGAAAGGCATTCTACCAACTTGCAAAATCATTTGAAGGATTGTGAAATCCTTTATTTTAAATGCTTAGATTTCCTTTTATTGAATAGCCACCATCATTGAATCAACTACAAAATGTTCAGGGGTAGTTCAGTAAAGTACTGACATACTGAAGTCCAATCTTAAGGTGCTATTGATATTTTAAAACCACCAATCAGTTACTGTCTAACTTTGTCAACACTTACATTTTTGCTGGTATGCATATAGAAAATTAAGTTCTGAACACTGAATGCTCAGGTCCCTATCTTACGTGCAAACCTTGGATGGATGCCTAATGTTGGTATGTTCAGAGTATATCTATTGAATCAAACCCCACAAAAATGACCACTGGGGAGAAGTGGTTAGAATGATGTTGTAGTCACGATGGTTCAGAAATTATGAGAGATGTAAGGAATATTTTGGGGTGATGTCTTTTACTGGACTAACTGCATGGTTGGTATAAAATCAGACAAGCTTTTGAATATAAGACATTCTTCATCAGCTCGTGAGAAGACATTTTGGAAGCATGTGCCCATCATTCAGTACCAGTGACATGAATATTCTTCTCATCTGTGGGAGACCCAGATTTAAATCTCCATAGGAACTGGAATGGAGCAGGGAATGGACCTAATGTCTCTAATATTGAAGAGTTGCCTAATCATTGGGCTACTGGGTAGACCTGACCAAAAAACAGGATTTTTTTGTTTATGGGAAATGTTGATGTTTCAAATTTTGTTTCATTCAGATCTGGAACAAGATCACATTTTTTAAAAAATTTCCTGTGAACTGAAAAGCTTGGAAAAATGTGGTTTTGGAAACACTGACACAAGGGGTTTCCAAACAGGAATATACTCCCTTTGCCTCTAGTTGCTGCTGAATTTGCCATTCCTGCCAGTTGCACAGCTGCTATTAATATTTAAACATTGATTAGCACAGACCCTTGCTCTCCTAGGTGGATGCCCTAATCACTGGGTGATAGTCACACTTTCACACCCTCAACACATCCTGAATTAGGCTTGAGGAGAATATCTTTAGCAGGAAGGGCTAAGAACTCCCCAGTTAATGCTAATTTGAAGACTCCAAGTTAGAGTATTTACCTGCAAGATATAGCTTAAAATTTGCCACAGCTTCATCTGTCTCCCAGTTTCTAAGGGGAGTCCTTTAACCACTGAGCTACTGGATAAAAGGCAGAGATTGTTTCTTTCAGCTGTGCTTTGTGCATGTTATTATCTGGTAGCTGTAAGTGATGGAGGCAGAAGAATGCCTAATTGATGGATCCCAATGGGGCTCAG
Source organism: Alligator mississippiensis (assembly GCF_030867095.1). Classification (NCBI taxonomy): domain Eukaryota; kingdom Metazoa; phylum Chordata; order Crocodylia; family Alligatoridae; genus Alligator; species Alligator mississippiensis. The sequence continues at coordinate 161,858,469 of NC_081828.1, read as the reverse complement.
ATGTGAGTTGGTATTTAGTTGCTCAGCATTGTCCAGGCTGAGGCAGTCCTGGGCATGTTTACAAGCAGATTTCTGAATGTCCACCTTACTGGTGAAAATGTAGATGCTTATAGATATAGGCCTTGCCAGGATTAGGTAGCCATGGTGGAAGATATATTGAGGATCTACATTTTTTTACTTGGGTGCTTATTTGCCCTCCTGGAGCTTTGGGGAAATGTATATGTTGATTCGGATCTCTGTTCAAATTTTAGTATTATGCCTAGCCCTGCAATAGCCAGAGAAGAATACTACGATTAACACTTATACTTTGCCTTGGTTTGATCCAAATTTAGATGTGGACCCAATTACTGTAATATATCTTTGATGTTGCTCTGTAACACAGTGTGCGTGTACTTCCTGGTGACCAAAGGGTTACCACACTTCACTCCTCTCTTCTTTTGCCAAAGAGCTGAGGAGCAGCTACTGAAGGAAGCATCTTCTTGAGCATGGGGAAAGAAGAGGTAGATGCCTCTGAAATGATGGGCGTTAACAATTAATAATGTCATGGCTAACACATTAGGATAGAACTAGAGACATCCAGAAATAAAAACATGAGCTGAAACTAGGAGCCAAGGTTTTGAGGTATAGGGTGTGTGTTAACAACTCATATCCTGTGACCGCTGTCTACACGAGATGCTGACTGTGCAGTCATTAACTACACAGTCATTTTGTACTTACGTAAGTACGGCTACCCCGAGACTACTGCACAGCAGCACTGCATCATGGTTTCTGCCATGCACCACTACTGCTCAATAGTCTGACTGCTGTGCAGTCAGTATCTCATGTAGATGCAGCCTGTGTGGAGATAAGAAGACCTGTAACACCTTCTCTCCATGGGTTGCCATAGCACAAGGTGGAGCCCAGGATTATCGTCTGATCTAAATGTTTTATCTGTTAAGTTTTTCTCCTATTTTAAATACTACCAAGCCATCTGCTTCTCCCCTCACCACACACATTTTCAGTATCTGTCATAGTTCAGGCAAATGAATAATGATGCTAAAAATAAGTTGCATGAGAGAAGTCTTATGTGCCCCAAAAGGGCAACAATGTATAAAAAACCTTATGAAGCCAACAGAAGATATCATTTATCATTCATATTCCTTTTAATATTTAATCGGGGTTAAGACTGAGAATGAAGGGTACACTGGTTGAAATTTGTCCTCCTAGCAATAGCTTATTCCCATTTGATTTAATTTATTTTCCTACCATAACCTTTGGCCCATTTAAACTATTGTTTCCCACAATCAAATATGTTAGCATAATAGCAAAGATTTTCAAAATGTTTTCCTCCCCCCACTTCCCTTACTTTGGGAATATCACTGTGTGTAAACTGCTGTATGAATGCATGCAAAGTGCACACACTAAACATGATACGTTTATTTTATCATTTGTAGCTAAAGAGATGTAATTATTTAAGTGGGTATAATTTAATGTTATGGCATCCCTCAAATTACAGTACTAAAATTACTTTAATCTATACTTTGGCTGGGGAAATGCATGAGAACATTAAAAGCTCACCAAAAAAAAAATAGAAGGGAGCAGCTTCAAGAAGCTGTGCTGAAGAACAAGTGACATCTTTGCAGGAAGCACTTGTATAAGCAGTATTTACAAGGCTAACTTTCTCAAGTGCTTCTACATCTATTACCTTTTCAATTAACTCTTTATCACATCATCATGCTGGATTAGTTTGCCACCAGGCTGTATGTTTATAAAACACTAGAAGGGAACTCTGTTATGCACTTCGTAATGTATCACCTGTTCAAACTAATGTGGACTGCTATCATTCAGCATCTTGGCCCATCATTTCAGTGACAGAGCAGTACTGCATGCCTGTTCTAACTTTGCTGTTCTAACTTTAACAAAACTTTTTGACCTAAATTTGCAAACAGCTCTTTTACCACTTGGAGCTTTCTTTATTTCTAGAAACCCTGTTCGCTACATTCATATTCTGAAAATATTGTATATAGTTTTGCAGCCATAAATCTGTCTCCAGACTGTGCTTTCTAACAACCACTATTCACTGTGAAACCATTTTATGTTCCTAAAAGAGTGGCTTCATTAAGAATCCTTGCTTTATGAACTGGGTGTGGTATCCTGTTTTTTTAATGACTTAAGCACAATTTGAGCTATGTAGCCTGTGTCTAGTACTTTTGCTAAAATGGAAATACCCAAGTCAGCTCTTATTATTACAGGAATCTCTTCTATGAAAAACCATCACAAACAGAAGGTTGTCATATCTGGAGCTTAAATAGATTTAGTTTTTTTAAGAGTTAGGAAATGACCAGGGACAAACTTCTGTTTCCACTGAACGGAGTGGGAATATTGTCATTGACTTTGACTTTAATGGGACTGGGATTGGCCATATTTCATCAAAGATCATTCTAAAATTGAAGGCCCACTGCTTCAGTTAAGCATATGTCTTCATTTCCTTTGAAATTATTTCAATACACTGAAGCACTGACGTCCTTTTAACTCCATCTCTTGTTGCCACACATGAAGTCAAGGAGACCTGCCTGGGTAGTCTTTCCATTTATGAATAAGTTTCTTCTACTATTGTGGATGATTTTATTAGCAGCTCTACCCCCTGGTCTTTAAAAAGCAAAGTCTTACAGAACCAACTCTAAGCTAGTACAGGCACAGAAACAGGCTGGGTTGTACCGCTCCAATGACAATGTTAAAGATAGAAGCTTTATGGATGCCAGGGTAACTCTAAGAAGAGAACACCAGGAACACCAACTACAGATACTACCATGCTGATCTACCTTGGAAACACTCACCTCCGTACCCCACAGACCAAGAACTTAAGTGTGGTGAACAAAACCTACTCTGCACCTGAAACGTTGCATGCATACTAAGGTGACCCTGGGGGTATGCACCTGGGTTCTATTTTTTTTATTTGGCTCAAAAAAAATTTTGTCAATTTTTTGATCTATACTGTATAACCCCCTATGACAGGTCAGCCCCAGGAAGCAGAATAAATGTGTATGTGCAAAACACTCTTTAGCAAAGCTTAAAGCTCCTGGCCAAGGTCAACTGGTACAGCTACAGAAGGCTCCACATTTAGGAGTATTCTGCTAAGGACTGTGGTTGGGACTGGTTAACAGGACCTGGGAGCACCCACAGGTGGAGTGAGGGCCTAAGGAAGGTCCAGGGAGAAAACCATACTGGACCTTTTCAGGGACTGATTAGGGGTTGTGAGAGGCATTCCCTATAAGGCAATCTACAAGAAGCAAACTTGCCAAAAATTGAGTTGCAAAAGCTGCAGCCAGAGCAGCTGAGACTCCAGAGCAGCAAGTTGCAAGATGACAAACAGAGAAGCAATGGCTGCATCCAGAGCAACTGAAACTCCTGCACACCAAGTTGCAAACAGAGCAGCAATGGCTGCAGCCAGGAACCAGCCCTGGAGGGGAAAAGAAAACTCTGCATTCTTCTACAATCCAGCCTTGGATTACGGTTCTGATCCATTAGTTGCAATTGGCTCAGTGGCGACTTCTTGCAGCCACTGCTTTACAATGAGATGGAAAGGAGAAGCTCCAGGGATATGCTACAACAGTGGCAAGGTTCAACTGCCCCAAATGAATGATCCTCCTGAGCCCCTTCATACATTGTTGATAGGCAACACTCCAGATGCACATCATTTCCAAAGCAACATTAGAAGATACAACTCATGCTTCCAAATGACATCTTTTGGCACCACAAAAGACCTCATCAGATAATCTGGCTACATGCCCACATTTAAAGTACATGGCCAGGTTTATCATCAGATTGGCAGTCTGATGTCACTTCCAAATGAAGAGCCCAAATTCCTGCAGATCTACTTCATGGGTGACAATACAAAGCAGGCTGAACAGCGTTGCAACAGTGTCATTCAAACCAACCTGCAGGTAGTGTTGCAGTTGCAAGACATGCTCCACAAGGAAAACAACTATGTTTAAAATTTCAAGTGTGCCATGGAGAAGATGACCCCCGAGTATAATGTTGTCATTCATGCAGACAAAATTCTAGCTGGTGAGCATGAGCGGCGCTTCAATGCACCCACAACATCAGAAGTGGCTGTCATTCTGGCTGGTGAACAACATGGCAATCAAGACATTGTGCCTGCAACTCAGGAACAACTCCCTCCAGAGAACTGCTGAGACACAATGATCATATGATGCACTTCAGTATCTACTAATTTTCTGGCAGGGTGATGATGGCTACCATTTTGAACTGCGACAAACAAACCCAGCAAGGGGGCTGCCAACTCAAAAGAAGATTTCTGCCATGGACTTCTGTGCTTACAGGATGATGCTATGAGCTAGAAGTTTCAATCATATCTTGAGATGCAAAGATCTCTTCCACCAATTTGCTGTAGACATGTGTGCCAAAATTGAAGCAGAAAGGTTGAGATTCATTTGAATGAACCAAAAGAAACTCAGAGTTGAAAACTATGTTCACCTCAGGGATGCCATGAACAATGTTGGCCAATTGATCATCTTGCCTTCCAGTTTCACAGGTGGGCCTCACTACATGCATGAGCGCACTCAGGATGCCATGACATATGTGCAAAACTATGGCTGCCCTGATCCCTTCATTACCTTCACCTGCAACCCAGCTTGGGTGGAAGTGACTAATGAACTGATGCCAAAAACCACAGGATCAGCATGATTTGCTGGCAAGAGTATTCTGAGAAAAGTGACGGCATTAATGAATCTCATCAACAAGGGAAAGATTTTTGGAGCCATTCAGTGCTACATGTACACAATTGAGCGGCAAAAGTGTGGCCTGCCACATGCCCACATTCTGCTGTGGCTTCAGGATGAACTTCATGTCCACAGAGTGGATGACATCATCAGTGCTGAACTTCCAGATCCAGAAACTGAGCCACTTCTGTTCAGCACTGTCAAAACACAGATGATGCATGGTCCCTGTGGAACCGTCAATCGAACCACCATTGTGCCTTCACACAATCTGGAGCTCAAGATTGGTGCAGCCATCATTCTTCTCAGGAATCTGGACCCACCAGCACTCTGCAATGAAACACGATTGGCTGTCAAGAAGCTCAGGCCACATGTCATTGAAGCCACCATCATGACTGGCCATGCAGCAGGACAGGATGTCTTCATTCTACACATTCCAATCATTCCCTCTGACCTGCCATTTCAATTTAAATGGCTCCAGTTCCTGATCCACCTCACTTTTGCCATGAGCATCAACAAGGCACAGGGACAATCACTCAAAGTTGTTGGCCTCAGCCTGCGAAGCCCATGCTTTTCTCATGGCCAACTCTATGTTGGTTGTTCTAGAGTTGGCAATGGCAAAAACCTTTTCATCTTGGCACCAGATGGCAAAACATGCAACATTGTCTATCCTGAAGCTCTACACGGATAAAAAAGTGTCAGACACGGTCATAAACTGGGATAGAAAAATGTGATGTGAAATCTTCAGTGCTCTGCTAAGCTCTTACAAAGTAAATAAATCATTCTGTTGCCTTGTGGGGTCAGGCCAACTCTCAGGATCTCAATATTGCGCTGTTAGACAGGAGGGTGTGACACAATTGCACATATACAAACACACAAATCAATTAGGTGCATACACACACACACACTACCAGCTCAGGCACATACACATCCAAACCAGCCTAGGCACATGCATACCTATCACCAATTCAAGCACATACACTATACACCCCAAAAGTTAGACACAGATCACTAATTCATATATCACGCACACAATGACACACACACACACACACACACACACTCACTCACCAGTTCACAAACATACAACCCACCTACACATACACACAGGTAAGTTCCTAACTTGGATGGTACAGTGTGTATGTGTGTGATTGGGGTACCTAGGATATTTGGGGGAAGGTTCAGGTGAGAGAGAGAGATAAAGTGTAGGGAGTAAAAGTTGCCCGAACCAGGATTAGAACTGGTGGACTAAAGAGAAGCTGGCTGAGAAACTGAGGCTTGGGTTTACTTAAGGTAGACTGGGGATGGAAAGTGAGGCAGACAGCTGAGATATTGTGGGGAGAGGGGGCAGATAAGCGGTGGCAAGGAGAAGACAGCCAGGCAAGAAACTGAGGCAGAAACCTGGTTGCTCAGGGGAAAAGGAAAAGGCAGTGGGGATAAGACAGTGGCAAAGAAACAGGGGGTTTGGAAGCAGAGAAGAGCTGAGGACATGTGCTGGAGGTGGCAGTGAGCCAGAAGCAGGAGAGGGAGAAATGAGGCAGAAATTAGAGGGGTGAGGAGCAGAGATTGGAGCAGGGCCAAGCCACAGTAAAGCAAAACCCAACTTAGGGGTCCAAATAACAGTTTTATTACACAGACAACACACTATACAGCCCCATGAAGTTATTGGTTCACACACACACACACACACACACACACACACACACACACACACACACACACACACACACACACACACACACACAGAGGCAGCAGGAGAAAGAGACTCAGTGGAAGGGTTGGAGTCCAGGTGGGGAAGAGAAGCAGAGTCCAAGTCCTTGGTTGAAGAGGGGGTGGGGGTGATAGCTACCTATCCAGGCTGGAAAGGGGTCCTTGTCCAGTAGCTGTTTTCCAGAGGGGGGTCGCTGGCAGGGCCTCTGGGTAGATAGGTGGTATGGCATGGTGCTGGTCCAGATGGAGAGGGTGCCCCACTGGGTCTGTCTTCCCTGCCTCTTTTTATAGGGGCAGACCTTGTGTGACCCTAGTGACAGGAGGCATGCCCAGGCAAGGGTCAGCCCCTGGCATACTGAGCATGCGTGCTTCATGCAGGGATGTGCAGTTTCGGGTGTCTGTAATGGTGGGGTACAATGGTAGAGTTGCTGGTTCTGTAGGGTCTTTTGTTTTTCAAATGCTTGGTACTTGTCTCTGTTCCTGGGGCAGGTCCATGGTTCCTGGATGAATCAATGCGAGGTGATGGCCTGGTCGTTACAGGCCATTCAGTAGAGGCCTGCTACCATTGTATTTCAATCATTCCCAATCATTCTCATTCATCCGGGAACAATTTACATGGGAGGGGTACATGAATCATACAGTTGCAACACAGGGGATGCCCAGGCAGAGGACACAAGATGGAGGCTTGACATTCAAAATGGAAACTTGACATGACTTAGGCTAACTTACATATATAGGCCTAAAACAGTAATCACACAATATAAAAGCAGTACAAACTGCTAATAATTATCACTTATAAAACAGTGGGTATCGATATCAAAATAGCAGGGAACTTATTTGCAAAGAGGGGAGGGAAAAATAAAACTTACTACCTAAAATAAAATGTTAAAGCTTATCCTATGTCTTAGCTAACTTATACTTATCTATAGGGAATAGAGAGGGAGAGAAAAAGTCAGAAATGGTTGGGGAAGGAATGCATTTTAAAATAAATAAAAAAAGAAAAACTGGGGGTTTTGCTACAATTCTACCTCACAATTCAGTTGTTTAATACATTTAAATGTTCAGCTGTTATAGGTTTTTGGTATGACTAAAAGCTCACGGTGTCAAGCTGTACCACACGAGTAAAATAGAGTACAAAACTAAACACATACACAAACTAAACACATACACACAGCTTATTCATAGAGGGAAATAAGATTGAATGAAAATATTTTATTTATAAAACATTAAAATGTGATTACTACAACCCGTGTGAAGCTGGGTGCTTTGGCTAGTAACTAATACAAAGGGATCTTCAGGTGATGCTGAAGCACACTCTATGAACATAAATTGTGCAACTGATAAAGCATGTGCATACAGTATTTACTTAAATACAATACAAGGTTTTTTTTCCCCCAAACAGCTTAGGGGAAAAAGCCCCTCATCTTATATTCACATACAAGGAAACCTCATTAAATACATTGTCTACCATTAAACTGCTGCCAAAAGCAGCATGTGCTCACTAATGGAAACCATCTATAGAATTGATTAAATGCAGCCAACACTGACCGTGACTATAAAACACATGGTCCATATTGGGCAAACATACTGATGGGAACCTCTTTTTTTCGGGTGGCCCTTAAAAAAAAACAAAACACCAGACCTGGAGGTTCTGCAATACCAGGCCACCGGGAAGCCAGAGCTACCCCTGACACTCTCCCCTTCCTGTCAAAAATGCTACATTTGATCTTAGTCCAAAAGGCCAAGATACTGATAGGAACCTTTTCAAAAAAAAATTTAAACACACATTTTTCACCCTACACTTACAAAGCTACACATGTTGAGCATCCTGTTTTGAGTAAGACTTCATATCACAGAAACAACTACATGTCAAAACATACAACTGCATGTATTACACCCTTAAACAACATACATCAACTTCCCACAAAAAAACAAAACCTTACAAAAATCTTTTTCTTTATACAGAATCCCATGAAAACTATCACCTCAGCAACCACCTGAAACACTCTGCCCCTCCCATCAGTCCTCTCTGTTGATTTAGTGAAACAAGTGTGTCCAGTCCTTTTTCCTCCACTTCTTCTTTGCCTCTTCCTCTCCAATCTTGTTTTTGTCCTGACCGATGTAATATTTCAGTTCATGCAGTCCAAGCTTCTGGCACTCTCTTTCAGTGAAAGCCAATCCCTTAAACACCAAGAGGTTTCTTACATTTCATAAACTGGTTTTAACACATGCTAATAAAGTCCTTAAGAACGTTTCCTTTGGTGTCTTTGGTACGAGTCCGTATAGTACCATTTTCTGCACTAAGAACAGGAAAACGGTAGACTCTTTCCCATACTCCCATTGCATATGTACACTCCCAAAATACATGTCCTGCTGTTTCTTCTGCCCTGAACCTCTCCTTTGGCCACCTTGAAGAGCTCGTCAAGCCTCATCCATGTTGCACTTCTGTCATTGGCAAGATATTTCTTACAAGCATCCATGCTAGGTCAGCAATTCATGTTCCCCTTTTAGTTGCTTACCCACCACTGCTCCCCACATCTTCACTTGCCCACTGGTGCCATCCTGTCTCTCTCCCTTACCATTTTCATCAATGTCTCATGATCCTTCAGGACTTCCAGCCCTACCTTCACTATTGTATACCTCTGCGTGAATCCTTCCAACCTGGTGTAAGGAATCAGTGGTTGCCACACACATGAACTCTTCAAAGAGTTCTGATATACTCCCCATTTCCTCATAATTGCAGCTGTGTGAAACAAGGTGTTATGCACTGCTTTTCTTCTCCCTCCTTTACCACCTAGCATACTGTGCTTCCATATTTCACATAGATGAACAATCCCAAGTCCAGCAGCCTGCATCCCCCACCCCCCATCTCTCTTGCTTTCTACACAACCTTTTTCTTTTGGCATTTCAGAAGATCACACATATTTTCTTCTGTACTTTTGATATCTGTCACCACATCTATGGGAATACAATTCCCATATATAGAATAATTGGAAGTAGCACAGCCTTAAACACTGCCACTTTTCCAGCAAAGGACAGTGTCCTTCTGGACTGTAACCAAAGTACTTGCCATCACTTTTTCCCATGCTGTATTACTTTTTCCCTTGGTGTCCATCAGGAACCCTGGCACTCTAATTTCTCTCTCTCTTATTTGAAGGCCCAACTTCTCCAAGTTACTCCAGTTCCCACTCCCAGTATGGCGCTTTTTGATCTGTTTAGTTTAGCCCCTGTTGCTTCTTCATACTCTGATGTATACTTTAGCACCATTTCCATTGAACGTCTGTCTCTAACTACTACATTTATATCATCCATGTATAGTACACATGTTACCTTGTCCCCTCCCGATATCTTTACTCTGCTTATGACCTTGTCTTTTCTTATTCTTTGTGCTAATGGTTCCATGCCACACACATAAAGCAGTGGTCACAGGAGGCACCCTTGTCTCTCACCCCTGTATGGATTGTAAAGGCCCTGCTAGGTGCCCATTAATTTGGACTTGACTCTGCTTCTCTATACAATAACAATATCCAACATATAAATTTCACTGGGAGCTCCATTTTTCCTAGCACCTCAAAAATGTAACCATGATCCACTCACTCTATTATATGCTTTTTTCTAAACCTAGGTTTGCTATAACTGTGTTTGTTTTCCTTTCTTGGATGTGGGACAGTGTATCTCTGATCACTCTGATTGCTTTGGAGATCCTTCTACCTGATATTGTGCATACTTGGTCTTCATGTATTATCTTCTGGAAGTTTTTCCTTATCCTCAAAGCCAGCATCTTGGCCTTTAAGTTATAGTTCATATTAAGGAATATAATTGGTCTCCAGTTTTTGAGGAGTTCCTTCTCCCTTTTCTTGAAGAGTAAGATCACAGTGCCTCTTGTAAAATTTTTCCCTGCCTCTTCTGTTACTGCTGTTTCTTGGAAAACTTCCACTACATCTCTCCCTACCCATGGCCAAAACTTCTCATAAAATTCCATAGGTAGTCCACATGCTCCTGGTGATTTCCCTCTTTTAAAGTTCTTTAAACACTCCTCCAATTCCTTTAAGCTTATATTTTCTTCCCTCTTATTTGCTTCCTCTTCCTCTACTCCTTCTTCAATCTCTTCCAAAAAAATCCTTCATCTTCTTCCTGTCTGTTTCTTTCTTATATAGCTGTGCCTTTCTGTTCAATATCCAATGATTCCTGTTTCTTCACCAGCCTTAAATGTCTGGAAAACATCACCAAACAGGGCCCCAAACAGTTCACCCAGAATTCTTCTGTTGCCTCCTCTCAGTCTGTTGCACATGATTAGTGTGACCCTGCCCTCCGTGAAGTGGAGCCAGACTACGTTGCCCTGCACATCATCTGCATATAAATATTTGGAGGATCCCAGGACTCATGACAAAAACACCCAGTTCCAGTCATGAGTTGGGGACAATAAGGGCTTTCAGGATTAAGCTTTCTGTTAGAGAAACTACACAACTGTACTCACATATATAGCATGGCAAGATCATCATCCAAAGTCCACTGAAGTCAACAAAAGACTTTCTGCTTCAGTGGCCTTCAGCTGAAGAGTCTTCAAAAACTGTAGATGTTCATCTTTCTCATTCTGGCTTGTTACTGAAAGACAATTACTGCTGCAGTTATCAATGACAATATTCCATGTACATTCTTAACTAATTTACTAAAGTCTTATATAGTTTCATAGTTTCATAGTTGGTAGGGTCAGAAGGGACCTAATCAGATCATCAAGTCTGACCCCCTGCCAGGGGCAGGAAAGAAGGCAGGAGTCAAATGACCCCAGCTAGGTGAATGTCTAGCCTCCTTTTAAGACCCCCAGGGTAGGAGCGTGCACCACTTCCCTTGGAAGTTGGTTCCAACTCCTGGCTGCCCTGACTGTGAAGCAGTGCCTCCTGATATCTAGCCTGAATCTACTCTTAGTCAACTTATGGCCATTATTCCTTGTTACTCCTGATAGTGCTCGGGGGAACAGACACTCTCCCATTGCCTGCTGGTCCCCCTTAGACAGTTTGTACGGCCACCAGATCCCCTCTCAGCCTTCTCTTGTGGAGGCTGAACAGGTTCAAGTCCCGCAGCTTCTCCTCATAGGGCCTACCCTGCTTCCCTCTGGTCATGTGAGTGGCCCTCCTCTGGACCCTCGGTGCTGTCCTCATCCCTCCTGAAGTGAGGTACCCAGAACTGGACACAGTACTCCAGCTGTGGCCTGACCAATGTCTCATAGAAAGGGAGGATCATCTCCTTGGAACTGCTCATGATATCTGTGTGTGTGTGTGTTTTTCAATGTGTATGTAAGAGGAGTGAATATAGTCTCACATTATGTATAGTAAGAGTATTTATGGGAAGATAAATTGGTTTTCATAACAGTGCTGTGTGTGTGTGTTGTATCAATCACTATATCACTTGGACAATCAGTATCATAGCAAGGGCATCAGTGGTGCACTGACAGTGGGCACCCTTGCATAGGGCACCAGATCAAATAGAAGTTATGTTACATAGTAGCATACACAGGGACACGTGATCTTCCCCTGGGTACCAAAATACCTGGCTGCTGCTTTGTGTCTTATATATTATGTTTCACTACTCTCATTGTCTCGGTTTTCTTTCTTCTTTCTTCCTCATGCCTATTGGTGTGCCCTTTGTGATAGGATATTCCCATATGATCCAGATGCATGCTTTTTATTGTTTATATCTCAATGCATTATTTTGCCTCAAGATGTATTGTGGTTGGCTGCAGTGATTTATTGTAGTAAATCTGAAGAACAGACAGTAAACATTTTCCATGTGTACAAATGTTACTTCTCAACTGGAATCACTGTAACACTATTTTTAAAAGTACAAACTGAGGATAAGAATGGAAAGTGTGTTACAAGGTCAGAAGAGGGTGCGAGGATAATGGAACAGAAATCCACAGGGGTGTTTTGTAGAATCTGTTTGCTTTAAAAAAAAAAAAAAAATTACAGCCTCTGTCTTTTCTGGTTATGGAGCCAGACTATAATGATCTGCAGGAAATCTCTGCTGAGTTAGTTTTAAAGTTTTGTTCTTTAGTATTTATTACTGTCAGTTATGGAAAAGCAACACATCTATAGGAGACAGTGTATTCCACATCATTAAAAAAACCTGTTACCAGATTGTGAATGCACACTGAGAGCAGTTCCTCACGCAAGAAATCCAACTGAAGTCAGTGGAACTACTCATGTGACTAACTGCTCACCAGTAGCAATAACAGTTTTACACTTTAGCTCTATATGCCTAATCTGAATCTTTATAATTGATAGATATGATCCAAGTGCAAGATATTACAACTTGGCATTCAAATCCAAAATTAAGCTTACAGGTCTGGCAGCACCACCAGGATGTGTTGGGGACAGCAGATGGCAATGCTTCTCTTCCTGAAAAGCCACATATATCCTCTGATGGTGTTATGACAAGGCGAGTATAGACTGCCGCTATAATAAACCTGCCCAGCCCCCAGCCATGGGTCTACAAGTCCTCAATGGGAGAGCAGACAGAAGAAGATGTTACAATCTGAATGGCTGCAAATGTAGATGAAAGCTATAGCAGAATGAAATCTCCAGTTGCCTTGGCCTCCTTTGCCATTGGATCAAAGTTCTGTTCTGTCAAGAACCATGTGGAAGCTGATGTACAGCAGCTTCTCCATGATAAAAGAAATCAGGCACAAGTGTCTTCCATGAAAACAGTCGTAGCACATTTTTCAAACCCTTGAGTGACAAGGGGAGCAGAATTGTGAGGCCTGGAGCTCCTAATCATGAACTGGCATGAGGCTAGCAGTCACAAGAAGGTCATCTAGCACAATAGGCAGGGGTGCTATTCAGCAGCTATAACTGCAACTGAGCAGCCCTCTTTAGGATCTGCTCTGCTCACCCCACATGGGAAGGGGGCTAAAAAAATGCCCTAAACATAGTCCACCTACTTTTTTTCTGACTGGATAACTGTGTCCACTGGCATCACCTTTACTTCAGTCAAAATCAACTAAGACACACGATCAATTTTTGGACCTGGAACATCAGGGCCCTCATGGACAATCCTAATTGTGAACACCCAGAGTGCCACACTGCAATCATGGCTTGAGAACTCAGGTGACATAACATTAACATCATCGCACTGCATGAAACCTGGTAAGCAGAAGATGGGCAGCTCAAAGAACAAGGAGAGCAAATAGAAAAGAGAACACCAACTTCATGGAGTTGGCTTTGCCATTAAAAATGAACTCATAAACCAAATAAATGAGTTCCCTGTCAGAATTAATAAGTGCCTTGTGACTCTCCATCTCAAATTGGTAGGGAGCCAATATGCCACTGCCATCAGCACAATGGAACTCTTGTTACCACCAATTAAACCAACCTTGACCAAGTCCTCTATAATATTCCAGAGGAAGACAAGCTTATTGTATTTGATGATTTCAACATGAGAACTGGAAGGGACTGGACCCTCTGGAACAGCAAGAAAGGAGTGGAAAAGAATTCCAACTTCATCCTCCTCTTGACCAAATGTGAAGAACATAGACTCACCATCATTAACACCCTGTTCCACCAAAAAAACAGGCACAAGACATAATGGCAGCACCCACAATCTAAGCATCGACACCTGATGACTACATCATAATTTGTGCCCAGAATTGCAAAGATGTCCACATCACTTGACTTATGCTAGGAGCTGATGATTGCTGGACTGATCATGCACTCATCCACCCAGTTATGTCACTCAAACTGGCTCCCAAAAGATGGCTGCAGAAGAATCAATGCCAATGGAAGGTCAGTGTTGAAGGACTCAAGGACCTAATCAAGTGAGACCTCTTCCACCAGCACCTCAACAAAAAACTGGTGAATTCCAATCAACAACAATAAGAGAATGTCAGAAGCACTTGGGGTGCTGTCAAGAATAGCCAGGAGATGCAAGCATTGTTTGATGGCAAGTGCAAGGCCTTTTTTGTTTGGCAGGATGACCCAGTTCCAAGCAACAGAAATTGAATCACCAATAAGCCAAGGCAGAGGTCCAAAGGAGAACTCATGATATGAAGTACAGATGGTGGGAAGACAAGGCAGAGGGGATTCAACATCTTACTGACATCCACAATATTTGCAATTTTTTCAATGCCACCAAAGCCATCTACAGTCTGAGCACTCAGTGACCAACCCCCTTGAGACTTATGGAGGAAGGAGACGTGATCAAGAAAAAGGGAGCCATAAATGACCATTGGCAGGAGCATTTTAAAAACTTTCTCAATTAAAATTCTGTTGCTGATGAGATTGTTTTCAAGTCCATCCTGAAAAACCCAGTCAGAGACCATCTAAGAACTCCTCCAACCCTTTACGAGGTGAAGAAAGCCATCAAACAGATGAAGAATGACCAGGCATCTGGAACAGATGGAATCCCTAGTGAAATCTTCAAGCAGTGGGGAGAAGAGCTTGCATCATAGCTCTATGCCCTCATCTTAAGGATATGGAATGATGAGGAAATCCAGAATGACCTCAGGGATGCCATGATCATGACCATATTCAAGAAAGGAGACAGATATGACTGTGGGAATTACAGAGGAATCCCCTTACCATCCACCACAGGAATGATCATTGCAAAAACCCTCCTTCACCATCTCCTTCCACTTGCTGAAGAGCTCTTCCTGGAACCTCAGTGTGGGTTTAGGTCATCAAGAGGCATGACTGACATTATCTTCACTGCTCATCAACTGCAGGAAAAATGCTGGGAACAAAATAAACCTTTTTATAGGACCTTCTTTGAACTCATGAAAGCCTGCAACTCCATCAACCAAGAAGTGCTGTGGAGGATTTTTCTGAGGTACAGATGCCCATAAAAATTCATCACCATTCTTTGCCTGCTCCATGATGGAAAGTGAGTGGTGGTTTTCATTAACAGATTGCTTTGAGGTTAGGACTGGAGTTAAACAAGTCTGTGTCATTGCTCCAATACTCTTCTTGATATTCCTTACCATGATGCTTCAATTGACCACCAATAAACTTCCAGTTGGAGTGGAGCTAAACTACCAAAAGGATGGAAAGCTATTTAATCAAAGACTCTGAGCCAAAACCAAGACTACCCCCCACCTCAATCATCAAACTCCAGTACACTGATGATGCTATAGTGTGTGCTTACTTGGAAGCAGATCTTCAGGCAATTGTCAATGTCTTTACAGAGGCATACAAGGAAGTGGGACCAACACCTGACATTGAGAAGACAAAGGTCCTCTGTAAACAAGCTTTTAATGAGCAGTCCCGAGCTCTGATAATTCAAAATTACGGTGAGACTCTGGAGAAGGTTGAATATTTCCTGTACCTCAGAAGCCATCTCTCGCAAAAGGCTGACATCAACAAAGAAGTCTAACATCACTTCAGATGTGCAAGTTCAGCCTTTGGATACCTGAGGAAACAGGTATTTGAAGATCATGACATCAGATTTGAAACCAAGCTCCTGGTTTTTCAAACAGTCATGATCCCTACCTTACTGTATAGAACTGAGATGCGGACAATGTATAGAAGACACCTCAAGTCACTGGAGAAGTACCATCAATGCTGCATGCAAAAGATCCTTCAATTCCAGTGAGAAGACAGATGCATGAACATTAGTGTCCTCTTGCAAGCAAATACCATGAGCATCAAGGCAATGATTATCCAACATCAACTTTGCTGGGCTGGCCACGTCATCCAGATGTCCAACTGCAGACTGCTGAAGCAGGTTTTATTCTCCCAGCTCATTCAAGGTGTATGTTCAAGAGGAGGACAGAGAAAGTGATTCAAGGATGTCCTCAAGGCCAGGTTGAAAAAAATGCAACATCAGTATCAACTCATGGGTGACTATCACCTAGGAACGCCCCAAATGGATAAAGAGTCTGCTGCAAGGATCTCATCCTTTGAAACCTAACACTGACAATGAGAGATGGAAAAGCAGGAGTGACAGAAAAAGCATGTTGTGGACTGAATCAAATATCCAAAGCCACGCACCCTGTGCAGAAGCACATGCCCAAGTTGCAATAGAACCTGTCGATCCCAGATTGGCCTTGTCAGCCAGCTTTGGACCCACAGATAAGGCAATCATGGAATACAATCATCCTCGACTGTAAGGGGTTGCCAATGATGATGATGTATGGCAGAAATTAATGTGCTATTTATACCCTTGTGGTATCTACACAGTTGGAAAGTAGGAGGGAGAGCCTCAGCTGCTGTATGTTTTCTTAGCTACATTGGCATCAAAGTCATCTGAGGCGCTACTCCCATGGTATCCCAATGAAATCAATTCAAATTTTGCCATTGATTTCAATGAAGCTAGGACTTCATTCCTTGCATAAGTATGACTGCAAATTAATTCACTCTATAAGGGGGAATGTTCTAAAATTACCAAGTGACTTTTAGTACACAGAAGCATGTGATTTTGATGAGGAGATTTTGCCATCATTTCCTATGATTACTTATGACACAAGTTAATACCTTGAATTTAATATGTTCAGATAAATATTTTAAAGCTTGCTGTCTCCCACTGATTTCTGATATTAGCAGTGTCTGAGAGTAATGGAATAAAACAAAGTCACGTAAATTTCAAAGCTGGAAGATAATTAGAAAAGGAGAATTCTCCTGCATTTTTGCCAAAATAACCTGATCAACACTCCATAAATGCCTGTTGTCCCTGGCAGTGATTTTCCTTGTTGCTAACTATAATGGATAGCCTATACAGGAGTAATTTTAATTAAATGAATACAGTGGCAATGGTGTAAACCAGATTAGGTGATGCTCAGAGTTATGACCGAGGCTTATTGTATTTCTTCAATATGGCCAAGAACAACTTTATCTGATGAAAACAATAGTTCCCAGAATGCCCTTCTTTTTAGTGAAATTAATTCTCTTCAACCCAGAGTTCCAAACTAAACATCACAGAATATTTTACATTTACTCATACAAATCTATAAAGGACAGGTTAGCAGAGCTATCACCCGAATCAAGGTAATCTTACACTGTATGTTTCTTCTTAGTAATGAAGCTGCATAATGGTTGTGCATAAGTTTTGTATATGTTGCAGGTCTGTCTATATGTAAATATGAAACGGCCTGAGATAGGTGTGGGCTTTTTAAATTTTTATTTTACTTTTTGGAAAATAGATATGGAAAGAATGTTTTGCACAAAATGGAGAGATGTTTTTCAGTGTGAGTTATGAATTTGAAAATGACTGTTAGCTCCCATTGAACAGAACCCAGAATTTATATACTTTCTTTGGCCAACATTTGAATCTACCTTTGAAGCCAAATATTAGAAACAAAGCGTGCTGGAACGCTCTCTTTCCTCACTCAAGCTTTTAACCTATGCACATATATTTTTGGGAACATTTTCAGAGGGGAAAAAACATGCAATTTGTTCATTTTGACAACTTCCACCTCTTTATATGTCATCACTGACCTCTATTCACTATCCATATTCCCTTCATGTAACTTTCAAGCTTCTTGGAATGCATGCCACATGGTAAAAGGCAGAATAATAATACTTTACACAAGAGATTGAGGTTTCTTTTTATTCCAATCACATGAATGTCTTAGAGCTAAATGCAATTGCCAAAAACTTTATAACCAAAATCTTTTTTAATATAAGGTTTATGGTGACATTTTCAATATTTCAGTCCTTGGGTCCTGAGAGGCTCTGTCTAGTGCAGGATAAAAAGAAAAGTACAGTGAAGGCTGCTATACACATCCTTGAGGCACTTGAGTTTCCAACCATTAGTTAGAACAGCCTCAAAGATTTTATAACTTACATTAGGCGCCCTAGGTTTTTTCTGGGATTCCCCTAGAGTCCTGCATTTGGGACTTGCAAAAGAGTAGCTCCTTCTCCTGATGTAGCCCTTATATTGGAGGTCAAGATGAGGTTCTCCTAAATTATCTACTCCAGTGGAAAAATAGCTATTCTACTGCGGAGATTAGCTAGTACATTAGATACTCTATTGGGAAAAACTTGGGATGGCAAATAAGGCAGGCACAAAGCAGCTGAAACAGAGGTCAGGATCTGTCCCCAAAAGTATCTGGAATGCCCAGTTTAAGTTGAAAAAATCCCCAGCCTTACTTATCCTACATTTTCCATATACCTGATAGCTCATCACAGCTCATTTCATGGTGTAGTAATCCTCAGTCACCTTGAAGAAGGAGAGTGATTAAGTGTTGCTGGCTTCAGCACCAATCATACACCCATCTCACTGAACAGACCTACATGCTCACTTTTGTCTGGCTGTCACATGCACTTTGCAGTAATCTGACTAACTGGGATTTTCAACCACAGTTGAAGCCTCACTTTGAGCTCACACTGAAGACTGCTCACAACTGAATGGGCTGTAAATGGGTACCTGGTCACTCAGGCTGGCAGGTCAATGGACGTTGGATATAATGCACCTTTTTGTGTTGTTGGCTTCAGAAATTGATGTGCCTTAACCATACTGGCCTGGTGAGCTATTTAAATTTGGGTGGACCCTTAATCTTTGAATCTCACCAAGTTACCACTGTCCAGTAAAACAAAACAGCATGACGTCACTTGTGGAAGAGCCAGCAATGAGTTACTACAAGCTATGCTAAGTGTTTCTCAGACTATTTCATGTTATGTCTGTCTACAGTAGGTCTCATTCTGTCAGGAATTCCTTTTTTTTTGAAAGTCACTAAATGATGACTTGATGACAGAAACATGGTTAAATTCACTTCAGGGGGTGTGTGACTTTAAGCCAGAGAAAACCATGCTGTAGCCTCTCAGAGGCAAAAAGTCCACATGGAACAAAAACACTTGGTCTGCACCATGTCTGAATTTATTTGGCTACCCCAGGAAAGATTAAGGCTAGGCTACCTCAGAGATATTCTCTCAACAGCACTCCAAGGCTTATCAGGCATATCTATGCTGGATATATCTGCAGTAACCATGAGAGGGCCACCCAGAAACTTGCCTGCCCACCCTATACCCATGGGTATACCCATCAGAGCTTAAAAGCACAGACAGGGACCCAGTTGGCAAGGCCACTACTTCTTAGTGGTTCTTTTGATAGTCCAGTTGATTTTCAAAAAGACCTCTGCTGCAAAACATTAATTAGTAGTTCCTTACAACCTTAAATACTAAATACACATGTCGTTCTTCATGTGTGCTCAAGATGCTATATATACTGTGGACTGGATCCTGCAATCTAGTCACCAGTCCATGCTGACTACATATACTCTACAGTGCAGTTGCTATATCATCCTTAAAAGATGTAAGGTAGACATACCTACACTGAGCAGCTCTGCTCATAAAGTCTTACTTCTTTCTGAAAGTAGCTAGGAGCAGCAGTAGCACTAGCCTTATTAAGATAAGGTTAAGACAAGACAATTTGTGATAATAAACAATCCCAGCACAGGAGCACAAGGGAGACAGCATGCATCTCTTTCATTTTTGTGTATCCACGCAATGTGGTATGTCTACACACCGGGCAACAGATACTGAAAAAAAGGAGTGGAATCTCTAGTAGTTTCAGAAAGATGGGCTCACACAAAACCTGGAGAAGGAAAGCCTTTAGTACAGAGGAGAAGTTGTGCTCTTCTTGTGCTTCCTTACTTTAATCAGGGATATACATTGTCTACAAGCAAAAAGAGACATTCCCTCATTATACTGCTCATTTGGTGTGGCACTATTGACAGAAAATAAAATAACGAGGCAGCAACCTACAGAAATGAATTAAGTGTGTTTTTCCTTGTTTGGTTCCAGTTTTTTCCAGTCAGGGCTAGAGGGATATAAGTTGTCAAGTGAAATGATTCATCCTCAACACCTGTTTCACCAGAGAGATTCCTTTGCTTAAACTGAGTTTCCAGAAAGTTTCTAGCATCTTTAACATCAAGGGAGGAAAAAAGAAAGTTATTGCCCTCCAAATTTAGCTGGATACATGATAGATGTTGCTGTAGTGACCTCCAAAAAGCAGACCCCAGAGTCAGAGAAGCACTTTTATTAGCTGGTGAAGAGCTAGGGAAAATGTAAATCTTTGGTTTTGCATAAGTCTGCATTTCCCTTTCATTATGTTTATTGCATTCATAATTTTTTCTGTCACTGCTAGAGCTAAAAATAATACAGAGAAGACTTTTTCAGTTATACCTGATGTGGGTTTATATATATCACAGTTAACCAACTCTGATGCCCCAGATCCAGGGAATAAATGTTACAAGTGAGCACTTCAACATACGCTTCTTTCTGTCTCATTTTCTCACATCCTTTTTTCCATGTAAGGATTTTCTGTGTCTGCACACAAAACTTCAATGATTGGGCACATTACAGAAGAGTGCAAGCTTTGCTGTATCCAAGTTGACAGCCTTTTTTCATTTACATTTTGACTGAAGTGCTCAACATTCACAAGCTTTCTCAAGTCACTCTGACATTTGATATGCTCCATGTTGGTGTCCAGTAGGCTTGGTACATGATCCACAACATAAATAAAAGATATATAAAGGGTTACCAGTATACAGCTCTTCTTAAAACAAACTTTTGAGAAACAGTACTAACTTTTTTAGTGCAGACATGGGAATCCACCTGTTAGTGCAGCCCTGGAGAAGGCCATGGGTTTGGTGGCCTAGTACTCGCCTGGACCGGACTGTTGAGCATGCATTCACTTGTCTTAACCTCGCTGTGGAAATACCCAACTCTCACCTGCCACATCTTGATGTTTTGCTGATGTTTTAGATCGGGACATATTGTAGCAAAGCCCCCTGTTTTTCTTTTTTTTTTTCCTTTTAAAATGCATTCCCTCCCCTTCCCCAACCATTTCAGACTTTTTCTTTCCCTCTCTATTCCCTATAGATAAGTATAAGTGAGCTAAGACATAGGATAAGCTTCAGCATTTTATTTTGGTAGCAAGTTGTGTTTGTTTTGTTTTTTCTCCTTCTTTATATTGTATAATTATTATGTTTATATTGATTTTTACTGTTCTATATTACTGTTTTACTGGTACTATATGATTTAGGCCTACATATATAAGTTAGCATAAGTCATGTCAAGTTTCAATTTTGTTTGTCAAGTCTCCATCCTGTCTCCAGGCCCGGCTGTGTAACCCATGACTCACACCTACCCCTCCTATGTAACTTGGTTCCTGGATGAATGGGGATGAATGAGGGTGCTTGAGAGACAATGGCAGTAGGTCTAAAAATAGCTCCCTCTGAATGACCGAACCATCAACACCCAATACCTGGACCAACAACCCAGCCCTTGGAACCACCCTCAGCATTCAAGAAACAAAAGATGAGGCAACCCACCATTGTGCCAGGCTGCACATGCTCGGTAAGAACATCTGGAGCCCTATGGGACAGGACTGACATTGCCTGGACAGGCCCTCCCCATAGGAGATCAGAGATAGTCTGCCCCATAAAAAGGGGTAGTGAAGACTGACTCTTTGGGATGCCCTCTCCATCTGGACCAGCACCATGCCACACCACCTATCAACCCAGAGGCTCTGCCAGCGCCCCCCCTCTGGATAACACCTACTGGACAAGGACCCCTTTCCAGCCTGGATAGGTAGCTATCACCCCCACCCCCTCTTCAACCAAGGACTTGAACTCTGCTTCTCTTCCCCACCTGGACTCCAATCCTTCCACTGAGTCTCTTTCTCCTGCTGCCGTTGTGTGTGTGTGTGTGTGTGTGTGTGTGTGTGTGTGTGTGTGAACCAATAACTTCATGGGGCTGTGTAGTGTGTTGTCTGTTTAATAAACCTGTTATTTTGAAACCCTGAGTTGGGTTTTTGTCTGTTTCCTGACAGTTTCCTCCTTGCCACCACTTATCTGCTCCCCCAGTCTCTAAGCTGTCAGCCTGTTTCCAGCCCCAAACTCCCAGATTTCTGCCTCTCTCTCTCTCTTTCCTGGCAGTCTCCTCCTTGCCACCACTTATCTGCCCTCCCCCAATATCCCAGCTGTCTGCCTCAGTTTCCAGCCCCAATCTACTTTAAGTAACCCCAAGCCTCAATTCCTCAGCCAGCTTCTCTCTAGTCTACTGGTTCTAATCTCAGTTCTGGCAACTTTCACTCCCTATACTTTAACTCTCTCTCTGTCTCACCTGAACCTTCCCCCAGGTACCTTAAGCATACACATACATACTGTGCCATCCAAGTTAGGAACTTACCTATGTGTAGGTGGGTTGTATATGTGTGAACTCATATGTGTGTGTGTGTATATTTATATATGTGTGTGTGTGTGTGTCATTGTGTGTATGATATATGAATTAGTGATCTGTCTATGTGTACTGAGTATGCAGGTATGGACAATTGATTTTTGTCTAACTTTTGGGGTGTATAGTGTATGTGCTTGAATTGGTGATAGATTTCATAGATTTCATAGATTCATAGATTCTAGGGTCGGAAGGGACCTCAATAGAGCATCGAGTCCAACCCCCTGCATAGGCAGGAAAGAGTGCTGGGTCTAGATGACCCCAGCTAGATGCCTATCTAACCTTCTCTTGAAGACCCCCAGGGTAGGGGAGAGCATCACCTCCCTTGGGAGCCCATTCCAGACCTTGGCTACTCTAACTGTGAAGAAGTTCTTCCTAATGTCTAGTCTAAATCTGCTCTCTGCTAGCTTGTGGCCATTGTTTCTTGTAACCTCCGGGGACACTTGGTGAATAAAACCTCACCAATTCCCTTCTGTGCCCCCGTGATGAACTTATAGGCAGCCATAAGGTCGCCTCTCAACCTTCTCTTGCGGAGGCTGAAGAGGTCCAGGTGCCCTAGTTTCTCCTCATAGGGCTTGGCCTGCAAGCCCTTAACCATACGAGTGGCCCTTCTCTGGACCCTCTCCAGGTTATCCACATCTCTCTTGAAGTGTGGTGCCCAAAATTGAATGCAGTATTCCAACTGCAGTCTGCCCAGCGCCCGATAGAGGGGAAGTATCACCTCCTTGGATCTGTTCATCATGCATCTGCTGATGCACGATAAAGTGTCATTAGCTTTTCTGATGGCTTCGTCACACTGCCGACTCATGTTCATCTTGGAGTCCGCTAGGACTCCAAGATCCCTTTCCACTTCCGTGCCACCCAGCAGGTCATTTCCTAGGCAGTAGGTGTGCTGAACATTTTTCCTCCCTAGGTGCAGCACTTTGCATTTCTCCTTGTTGAATTGCATTCTGTTGTTTTCTGCCCATTTGTCCAACCTGTCTAGGTCTGCTTGTAGTTGTTCCCTACCCTCTGGCGTGTCCACTTCTCCCCACAGATTTGTGTCATCCGCAAACTTGGACAGAGTACACTTCACTCCCTCGTCCAAGTCGCTGATGAAGACATTGAAGAGTATCGGTCCTAGGACTGAGCCCTGCGGGACTCCACTGCCCACACCCTTCCAGGTCGATACCGACCCATCCACTATGACTCTCTGGGTGCGACCCTCTAGCCAATTTGCCACCCACTGGACTGTGTAGTCATCCAAGTCACAGCCTCTTAACTTGTTCACCATTATGGTGTGGGATACTGTATTGAAGGCCTTCCTGAAGTCTAAGTATATGACGCCAACCCCTACTCCTGCGTCCAGGCGTTTTGTAACCTGGTCATGAAAAGAGACTAGATTAGTCAGGCATGATCTACCTGCTATGAACCTGTGCTGGTTTCCCCTCAGCATAATTTGTCCTGCTGGGCTCTCACAAATGTGAGCCTTGATAATTTTTTCAAGACTTTGCCAAGGATGGAGGTGAGACTGACTGGCCTATAGTTGCCCAGGTCCTCCTTCCTCCCCTTCTTGAAAATGGGGACCACATTGGCCCTTTTCCAGTCCTCTAGGACCTGGCCCGTGCGCCACAAGTATTCAAATATTCCCGCTAGTGGCTGTGCAATGATGTCAGCTAGTGCCTTCAATACCCTCAGATGGAGCTCATCTGGGCCTGCCAACTTAAATGCATCCAGTTCCTCCAAGTGACTCTGCACCATCTCAGGGTCTACGCATGGTAGTCTGGCACCCTGCTGCTGCCTCTCCACAATCCCAGTGAGAGACTTGTCTTGCCCCTCACTTAGGAACACAGAGGCAAAGAACTTATTGAGGAGTTTAAGCTTGTCCCCCCTGTCCATCACCAATTGCTTCTGCCCACTCAATAGGGGTCCTATTCCACCCTGGGCCTTCCTTTTACTTCCTATATAGCTGAAAAACAATTTCTTGTTATCCTTAACTTGGGATGCCATCCTCAGCTCCATGGTAGCTTTGGTCCGTCTAACTGCCTCCCTACAAGCATTTCATAGACATTAGGGTTGGAAGGGACCTCGGAAGATCATCGAGTCCAGCCCCCAACCGTAAGGGCAGGAAGTCAGCTGGGGTCATAGGCTCCCAGCAAGATAAGCATCCAATTTACTCTTGAATGTGTTCAATGTAAGTGCTTGAACCACTTCTGATGGCAGGCTATTCCAGACCTTGGGGGCTTGGACTGCAAAGAAATTCTTCCTTATGTCCAGTCTGAAACGGTCTTGCAGGAGTTTATAACTGTTCGACCTTATCATCCTTTGGGGTGCTCTGGTGAACAAACATTCCCCCAGATACTGGTGGTCACCCCTGATAAACTTATAGGTGGCATCAGCTCACCCCTGAGCCTGTGCTTTTCCAGGCTAAAGAGCCCCATAGCTCTCAGCCTGTCATCGTAAGGTCTGTTTTCCTGACCTCTGATCATGTGCGTGGCTCTTCTCTGGACTCTCTCAAGCTTCTCCACATACTTTTTGAATTGTGCTGCCCAAAATTGGACGCAGTACTCCAGCTGCGACCTCACCAAGGCCGAGTACAAGGGGAGAATGACGTCCCAGGATTTGCTTGAGAAGCATCTATGGATGCAAGCCAGCATTTTGGTCACTTTACTGGCTGCAGCATCACATTGCAGGCTCATGTTCATCTTGTGGTCAATGATGACCCCCAAGTCTCTTTCTTCCATAGTACTAGCCAGCATAGCACTGCTGAGCCTATAAGGATTGTGCAGGTTTTTCCTCCCATGGTGGAGAACCTTGAATTTTTCAGTGTTAAACACCATCAGGTTCTCATCCGCCCATTTGCTGAACCTGTTCAGATCAGGCTAGATCCCACTCCTGTCTTCAGGTGTGGATGCTTTGCCCCAGAGTTTGGTGTCATCGGCAAACTTGGACAGTCCACTTCTGACTCCAATGTCCACATCATTAATGAAGATGTTGAACAATATGGGTCCAAGGACAGAGTCTCGGGGGACTCCACTGGTCACAGGGCACCATGACGATTGACTTCCATCAATTACCACCCTCTGGGTTTGACCACGGAGCCAATTTCCCAGCCAGTGGATCGTGGTGGACCCAAGGCCACAATTGGCCAGTTTCACCAATAGGTGATCATGAGATACCAGATCGAAGGCTTGTTTGAAGTCAAGATATATGACATCAATCTCTTCTCCCTGAGATTGGTCACCTGGTTGTAAAAGGAAATGAGATTGGTCAAGCAAGAACTACCCGCAACAAACCTGTGCTGGCTATCCCTCAGGATGTTGGCATCAGCCAGTCCATTAAGGATGGCCTGCTTAATAAACATTTCTAAGATCTTCCCCGGAATAGAAGTCAGACTGATGGGCCTATAGGTTGCTGGATCTACTTTCCTCCCTTTCTTGAAGATAGGCACCACATTGGCCTTCTTCCAGTCTTTGGGCACTACACCAGAGTGCCAGCAGTTCTCAAAGATCTGTGCCAGAGGCTGGGCTATGATGCTCGCCAGCTCCTTGAGTACCCTGGGGTGTAGATTGTCAGGGCCAGCTGACTTGAAGGTATCCAGCGTCTCAAGGTGTTCCTCACAAGGTCTGCATTGATGGAGGGCAGGGGATCTCCCTCACCCAGACCTCCCTGTGCCATAGTGGGCATGGGCATCCCATGGAACTGATGAAAGACTGACGCAAAATACCCATTTAATAGGTTGGCTTTTTCCTGGGCGTCAGTTGTCAGTTGTCCCGACTGGTTCAGCAGGGGTCCAATGTTGCCCTTGCTTTTCCTCCAGCTCCCCACATATCTGAAAAAGGACTTTTTATTGTCCTTGATCCTCGAAGCTAGTTGGAATTCAGTTGCAACCTTGGCTTTCCTGGTTTGCTCCCTGCAGGACCGGACCAGTGCAGAATATTCCTCCTTGGAGGTGAATCCCATCCTCCATCCTTTGTAGATCTTTCTTTTTAGCCTCAGGAGGTCTTCTAGATCCCTGGAGAGCCAGGGGGGCTGCTGTGCCCTCTTGCTGCCTTTCCTCTGAGATGGAATAGAATTAGCTTGTGCATTGAGGATCACTCCCCTGAGGAGCAACCATTCTTCCTGAACTCCCCTCCCCCTGGGGTCGTGGTCCCTTAGGGCCTCACTGACAAGCCTCCTGAGCTTGTCAAAGTTGGCTTTCCTGAAGTCAAGGACTTCAGTGCAGTGTTGCTGACTGACTTGCCGGCTTTACAGCGGATAGTGAAGGTGATCAGCTTGTGGTCGCTGTCACTCAGCTTCCCATCAATCACTAGGTAACCGATTAGGTCATCTCCAGTAGCCAGTACCAGGTTGAGCAGCGCTTTACCTCTCGTTGGCCCGTAGACTTCTTGAGTCAGGTAGGGGTCATCCACGCATGATAGGAATCTTTGCGACCACTCGGATTCTGCTGAGTGATCCTCCCACGAGATGTCTGGGTAATTGAAGTCACCCAGGACAACCATGGTCCTGGAGCATGTGGCCTCAGACAGTTCCCGGGCAAATTCCTGGTCAAGCTCTTGACTTTGGGTGGGAGGTTTGTAGTAGACTCCCATGGTTGTGTTCCTTGTGCCGTGTCCCCACGGATTTTAACCCAGAGGGTCTCTAGTCATCCATCCTGGTCACCAACATCAGCTTGAAGGGACTGTAGCTTTCCTTAACATAGAAAGCTACACCCCAGCCCCTTTTATCTACTTGATCTCTCCTGTACAAGGTATAGCCATCTATACCCGTGGTCCAGTCATGGGTGGAGTCCCACCAGGTCTCCGTTATCCCTATGACGTCATAATTATTTGTGTTAAGCAGGAGGACGAGTTCCTTGTACTTATTCCCCAAGGTCCTGGCATTTGTGTACAGGCAGGCAAGGGTCCCCTTAGGGGCTCTTGTCTTTCTCATAGATTGTACCAGGGCTGGGGGAGGGGTGGGCTCCCTTAAGTGCCTTGGCCTGCTGGCTTTGCAAGGGTTGCTCAGTGGCCCAGCAGTGGCGTTAGTCCCCCCGTCCCCCAGTGGGCTCAGTTTATAAAGCTTAGTGAAGCAGGCCAGCCATAACATAAGAAGCAGGTAAGCCATAACATTCCCTAAGTGAGCCATAACCTTCCCTAAGTGAGTCTGGGCGTGCTGAGCCCTGGCAAAAAGGGGTTCAGCTCCTTAAACTAGCTGAAGTTGTGTCAGAACTCCCTCCCAACAGTATATCGCTAGCTCTAGCTTGACCTCATCTGAGCTTGATTTCAAGAGTGTTCAGTGGACGAACAAGAAAGGCACATGCCATGTCAGAATGCTGCAGTGTCTTCTATTGCAATGGAAAAGAGAAATATCAGTATGTAGAAAATACTGTCCTCTTATTCTGTGTGGAGATAGGAAAAAGAAATGTGATTGTTTTATTATCCTAAGAGAGATGCATTTAAATGTTTCTTCCCTGAAGGCTATTTGGCAATCTTGGGCTAGATGCCCACATTGTTAAATTTCCACTTGTTTCTTGAGATTTATTATTTGAAACATTATCTACTATTTCTTGATCCTCATGAGACGTTTTTGTTAGATTGTGGTATTGCTGTTTTCTAGGTAAACATTTGGTTGCATCCCTCCAGCAATGAGGTCATTTACTTTCTAAATTTTATTGTATTTATTTGGAGACTCTTTGAAACCAGACTAATTCCCTTATCTTCAATTGTACTGGAAAAATTGTTTCTTCATCTCTCCTTATCTTATGTATTGAATGTCACCCATATTGTATCTATAAAGGTATAAAGCTTAGGTTCTAATATGGTTCCTATTACTGTAGTATCTGACCATCTCACAGTCTTTAATATTCTCACAACACATTGTTTATACTCCTTTTACTAATGGGGAAACTAAGGCACAGAGGGCCTGATTTTTAAAGGAACTTATTATGATTTACAATGAACATAGATGAAATAAATACCAAACATGCCTAAGAGCTTTATCCAATTCTACTAAGTCCTAATCTACAGCTTTAGGCATCTTCAAAAATTTAATTCTAAGTGACTTGCCTGCAATCGCACACAGAAAGCAAAACAACAGGTGTCCCAAGCACCAGGCTGGTACCCTAACAACTAGATCATCATTCTCATGCCATCATACCAAGCTAACTTTGACACCTGCTTTGTAAAGAGATGCTTGTGTACAGCTTTTAGGAAGGGTGTTTCTATATCTTTTGTGGATTACTGGGTGCCCCGTATGCTGCATTGATTTTCACAGTCCTTATCAACTCATTCTGAAACTTGCCTACTGTATAGGAAAAAATGTTGAGGAGTGTGTCAGAGCTAAGCAGAGAAACTTCAGAGAGCAACTATTGTATAACCAACTTGGACTTCAATATTTACTTCTCCCCCAGATCAGACCTCAGCCCAGCATAACTCTTAGCTCTAAGCACCTACCTAATCCCACTGATTCCACTGGCTGATTGAACTTAATGGGACTACTTATAGAATTAAAGTTAATCATATATTTCAACGATTTTTTGGATCAGGTCCGTTACTGCAAAAAGGAGAAGAAAAAAAATAAAATGAGTGCATTTAAACACTGAAACATAGAAATGGCTGCATAGAACCAGTTAAGATCTGATCCAGATGGGTTAAGATCTGATCCATCAGATTGGAGGCTTTCTATCTGACTGTCAAGTCTGTAATTACAAGGAAACTCCAGCAAGTGTGTGCATGCAGAAGGATGAACATGTCTGTTTTAAACCAATGGGATGATGGGCCTCATCCAACTTCCATTAAAATAAACAGGAAAACTTCCATTTACTTTAAAGGGAGTTGGATTAAGTTCCAAATGGTTTTTTACTCTGATTGCTTTATAAGACCTCTGACGTGCTGTTGCTAGCCCTGGGCCAACTGAATGACATTCCCACCATCTTAATAGCTTTAAAAGCAATTGTACTTATTCCTTCATTTGAACAACCATTTCTGTGACCTGGAGAACCCAGACCACACATTGAAAAGGAGAATATAGGGCTGCCATGCTCCATCTCTAGTCTCTACCACTTAGTGGAAACAATGAAATGAAGGTGCACAGCACACTGTCTCATCCCTTCCTGCTATTCTCCCTAATCCTCACCCTTTCTCCTGACCTGAACCCCTAAAACTGTCCCCACTAAATGTCTCTATTGATAACATAATTTATGCCCACAGTTTCTCTTCTGGGATATGAGTGGGGATCCACACTCTTCTCCACCTCTCCTCCACACTTATTTGTCCCCAAGCAATCCAACAAGCATTTTCATATATAATCTTTTTGGAAATGGTTTGAGCAATCTTTGGTTTTCTGCTGTACTCAGATTACTATTCCTTAAATAAAAGAAATTTCTTGACAGAGACCAACCATAGCATAATGTATTCCTTGTTTTTTGAAGAGTATTATTGGCTGGATGCACAACAGGTTTGAGGGCTCTTGCTTGTCACCTTGAGTTTCTTCATTCACTAGAAAACTGAGAGGCAACATCAGTTGTGTATCTGTTCACACATACAAAGTGTAATCTATTGGATTTGTGAATCATCTCTCTAAGGAGAGCTCAACTCTTTCCTAAATGCCATTTTCAATTGCCCTTCCCTAAATTGGTAGTGAGCTCCCTGCACTAGATAGGGTAAAAATTGTAACCATTTGGGTACAGTCAGAGTTATGAGTGGTGTGAAGGAGAAAAGGAAAAACTGGTTAAACTTACCGCAGGGGGAGAGACTGCAGAGCTGAAAGAGAAGAGGATGCCATGAGAGCCGTGGTTCTGGAGCAGGTACTCTGTCTGGCTAGAGTGGCCCCAGAGCTGCAGACGCTGAAGATGCATGCTGGAAAGAGAGGAGGCAGCAGGGAGAGAATCAGGGAGAGGAAAGCCAAGTCCCAAGCCCCGAGACATTGGGTCCAAACCCCAGGAGGCTGGTCACAGGCTGACAAGAGAGTTTACCTGGGCTCTGTTGAACCGGGAGACACCATGGAGGAAAGTGATGTGAGCAGCGGGAAGTTCCGCCAAAGGTGGAACATTTGATAACTACTGAAGCAGGTAACATAAAGGATGAGTTGGGTACCAGCATGCCCAGACTCACTTAGGGAAGGTAGTAACATAAAGGATGAGTTGGGTACGAGCTGCAGGCACTGTCTAAGGGGGTGGTTGCCAGAATGGAGCTGGGGGAGATGCTTTATCTTCCCATCCCTCCTCCCCCACACTCCACACCCTGCAGCTTAACAGATCCTATTTTGACAGCAACAGCAGAGATGGCAGAGAAGTGGTGGTGTTGTGTGGTGGAGGAGGGGCTACAGGTATACTGCCACCAGGGAGATGTCACCCCTTTTTTTTGACAAAACCAAGTGCTTTTGACTGCTTCGCATACATGTCCACCATGAACCACTGCTGCTTCTCTGCCCTTCCTGGAGCTGGAGCTGAATCCAGAGCATAGAAGATGCAGGGTACAGAGGTGGTGGTGGGAGGACCAGGGCAGAATACTGGCCAGTTATGCTTCTGAGGGAGGAAAAACAAGAGCCAGGTTAGGCCAATGAAGGACTTATCCTCCTTGCTTTCTCTTTTTCAGTGTGAGAGGAAGAAGAAGTGGAGTAAGATCTGGTTCAGTGAAAGATTAGAGGCAGTAGCTTGTGGAATGCACCACTTGTCCCTAAGTAGGAATCATGGTGGCAGGAAGTCCCTCATTCCATGCTTCCTGAATACATACTGAAGAATTAAATGCGAAAAGATTACCACTATGTTCACATCCAGCAACTTATAATATGGAACTGCTCCAGATAACTATTCTTAAAGTTTAGTTTTAGTTTAAAAAGTAACTATACTGGGGCAACATAGGGTTCCATCATCATATGTATGTATCAATGTTTTTCATGTTAAGTGTGATTAATTTACAAGTTAAAGATATTTTTTTAATGTCAGTCCTGAAAACTCATTCTGGATCAGCTTTTTTCTTTCTTTGATATAATTTTTAAGTGCAGATAGGACATGCATTTTTCTGGTTGGTTTAGAGAGATGATGGCTGAGAAAGAGATAATTATACCTTGAAAAAGGATTCTTGAAAATCCTGATCTGATCCTTAAAAAAGAATCAGACCAAATAATCTAGTAGAGATGGCCCTTCCAGATCTATTTCTTTATGATTCTTTTCAGCCCAGAGAAGAATTGAGCTCTTTATTACTAATACTGGTATTCCCATGTCATCCACATGTGCTTGGTGCTGCCTAGACACAACATGAAATTCCAGTCCTGTTGAAACCAATAGAAGTTTTGCCATTGACTCCAAAGGTACCAGTATTTCTCTACCTACCTGTACTGCTTCAAAAGGTGAGCAGTATTCAAAGAGGGGGGGCAGGAAAGCTGAATAATCATGTAGTCAAAAGGGATCTATTTCCAACACAGCCCTTCAACTAAGTCAGCACTAGTCAGCTAACTTCTGCTTTGCAATTTTGAGGAGGGATCTGATAGCGACCTCACAGAATGGTTCAGAGAAGACAGTCTGTGCATAAGGAGCAACATGGCAGAATGTACAAAGCAGTTTGTGAGTGAGGTGTACAAACAGGGAAATCAAGGTTGTCCCTGTTGGCAGACCCTTTGTCTATGCAAACAATTAATCAGTACTTTGTCTATGAAAAATTTGATCTCTAAACTGCACGCTTCTGTCAAGCAAGGAATATTTTTTCAGACAGTGCCAGATATCATTTTTCATTGTATTTGTTTCCTCATTTTAAATTTAAATGAGAGCATAGACAGCAGTCTTACAGCTCAGCGCATTCCTGGGGAGGTTCTACTTCCACATCTGTTGCTTCTACTTAAATCCATCAACTAAATTATTGGCTGAGGTTCAACAACATCCATAAGTTTCCTCAATTAATCCATCAGTTAGCAATTCCCAACTGAAGACCCTAATGTGCCTTGTGGATGTAATGTGCCTTGTGGATGAAAAGCTCCAAATCTTATTTAATATCTGAGAGGAAAAAACTCTCAATGAATGTTAATAAGCTTTCAGCTGTAAGTAACCATACATTTTAGAGCATTTTGAATACGAGCCCTTTACAAGTATGCACAGTGCTATATGTAACTAATTTAAGTTTCTATGAGTATAAATGTACTTTAATGAATCAACCAATTAGGTGAAACCCACAATTAATACTTTTCTTCTTACTCTATCACCTATATAGCATCAAATGAGATTGGTACGTACTTGAATCCTCATGTGATTCTTGATTGCATTGCAGAATATGATCAAAAGGCTCCACTTGAATGTGCATGATTGTGTTGCTTGCTGTACTTGATGGCAATTTATTTAAATATGATACTCTGCAGGAGAACTTGTTCAAAGTAAAGGCACAACAGGCAGTTTATCATTTCCATGCGAGGTATTTAGGATTACTGCCTCTCCAAAGCTTTTTTAAAAAACCCACAGGATAAAGCCAGTGGATGGAGTTAAAACAGTGTTACAGTTTAAGTGCTGTTGTCTATGTGTGGTACAAGTTATAACCCAGAGATTCAACAGCCTAGAGATCCCTATATAATACAGGTCGGCTCCTAAATGGAGAAAAAGCAGGTTTGATATCATTTGAGGTATAATAGGTAAGAGGCACCTATAAGGCATGTTGGACTGAATATACCCAATCTCACCTGATTATGGAAGCTAAACAGGCTGAGACATGACTGTATTGGATGGGAGACCTCCTGGGTGTTGAAAGCACAAGACAAACAGTTATGATAATGCACTTGCCAAGCATTAGGTATGAGAAACTAAATGAGTGGAAAGATTTAATTTGCCCCCCTTGTTGCTAATGGAAAGGGATAAAAATTATATGTGGGAGAAAAAGCACCATAACTGTAATTATTTATCATTGATATGGTTAGCAACTTTCCCACTCTTCATGACATTAATTGAAACCCCACTTCATTGCAAGTGGTGCTGTGTTTGGCATGTTAGCATTATGGATCAAGCTTGTTCACAGTGAAGATACTTTTGCCCTTTACTTCCCCGGAGATAGGACTAGTTACATATATAGGAAGTGAAGGGTGTGGGATAATCCTACTTGAAACAATGACACCTGTGACACAGACTAGTAGGTTTCAGTATTTTACATCTTTGGACCTTCTTTTTTTCATCAGAAACCCTTAAAAGCAACTTTTTAAATAGCTAGGAGCTCTCTCCTATATAGTAACATGGATAAGGTTAGGGTGGCTACAGCCCATAACACCTGATACTTTTTCAGGACTCCCAGGTTTAGAACCCCTGGAGAAGACCATTTTGAACAGAAACGTAAGGTTTGGGGCTAGCTGGTTCTCAAGGGACAGCATATAAGCTGCGCCATTCCAGAAGCAGGCTAAGTAGGTACTGAACTTCAGAAACACTTCAGTCAGATACAATTCCTTCCTTTGCTTTAGGGCTGAAGGCAAGTTACTGTAGGTCCCGAAGGGTTCAACTTCCTTTTAGCCAATAAGCAGGGAAGGAGAGGGAGGTGTTCCCACCTTTTCCTTATGTACTTGCGCCTCCGGGGGTGTATCAAGTGTGCTGTGTATTGAGCCTAGACCTAAGAGCAAGGAATGTGGAGTACATGGTGCTTACTCCACCAGCTTGGTGTTCTCACAGCTCCCTCCCAAAGCTGTGCCCAAGTTAGAGCAATTCGATACCAATTCTTATTCAACTGCTTTTTCCTAAAGGTTCAATCTAATTCTAAATCATAAATGTAATATAAAGAATATATAACAAATAGGAACTTGCTAGTTGTTACAATATTTATAATAGATTAGGGCAGGGGTGGCCAACCTGCAGCACAGGTACCACAAGTGGCATGGTCAGCCTTTTTATGTGCCATGAGATAGATTGGGGTAGGTAGGGCAGGGAGCAGAAAGAAGAGTGGCAGATCAGGTAGAGAGCACAGACAGGGAGTAAAAAGCCGAACAGCAGATCAAGTAGAAAGCACAGGGCAAGGAGCAGGAAACAGGGTAGGAGAATACAATTGGACTGGCACTCAGGGAGTATGCAGTACCTATTGTGTACCTGCCAAAAAGGCTGGTTCCCATTGGACTAGGAAATAGGAAATGCCACTTCCAATTTAAAACAAAGCAGGCGACAAATTGTTGTGGGATTAGTCTTTCCCTTTTAGCAATTGACTTTCCTGATGTAAGCTGGGAAAGTTCCTAAAGAGATCACAAAACCAGACACTTCCCTCTGGTCGACAGTTCCGAAATGGAGCTCAGCCAGTGATGAAGGTAAGACCCCCGGGGACACAGACTCCTGAGATGTATCTTTCAGGGACTGGATTTATTGACATGAAATCCCCACCTGAACCCCTAACAGTTCCACAAGCCTAAACTGCACAGTAGTTTTCTGGCAGTTTGGTTTTAATTCAGGCCTTATACACCATTGACTCTCCATATGTACTAGAATATTGAGGTGTAGTGTGCATGTCTGCTACACATCTCTCTCCGTTTTACATGTTCTGGAAGGGGATTTTTTTTATATGATGTGTTAGATGGTATCCATATGAGCAATTTTTTTCCAGCCCTGGAAGGGTTGTAGAACATCCAAAATCCACAAGGCAAAGGTAGACCTTAGACACCTTGGTTGGAATGAAACAAAGCTCTTTGAAAGCGCACAGAAAATCTCTGTCAGTCCCAAAGAGATGGGATTTTAGATGGAGATCTGTGTATCTGCAACTGGGTAGATCCACTGACCCAAACCTGTGTCTATAAGCCATGTGGCAGGCTAGGGATGCTATACAAGCTACAAAAAGGGGCTCACAATGGCGGCAAAAAAATGGAGTATATTTTTGTGTTCAGCCTGAAGAGTTTTTTGGGAAAGGAAGAAGAATCAGAAATTGGTCTTAATCTATTTATTGTGTTCAGATATTGCAAAAGATGCACAGTGTGCTGCACAGCTTCACTCGCTGGCCTGAGACACCAGCTGTACCTAGGCACTCTGAGGTAAATTAAGGATGGAGTGTCAGATCAGAGTTTCAGCTTTAACTCTCAATTTCCTGGCTTTTTGTGGGTTTTAGGCAGACCCTTAACGTTACTTTAATGTAGGTTTTTTGTGGTTTAATATTTCTAAAGGCAGTAAATTATTTCCAGCATATGTAAAAAAGACAAATTTCTCCTGTGGTTAGTGACCACAAAGCAAAACAAGAAACAGAAATACTCGAGAGTACGGTTCTCAAGAAAAGGTTATAGAGCTTTAAACCTTGTCTTTGATGTTATACATAGAAAAGTAAAGTTCAGTGCCGAGCTGATGACTAATACCTTTATGAAGCATAGTAGCAAATAAACACAACCATATCCATCATCCCTGCATATCATACAAAAGTTTTTTGTCTCCTGATGTGCATGTATGTAAACAGTATGAGACAATGCCCCCACTCCCATACATAGACACTGTAAAAATGAGCTGTTGAATAACAAATGTATCCTGACTAGCGTGGAGAAGTTCTGTTACTGTCAAGTGATGAAGAAAGGATGAAAGCAAGAAGGCATCTCTTACTGTTTATCCCCTCTGCTTAATTAAGCATTCTTGTTTCTTCTGTTAAGTCAAGGAGAAACAGAGCAAGGGTGATAACAGACATTGCACTAGTATTTTTACTAGAGCGGAGAAAATAGAGTTTTAAAAAGGATGATTGATATTATTGGGTGAAATGGTCTTCCTAATACGAATTCTGACTGCAAATGGGATGTGGGGAGGTCCAGGGGTAAAATCTACATCAATCGAGGAGCAGCATCTTGCAGCTCTTATTCCAATTGTTGGAATTAATTATGTGGGCTAACTGAACAAGTAAGTTGTGGAGGCTATTGGATCTGCATAAATATAAATCTGAAGTCTCTTCTAGCCTGCCTTCATAGTGGCCTACAATATTATCCTATACAGACGTAATGTATTCCTTTTCCTTGGCTCCCAGAAGATGGGTAAATATCCCTGTTGCCAGTGTTATAGAGACTTCCATGGTACAAATAATTGGATTGGTCCTCCATACTCTGACCCTTCATACCCACTGTACATAAAATCCAGTCATTCACTTGGTTGCTCCTCAAACTATCTTTTGTTTTCTTATTCATTAAACTTTAGGTGAGATATTTTTTAAATATGAATCTATTTGCAGGAAGTAAAACCACTTGGAAATACTAACACAACTAAAGATACACAAAGGTATTCACTCTGGGATTGTTCTGACCCCTGCTTTGAAAACTTTTTTTGATTTATTTATAGGGTAGATTTGCTGAACAACAAATGGTTCTGCTGATTTGTGAACAGACAGAGTGGCTTTCTGCTTATAAAGTTTCGTAGAATAATTGCCTTCAAAAGACTCCAAGAGTCTACCATGACACAAGTCTACCCACAATAATCCACGTGCCACATTGAAAACTAGTTTTTAATCAGAAAAATGTGAAGTAAGAAGTGTTGGGAAGTACAGAACAGTAGGGCTATTGAATGGGCTGATGGACAGTGCTTTAATCACTGGCTTCAAGAGCACTGTTCAGATTTCTCAGTCCATCCAGGAAAGATGTCATCAATTACAGTGACAGAAGAGATGGGCAGAAAAAATGGAAATAGTATTCATTTTTCTTTCATATATGAGGTTATGCTGTGAGTGGGGAGCGATCCCTAACCACATGACCAAAAACCAAAGGGCTGGGAATATGCATACTCTAAAAGACTGAGGACAAGACTGAGAGATGAGAAAAGGTTGTAATCTCAAATATGTATCAATTGATATTTCTAAATTACTGCTTTTGAAAGGAAACCTAATCTGTTAATAAAGCCGTGAAAGTGTATAACCCCTCCAAGTCTACAACTGAAACAAGACTTATTATAGTGGATGAACCTCCATGAAGTCCAGCCTAAACAGTTGCACAATTGCCAATTCCTTGAGTTATTGATGTTTTCCCAAGGGAAATTAACATACTATTTATAAATATTAACATATTGCTTAAAAATATTTCCATATGATACAAGTTCCAACAATGCTAGCTGAATCAGAATGTCCATATTCTGCTTACACTGGAAAAAAATTAAAGAGGACACATTCCCCCTCCTAGTTTGCAAGAAAATATTCACATTATGCTTAAAGACCACTCCCTTGAGTAGATGTTATTATTAACAATGTTATACAAATTCACTCCAAAATGACATACTGTTTTATTAATCCTTTCTCCCCCTTGCACCAAAAACCTTTCCTGATTTCCCAAAAGCCCTTGATAATTTCCTTTCCCCCATTTCATGATGCTTGTCCAGACTGAATAACTAAATTTTTCTCTATTAACAACCCCATTAGCTTCAGCTAGACTATTTATGGAGTGAGGTGCTACTCAGGGGGCACATCTACATGTGCACTTTACTGTGGAGTTGACTAATTAGCTCTGCAGTAAAGTGTCACCATCTACACATGTGGGGCTGTTAGGTTGGAGTATACTAAATAACTCTGCTGTAGGATAGTACCACCCAACACAAGTATTATCCTATGGTGGAGTTTTTTAGTGCGTCACAATGCACATGTAGATGGTGACTGAGGCTGGCTGGGGCATGAGGGTGCTACAGTGTTGGGACTGCCTTCTGGCCCTTGTGTCCCAGCCACCCCCTCCGCAGCATGTTGAACTGGGGAAGAGCAGCTCTGAGCTGGCAGGCTGACCTGCTAGGCCCCCTGCCAACCAGAGTTGCACTGCCCAGCAAAACGTGCTGTGGTCCTGGGCCCACAGGTAAATGCTGCATCTGGGAGCAATAAACTCTGGCATAAACTGCGCTGGAGTTTATTCCTCTGTGCTAATTGCATGTGTAGATGTGCCCAATATGAGTAAAAGGGTCAGCATCCCTAAGTGTAACATGCTGCATGACTGTTCATATAAAAACACCCCTTAAAACATTTAGTTCTGTTTTGCTTACAGACAGTACTGATAACGATAACCTCAACACAGGCTGTCTGATTCCATTTGAACCAGATTTCATTTTGATTAGGCAGAAGAATGGAAAAAAAGAAAGAATGGGAAAAAAAGCCACAGGAGTTTTTTGAAAAAAATAAAAGAAACATATTTAATACTTTTGATATAAAAATAGGGCTACATAATATACCATAATATTACATGGTAAATAGCATAGGGTCATTAACTATAAGTATTGAGAATGACATAATCACACTCCCTTCCATCCATCCTCTGCTGTGAGCAGTTTTTTAATCTACCAGCTTTAAATGATCTAAGTACACTATACCAGTGGAAATGCAAGCTATAGTATAGCTTATGTAGAGTGCATATGTATGCTTGTGTGTGTGTGTATAATAAAAAAACTCATAAAACTCTGCATCACAGCATATTTTATATCAGAATCAAAAGAGTTTTTACAAAAATTAATGAATCAAGCTTTACACTACCCCATCAGGTAAGTAAGTATTGCTAGGCCCTAAAAGCTGTTTGTGTTAAACAGGAAGTATATGGCAAATTTCAAAAAAAGAATGCAGAGATTTTGCTTCATATCTCCCTTAACTCCAGGATTACCTTTTCTCTACCCTTATTTTGTGCAATGTATTCATGACATGATGACATGGCACGGTATAAAGATTTTATTGCTGTTAATTTGGGATGGCTGCATTACTTAAGAGCGAGGAATCTATTTACAAGTCATACAATGGAGATCACAAAGGAGTGACAACAAATGCTTTATATTACATTATATGATCATATAGTCTCAATGCCAATATATATATAAATATAAATTTTATAATATAGCACATAATATATTATGTAATAGAATATATATATAAAATATATACTATATATATATATACTTTATATATATATATATATAATTTTTAGAGAGTTTACACATTTTAGGGACTGTTTTTCATATTTGTGGCAAGTAAAGCAGTCTTTCTAAAGCCAGACAGCAGCCTTAGCTACTTTAAGTCCAACAGCACAGGCCTCCATGGAGGAGAAAGGTTATTATAACTCATAAATGTTGGAAATCACCAAGTATTATATAAAATAACTTTTCCTTACATAATGTCACAATGTGAATGGTCACTATTTCAGGACCTGCCAGGGTTAGACGTATGTACTCTTCAGTGTGATCAGAACTTAAACCTACTACTCTTCCAGGACTATTTCCTAAACTGAACTACACACCACTATTTTTTTTTTTTTTAGGTGGTATGTGGCTGGTAGGAGGTTGGGAGGTTATTCCACATTTAGAGGAAAGAAGGAATATTTTTCAGGCTGTGTTTTGGTTTAGTTTTACTTGTAATGATATCTTCTTGATGCTGCTCAGGTATTTAGAATACAGGAAGTAGCACCAGTGTGTATAGATGAGACAAAGGAACAACTGGGGAGCTGTGCTTGCATGTGAACATTTCTACAAGGAGAGGTGTGTATACCTGTACACACATTATAGAATAGCATTTGCATATATGTCTTGCCACAGGCATTATAATACTATTTTCCCTTTCTTTTGAGCAACTAGAAATTAAAAGGATTGAAATAGCAGTGTGTACACAGTATCAGTCTTGCTAATTCTGACTGAAATCTTAAACTTGAAGCAATGATAATTTGGAAGTGGAACAGCACTCAAGAACATAAGTCTAGCTGCTGTACAAGACTTCAGATGACAGCCTTGTATAGGACTTCTCAGATCATTTTATTTCATACTCGAGCAAACAGGAAAAACTTTATACAGCTCTTTTCCATACCTAGCACTTTGTATCGGAGATATGATAGTAACTCTGCTGCAGCCTAATGCAGTGCTCAGACAAGTGAAAGGAACTCCCACTGACTTCAAAAGACATCAGTTCAGGTCCTAAGAAAAACTGTTCCCCTGCTTGACAATATTTAAATGGGTGAAAGCATATATATATTGAAATCAGTTCTGACTTCAGAATGTGGGAATTCCCTTCTACTTCTCCATAAAAAGTTTTTTTCACCCAAGTTCCACTCTCTTCTTGTGCATGAATTTACAAAGGGAAAGAACTCATTTCAGAATCTCATCCATACAAATACTGTTGCTATTGAATATACTAATAAATGCTAAACACATGTTGTTCTCTGCACATAGAAGTTCAGCACTGCTGGATCATTAAGCTGAATACAAGTAACCCTCATCCTGGTCACTGACCTATCTTTAGTACTAGCTTTAGAGGCCTTGTCAGAATTAATTACAATTTCAGTGGCTTGTGTTGCCTTTTATGGGACAAGGTCTTGACCAGCAAATATGAAAGTATATTGTTGGGTTTCCACACAATATCAATACTTAGTATCACATTTTTGGACTTGTAAGTGCTCCCAAATGTTTCAGAAATAATTAAATTTCTATTGACATTTTGGCCTTGCTTCTAAAGATGAATATCCTTCAGCTGCTAATCATTTGATAGGTTTGAAGTTTGGGGAAATTTCTTTTTAAATCTCTTGAATATATACATGCAGCAGAACAAAAGTGATCTAAAGCATTTGATCTGCTTGGCTGACACAGTGGAGAGGGTGAGGTTGCCTTTTTTAAAGGTCACACTGACATTTGTAGATAAATTAACTTGGTTTCTGTCCTATGGCTTATATCATCAGGATCAGTTTTGCAAAAATCAATAAAAAAATCCAGTCCACTAATCATCCTCCAGGTATACTTGCATAGGGAAAAAAATTTAAGGTTGTTCACAGTGTTTCCCCCTGTAACCTCTCTACCTTCCACCCAAAATAGAAAAGTTATCTGTGAATTTTCAAGAAAGATGAAAATTCACTGCCTTACATACACTTCTAAATGTAGCTTTGGGGGGGAAATATTATCATATAACTATGTATCTAGTCAGCTAGCCATCTTTTACAGCATTATTTCTCCATTTTAAAGATATGTGGAAATTTGGTGATAGCTATATGAAATCTTAGCTAATAAGATAACACCTTATTTAATCCCATTAGCAAAACTCCAGTTGATTTTGGAGAAGGATCAAGCCCATGAAACTTGAAAACACCAGCTGTAAGTCTATTGATGTTGTTATCATTCTCAGCTATTATTCCACTCCAGCGATCATTGTTTTCTTCAGTAAGTTCATTGTTGAGAAAATGCATTATAGCTCAAATGAAAGAATTGTTTTCTTTGACGCATTTGTGGCACATTTCTCATCTCACCTGCCAAGAAGCCTGATGAGGAGGTTGTCAAATATTGAGCCTTTATTCTGATCAAATTAGTTGTATTTTTTAATGTCACTTCCACTGATGTCAATGGGAGTTTTGACTGAATCAAAAATATAGGCTCCAATATGAGACATGCACTGAATGTGTCCATGCCTCTTCTGACATATATGACTGACCCTTTTACTCTTTGTTAAAATAGTGGGTCTTTGGTTGGGGGGGGGTTGGTTTTGTTTTTGTTTGTTTGTTTTTACCATGAAGTTACTTCTCAAACAAATCCGTGATTGAAGCAATATTGTTATAGGCTTCACATTGCCTGCTGCATTCTAAAAGTAGGTGTCCCCTTTCTTTTCCTCGAGTTTATGCTGTCTAGTTTCCTCCCAGGATTTGTGTCTAGAGGCTCTCTGGCTCTGAAGAGCCTAAGAAGTCTTGTGTTAAAGGCATTGTAACATTCAAATATATCCAGGGAGACAAATAAATCAAGGGATGGCCAAACCGCAGACTGGGTAGGGAACAGGTTAAACAGCTTGCCCAGAGCAGAGAGCTGTGTAAGGAGTCAGAGATTGCAGGGAGGAGGAGTTTTTCATGTCTCCAAGAGAACAGGTTCAGTTGTGTTCATGTGTGTTGTGGGTGACTGTGGGTGTGTGAGTTCTGGGTGTATGTGTTAGGCCTGTTTTTGAAGCTAGGAGAAACCAATCGCTTGTTTAGAAAAACCAGCTGGAGTGGCTTACAAAGTTTGAGTCCCATCCTATTCACCCACAGCAGCTCTTTCAGGAGCAGGCACCACTCACCCTGGCTACTGGAAGCAGGTTTTCATCTCCCCAGATTTCTGCAAGGTAGGAAGTTTGGCATCTGGTAGTGTCAGAAAAGAGCCTTTTGCCATAAATCACGCTGAAAAGCATTCAAATCTGACAATCGCCTTGAGACCGCTTATGGGTTCACCCCCAAATTCCTAGATCAAAGAGCAGCCCCTACAGTCGTAAACACTTCTTATATACAAAATCCGGCTTATCAAGAGGATGCATTCATGGGAAAGTCGGGGTGCGGGGGTGAAGGGAGAGAGGTTCACCTTGCAGCCACAGGAACCCAGGGATAGGCAATGTCCCGAGCCCCCAAGCGCACAGAAGAGATCTTGCAACGGTACAAGGGGAAGAGCCCCCGTCCTGCAAGGGAAGGTGAAAGCGGAGCAGACCCGCGCACCTCCCAGCAGGGTCAATGCACCCCCAGCCAGCCCAGCAGGAAGGAACACTTCCTGCACGCCCTGCATTACCACTGGGAGTGCCGCAAACCTTGGAGGGGCGGGAGAAAAGTATCCGGGGGGGGGGTAAGAAAGCTGCGACTGATGAATGGAAGCTGAGAGGCTCAGTGTAGCGCCCACACTGCTGGCGCGGGTCCCCCCGGGGCAGCACGTCTGTCCGCTGCGCCGAGTCGGTTCGAAGTGGGAGGACTTCGCTTCCTTTCCCTCTCTAGCCAGGGCGTAGTCCCAGTTTTAGCCCCGACTCCTAGAAAAGGTCATTTAATATTTGACTCCCTCTCGGAAGGAGCTTGCCTGCCTGCCTAAGTACCGCTCACACCAGGCACGCGTCCAGCAGGTCAAGAAGTCTGGGCTCATTGTATTTTTCTATTGAAGAAGGTTTGAAGTCAATCCGTCTACCTACCTATCTACTACCTACCTATCTGCCTGTCTACCTACCTACTTTTCTGCTTGTGTATATATACCTATATATCCCTCTACTTACCTGTCTACCTACCTTCTTTTCTATCGACCTACATATCCACCTATCTGTCTACCTACCTACCTACTTTTCTCTCTGTCTACCTACCTATCTACCTCTCTGTCTACCTCCCTACTTGTCTATCTACCTACCTACCTACCCCTCTGTCTGTCTACCTACGCTTCTGTCTGTCAGTCTGTCTACCTAGCGGCCTGCCTACCTACTTTTCTATCTATCATTTTTCTATCTACCTACCCGTCTGCCTGTCTACCTACTTTTCTGTCTATCTTCCTATCTCTCCCTCCATCTACCTCCCTACCCATCTTCCTTCCTTCCTTCCCCTATTCACCTACCTATAGCAAAGAAGCTGGAGTGAGCCCTCTCTATGGAGGCAGGGCGCGGAGGTGCGGTCTGGCTGGCTGTCAATCGCTCGGTCTATTGCAGACGTTTTCCCTCCGTCCCTCTAAGACGACTCAGGTGTCGGTGCCTGTGCCAGGCGCAGAAGCCGTGGCCCTTGCGGGCGGTGTGTCCGTCCCGGTCCCGCGGGTGTGAGGCCGGCCCTGGGCGCGGCGGGGCGCGGGGCGCGGGCGGAGCGCTGCCGCGCGGGGGCTCGGGGCAGCAGGATCCCGCTCCTGGGGCCGCGGCCGAGCGTCCCTGCCCGCCCTAGCCGCCGTGATGGATGAGGCCCTTTGATCGGGACCCGGCTTCCACTGCCCCCCCTGCAGGACCTGGCACATGCTCCGCAAAGCCCAAGAGCTGCCCCCGTCCCCGCCTCGCCTGACCAAGTCCTCCCTGCCCGGCCGGCCCGCGCCCCGGGTGCTGCTCCGGGCCAGGCGGGGGCTATCCTCGGGGAGGGGGGACAGTGGTGTCCCCAGCCAGGTAGTGGCAGATCTCCTCTTCCCACCAAACCAGGTCCTGGAAACACCCCCTCCCCGCCTCTTTCCAGGATTTTTCCAAATCGAAGGCACAATCCTGGCCTTGATTTCCTCCCCCTCTTGCTTCTGCTGTCATTACCCTGCGCGCGGATTCCCCCGCTAGTCCGTGTTTCCAGCCCGAGGACATTTAATAGTTGAGTGGATTAAATATTGCAAGCTCCAGCCTCCACCCCCCTCGGAAAAAAACAGGTCGAGCGCGCTGTGCCTGAAACTCGCTGCCTGAAAGCTGATCTCTGATCTAGTTTACGTTTAGATCTGGGGCCGGGGGAGGGGTGTGGAGGGCAAGCCCGGTTCTGATCTGGATCTGGCGTGTATTGGGGTGAGACACTGGAGCGGGGGCAGCTTTCCGGGATGCTGGAAGAAAGAAGGGAAAAGAGAAAAGAAAGGCAGAGCTCGGGAGGAATGATCCGGCCTGTCCACGTGAGCAACTGACTTACTTTCCCTCGTCAGAAGTGACACCCGAAGTACATCGACACACTTTGCAAGTGCGGAGCTTCCCTGGAAGAATTAGCCGCCTGTTTGAAATTAACACTAATTTGGCCCCTCCATCAACAGCTCCTCTATAGGCAGCCAGTCAGGCTGTCATTAAGCATGTCTGATAGCTCCAGGGTTTAGATATATG
Source organism: Alligator mississippiensis (assembly GCF_030867095.1). NCBI lineage: Eukaryota > Metazoa > Chordata > Crocodylia > Alligatoridae > Alligator > Alligator mississippiensis. Next base: position 161,813,505 of record NC_081828.1, on the reverse strand, counting down.
TGTGTGTGTGTGTGTGTGTGCGCGCGCCTGCGCGTGTCCTCTTTCCACACACGCATTCATACACACACACGAGGAAAGTCCTTAGTTCTTTGTTAAAGACTAAGGCAACAACAAGAACAATAATAATGCTAACAATACTAATAATGATATTAATACCGCCATTCATGCTAATATCGATAACAATATTAATATTAATACTACTACTACTGATGATGATGATGATGATAAAAAACCCTGATCTCTCATGTCTTGCAAATGATATAAATGATTGCAAGGAAAATCGCCTTTCTTGAAAGTGCCCTCACTGAATAACCACTGCACGGCACATCAGGATAAGGGGAGGAGGAGAGGAGGAAGACATCGCAGTTCATCATTTATTTTTCAAATCTTTCATTGCACTCACGTGAAACCTTTTTTACAGGCTCCTATGATGGGGGCAATAAATCTAGATTAAGAAACTCCAGGGATTTTGTTTGGAGATGAATGCTCTGGGTTATATGCAGTGCATAGGAAAAAAAAAAGCACATCTATTTATCTGGTATTAGACATGCCTAAATTGTCATCCGTAAAGCTAATGTGATCAATAACAATGTTTTTTTTACCTTTGGAAAAGTTTGTAAAAGAAACAGTAAATCTCAGCGCGTTTGATGCTAGCTTTGAGGGGACTCGGTGTGGAGGAATAGAAAGAATGGTGTTGTTTAATATAGATACACGTTGCAAACAGCATTTATCCTAGAGGTTAAAAAAACCAAACAAACGAGACAGATCCGGACACTAGACCGAGCACAGAAAACAGAGAGAAAAGGAATGAAGGAGGTGTATCCTTTTTTGCTAAATAGCTAGGCTGTAACACGCCTGAGATGTGTTCCTGCCATGGGAGCTGCTTTATTGCATCCTTTGGGGCTACAGGTTGTTCGATTTTGAAAGATATTACAGGAAAAAAAATGTTCTGTTCCTCCCCCCCCACAGACACACTTCCCCGATTTAAGAAGCATTGTACAATGAGAGGGATAATAAGGGTGTAACACACACACACACACACACACACACACACACACACACACAGAGGCTCATAGGCTCACAATCCTGCCTGGAAGGAAGGATGCAACATTTTTCTCTTTGACTTTCATCAAGTAGCAAAGGAAATGTCAGGTCTTCCTTGTCTGAAGAGTCCTGGCTTCTTTTCTCTGCGGTCAAGTCAGGCCAGTGCTGCCTTTGCTCCTAAAAAGCGAGGGGCAAGGACAGCGCCCGGCAGCGCTCCCCTGCCCCGGGATGGGCGGGGGCTCTGCAGCCTCCCGGGCCAGCAGCCCCTGTCTCAGATCCCGCTCCCCATCCGCGGCCCTTGCTCAGGTTGTGTCAGCAGAGGCACTTGGCCATCAGCCGCTACCCACCTTCCAAAGCAGGCAATTGATTAGTCTCAGCTTCCCCCTCCTCCTCTTCCCCCCATGAGATCCGATACTTTTCTCGGGATCAAAAAATCCTGAAGGGAGAAGAGAAGTAGAAGGAAGGAAGGAAGGAAGGAAGGAAGGAAGGAAGGAAGGAAGGAAAGAGCGATAAAGGGACCCAACCAAGGGGGGAGAGTGACATGTGAACGATTGTCAGCCCCTGGAGGGGGATCCGACCTTTGCGTTTGTTTCCCTGCAAATAAACACGTATTCATACTGAAATAAAGCCAGTGATATGTGAATAATATTTTATATACACACAGTAATTGTATGGTTTTATACACACTATATATTATATATATATATATATATATATATAATTATTGTGTGTGTATAAAACTGTATACACACACGCGCACATATATATAATTAGTGTGTGCGTATAAAATATACACATACCGCTGGCTTTATTTCAGTATGAATCCGTGTGTGTGTATATACACGCACCATCACACACACACATATATACACAAACACGCATTCATACTGAAATATAGCCAGTTGTATGTGTATATTATACATATAATAGATATATAATTATTGTGTGATACAAGTGTGTGTATATACACATACATACATATACATACATATACGCGCCTACACACGCACAATAAAGCTCATCCATATCTATCTATCTATCTATCTATCTATCTATCTATCTATCTATCTATCTATCTATCTATCTATCTATCTATCTATAGATGATTTATGCTGGATTTTCTCTCCAACCTTTCTCTTTCCCGGCCTGGGAAGGCGTGGCCCCCTTCGTAACTTGGACATCTGTTTGCTTCACGTGATATTTTCATAAAAGCTCCAACATCTGGTCAAAATAAACCTCCTTCAGGTACCTGCCTACGTTTTCACATGTCAAAACCCTTTCACCTCTGGAGCTCCCCTTCCCGCAGGGCTGCCGCGCTTGTGTCCTCTCCTTCAGCCCAGGGTTTTTCCGTCTCCCCACCGCCCCTGCACCCGCGGCCCTGAGAACCTGCAGGCTCTCCCCTGCCCTCCCTCCCCCTCCCCTTCCAGCTTTATTTTTTTTTTTTTGGAGGGAGGGGGGGGGGGGATTGCAGAACATACCATTTCCCTCCCAGCTGCGAGCTGCGAGCCTGCCTTTCTGCTTTGCACACAACAGATTAAAAAATCAAGCAGAAAACAACAACACTCCCTTCCCCCTCCACTAAATCTAACGACACATCGAGACTGATATTTTCCCCAATGCTCTTGAAAGGCGGGGGGCAAAACCCCCCTCTCAAGGCCAGGTGTTGATAGCTTTATCCTCTCTGCAGGCGAAAATGAGACGGTTTTAATTTATTATTATTAATAATACTGTTTCCACTCATTTGGTGGCGGTGTGCTTTTGGAAAGCATCCCCAGCTGCCTTTCTGCTAGCTAGGTGACCTGCGAGGGAGACACGTCGCGGGAATCAGTCGCTGTCGTATCCCCCTGGAAGAGGCAGCCCCGATCTGCCCTGCCACCAAGCGCTAGAAGGAGACTGGCAGGGCAGGAGAGTTTCCCACTGGGCAGCATGCTCAAAACGAGCCTGCGATTTTTATGTGAATTTTTAAAGCCATGGGTTGGGATTCTCCAGTTATGTTTGCAAAACTGTACAAAGCCTCCTGGGATCCTTAGCACTTGGTCCTTTGAGCGGCTGTTTGCTTAAAAAAAACCCAACCCAGCCAAAAACTAGGAAGAAGAAGAAAAGAAGGACTCGGTGCAAGTGTTTTAACCTGCTCCACCTTCCAGTGACCTGCCAAATGCTCCCTTCTTATTTTATAGACATCTGGGAATTCCATACATGCCTCAAACTCCAATTACACACCTTCTTCAAAGGGCACGTGCTTTGATTTGCTGAGAGCATTAAGTTGGGCTGGAGTCGACAGCAACTGGGGCAGCAGCTAATGGAAATCGCATCCTGCGCTGCGCTTCCTAGTGGAAAGGGGTCCTGGAGGGCTGCGGAAAGCCTCGCGGATCCGTGCCTCGGCCCCTCCGCCCGGCTCCCTGCAGGCCCGAGACATGCTCGTTTGGGCACCCCCCGCCCGGGCCCGGGGCCAGGCCTGCTCGCCCCGGCGTCTCCCGCGGCTGCACAGCGGAGGGGCCCGATCCTGAGCAGCCACTGCCCCCGAGACACCAAGCCCCGGCCCCGTCTGTTCAAGCCGTTTGCCCCGGGTCTTCCCTCTCTCCGCCTGTTAACGTGACCTCGTTTGATCTGCAGTAGGAGCCCCTGGGTCGCTCCCATCTGCGGGCGCCAAGGCCACCCCCCCCGCCCCGTGTTTACCCGCGCCGCAGGTGAACCCCCTTTCCCCGCGGCCTGTTGCTGGAGTTGCCCTAACATTTGTTCCCCGCACGTTTGTTTGTTTTCCTTCAAATTACAGATGCAGGGAAAACCGCCTGACATCATGAGAGCAGGACAAACGCTCACTTTGAAGGATTCCTGGGCAGGACTTCAAGTGAAATCATATGCCTGAGAAGAATTTGATACTGGACTAGAGAAAATAACTAGCTCGGAGTTTGCCAAACCGTGGAATGTGCAAAATGCTCCATTTTCTCGCACCAGGCCCCGCGCCCCTCAGCCTCTCCCCTGGCTGAGCTCCACCGCCCTGGATCCCAGCACCTCTGGGAGGCAGGAGCCTGGCCCCTTCCCCACGCCCCTGCAGGCCCAAGAGGAGCCGGCAGGATCCGGCCCCGCTCCTCCCGACTGCCTGAAACTCCGCACGAGTTGTCATCAGGGCGCGCTGAGGCTGGACATAGCTATGGCAACAAAACACGGGACCTTAGTTATATGGGAAACTCCTCTCTGCCACGTTTTGCTCTGTAAATAAACTCTCCATATTCATGCCTTGCAAAAAAAAAAGAAGAAAAAAAATCAATCAGGACTATAACTTCCAAAGGCCGAGTTCATTTCTGATTGTAAGAGTGTTTAAAATTCCCAGAAGGCAAATTAATATTTTGCTTCAATAAAGCTGACTCTGACTTAATAGTTCTTGGCTGGGGTCTAGGGGCGCTGGGCCCATGCAGCTCCACAATGCAGAACGGGAAGGGTCACGTTTGTGTTTTTAAATCAGGATTAGCTCCTCTTTAGGTTTCTTTTCCTCCTCTTTTTTTTTTCTTTTTTTTAAAAATAAAGGTAAGTGGTTGTACTAGGCAAGTAAACCAGATCCATACTACCGGGAACAATGCAAAAAAATAAAAATAAATCTTAAGCATACAGTATTTCTTCTATTGATCAACGCACAGCAAGGATTCAAGATTTCCCCTAGGTAAAGCACGAGGCAGGTAGGAAGAACACACACAGCCATCACAATGCTGACAAGTGACTGGCCTTGGCTTGCCCACTGTATTTGAAGTGGCTGGAAAAGGTGGGTGCAGATGGGGTTAAGTTCTGCCCTCGCTTTGGGGGACTAGCTCCGTGCACACGAATTATTGAGGACTTGTCACCAGGACGGGCAGGGTTGGACCCACAGCTCTTATACTTCGCTCCTCTCCCTTTAGCTAACAACCTATTCTGTAAATGTACCTTCCTTGCACCGTTCTCCAGCAGCGGGTCACCCACTCCCCTCTTTACCCTTCCTTTGCCAAGTTAGGACACACTGACCTTGTCACCTGGGTGCTTTCTAGAAGCCCTTTTTTATCTGCTTTTTTTTCCCTTTGCAAGAGAAAGCAATAATAGCCAAAGGTGGCAGCTATCAAGCCAACCCCCTCTTTTCCGTTAGCAAAGGCAGCAGAGGTAAGGAAGCATTACCTTTCTCCTTGGTGCGGGGCGCTCATCCGTGCGGGAGCTTTTCAAGACATCTGAAATATTAAGCGATCAGACTATGACGGAGTGAACCTGAGACCAGCAATCTAAGTGGTGGGACCGGCCGGGAACAGCGACCGCTGCCCCCCTCCCAACCTCAGCATCCCCACCATTTTCACCCTCCTTTCTGATACTTAATACTGGGACCACCGCAACCCAAATCCAATTTTCAAAGTCCCTGCTAATCCCTTAATACAAACAAACGCTGCGGGCTTTCGACTGTAAACATTGCGCACTGGGTTCAAATATGCACGACATTAAATTCACAATACTTGTAGGTCAGCAAGATACGGTAATATGTGGATATGGAAACAAAAACATTCAGGACAGCAAGTAAACGCAACCTGGGCTAAGCAAACACGACTTATTTGGAATAAGCACACCGGATACTTTCCCCGAGACGCTGAGTGAACCTGGGCACCAGAAGGAACTGGTAACGCGCAACCTCAATTACTTGTGCGAGTTACTCCAGTTTGATCTAGGCTCTGAACAGAGGATGCCCACTACTACTGTTACCATTAGCCTATTGATCGCAAAGTGTAATTTCCAAGGAAGAAAGAAAAAGCAATCGCTGCTGCTCCACGTCTACTTTGAGACTGATCTGCGGGCAGAAAGCTGAGAAGCAATGCTTCAGTTGTAGATATCTCTGCATATCTATAACAGATATATGCAGAATGGATCTTTTCACAAGTGTTTTGTAGGCACGACTTCTTGAGACTGTTATATATGTGTGTGTATAGATAGCTAGATAGATATATATAACAAGTCTCAAGAAGTCGTGCCTACGAAACACTTGTGAAAAGATCCATTCTGCATATTATATATATAATATACACATATATTTTAATTGTATCCCATAGATCAACAAAGAACTGTTGCTGATATAGCTGTTACTAGACTATATCTATCTAGATATATCTATCTAGCTATTATAGATCTATCTATGTATCTATTTCCATAGCTATAGTTATAAAGATATAGTATAGTAACAGTATATATATATATACACATTATATCTGTCTATCTGTCTATAGATATAGAATAGTAACAGTATATCTATATCTATATAGTATATATGTATATCTATATATAGATATATACTATATAATATATATATAGTTATATTTATCTATATATAGGTATATTTATCTATATATAGCAATACTTCTCTGGTGACCGATTGGCTACAAATAAAATTACAAAGACCCTGATAAGGAGACTAGACAAGCTGTTTTGTATTTTTAGCAGCTACTATTTTTACTGTAATTCTGAGAGTTAAAAGCTGAAGATCCACTCTTCTCTACAATTGCGCATATTAGACTTTAAACGAGAAAGGCTTACAAAAAACGAAGACAAAACTGAACGAAGCGCTACTGTCTACAGATAAGAAAGGAAAACAGGCTTAGTTTCCTGTATCCCCTCTGCACATGGCAAACTAGCTTTGTATTCTTGAAACTAAAAATATTAAATGATTGCATGCCACCCACAGATCTATTTCCTTCTTTTTTCCCCCCTCGCTTTGACTTTTAATGCCTCTTCTTTAAAATTGCTGCCCCTCTCTGCCCTCCATCCTGTCCCAACCGAACAACCGAGCACCAGGAGCTGGGGCATGTGCCTTATTCCTGCCTCCACTTCAGAGGCAAAAAACCTGGGGGAAGGGAAGAATGGCATTTCCATTGCAGGAGCGATCAATTCTGCTCTTCGCTTAATGAATATTATTGGGAATCTGATTAAAAGAAAAGAGAGAGAATATCTTACCCCGGAGCCCAGCGAGCTCCAAAGCAGAATAATAAAGCTGTCTCTATAAATAACACGCCTGTGTCTGTCAGTAGCTAGTTTATTTGCGTTTTTCGCCCCGTTTGTTTATATTGGTTTCCCCTCTCTCCTGGGTGTCTTTACAGCTCAACAAGCAGGTATTTATCTCCAGCTTCGCCCCTGAGTTTTACATAGACCAAACCTGAAGGTTCTTAAAATTTCAATCATATTTCTTTATTGCAGAAAAATAATATACAATGATATTTACAAAACAATCATAAAAATAGGAATGCATTTAGACACCGGATCTATTTGCATTTTAACATGGGTCATCAATAAATAAATAAAATGTTTGTGGGTTTTTTTCTCGGAGGAAAAATAATAATAAAAAAAGTAGGCACCGGGTAGGTTTGCATATAACAGTTTGAGCCCAGTTTTTTTTCCCCTCCAAAAGTTTTTCACCGTCTCTACGGGGATTTGCTTTGTTGGTTTCATTAGGATCGTTCAAGAACGAAGAAAGTCCACCAGAATGTTATTTCCTTTCATCAGTGGCTTATAGGCACGACCTCTTGGGAATGCATGCAAAAAAAAAAAAAAAAAGTAGTAAAAAAAAAAAAGTAAAATTCCAACATTCTTCGTCAAAATAAAAAAAAAACCAAAAAATAAAATAATTAAAAAAAAGCATCTGTTCAGACGTCTATCAGAATGTAGAGATGGGTGGATTGTTCAGAGCCCACTGGGAAGTCACTGTCCAAGACCCCTTATGTCCTTTTCTCTAAGTGCTCCCCACGCCCTGCTTGAATTTTCACTTAGCTCTTCTAATTTCCCAGACAATCCTTGGCATGCTCTGTTTTAATTGGTTTTTTTTTTTTTATCCGACTTCAGAGTCTCTAGACTGTCCATTGTCTCCTTCTTTGGGAAATCTGCAAAAACCCAGAGAGGGGGAGGAAAGACTGGTTACTGAAACCGGAGAGAGACGCGTGGGGCTGTAGGTGCGGAGAAAGGGGGAGGAAAAGAAAAAAAAAGGAGTCATCGGTGCCGCTGCTTTGCAGGCGCCGGGATGGGACACGCCACCGCGAAACAATGTGCAGCAACTCGAGGCCGGAGGGGAGGGGGATGGATGGGGGCCTGGAGCTGGGAAGGGCACATTGGGAAACATCCCCTAGGCGCAAGTTTCCTCCCTTCCTTTTCAGTTAAAAAAAAATGAACGGGCTGCAAAGGGTTGGTGACTAAAGCAGCCCCAGCCCCCTCCCAGGCCTGGCTTGGAGGAAGGGCCTGCGCTGGGCACTGTAGGGCGCACACGTGCCCTGCGGTGCCCAGCCCAGCCCAGGAGGAGGAGGACCCCGAGCTGCCCTGTGTCTCCCCTCATCCCCCCCCCGCCAAAAAAGAAAGAGGTAGGCGGTGGCCACCCAGCCCAGCCCAGGCCTTACCTAGGTCTCCTTGCCCGGGGGGTGCTGCGGGGGCCCCGGCCCTGCTAGTGGGAGGCGGACATGGACCAGGCGCCCTCCATCCTCCAGACCGAGAAGGCGTAGCTGAGCCGCTCGTGGGCCACATAGCTGCAGCTTGCCATCTTGGAGTCCAGCTCGTCGCTCTGTAAGACCTGGTAGAGGAAGTCGATGTACCTGGCCGCCAGCTTGAGGGTCTGGATCTTGCTCAGCTTGTCCGAGGGCAGCGTGGGGATGATCTTGCGCAGGGCGGCGAAGGCCTCGTTGAGCGACTGGGTGCGCTGCCGCTCCCGCACGTTGGCCATGACCCGCTGCGTCTGCAGCTCCTCGTAGGACTGCGGGCTCCCGCCGCCGCTGCTGCTGCCCCCGCCGCCGCCGCCGCCCGCGCCCGACTTCTTGCCCCGCTTGCCCTGAGCCGGGCTGCCCGGCTCGTCGCCCGCCGCCCCCGCGCTGCGCCGGCTGGACCTCCGCTTGCGGCCGCCCCTCTTGCCGCTGGGCAGCTGCTGCCGGTCGGGCTCCTCCTCGCTGTTGCTCAGGCTGTCGTCGGCGGGGGACACGGGCGAGCTGGACTCGTCCTGCTGCATCATCCTTCGGGGCCGGCGGGCGGGGGCACAGCACGGGCGCCGGGCACCGCAGCGGGGCTCCTGCCGCCCGCTCCCCCTCGGCCTGCGGGGAGGAGGAGGAGGAGGAGGAGGAGGAGAGGGAGGACCTCACTTGGGGGGGAGGGGGGAGGGCATGGGGAGCCGGGAGGAGAAGGGGAGACGCGGAGTGGGGGGAATAAAAACAACGAAACCCCCAGGAAGAAGAATCACGGCGGCCCCCGGTCCCTCCGCGGAGCCCCTTCGAGGTGTCCGGGATGGGGAGAAAGTTGCCGACTTGGAGGCTCTTATAGCTCCTGCTGGCGGAAAGCTCGGGGCAGCGGTGTCATTGGCCTGACGTGGAGAGGAGGGACTTTGCGGAGTTTTATAGGAAAGTTTCCGCTTCCCCCCAGCCCTCCCCCGAGCCCTTCTCAAACCATTCACAAGCGATCCCCCCCGACACACACACCGCGGACCCCCCTCCGGGCCCGGGTCACTTTACACCTCGGGGCTGGGCGCAGCGCGGCCCGGGCCTGGCGGCCGGGGGGAAGGGGGAGGCGGGCCTGGGCCCGCTGCTGCGCCGGGCGCCTCCCCTCGCACCTCCCGGCTTTCCCAGGGAGCCCGGGGTGGCTTGGGCAGCCGGGACTGTCAGGGTGATGTCATGGGCGCGGGGGACAGGAGGGGGACTCCTTCGATCCGCTCCCTGGGGCACATGCAGCTCCCCCCGGCGTGGGACACAAAGCCCCCGCGCTTGGTCCATCGCCCTGACAGCCGCATGCTTGCACGTGGTGGGGGCTGCGGCTGAGCTCTGCCTCGGGGGCAGCCGGGCTTGCTCACCGATCCTGTTTTTTGTCCTTGCTCTTGCTTGCCATTTTAACCCTTTGGGCCCCTCCCCATCCAAGCTCCTTCCCAGGACGGAGCGGTTTCCAGTGTGGTCCTTCCTCTTTCTTTCTACCGCTTGCTTTGGGCCGGATGAAATCCCCGTGTGCTGGGAGCGGCTGTGCAGCTCGGAGGGGGTAGCACTGCCAGCCACTTGCTGGCTGATGGCAGAACAGGGCATTTCAGGATGGAAAGGGATCAGCAACCCTCCCACCACTCCTTTATCCAGGGCAGAGAAAGGACCAAAAAGTCCAGCCATCTAATCTCCCCAGCCAGCGTGTGGGGCTCTCTGGCCCTGCCTTCCACGGGACCGACCCTCACTGCATGTAAAGAGCCGTGGCTCCCCGGGTCGGTCGGATCCCCCTGGGAGGAGTTGGTATGTCTTTCCGCCCCGCTCTGCTACATCAGCCCCTCGCTCGCTGGATCCCAGCGCTCCTGTCTTTCCGGATACCTCGCGGAGAGCCCAGGAGCGGTACTACTGCAATCAAGGATGCACAGAGTCGATCCCCTCTGCGGAGAGGGTGAGAAGGAAAAATAAAGTATGGAAAAATCAGGCCTATCCCCGGCCAGACAGGAGACACAGAGGAAAAGGGAGAAACTCCAAGAAAAAGGGAGAAATCATTATTTAAATAAAAAAAATCTGTTAGTGGTTACTATTACTATCATTCCCCCCCCCACCACCTTTTCAATCCTCGTCCTTTACCAATATAAAGCCCCAGCCCCAGAGAGGAGTAGGGGCCAAATCCTAAACGGGTGCGGAGTGTCCAACAGCTGGGAAGCAGAATTCGTGGTAGAGGTGATATCTTTTATTAGACTAGCTAGATTTTTGCAAAAACAAAAACATAAAAAATAAAGAAATGCAAAACAAAATAGTTTCTAATAAAAGATATCACCTCTACCACGAGCTATGATTCCTTTTTTCCTCTAGACCAACACGGCTATAACCTGGATACCTGACAAAAGAGCTAGACCATTTCCCCCTAGCTGAGGATATGCCCTCGCCCGGGCTGAGGCCGTTTGCTTCCTTGGCCAAAGCCGGGATCTGCGGGGCCGGTAGGAGTTGGCTGCTTAGCCGCTATGCCTTGCTATTCTTGCTATGAATTGCTAGAGGTGGGGGCGGGGGAGGGAGGTGGGAAGGTCCTTTTGATTTAAATACCAAAGTTTGCTCTATCCCTTGGCTTTTTGGAAACGTGGTGGGTAAAATGCAGCTGGGGAGATCTCTCAGGGGAAGGAGCGGCACCCCGACAGCCCCAGGCAGCTGCCCAGAGCACTCTGGACAAAGCGCTGCTTTCTTCTTCTTGGCTTTTTGCTTATGTCACCCATCGTGACCAGGACAGGCGCTCTCAGCCCACCTTAATGGACCTTCCCTATGTTCCCAAAGGGGCAGAGCTTGGTTTTCCCCACCGCAGATATAGGATTCCCCAAGACAGTGGATGTTACTATTACAGAGCGGGAGAAACGTGGGGTATTGGAAATATTACTCCCTAGGACACTTACAACCCTTTGGGGGACCAGAAAGGCGCAGGATGGGGGGGAGGGGGGGCTGTTCTGAAGGACGGTAGTTACCTTGTCCTGCTGCTTTGCTGCCAGCTGGGATTTCAAAAGTTGCACTGCTTCGAGTGGCAGCTCCTCCCTGAGTGGGGAGGGAAAGGAGAGGAGCAAGTGGGTGATCCAAATACTACCTCGCCGGGGGGAAGGGAGGGGAGGGATAAACCCCTGGTGAGGGCAGGTTGGGAGGAGGCGGGGGCAGCGCCCAAAATAAGCAAGCAGGAGAGTAAGACACGGTAGCACACAAGGATGCTGGTAACACAATCATTCATCTCAGCAGCTTGGTGCTAAAGTGAGAGAGTCCCACCCCGCTCCCCAGCGCACTGCGCTGCCAGGGCTGCGTGCTGGTGGCCGGGGGATGTGGGGCCGCCTTGCTCTTCCTTCCTGCAAAGGCACGTGGAGGGAAGCTCCCTGGGACGATCCTCACCAACCCCCCGAGGGAAGAAAGGGATCCCTGGCTGTGGAGAAAGCGATCGTTGTAGAGGCATGGACTTTAGGATCACTTCTCTGCCCAGGGAAGGAGCTGGATGGTGGGGAGAGGGGTGCTGATGGGTGCCTTTCCGTCCTGAAATGCCTTGTTCTATCATCAGTCAGCAAGTGGCTGTCTGTGGGACCTAACCCCTCCTATCTGTCCTAGCTGCACAGCTGCCTCCAGCACACCCGCCGTCTCAGCAGTCCCAAATCAACTGCAGCTAGAAAGAAACAGGCAAAGTCCTTGAAAGTACCACGCTTTGGAAATTGCATGCCATCCAGCCCCTGAAAATGCTCTGTTACAACCCCTCCTCTGGTCTTAACCTTTATTTGAAGAAGGACGTTTAAAAACTGGCCTTTTTATTGCTGCCAGCCCAAAGGGGAGAGGTTTTTCTGTTTTTGTTTGTTTTGGGGTGTTTTTTTTTGGGGGGGGGTGCAAAGAAAGCTAGATCAGCTGCTGCTTTTTTCACTCTGTAACTATAGGGAGTAAGTGAGGAGATAAAACCATCCCTGCCCATGTCTATGCCCCGATTGCACTAAAACATCTTTATTTAAATACTCCCAGTCAAAGCTTGGGGTTCTACATCTCTAGTTTCTATGTGAAGTTTGCCTGAACAAGGACTATGCCTTCTGGTTGCTTGGCAGTATCCTTAGTGGGCAATGAGGACCATCTCCTCTGCATGGCATTTTACACACAGGGTGCCAGGACCCTCACACACCTCCACAAGAAATCAGGCTGCTCCTACGTGGAGGAGAGCTTTGGCTTCTCCTCCCATTGGGGCAAGGGGATTAGACAGGGCAGCCACATGGAGAGGATGGTTCTCAAAGATGTTCCAGAGGAGACCCCTTTCAGGGGAGAGCGGGTCCCTCACTATTCCTGAGGACCCACAGGCTCTTGTTCTCTGCTCAGCACACATTTGTCTGTCCCTGTATAAAACTGTAACAGTAACAGCAGACTTGGGAAGTGTAAGAGGCCAGGGCTGAGAGGGAGTGGAGATTAAAAATCCCAGTATAGAGGGATGGTTGATAGAGTAGGACTATGCTGGTCAGTATGACCTGGAATTCATTTCCTTGTAAAATGCTCATGGCTGGTCATAGGGAGCACTTGGGTGCATGAGCTCAAAAGAAAAAAAGCATCTGGGAAACAGGGCACCATATGGGGCCAGAAATAAAAAGTGAAGTCTCCTTTAGCTTGCCTGGCAGCCTCACTGCTCTGGGCTCAGTGACCCAGCCAGCTGAAACATTGCTTTTTGTTTTTTGATTTTTAAGAATGAATGATAATTTTAATGGGAATTCTTGGGGTTTTTTTTTAAATCAAGTCATCTCTGTAAAAAAATTTATGGATTGAAGTATACAAAATCAGTTACTTTGAAATGCAATGTCCCCTGCAATGCTAACTCAGTTGTGTGGACACAGACACACACTCCTGAAACTTAGATTTAAAGGATAGTATACAATACACACACACACACACACACACACACACACACACACACACCCCTGCATTAATAATGATGTGGAAGTCTTAATTTGAGGACTTCCATGTAATTTGTGCATTTAGGACCTGATCCAAAACCTACTCAAACTAGTAGGAAACTTTCCCATGGCTTCCATGACTAGGAACCTCAATCGTTAAAGATACAAGGTGGATCTTCCCATTGACTTCAACAGGGGCAGGGATTTACTCACCTACTTTCATGCCTTGAATTATATGATATGTTGTGTATTTTTTCAAAGACTGTAAAGAAAGATGTGAGCAACTTGTATAGTGATACAGTACAGACCAATATTGATGTGCACAAAACAGAAATACAAAGAAGAGTGTAAGTGCATTCGACCTCACACATCAGACCCACTATTTTAAAGCATTTATTCTTTTCTTACTTTATCCTGTTTCATACTTTAACCTCTGAATCATTTTTGTTGTTCAGAAATAATAGTATTCTATAAACTAATCAATGCACATCTAACATAATATATTATATATCTATTATTAATAATTCATTCTGGCATAAACTATTATTTTATCTAGGGATTCTAGTGGTTGGGGGAGGGGAGGGGGGATTATTAAGCACCTTATTTTGCTTCTGGTCACCTTGGACTTTGTTTATAGGGTGTGAATTTCTAGCGATTTGAGTGTATATATAACCTTAAGCAGACAAGGTTCTTTGGGTGAATCTGATATCTTTTATTAGACCAACTTAAATAGCTGGAAAACAATTCTTAAGCAAGCTTTCGGGTTCAAAAACGCTTCGTCAGACTAAGGAAGTTTCTGCAGTTGTTCTGTGCTCTTCCTGGATGGAATGAAAAGTAATTCATTTCATCCAGGAAGTCATTCCATTCAGGAAGAGCACAGAACAACTGCAGAAACTTCCTTAGTCTGACGAAGCGTTTTTGAACCCGAAAGCTTGCTTAAGAATTGTTTTCCAGCTATTTAAGTTGGTCTAATAAAAGATATCAGATTCACCCAAAGAACCTTGTCTGCCTATGTCCTTAGATCAACACGGTTACAACCAACACCCCTGTATATAACCTTAAAAAATTGTATGCTGTATTGTTTATGATCACAAGAGGGCACAATTTCCCACCAAACCCCTTTTTAAAGAATAGTGGGTAAGGGAGAGCATAAATAGGCCACCAGCTAAGAAAATGGTTATAATTAACTCTTCTTTCCTACCCTTTGCTTTAAATATATACATATAAAATATATACATTTTAATTTTCTTTAGATTATGTTCATAATAATTTTACTGCATTGCTGGGTCTCAGAACAGTTAGATTCTGCATATTACCTTTCTATTTAAGACAGGCTGGGAAAAAAAACTAGAGGGTCAAGAGAATCAAAGTCACTGTATTTTAATTAGCCATAAACATTTCTTCTTCATCCCATGCACTCATACCCATCCTCTCACTACAAAAACTTGCTTTGGCTTACCCATACTATTGTGTGAATTCTACCAGTTAGGCTATAATTAACATTAATGAGACATTTTAACTCCTCCTTTTATGTTCAGAAGCTTATTCATTTAAATAAAAACACTAACATTTCTTATTTTTTCCACTACTGCTAAACACAAAGCTTTTTCCAGCTCTTGAAAGATTGAAGAAAGTAAACTCATTTGAGTTTAACTGTCAAAAATTACAATAAGAGTTTTCTTTTAAAGTCTGAGGTGGAGTTTGTTATCTATCTTTTAAGTCAAAGTTATAAGTAAAATTATGATTCTCTAGATTCAAAATTCTTGGTTCTTCCTCTCTGCTCAGGAATGATATCAGTTCTATATATATTTACCTTTTAACATGCTTATTTCAGATTGGGAAGAGAAACAATGTTTTATTATTTAATCTCATTTAATTTTCCTCAAGTCATTTTAATCAAAAGTTTTGATTGATGTTTCAACATGCAGACTTCAATGGCAGCATACAGCAATATTCTACAGTCTGTGGAAGTATATATCATACCAGCTACAGTTCCACCTCATGGGAAATGTGTCAAGGGGGGATCAATTCCCTTTGTTCTCTTTGGGTAAGGATGATAACAGTCCATCTGAATAGCATCAGAACAGCAATACCTGGCCAGCATGCCTTACTCCTCCTAACCTATCTTCCCAGACTTTCCCCTCTTCAGTCTCAAGCTCACAGAGGTCACCATATTGCATACTATTTTAATCCTTTTGAACTATATGATAAGGCATATAAATATATATTCCCTTTTCTATATTGTTCCTCTTCTGACATGTAACTCAGAGCCATAGGCTGGATCCTTCAGTCAGAGGTGGTCTCTCTGTGACTCACTCCAAAGCTCATGGGGTTCACATTGGAATAATGCATGTGAGTGTCTGACTAATAAACTGGAGGTGGGTTCTTCCCTGTCTAGCACAATGTCAGCCATATGGGGAAGAATTTCAAAAACTCTTTGCCCATTATGGTTTGTCTGTGGCTAGCAGCTGCACTTTGGAGCTCAGCTAGGAATACAGAAAGGGGGGTTATATAAGACTAGGCAGTGTCAGAGAACCTCCCCCTGCTTCCCATCAGGAAATCTCAAATCAGTGGGGTCCCCTCCTTTATTAAAACAGATAGCAAAGGTCCATTTGAGAGAAAAGGACTAGAACTTCACCCCAACACACACACGTGCTCTCCTAGGATTTTTCTTTTTAATTGGAAGCCTGATTGGATGCCAAATTTGAAAGCTGGAATCAGTCCATCTCCTCCTCCCATCCAGGGACCACACAAGGGGATTTCTGTAGCTCCGCAAATAAAGGGAGCTGACAAGGGGAAGCCAGAGCTCTGACTGTGAGCTCAAATGAATCCCTATCTCATAAGTTAGAAAGTTATCCTGACTCTAAGGACAGCGTGACTCTTTGCTAGTGGTGGAGTAGCTCTATGGGAGGGGTTATGTTTGCATTTCTCAAGTTAACTTATTTTTAGATAGCTTTGGCTGCATCTACACGAGACACTGATGGTGCAGTAGCCTGATACTACTGCGCAGTAGCATTGAGTGGCAAAAACGTCTCAGTAGCATCACAAAAAAGGCATTTGCTGGTGCTACTGCATGGTAACTCAGGTTATTGTGCACTTATTTATTTTGATGTTTTCTATTTGTTTGTACAACTACTAAATAAATGCGCAGTAATGATTGTGCAGTCTCATGTAGAAACAGCCTCTATCACAACAGAGCCACAACCTACAGGTTTCTGTAGAAGGAAAGGCCACAAGTATTCTGTGCAGTATAAGGGCCTTTGTTTTGGTTCATTGGTTGTGCCTTTGGACAACAGGATAGAGCATATGACTGGGCGACCAAAGCAACCTGTATTTCTATGTAGCCCTCAGATACTGGAAACATTCAGTGTGATGCCCATCAATTTCCTCACGATGTAGCACAGGAGTATGGAGCCATCTGATTCCTTTTGCTGTTGCCACAAATTATGAGACATACAGACTGGAACTGAGATAGTGCCATACTACTAATAGTAAGTTACAGGAAGATGCTTCATGTTAATAGCTTAATTAATCAAGTGCAGATACAAGCATGTTTTGAAACAGCAGGAAATAAATGGGACAGGTTACCTCTACTTGAATCACAAGAGATCTGCAGAATACAAAGCTATAATAGTAAGGAAATGAAGAAAAGCGTCTTGAAAATATTGGACATTTGATGGCCAGAGCCTATATTTAACAGCTATTGTCTAAATGTTTAAATATATTAGCACCAGGCTTTAGAACAGAGGAGGTAATATTCCATGAACAAATTAAATAGCCTAATTAAGCATAGAATCTTATTAAATAGTGTTTAAGAGTATAGGGATTAGATAGAGTTTTCATTATTTGAGGTGTAACACCTTGAATCCAAGGATCTGTAGGTGGTCTGCAAACAATAATGAATTTAAGCTTATAACACTCCAGTGAGAGAGGGAGACATAGGGATAGCCAGTAGACAGCGCCCTCAGAGCCTGGTAGGGACAGAATCAATTGCCTACACCAATTCTTTTTATGAATGAAGAAGAAGTAGAAATAAGTTTGTGATTGATTTGATCTTGCCCTTGCAGTCTTTCAATATGCAGACTTGCTATTGACTTCAAGGGAAGTTCTGCACAAGAAAGAATTACAAGACTGAGTCAAAGGATCCCAAACTACTGTCTTGTAACCTTTAGGACTGCTAGCTTAAGGCTCACCTGCACTGATCAACATGTTAAAATACAACTTCTTCTGCCCCCTCTGGTGATTTTAATTGTATTACATGTAAGCCAATATTTTTAAAACAATATTTCTTATCTCAGATTCAACATAACCTGCAGTACTGAGAAGTGCTGCAAACTGCTGTGACTTATACAGGCCACTGAAACACTCCAAATTATGCCCAGATCTTCAGTCCCTGGAACAACTCAGGACTGAGAAGGCAGAACAATGGACTAAAGCAACATTATCTTCCCCAGCTGTAGGCTGCCAGTTCTGAGCTGCACTCCCTAGAGGCATGACATAAAATCTTACTGCAGGTTTCTGCTCCATAATTTCTTACATTTCTTAATGAACTCTATTTGATATTGCAAAACTGTATCCTTCTGTGGGTGTTGGAAATATTCTGTTCTGGGTAAGCTTTTTTTTCCTGTGGAGATTTTGTTATGAACATTGTTTACTTTTGGACAGAAATAACGTGTCATATCTATTTTTGTATCAGAGATATTTTTGCATATGAGTCCACAAAGATTTATTTTGAAAGATTATCTTTAACCAACTCCATTCTCTTGGAGTTAAAAGGAAATGTTCTTATTAAGGCCCATGGCTTATAAACATGTTATGCACTATATAATATTATAACTATTAATATACCTTCTGTCTTGAAAATTGCCTGTCATAGTGAATTTACTTTCATAGCTAAGTATATTATCTGAATTGCTCAAACCATGAAATGATTACCATCAGAAGCAGAGAAATATTTATTTCTTTTTTAAGAGTATCTGCAGCCCATAGTCATTGAGGAGCTGTTCTAAGATCTGTTGGTTAATGGGAGTGTTCCAATTGAGTTCAGTTCAGTGGACTTTGGATCAGGCCTCATGTTGTAAATGTAATACAGTTTAACACACTATCTGGATTGGTCACAAAAATAAATAGCTCAATTTAATACTGATACTAATAAGAAATGTTTCCAGAGCTCCCTTCTGGAGCACAGGGCCCGTTCCATACCAATTTGCCACTGTTCATTGGTATGTATTCTATTTTTAATTAAACTGAGATTGCGCAATTTCCCCTTTACTAAGCTACTAAATTACCAGCTACATTACTAGCTAGGCTTATTCAAATTTTAAATCTTGAAAATATTTAACTTCTTCTGCATATTAGAACATTGTTTTTGAAGTATGTTAGCTTACTGAGTACAAACAGTGTGTTGTTTAGGGCTGGGTCCTAAATTGTAAGATATGGCTTAGATTCCCAGAGGTGGAGCAGAGACTTCATTCCAAAATATTCCCCTGCCACTGAAATATGTCCAACTGTATGTCTGTGTTCATACTTGAACAGGTTATGAAGTTTTCTAATGCCTGATCTAATGTTATTCTTTGCTATTACACACTTCACAAGTGAGCTAATGTGGCTGTTGGTGACAGCAGATGTTGTAATTAATTAGAGGGCAAAAAATCTACATTAGAATGTATTGAGAGATCCATTATGAAAAAGCTGAATTTATCCACTTCTGGTGTCAGTAATCCTTTCTGCCACAGTAACATGTAGTGGACAGCAGTGCACATACTAAAAACACAAATGCAAATTTCAACCTCCCTGTACTCATTCCACTGCCTTCCACATGCATAATGAGATGTATTTGTTTACCTTGCTTATGCACTTCTGATGTTTAGGTAGTATGAGTCTCCTGGAGCATCTGCTGAACCTTGATTATTTAGTGCAAGTCATTGCAAATAAAATGGTCATTATTTTTATGGAGGAATGTTTGTTTGGTTATATATCTATCCGCCTCACCCTCTCATGTCATGAGAAGTGAAGGATAGTTGTGACTGATCTTTATTTAGAAGGGGAAACTTTCAGCAAAAATCCTAGGGACTTAGGATATGGTACTGGTGATTGAGTAAATATGGCATTTCTGAGTCAATATGGATCCATAGTACATGTAGTGATGAAGATGCCATTTTCTTCATGATAGTGATTATTTATTCTTTCTTTTATTGTAATAGAGGTCACATTGTGCTAGGAAAATCCACACAATCTAGAAGGTCAGGAATGCATGGAAGGTGAGGAAGTGAGCAAAAATGTACTGTCACATTAAGATATATTTCAATTTTCTTCAAATGTCCTTCAACCTAGCCATTACCAGCTGAGATTTTAACTGAGAACCAGATTATTCTAATAACCATTTTGTTCATTAAAAATCTCCTGGCACCCTGGAAAGAGTAGGGAGGTTGACTCCTGGCCAAATTGCAGTCTGGGTAACTACAGCTTGTTTATCTAAATTCAGCATCTATAGTTAATTGGCTATGGTATGGCACAGTGACAGCTGGCTTTCATTTCAATCAGCTATGGTAATTTTCTGTACTTCCTACCTAAGACTGTTATGTCATATTGCTTTGCACTGTGAAAGAGCTTCCATATTCTCTCCTAGCAGAGACTGCATTTTAGTAGAAGGTGAATTTAACCTCCAGTTTGGCAGGGACATTTCAGCCCTAAATAATTTTGCATGAAGTTTTGAGTCTACACATACATACAGTTGTAAAAACATACAATACTGTCTAGATGTCAGCCTGCCTAATTTGTTGTTGTAGTCAGCATTTGCACCCAGAATTAATTATAGATAAAGCATTTTGTTAAAAAAAAGAATGCCATTTGAAAATCTGATGCAATGTATTTGGAAAATTCTAGGATAGCTATTCACTAACCATAGTTCATATGTGCAAGGAAGAGAGAGATGCAATATGCTAATGTATACACAGTGCACAGACAAGAGCCAATCCCCAAAATATGTAGATAAATGGAAAGGAACCATCTTGTTTAGTGAACATTCTTAAAAAGCCATGCCCCTTCACAATGGGAATGTAGAGCTTCCTGTGTGCCCAGTTCACTTTATAAAGGCTGCAGGCATGCTTATTCTAAACAAACTGCAGCCTAAAGTTGCACTGGTACTATAGGAGGTTTCTCCCATATGGGAGACCCAGCTTGATTCGCAGATGTGCATATAACTACAGCTGTCAAGACACCAAATGGCCAAACTCAGTCTGGCCTTTGGATTCTGTCTCAATGGTCTAAAAGGGGGATGGAAAGTCTGGGCAGCCTCCAGTCCTACATACTCCTGCCTAGGCTTATGCATAAATGATCCTGGAGATCTCTCACATGTATACCATGATCCAGATGGATCACCAGTTGCCTACTAACTAACTACTACCTTCCTCCCAGATCATTCACTGAGGCAAGAAGGATCCTCATTGTCCATCTTAGCACAGAGCTATAGCTAAATTACTATCTAGGAAAAGAGTTGCCTTTAAAATATGCTAATACATGGCTTTCCAGTAATACGTATGGCATGGCAGGCACAGCATGACATGACAATATCATGGATACATTAGATGGAAACAGAATCTCTTGTTTTGTTCTGGGTCTATGGTGAG
Organism: Alligator mississippiensis; assembly: GCF_030867095.1. Classification (NCBI taxonomy): domain Eukaryota; kingdom Metazoa; phylum Chordata; order Crocodylia; family Alligatoridae; genus Alligator; species Alligator mississippiensis. The sequence goes on along the minus strand of NC_081828.1, from coordinate 161,792,487 downwards.
GCGGTATCGTAAAGTTAAGCCGGTAAGGAAGAACATCCCTAGATTTAGATTTAAAACCTTAACACTTTATTACTGTTAAAATTTGTTAGGGATTTGAATTATCTGTTGTATCTGTCCAAAGTTTGTCCTATTAATACAATATACAGTTGTTAGTCTCTTGGCAAAAGCTACATCCGCCCACAATTAAGAATTAGGTTCCATGTAGGGAGGAGATAGCATCTGATGAGAAGCTAAAATATCATCTTAATGATAATTTGGCAATGTTTCAAGCTATCTGAGAAGACTTCCTGGAAACTGAAAACCAGCTCAAACGTAGGATAAAATTAATTCAATGCATTCCCTAAGTACCACAGGGGAAGACTTCACATAGCCATTCTTTTCATAGACTCTCAATCACCTTATTCTTTCTTTTCCCTGTCTGATATTCATCCTCCTCCAATGTCTCTTGGATCTGATGGTTCTCATTATATGATTGAAGGCTACTGTGACGAATCCATTCTTTAATGGTATTCATACCTTGTTCTTAGAATAATTTTAAAATGCATTCATGGATTTCTTTGTTTCTTTAGATCTGTATTTGTTAGATACATCTGTTATTGTGCCTCTTTATTTTTTTCTGTTGTATATACAATTATGATAATCTCCTTAAGCACAACAGTGTAAACTATTTACATATGTAAGGACTCCCAAGTGTTCTAGGGAATATTCTGGAGTCCTAGATCTTGCCCTAGGATCTCTTCCTCAGCTCAAAAAAACCCAAATGTATATGGACAGCTTCCTCTTAGCTACTCAGCTCAGTTACTTGCACTTTTTAGAAAGATGTAGCTTGTAGCTTAGGTGGTCAAGACTGGGTCCAAATGCACCTTGAAAAGACAACAGCATATGAAATGCTTCAACATCTGAGGCCAACACACATTTCTCTTTGGAAAGTCATTCCCCCACATGACTGCAGACAACAGATGGATCATATGATCTCTGTGTTTTGGAAGATGGCAGAATTCTGGCAGATTATCAGCTAAATGAAGCGGTTTGTTTAACTTACTGGAAAAATAGAGCTACAGAGTATGGACTGAATGGCAGAATGTGGTTACTAGTGCCAGTTTTAATAGAAAATATGGCACATTTTTGCAACATGAGATCATATGTATTGTTGCTGGATCTAACCCTAAGGAGTTTCATGTTTATAAAGATTTTTTTAATTGAATATTATTCATATGTCAAGGGCTCTGTGCTTCCCTCTACACAATGGAGAGGAGCAAAACAGTATGAAAATTCCAATGAGCAACTAGATCTGGAAGGAGGGAATAGAGATTATGCTGTGTGTGCTTCTCCTGAGCTGGAAGAAGCCCCTCTGGTAACTGTTATTAGGTCTACAGAACTGGGTTATGTTTGCATTGAGAGGGTGGAAGCACAGGGTTAGGTGGTTGATCTGGAGAGCAGTCTTGAGATGGCATAATCTCTTCCAGGTTTTTCCAGCACGCTTGCCAGGGCTACACTAGAATGTTCTGCAAGCATAGTACATTGGCTAGGAATATGAAAAGATCACAGCCCTTTTCTGACATTAGTAAACTGTGCGGATGCTTCCTTGCATAGACACAGCTATGTTAACAGAAGAGGTGTTTGGTCAGCAAAGTCTCATGTTATTCAGAGAAATGTTGTAGCTATGCTGGCAGAAAACCCCCTCTGTTACCACATGCTGAGTCTACACTAGCTACACCACAGCTGACATAGCAGTAAAAGCTGCATAGTGAAGACAAACCCCACTGGTGCTACGAGCTATGCTGTCACTGATTCCTCCCAACCCTGCAGTTGCTCCCCACCTGATCTCTATATATGTCTGAAGTCTCAGAAGAGGACAAGATAATGAAGTTCAGCAGGGCACTGGAAATATACTTTTGCATCCCATCAACTTTGGACATATTTGTTAAATGAACAGCAATAACTGGGCTTGGTTGCAGTATAAAAGGAACAATATTTTAACTCAGTAGATTAAAAATATTTATGGCTCCTGGGGACCAGATTGTCTACCTTGTTTCACAGTTGGATCAACTCTAATACATCCAGACATTGAGGTCTACATATTTTATTGGGTACATACAAAAATCTTTGCTTTATTTGCACAAGAGTATTGTGCATTTAACAAACACATGCAGAGAAATGTGCAATAACAGTTGTGAAATACTTTTGTAAATTTAAGCCTGGGTGTAGAAAGGACAATACTAAGAAAAAGTTCAGGACTTCTTAAAGGCTAATTATTTAGGGTGCTGAACATGAGACTCCTTATAGGATCATCCACTCAAAATCAGGTTCTTATTAAGGTGCCTCAAGCTGGGCATCCAAAAACAGGAACCTATTGGAAAATGTTTTACATATCCAATGGGAATTCATCAGCTGTTAATCAGATATGATGGTGTTTGGGTTTAAATATTTATTTAATATATATTTAAATATGCATGGCATTCATAAATAAACATTTGGCTCCATTTTCCTCCAGTGTCCTAGAAAAAAACAGGCTTAATTCCTATATCATCCACTTGTCATCGTACATATAGGGGATTTATACACATAGATTTCTCCTTTTTGAAGGCTTCTTTGTAGTCAGGGTCCATATTAAGTTAGGGGAAAGAGACTAGGTGAACCAGGAAGTGGGAAGGACACATTACCTCATTTCTGGCTTCAGGAACTTAGGTGAGAAAACTAATTCACATGAAGCTAAATTATTTTCTTGGGGCCCTAGAAGGAGGGAAGACATGGGAGTCATGAATAGCTTTGTTCTTGTGTTTGTTTCATCCTAGAAAAACCCAGATTTGACATTAAACCTTACAGTTTACTCTGTGGTGGTGAGGACATTGGTCCTGTAACACAAGGAAGTCCCTGAAAAAAGACCTTTGTAAAGACTTCCTTTCTACTTAACACCATGAAATGAGGTGATCTAAAGCATCATCACCATTAAAAAAGTATGTAAAGATTTTTAAGAGAAAGTAATACATATAAGATTTAAATACCTTTGAATATCACTCTTATAACTCTTATGGCATAGATAAAATAAGAAAGCATGCCAGATGTGATTTTGAATCAGGAATATCAACCATAGTAAAAAACAATCCGTAAGAAAATTTGTCACACATGTCCAACAGTCTGCCTTAGTATCTCAGCTATTTGTCATTACAAAACAAAACAAAACAAAACAAAACAGTAGGTTCATATTCATATTAAGGAGCCAAAAGACCTCACAGAAAGTCATTTTGAGAAGTACAGCTGATCTTAAGTTAAGGAAGAACCTAATAAAGAACCGAACCCTCCTTCATATCTATTTTCTTTAGTACCCCAGTGACTTCAAAAATTAATTTATTTTAAAGTTTGTAAAAGAAAAAAAGTGTTGTTGGACTAAGACCTCACTTATCAAGTTTCATCCTGGAGGGAATTTTTATAGCTGAGTTATAAACCCTCCACACTAGGGTGTTTATAATGGAAATGCTGACAAATGTGATAATAAACACCAATCATAGGGCCATAGTAGCCAGTTAGAGTGTGGATGCAGGAGTTTTCAGTGCTATCATAATATTTTGTTCTGTTTCCAGCACTAATTTGCTTAAATTTGCTTTCAGGTTGGGCAGTTGTAAAACAAGATCAGCCTGACTATAGATTGTAAAATCTTTTGATTATTTTTACTTCGCCTGGAAAGCTTGGTAACGTCTTTCAAATATGATTTCATTTAGTCTTATTCTTTGGTTTACGTGTCTGAATACTAATAGTAATCTGATAGCTATGAGGGAACTCAATGTTGTACGAAAAGGCAGCCTTCAGTGAGCAAAGAGAACATAAACAGACCCGGCACAGAGCAAGATCTAAAAATGGTACATGATCACACTATGACTTTAAAAATCCAATTATTATCTTTTCCCAGAAGTAACTGACACTATCAGTTTTTCTTTGAAATGCGGTGATAATGGCATGGCCTTTTAGGAGGACCAATACCTATGATTAGTTTGTACTTTGAGCATTGGTGATGGCTGTCTTTTAGTGAAGAAGGAAAACCTTTAAAAATAGGACCATTGCCACTGATGCCACTGATTTAATAGATTTCATAGATTTCATAGACATTAGGGCTGGAAGGGACTTCGGAAGATCATCGAGTCCAGCCCCTCGCCCAAAGGGCAGGAAGTCAGCTGGGGTCATAGGATCCCAGCAAGATAAGCATCCAGTTTCATCTTGAAGGTGTTCAATGAAGGCGCTTGAACCACCTCCGGTGGCAGGCTGTTCCAGACCTTGGGGGCTCGGACAGTAAAGAAATTCTTCCTTATGTCCAGCCTGAAACGATCTTGTAGTAGTTTGTGACCATTTGACCTCGTCATCCCTTGGGGCGCTCTGGTGAACAAACGTTCCCCCAGATACTGGTGGTCACCCCTGATAAACTTGTAGGTGGCCATCAGATCACCCCTGAGCCTGCGCTTTTCCAGGCTAAAGAGCCCCAGGGCTCTCAGCCTGTCACCGTAGGGTCTGCTTCCCTGACCTCTGATCATGCGCGTGGCTCTTCTCTGGACTCTCTCAAGCTCCTCCACATCCTTTTTGAATTGTGGAGCCCAAAACTGGACGCAGTACTCCAGCTGCAGCCTCACTAAGGCCGAGTACAGGGGGAGAATGACGTCCCGGGATTTGCTTGAGAAGCATCTATGGATGCAAGCCAGCATTTTGGTCGCTTTACTAGCCGCAGCATCGCATTGCAGGCTCATGTTCATCTTGTGGTCAATGATAATCCCCAAGTCTCTTTCTTCCATAGTGCTAGCCAACATAGCACTGCCGAGCCTATAAGGATGCTGCAGGTTTTTTTTCCCAAGGTGGAGAACCTTGCATTTATCGGCGTTGAACACCATCAGATTCTTGTCCGCCGACTTGCTGAGCCTGTCCAGGTCAGCCTGGATCATCCGCCTGTCTTCTGGTGTGGATGCTTTGCCCCAAAGTTTGGTGTCATCTGAGAACTTGGCCAGTCTGCTTCTGACTCCAGTGTCCACATCATTAATGAAGATGTTGAACAGTATGGGTCCAAGGACAGAGCCCTGGGGGACCCCACTGGTCACAGGACACCATGATGAGTGACTTCCATCAATTACTACCCTCTGGGTCCGACCCCGGAGCCAATTTTCCAGCCAGTGGATCGTGGAGGACCCAAGGTGACAATTGGCCAGTTTCTCCAAGAGACGATCATGGGACACCAGATCGAAGGCTTTTTTGAAGTCAAGATATATGACATCAATCTCATCTCCCTTGTCCAGGTGATAGGTCACCTGGTCATAGAAGGAAATGAGATTGGTCAAGCAAGACCTACCCGCAACAAACCCGTGTTGGCTATCCCTTAAGATGTTGGCGTCGGCCAGTCCATTAAGGATGGCCTCTTTAATAAACTTTTCTAAGATCTTCCCTGGGATAGAAGTCAGGCTGATGGGCCTATAGTTAGCCGGATCCACTTTCCTCCCTTTCTTGAAGATAGGCACCACATTGGCCTTCTTCCAGTCTTCGGGCACTACACCAGAGCGCCAAGAGTTTTCAAAGATCCGTGCTAGTGGCTGGGCTATGATGCTCGCCAGCTCCTTGAGTACCCTGGGGTGAAGATTGTCAGGGCCGGCTGACTTGAAGGTATCCAGCTTCTCAAGATGTTCCTTCACGAAGTCAGCATTAATGGAGGGCAGGGGATCACCCTCGCCCGGACTTCCCGGCCCTGTAGCGGGCATGGGCATCCCATGGGGTTGATGAAAGACTGACGCAAAGTACCTATTTAATAGGTTGGCTTTTTCCTGGGCGTCAGTTGTCAGTTGCCCCATCTGGTTCAGCAGGGGTCCAACGTTGCCCCTGCTTTTCCTCCGGCTCCCCACATATCTGAAAAAGGACTTTTTATTGTCCTTGATGCTCAAAGCTAGCTGGAGTTCAGTTGCAGCCTTGGCTTTCCTGGTCAGCTCCCTACAGGACTGGACCAGTGCAGAATAATCCTCCTTGGAGGTGACTCCCATCCTCCATCCTTTGTAGGCCTTTCTTTTTAGCCTCAGGAGGTCTGCTAGGTCCCTGGAGAGCCAGGGGGGCTGCTGTGCCCTCTTGCTGCCTTTCCTCTGAGATGGAATAGACTTAGTTTGGGCATTGAGGATCGCTCCCTTGAGGAGCAACCACTCTTCTTGAACTCCCCTCTCCCTGTGGTCACAGTCCCTTAGGGCCTCACTGACAAGCCTCCTGAGCTTGTCAAAGTCGGCTTTCCTGAAGTCAAGGACTTCCGTGTTGCTGACTGACTTGCCAGCTTTTTGGCAGATGGTGAAGGTGATCAGCTCGTGGTCGCTGTCACCCAGCTTCCCATCGATCACTAGGTCGCCAACTAGGTCATCCCCAGTAGCCAGTACCAGGTCGAGCAGCGCTTTGCCTCTCGTTGGCCCATAGACTTCTTGAGTCAGGTAGAGGTCATCCACGCACGAGAGGAAGCTCTGCGACCGCTCAGATTTTGCTGAGCGATCCTCCCACGAGATGTCCGGGTAATTGAAGTCACCCATGACAACCATGGTCCTGGAGCAAGCTGCCTCAGCCAGTTCCTGGGCAAACTCCTGGTCAAGCTCAGGACTTTGGGTGGGAGGTCTGTAATAGACTCCCACCATTATGTCCCCTGTGCCGTGTTCCCCACAGATTTTAACCCAGAGGGTCTCCAGCCATCCACCCTGGTCGCCAATATCGGCTTGCAGGGACGCATAGCTTTCCTTAACATAGAGAGCTACACCCCTGCCCCTTTTCAATAGGGCTAGGATCACATTGGATATTATTCTGATCTAAGATATCTGAGATTGTATACAATTTTAATTTTAATATAATTAGCTGTTATTTAGATGAGTAAGACCAGACCAGATACCAACTTGTCCAAAAGATTTCCAAAACGTGATTATTTTACTGTTAAACCAGGATCCTGGAGCTGGAACCAGACCCTCATTGGCAGTTTGATACAGCCATGCTATATCAATGCTTTCCATGGAGTTCTACCTGGATGCAGGGTTCTGCTTGAACAGATCCAGTTACAAGATGGGAATCTAAAGGCATACCTATTCTGCAGGCTTTGCATGCCAAGCAGCAGCACGTTGAAACATGTTACCTCTGTAATAATTAGCCTATCCACAGCATTATCTGAGCATGCCTGCACTGCTTCTAGTTTTGGAGACAGTGTGTGCAGAGCAAACCAGCAAGTTTGAGCACACTGCCCTGGTACAGGGCCTTATACCAAAACTATTGTTGTATTGTGAAGTATACTTTCTTCAAATGCCTCCTCTGCCATTGAGGAGGACCTTTATTTTTATTTTTGCATAACTATTAGTCTGGAAACCTTGCTCTTGACCTTGTCATGGGTGACTGTAAGGAAATGCTCATCTTTCAAAAGGACTGAGATCCAGCTGCAGGTAGTCAGCACTAGTCAGCACTTTTGAGTCTTCCTGGCTAGATTCTGGGAGTCACAGATTCATAGATGTTAGGGTCGGAAGGGACCTCAATAGATCATCGAGTCCGACCCCCTGCATAGGCAGGAAAGAGTGCTGGGTCTAGATGACCCCAGCTAGATGCCTATCTAACCTCCTCTTGAAGACCCCCAGGGTAGGGGAAAGCACCACCTCCCTTGAAAGCCCATTGCAGACCTTGGCCACTAACTGTGAAGAAGTTCTTCCTAATGTCTAGTCTAAATCTGCTCTCTGCTAGCTTGTGGCCATTGTTTCTTGTAACCCCCGGGGGCGCCTTGGTGAATAAAACCTCACCGATTCCCTTCTGTGCCCCCGTGATGAACTTATAGGCAGCCACAAGGTCGCCTCTCAACCTTCTCTTGCGGAGGCTGAAGAGGTCCAGGTGCCCCAGTCTCTCCTCATAGGGCTTCGCCTGCAAGCCCCTAACCATACAAGTTGCCCTTCTCTGGACCCTCTCCAGGTTATCCACATCCCTCTTGAAGTGCAGCGCCCAGAATTGCACACAATACTCCAACTGCGGTCTGACCAGCACCCGATAGAGGGGAAGTATCACCTCCTTGGATCTGTTCGTCATGCATCTGCTGATGCACGATAAAGTGTCATTAGCTTTTCTGATGGCTTCGTCACACTGCCGACTCGTGTTCATCTTGGAGTCCATTAGGACTCCAAGATCCCTTTCCGCTTCTGTTCCACCAAGCAGGTCATTTCCTAGGCAGTAGGTATACTGGACATTTTTCCTCCCTAGGTGCAGCACTTTGCATTTCTCCTTGTTGAACTGCATTCTGTTGTTTTCTGCCCATTTGTCCAACCTGTCCAGGTCTGCCTGCAGCTGTTCCCTGCCCTCCGGCGTGTCCACTTCTCCCCATAGCTTTGTGTCATCCGCAAACTTGGACAGAGTACACTTCACTCCCTCGTCCAAGTCGCTGATGAAGACATTGAAGAGTATCGGTCCTAGGACCGAGCCCTGCGGGACCCCACTGCCCACATCCTTCCAGGTTGATACCGACCCATTCACTACGAATCTCTGGGTGTGACCCTCTAGCCAATTTGCCACCCACCGGACTGTGTAGTCATCCAAGTCACAGCCTCTTAACTTGTTCACCAGTATGGGGTGGGATACCGTATCGAAGGCCTTCCTGAAGTCTAAGTATATGACGTCAACCCCTATTCCTGTGTCCAGGCGTTTTGTAACCTGGTCATAAAAAGAGACTAGATTAGGCAGGCATGATCTACCTGCTATGAACCCATGCTGGTTTCCCCTCAGCATAATTTTTCCTGCTGGGCTCTCGCAAATGTGAGCCTTGATAATTTTTTCAAAGACTTTGCCTAGGATGGAGGCGAGACTGACTGGCCTATAGTTGCCCGGGTCCTCCTTCCTCTCCTTCTTGAAAATGGGGACCACATCGGCCCTTTTCCAGTCCTCCGGGATCTGGCCTGTGCGCTATGAGTGTTCAAATATTCCCACCAGTGGCTGTGCAATGACGTCAGCCAGTGCCTTCAGTACCCTCGGATGGAGCTCATCCGGGCCTGCCAACTTAAATGCATCCAGTTTCTCCAAGTGACTCTGCATCATCTCAGGGTCTACGTATGGTAATCTGGTGCCCTGCTACTGCCTCTCTACAACTCCAGTGAGAGACTTGTCTTGCCCCTCACTTGAGAACTCTGAGGCAAAGAACTCGTTGAGGAGTTCAGCCTTGTCCCCCCTGTCCGTCACCAATTGCTTCTGCCCATTCAATAGGGGTCCTATTCCACCCTGGGCCTTCCTTTTACTCCCTATATAGCTGAAAAACAATTTCTTGTTATCCTTAACTTGGGATGCCATCCTCAGCTCCATGGTAGCTTTGGCCCGTCTAACTGCCTCCCTACAAGCGCGAGCGGAGGAGGTATACTCCTCTTTGGTAATCTCTCCCTGTTTCCACTTTTTATATGCTTCCCTTTTAGCCCGTAGGCTGCTCTGGATTTCTCTGGTCAGCCAGGGAAGCTTTCTGGCCCCTTTCCCTCCTTTTCCTTGCATCGGGATTGTCTCCCTCTGTGCCCAAAGGATCATTTCCTTAAGGCACAGCCACCCTTCCTGGGCTCCCATCTCTTCAAAAGTCCTACTCTGCAGTGCGTCGTTGACTAATCGCCTGCGTTCATTGAAATCAGCTTTCCTAAAGTCTAGCACTTTCACCCTACTAGTTACCTTACCCACTCGACGTCTTATGATGAATTCTATTATTTGGTGATCACTGTCCCCCAGGTGACTACCAATCTGTAGGTCCCCTACCATATCATCCCCCATTGCCAATACCAGCTCCAGTAAGGCATTCCCCTTAGTGGGACCATGTACCTCCTGCGTCAGGTGGAGGTCCTGTACACAGGATAGGAACCTGCGTGAACAGTGGGACTTTGCTGTCTGCGTCTCCCAGCAGATATCTGGGTAGTTTAGGTCCCCCATGACTACCGCCTCCTTAGTTTTTATAGTTTCATAGTTTCATAGATGTTAGGGTTGGAAGGGACCTCAATAGATCATCGAGTCCGACCCCCTGCATAAGCAGGAAAGAGTGCTGGGTCTAGATGACCCCAGCTAGATACTCATCTAACCTCCTCTTGAAGACCCCCAGGGTAGGGGAGAGCACCACCTCCCTTGGGAGCCCGTTCCAGACCTTGGCCACTCGAACTGTGAAGAAGTTCTTCTTAATGTCCAATCTAAATCTGCTCTCTGCTAGCTTGTGGCCATTGTTTCTTGTAACCCCCGGGGGCGCCTTGGTGGATAAATACTCACCAATTCCCTTCTGTGCCCCCGTGATGAACTTAAAGGCAGCCACAAGGTCGCCTCTCAACCTTCTCTTGCGGAGGCTGAAAAGGTCCAGTTTCTCTAGTCTCTCCTCGTAGGGCTTGGTCTGCAGGCCCTTGACCATACGAGTTGCCCTTCTCTGGACCCTCTCCAGGTTATCCGCATCCTTCTTGAAGTGTCGCGCCCAGAATTGCACGCAGTACTCCAACTGTGGTCTGACCAGCACCCTATAGAGGGGAAGTATCACCTCCCTGGACCTATTCGTCATGCATCTGCTGATGCACGATAAAGTGCCATTGGCTTTTCTGATGGCTTTGTCACACTGCCGACTCATGTTCATCTTGGAGTCCACTAGGACTCCAAGATCCCTTTCCACCTCTGTGCCACCCAGCAGGTCATTCCCTAGGCTGTAGGTGTGCTGGACATTTTTCCTCCCTAGGTGCAGCACTTTGCATTTCTCCTTGTTGAACTGCATCCTGTTGTTTTCTGCCCACTTGTCCAACCTATCCCGGTCTGCCTGCAGCTGTTCCCTGCCCTCTGGCGTGTCCACTTCTCCCCATAGCTTTGTGTCATCTGCAAACTTGGACAGAGTACATTTGACTCCCTCGTCCAAGTTGCTGATGAAGACATTAAAGAGTATCGGTCCAAGGACCGAGCCCTGCGGGACCCCACTGCCCACACCCTTCCAGGTCGAGACCGACCCATCCACCACGACCCTTTGGGTGCGACCTTCCAGCCAATTTGCCACCCACTGGACTGTGCAGTCATCCACATCACAGCCTCTTAGCTTGTTCACCAGTATGGGGTGGGATACCGTATCGAAGGCCTTCCTGAAGTCTAAGTGTACGACATCCACCCCTCCTCCTTCGTCCAGGCGTTTCGTAACCTGGTTATAGAAATGGTCTTATGGTTTCTCTGAGTCAGCTGAAACTGATGACCAGTGAATGAGGGTGAAGCTAGAAAGCCAGTTAAGAACGCCAGGAGCAGAGGGCAAGAAGACAGCAAACCAACGTGCTGATGAAGAAGCACAGAGCATGGGCTGCCCCTCTCTAGGTCTGAAGAAAGATCACAGGTTTTGGGTTTGTTGTTTACACATTTCCTTATTTTGTTGTTTGCTTTGTTTGCTGTGGAAACAAGTTTGCCCCATGTAAAATAAATTTATTGGAGATCTAAACTCAGAGCTGACTAGCCTTAAGGAGGAAGAAGAGTAAGCGACCTGCTTACAGTGACCCTATCAGTAAACTCCAGGCAGCATCACTTTCAAGGTTATTGGTTGCACAAGCCTCTCCACTACATCAAGGTTAGAGTCATAGGGCTGGAAGGGATCTCCAGAGGTCATCTAGTTCAGCTCCCTGCCTGAGGCAGTATCATCCCTATCCAAACCATCCCAATACAATCATAATATAAATTCTACATAAGACTACCATCAACCATGACACAACATAGACCTGCCACAGGTAAACGAGGGGAATTGTGGTAGCCAATGTCCTGCTTCTATAAAATGTTGTCATTATATGCTGAAGAGGTTCCTGATAGCGAGCCATGGCCCCTGCTACAGAGGAAGACAACACCCCCCCCATCAGCACACACACACACACACACACACACAGCTGGTGCATCTACACAAGACACTTACTGCACATTAGCCTAATAACACGGCACAGTAGCGTGTCATGGCAAAAACTGTGCTAATAACCTACTGCACAGTGTTATTAGGCTAATGTGCAGTATGTGTCACTAAATAACTGTGTGCTGGAGCTACTGCACAATAATTTTAGATACTGTGCATTTAGTTAGTACTTCATTAAGGAAGTAAATTAAATGTGCAGTATCTAAGGCACATTAATGAACTTGTAGACCTGCCCAGTCTGTACCAATCTGACCATGGGGTAAAATTCCTTCCTGACTTGAAATATGCTGATCAGTCTGACCCTGCGCAGAAGGGCAAGACCTTTTAACCAGGAACCTTTGGCTTTGGTCCCAGCAGGAGCATTGGCACACCCCAGTTGAAGTCCTAAGCCTTGGCTGCAGCCAAGGCCCAATGCCTCTGAGAAGGTTTAAAAGCACCCTGACACATATAGCATTAAAGTGTGGGGGGGGACCAGCAAAGGGTGGGGGCTACCAGCAAAAAGGTTGTGGCCCTATGAAAGATCCTGACGAGATTTGGAGACTTCTTCATAATGACATGACAACAACAATCTTAAGCAACGGCTAGGAAATGGACTCCTTGATTACTGTTCTGTATCTATCTCATTGCTATGTCATTGCTGATAGACCTACATATGGAGTCAGCATCCAGTATTGCATAGATGGGAGTCTCTTTAATATCAACTGATTATATTCCAAATCCAAGATAACCACCACTTTCATTCAATCCAGCTCTGGTGTACAGGACATGTTATAAGGATGCCTGACAGCCAGCTCCCAAAACAGGTCCTAAAATCCCAACTCACTGATGGGACATGGGCAAAAGAAAAGACTCAAGGACAACTTGAAGGCCAATCTGAGGGAATGCCATATTCATGGCATCAATACCTGGGAGAGGTCAAGCACCCAGTTGTGCCATGGTGGACAACAAAGCTCTGAATATTTTGATCAAACTCCTCTCAATATGGAGGCAGATAAATGAGAGAGAAAAGGGGAAAAGAGCTGTGATCTGACATCACCAGGATCTACTACACCTTCCCAGAATGATTTACTACATCTGAAATGCAGATCTCAGATTGGCCTTCTCAGGTTCACTAGTGATGTATCTATTTACAAGAAGACTTCCCCACCCTTTGTATTGAGGGACTGCTGATGTCAACCACTGGTATTATAAAAAATCCTTCTCTTTACAAAGATATCCACTAATGATAAAAAACTGAGACTACCACAGCCAGGCCCTTTCAATTAGTAGCTGATTTGGGGGACAATATTTACCAGAACCTCTTGTCATGTAAATAGATACAGAATAGCTTCCTTGGTGTCAATGGCACTGTGGTACTTTATAACAACTCATGGCCCTGATATTTGCTCTGTGTGTTTACATGTTTCTTTCTTTGGCATGCACTGTGGTTTAATTTATTTTATTTTAAATCAGTGGCTCAAAGAGGAATTTCACTACCAGAACTCTAATTTACTGGTATCAAATTCCCAATGATTTGTTTAATAATCCTAATAATTAATAATGCAGGATCAGGATTTAGGTTCATATCTGAAGATGAGAACACAGAGCCTGCTCTCTGCTTTTTCTTAGTCTTCAGCACAAGTATCAAAAGAGCTTGGATCTTGAATGTGTTCCAATGTTTTGTTATTAAACCAAGAAGAGAAAACCAATAATTTTTGAATTATCTGTCACAGGCATGTTTACATTATGAATCTTTCTACTTAAAATAGGATGGGTTAGAGAGTTCTAATTTTATCCATTGACACAGGCAATGAAAATGATGACGTGAAGTGCTGTCTTTCTGTGGAATGCATAGTTATATAGAGGTTATTAATATTAAAAATGAAAATCTTAATTGCATATTTGTTTATCCCTAAGGAACTTGTCTTCTCTGTGCTTTACACAGTGGGAACATCCCAATTCATCTGGACCATTTCGAAATTTGTTGATTCATTCCTAGGCCTTCCTCCCGCCCCCCCCCCCCCTTCTTTTTAGCAAAGAATATTGTGGAGGGGGGAGGAGGAGGAAAGCGGGTGAGGGGCGGAAGGAAGCACCTGTTTCCAGTGACATTCCAGCAGCAGTAGCCAGCCTAGTGTGGCATAGAAAATAACCTTCCAACAACTTAGGGCAACTGATCAGGGAGATCAGAACTAAAAAAGAAGGAAAAAGAAATGGAAACAAGTATAAAGTAATACAAGTGTTAATGGTAATATTAATAGTAAGAGGTGAAAAAGAGAAATGATGGTAATAAGCCTAACAGAAACTGAAAAAAAACTTTCAAGAAATGATATGAACAGGATGCTAGGGCCAGATTCCGATCTCAGTTCGAATGGCGTAAATCCACAGTCACTTCAGTGCAAATGTCCAGTGGTGCCAGGGTGATCCCAGCCTGCGCCGCTCCCTGTCATGGAAGCTGTGTTTGCAAGTTCAACGAAAACCAGATCGGGACGGCACCTGCTCTCATTTCGGGCTTTTGTGTGCAGATGTAGGAAAATAACCCTCCTCTGTATGTACCGATGTGAAACGAGTAAGAAAGGGGTCAGACATCAGTTGCAGGGAAGCCCTGAGGAAAAGGCCGTGTGCCTTGCGGGGAGGCAAGCAGGATGCGGAGGATGGCTGCAGACTGTGAGCTAGAATAGCAACGCAGAGGATCTTTACAGCCGGCTGAAGTACTTGCTAATCCCGGGCATCTCGGAGCGCTTGCAGTGAGATGCTGGCGGGTTTGCTGACCCGCCGGCATGGCAGGTGGACACGGTGCGGGGCCTGCACGTGCACCCCGCTCCGCGCAGCCCCGCGCTGCCCGTCTGCTCTGGGCCGAGAGGCGAGAGCGCCCGGCCCCGCTCCCCGCTCCCCGCGCCGACGTGTCCCAGCCCCCCTTCGCGCCCATCTCCTCGCTCGTCCCTGGCTCTCGCCGCCACTCGCCCGCCCGTGACCTCGGAGGCACGAGGAGCTAATGCCAAAATTATTAAAGTTTCCCTTGAGCCGTGCCCCTGCCCCCCTCGAAAGCTGCGGGCAGAGGGCGCGGGAGGGCGGGGGCAAGCCCCGCTCCCTCTTGCAAGCTGCAGCTCCGGGCGGGGCGGACGCGCGGAGGGAGGGAGGGAGGGCTTCTTTTTTAAGCCGAGGGTCAACCAAAAGCCCTCCCTCCCCTCCCCGAAAGACTCCGCGAGCATCAGCTGCCGCCGTCCAATGAGACGTCTGAGTCCTTAGCTGCCGTTGGATACATGAGATGCCTTTATTTTCCCGTCTAAAACTCTGAGGATGTGTTTGATAAAGCGGTTCTAGCGCCGCAGTGTGGAGCACCCTCCCAGGCCCCGATGCAGCCATCAAGGTCTGGGGCCGGGGGGGAGCAGCGCACAGCTCGGCCCTTGCCCTCCCCCGAGTCATGTGCTACCCATCCTAGCCCTGGCAGCCGCGTGTCTAGACCTGGCGCCCGTGCCAGAGAGGCAGGAGCCGGGCGAGGAGGTGCCAGCCCCTCCCCGGCGCCCCGGGGCGGCCCGCCCGGCTGGGGACGCCCCTCTAGCTCGCCTCCTCCTGGCTGCAGCTGTCCAGCAGTTCCGTCATGAAGGAGATGTAGACGATGGCCAGGCGCAAGGTCTCTATCCTGGACAGCCTCTTCTCGTAGGCGAAGGTGGGCACCTTCTTCCTCAGCTCGTCAAAGGCTTCGTTGAGGTTGAACATCCTCTTCCTCTCCCTGATGTTGGCCGCCTGGCGCTGGGCGGAGGTGATGACCCGCTTTCGCTTGGGTCTGTCCAGGAGGGCCGTGGCCCCTCGCCTCTGCGCCGCCTCCTCCTCCTCCTCCTCCTCCTGGTCCCCATCCCCGAAGGTGCTCAGAGGCAGCCCCTGGCGCAGGGCCAAGGCTGTGTCCCCAAAGGGGGGCCCGGGGGCGAGCTCGTAGAGGTCCAGGCGGGCCGCGCCCCTTGGGGGGCCCGCGGGAGAGCCCAGCGACAGGTCGGCCACGAAGCCCAGCACCGAGGCTCCCACCAGCCCTTCCTGACGAGCCATTTTCTGGGCTCTGCTGCGGATGTCATCGGTTCTCCCCGGGCGCTCGAGGGCCGGGAGGAGGCTGGTTGACATCTCACTTCCCCGAGGGTAGCATCCCCGGGCGAACGGCGTTAAATATTTATAACCCAACAGATAACAGGATTAGCAGGACCAAAAAAGGGACGGCCGGGCACTGCTGCTCCTTAATGCTGATGAGAGGAGACAGGCTGCCCCTCGGGGACGCGTGGGTGTTGCAGCGAGAGCGACTCAATCCGGGCCGGGCGATCAAGGCCGGTTCCTTCTTGGCACCAGCCCCCGGCTCTTACCTGCTGAGCGCCTTTGTACCTCCTCACACACCCGCAACCAAATGATTTTCAGGCTCTTGAAAGCCCGAGCAGCCAGGATTGTTCTCTTCTGAGCTAGTCCCGCTGCCTGCCTGAGATCTCTGAACCTGGCAAGCGAGGCTGCCAATTGATGTCAGACAAGTGCATGCATGCTTTTAATGATGTCCTGAAGAGGGGACCTGCATGTGGAGGGTCACCGGGGAATGTTTGCCCTGTATCCCAGTGCAATGGGAGCTGAATGACAGGCCCTCCATTAGCCTAAGTAAGCATGGTAGGGGACCCAGTATTGCATTCCCAATTGTAACTGTTGGAATCGTCCTCTTTTTTTTTTCTCTCCTTCAAATGGAGTTCAAACAACTCTCCAGCAGGGCAGTAAAACACTGCCTTGTAAAGCCCATTTTGTTTCAAGCGGTCTCAAAACGCTTGATGTGAAACGCTTTTCTGCACTTGAGAAGAAGATGGGCTTTTACTGCTTGCTTAATGCAGTCTGCTCCAACAATACCTCGGCTATTAGAGCCCTTCCCCTCGGTGCTTAAGTCAAGCTAAAGTAATTCACTGATAACAATAGGATTTGTTTTTTCCTTCTAACCAGAGCCCTGCTGAAGTAGCTTTCATTTGGCAGGTTATGTCTTTGGCAGGACAGAAGGGTTCGTGGTTTCCACTTCACACCCCATCTACTGTATTTAGATATGTACTGGTCCTAGGCACACCAGACTCAATTGATTGATTTCCAGTAGTTGTGCAGAGCAAAGCTTCAGACTAAACTGGAGGTTTTATTCTTAAAAAAAAAAAAAAATCCAATGTTACTGTCTAATGCTTTCCATGCATCTTCGTTACAACACATCCCTTTTGGGGGTGAGTTGGTCCTAGAATTCTAAAGAGATCTAAAACAATCAGATCAAAGGGAGAAAAGGGAAGGAACCCACAGGGCGAAAATCCTTCTTGTTTGGCTACAGGACTGCAAACACTTCCGATGTAGACAAAGATCTGTCTCCATCACCAACAGATGGTGCAAACCAAATACCCTTTTCTGGCAAAGAGGAAGATGGAAAGATGCTCCTAACCCCCAGCTCACTTTTTTTATTTAATGTGGGAACATGCCTATGCTTTCAAAGCAGAAGCAAAGCGGCTATCTATTACAAGCAGATGTAAGCACATGGAGAAGTCTGACACAGGACCCACCTTTGGTCCGAAGGTAAGCCGAAAAAAGGCAGAGGTACATTGGACAGCTCCCGGAACTCAGGGGCCTTAATAACCAGGGCAACAGGTAAGCAACATTTCTGCAAGTACTGACTGTCCTATTGTTGATTTTGTATCACACAGGGGTAAAATATATCATCATTTCTTAATCAGGTAGTATATTAGCGCTATCCTGCTGTACTACTCCAGGATTACACTGCATGGGTTATTTATTTCAGTATTATAATGTACTCCTCTTCCTCCTACAAATGTTTTGTGGCTTCTTGTGGTTTTGATTGTCTTAATTCAGTGTCAAATAACTAACCCCAGATAACACTGAGATTCTGTTTCTTCTCACTGAAGTGGGTAAGAGGTTTCTCTTTAATAGATGCAGGGAGAAGTGGTATGCTTCTTTATTGTGCATTTCCTAGTTCTCACCAAAAGATGTAAAATTAACTAGTGGTAAATGATTTGTAAAGGAGCTAAATCATTCTTTTACATGGACTACAATGTGTTGAGACACATGTCTAAACTAAGAGTATTTGCAAACAAGAATATCTGACTATAAGTTGTTTCCATTGCAAATTTACTTATCAGGTAAATGCTTGTTTCCCTTGGAAAAAATATTATGAGCAGAACTGGAAGTCTGCAGCTGTGTATAAATCACTCACTGTAGTTCTCCAGATGC
This sequence comes from Alligator mississippiensis, assembly GCF_030867095.1. Lineage (NCBI taxonomy): Eukaryota > Metazoa > Chordata > Crocodylia > Alligatoridae > Alligator > Alligator mississippiensis. Next base: position 161,774,399 of record NC_081828.1, on the reverse strand, counting down.
TTGATGCTATAGTAAGTAGATCAGAACAAGTGCATGATGATTATCTTAGGTTCCTCAAATACTGATTTAAAGTATGTTCTTGAGGAATGTTTGATTTGTTTTTTCTAGTTACAGGTTTTAATATTTTTTTTATTAGGCAAAATACAAAGATTACAAGAACCAAAGCATCTAATGTTACTGAAAAATGTTAGCAAAAAAGTTAAATAACCCATTCTCATAAATTATTGCACCCCGTAGAGTACCGAATATAGTAATATACATACCAAACATTATTACAAACCTGTTTCGGTCTGAGGGAGCACAGACTAACCACAGCACAATTCGACGAATAAAAAATCCTAATGGGAAATCAAGTTTTATAATCAAGGTGAATTGTTGTCAAATGAAGTGAGTTGTAAGACTAGTGTTTTTATTTAGTTTTGTTTTCTTTTTAAGCTCTCTCTAACTAGGAATATAACATTATCTGTTGAAAAATTCATTTTTATTATTCAATTAAAGAAATGTATGCAGTGAACTCAGTGAATAATGGTGTAAAATAAGATGTAAAATATTTTAAACATCGCTGTTTCTAAGATACGGAGGAAAACAAAGATGATGGAATGCATCATGAGTATCCATCTTGCAGGAGACTTTTGTGTGCTTGCTTCTCATTTCAGCTAAAAGGATGTGGTTCCCCATTTCTGTGAGAAGCTTCTTTTAAACCCTTCCCAAAACAGATCTGTTGCTGTTTTAGACGTTGGAGATTCATGATATTCTATAATTCCTTGAATCTAGCGGAAAGCAATTGCTTGCGGATTCCTTAAATTCTTACATCCATCTTTACATTTTACAGAAATGTTTCACTTAATTTCTGAACCTCAAATTATTTTGGCAAAAATATTTTTCAGTCATGGGTACTTCATAATTTGAAAATACCTAACTCCAGTAGATTGTTTACATCGTCAAAGAACCAAGCAACTGTTTCATGTTCAAATTTCTTTAAAAATAGGTTTACTACAGCTCTCAATGTTTATATAGATCTTGAAATCTTGAGTCAGGGATTAAAACCTGAAGTCTAAACCAACCAAACAACAAAAAACAGAGTTTCCTAACAAAACATAACCTACTCAGAAAAAGGAAGCTGTTGTCTTGTAACATGTCCATACAGACAGCAAAAGTAATATTTTGAATCAAGAAAATAGGATAGATAAGTTTCAAAGAAATACCTGTGCTCCTTTCTTTTAAATCAGGCTGCTGGTAGAGTCCCTTCACAGATTCTAACTGTCACAATGCCACATAGGAAGAAGGTGGCTATTCTGTGATCCATAGATCAAACTGCTGAAAATACAAACCTTCAACACCATCTAACTGAAAGCAGTGTTGATCCCAGAGCTGTGATGTCATGTGGATTCTCTCTGAAATATTATTTTATAAGACGGCAGATGACATATACATTAACGTTTCTGAAAGGCCAATAGAGTACCTTTTAAAAGGCTAATCTCACAGCAAAAAAGCCATGGATAAATACAGCCAAAGTTGCATCTGGCATAAAGCATGCATCCTTTCCCTAACTTCCAGTGGGAATAAAATGTAGTTTTGCCTACAGCTGAGCTTCTTGGAGCAGTCAAAGATCTCAAACTACTTTCTGACTGTGGATCTGAATAACATGCAGGAGGTATACTCTTAGGTCCAGGGAAAACTAATACAGTCGTCACTATACTTTTCTGTTGCTTCTTCCAGATCATCAACATTCCCACTATCTTATCTTTAATATTACAGCAGTGCCTTACAAGGCCTAGTCAAGAAGAAGGGCCTCATTGTACTAGTATTGTATACACAGTATAAGAAAAAAAAGCTAGTGTCTGACCCATTGAGCTTGCAGTTTACATTTCAGGTGGAATTCAGCAGATAGGCAGAACAGCCAAACAGCAGTTAGGAAGGGCATTCAATTACAATAAAATGAACACAGCTTGGAAGAAATTGCAGGTTGCTCCTTGTCTAAATAAGCAGTGGAACATAGGAGTGATTTGTAGGCAGCACTGCAGAGGACAAACAAGGATAGAGAACTGCTTTCCAGTAAATATTTCTGTGAGCTTTTTTTCTGAGCATAGACGAAAGCATAGAGAAAAGCTTTGACAACAATTCACCTTGAATGGGAAGCAGGGCAGCCAATATTTAAAGCTCTCTGGAAGAAGAAGAGGGTTGATTCCTTAGGAAATTAACAAGTTTATGGACAGACTGGTTAAATATGGAAGGAACTTAAAGGCAGAAGACACAGAGTTTGTGTTTGAGCCAGCACAGTGGATACCAGAAGGAACAAAAAGTGGCAGGTGAGCCAGGAAGATGATCCTAGTAGCAGTGTTTGAGTGGGCTTGAAAGTGGCAATGAAGTTGGATTCAAAAGCAAAGAGGAAAATATTACACAAGTGATAAAAATATAGACCTGAAAAGGAATGGTTTTGCCGACATGCTCATTCAGAAAAGTAATCTGGTCTGTTTTGGAGATCAAATAAGCAAGGTTTGGACACTGAGTGGAGATAATGTCAAAGGAGAGAGCAGAATTGCCTTGGATGAGCATTAAACAATTAGATATCTGATAAACTCACTGGGAGCATCTACATGAGATGCTACATGTGCAATAGCTGAATAATACTGTGCAGTAGTGCATCACAGCACAAACAGTGTTAATATGCTACTGCGCAGTATTATAGGCTACTGCACAGTAGCATCACTTAAAAGATATTCGTTGGTGCTACTGCGCAGTAACTTGATTATACAAGTACTAAATAAATGTGCAGTAACCACCACACAGTAGTATCTCATGTAGACACACCCACTGTCAACCAGACCCTGAGTGACTTGACTGCACTAGCTGAGGAAGACAAGATAGAGACTGGAGCCGTGAATTTGTAAATAAGCATTAAAACTGTTTAAAAGACACCAAATCAGAACACCATATCGGATTGCATAGATCTCTTCAGAGTGATTGGGACTTGCAGTCTTTAAGAGCCCTCTTGAAAGCCCAAGATTCAAATTAGTTTTCTGCAAAAACCTGACCTTTGCATGAAGCATAAGAGCTGATCAAATTCTTTGTATGGATGATGCATCTTTTCAGCCCCAACTGTTTCCAGAGCTGGTGAATTATTGGAGCAATAGCCTAGGGCCAGGTTCTGATCTCTGTTTAAATCCAAAATTATTTCATTGAAACTAAAGGAGATAACAGTGTTACTGAGGTCAGACTCTGGTCCCTGGAACTATTTTAGGCACTGATCTTATAGTGAGGCTGAGTGGATAGACCAGTACATTTCTTTATGACTTTAGTAGGACTCCTTATTAGCATAAGCATCTGCCCACAGAGATCAGATTGCAGGATTTGAGGTTTACTGAAAAATGTGACGTTCAGTATGCTTCAGCTCTCTGACACAGGAAACCAATGGCAAAACTGAGAAAAAAGAAACTAAAACTGGGAACAGTTTGCCAGTAAGGTTCAATTCATTTAGATTTACAATACTATTGCATTCCATTAGAAGGGTTTAAAAAAAGCAACTGTTGATATTTCCCAGTATGGGACTGAATGACCAAGGATGAATTTGGAAGTGCAGCTTTGGATAAATCGTAAACAAATGAAATGAATAGCTCAGCTTAGGGTGTGATATGATTCATCATGCATGCACAGCCCTATGAACGACACTTTATTCTTTAATCATAACCCCAAGGGGGGGGGTGGGGAATGAGAACAGGACATGCATTTAGGATGGAATGTCAACTTTAACTTTGAATTTCCTGGATTTTTATCAGTTTGTGTGAAAAATGTAATGTTATTTAAACACAGCTTTTTTCATCTTGATTTCTCTATATAAATATTGTTTATAGAAAATGGATTGTAATAAAAATAAGTATTGTTTACTGAGGAGACTGGAATGTTTTTTCCAAGTCATTATTATAGTCATTAATTTTTTATTATATAAAGGGATATTTGAGAAATTTCATTATAGATTTTTTCCCCGCTCCACTCCTAACCATTTAAAGAATGTGGAGAAATGCCATATAGAAAGCTATATAGAGAGAAGTTCTTTGTTTATCCATCAGCAAAACAGGTACATTAGTCACAGTAGCAGATTCACCACCAAACCCTATCAAAGTGCCTCAATGTTGATCTGATTGGACTACTTCAGGAATGAATGAGAAACTTAGTCTTCATGACTACTCAGTTCCTGGTTATTTTGCTGAAACTTCTAAGCAGTATCAGCTGTGAATACTTTTCTTAGATGTGCACTTTTCCATTTAAAATTGAAGAACATCAGCTAATTCTTCAGCTAAGTGTCCAGCAGAGAGCATCTACATTCTGCAGCTAAAAAGGAAGATGGATTTAAATTGGTGACTTAAAGAATCCACTGTCCTTGCTAGACTGGTGAACTATCCTATTGCCTCATTCTGTTGGCTTTGATGGAGTTGGCAATATTTTTTTCCTTACTTCTTTACTTCCTTCTCTCTTGTAAGAAAATGAGTGGCATTTAATACTTCCCATTTTCAAAGTAGTGTGCAGATATTAGTTAATATTAATCACCACCTTTTTAGATAGGTAAGTAAATAACCCCATTTTACTGAAGGGAAACTAAGACACAAAGGGTGTGTCTACATGTTCATTTATGCATCATAATTATGGCACATTAATGAGCTGTAATTGGCACTACCATGCATTAGCGCACACGAATGCTTTTTATGTGAAACTAATGCGCAATAGAGCAAGAGCACATTAGCGCAGTGTGCAGTAGAATTACTCTACTGCAACGTTAGCGTTTTGTGTAGACACACTGGAGCTCTTCTTCTCTTGTGTAAGCCAAAGTGAATTTACCCAAGGTCTTGTAACTGTCAGAGTCATAATGAGGGTTTATGACATTTTTCCATAAGTAATTCTCCAGAAAGTAGAAGCTCAATCTACTGGCTCACATCACTTTTCTGGGCATTGTTTTTTTCCTCCTGTTTTAAATGGAGCTGAGACTTACATCTCGTATGGACACCATATTTGGTTTGAGCACCATCCCATCTTTCCAAAGTATTCTTGCACAACAGAATCAGTAGCTGATTTAATGCTGCTCTGTGAACAGTATTAACTTTTTGAAGAGGCAGACAATAATCACCATAATATTGATTGTTGTAAGGTCTACAAAACTGGTGACTCTTGGTGTTTTTATTTATTTACAGAAAGAGACATTTTCAAAAAACATATTTATAAGGAGAACAGTTATGATTATTCCTAACAATGCCTAAACCTCAATGCTCCTGGATATATATACTTGTGCCTGTGCACACATTATATATATTGGTCACAGAAAGCTGTTGAAAGAATTTTATCAAGATTGCAAAGACAATCAACCTCCCCCCTGCCCCCACCCCAGCAAACCCTGGCTGGGGTCTGGGTCCAGGGAGGGGACGTTAAACATCCCTTCTCTTGCTTAAACTTACTCCTGGTTGTAAATGTGGAGTACAAATCTTAGAGACACCGGGAAGTTGGAATAAGTGATGAGCAACCCTGTAGAGTCATGCTGCTGTAATTCTGGACTGCAAATCCCAGAGACCTCAGGGGCAGCAGGAAGAGCAAGTGAACAAACAGCCAGAGAACCATGCTGTAGCGCCCCTGGGCGCATGGCCTGAGCCACTGCAGGCCTGTGGCTGCATTTCCTGAATCAAAGATAAATGGCTGTTTACTACTGTTTCAATTTAATCTGTGCAGTTTAAACTAACCTGAAGAGACTGAATCAATTCAGGCTCGGGCTCTTTGACTGTCTGTACCTAGCCCATGTCTCATTTATTACACACTGTTTAAACCAAGCTCTGAGGACAGAAATATTACTGTCTTCATGCATTTTCTCATATGGTGCTCATTAGAACAGTAGTTCTTGTAATACTTCCCAAATGTTAAAGACTGCTTCACAACTTCTGCGATCAGTTAGGGCTTCACTTGGCAGCGAATGGCATTGGTGACGGGATCATCAAGGCTCCTGTGCCAGCTCTATGGGCCTCTGGGCAGCCTCCTGCAGCACCCAGCACAGGTGCATGGTGTGGGACTGGGGGCTGTGTGGTGAGGCAAAGCCTCTCAGCACCTGCAGGCTCTGGGCAGGCTGCTGTGGGTTGGCTGCAGGCACCTGGTGCTGGCCTTGGTGGTCAGGGGCTGGCTACAGATAGACCAGAGGGCTGGCAGGCCTTGCAGGATTCTGCAGCACCCTGCAAGCCTAGATGTGGCAGGCCTGGCAGCTGTGCAGTACTGCAGTTCTGGGCTGTGGCACCAGGGTGTAGGCAGGCTGGCACAGGTAGCCAGTGGCCTGTGCAGGGGCAGCAGAGGCCAAGAGCCCCCCAGACTCCCTGCTATTGTGCCTGAGGGCTCAAAATGCCTGCAGGCATTTAAGGACCTGTGGCTAGGGCTGTGACAGAGGCAAGCCAGCCCTGGGGCAGAAGAGGCTCCCAGCCCTGGGGCCTTGGAGCCCTGGGACTGAGCTTAGGCTGGCCCCTTAGTGGCAGGGCTGGCCAGGAGCAAATCTGCTCCCATGTTTCATCTACATGAGCGTTACTGCACTCAGGAGTAAATTTGCTACTTGCATTGGCAGGTAGAAAATTTACTTGCAAGTAGCGAAGTCTACTGCCCAGTAAGCATGTGCATGTATACACGTGCATGCTTACTGTACAGTAAACTATGCTACTATGCAGTAAAGCATCTCATGCAGATGTACCCAGGTTTCATTTTTCCAAATAAAGTTTCCAATTCTCATTCTTGCAAAATTGACTAGAAAATGTGAACCAAAGGCCTCATACACATTCAGAAGCTAGAATATAAATTAAAAAATAGAAAATAAATGTAAAAGTATTTTTAGGGGTGTAGGTTGTAGCCTTGTTGGTTTAAAGGCATAGGCAGACAAGGTTCTTTGGGTAGATGTGATATCTTTTATTAAACCAAGGTATTTTTTAACCTTTTTTTAAACACATTTATTTGATTTTGGGGAGACTCATTTGTGATTTTTGAATACTTTGAATAATGGAAACACTGTCAGTCCATCATATATATATAAAATCATGTTTCCTGTATTACATTCAGTCTGTACTTCAGTCAACAGCTTCTAAGAATATTATTTTTGCACCAGATTGATCTTTTATCAAGTGATTATAAGGTCATGACCTTATAGTTCCATAACTGTTTGATTAAAAAATGCTTTATCCATTTTATTTTTGGTGTCTATGGGCCTGATTAAAAAAATTGTGGAATCCTTTCAATGGGTATCTGTGGGCTTTTGGGTCAGCCATTTAACTCTGATGTATTCTGATCATCTAAATACTGCATTTGGAAGTTTAAAAGGTACTTTCACCAGGAGGTGAGTGTAACAGCTGGGGAGACCACAGAAAACAGGTTAAATGTAAATGTCAACATTTTACAGTGAGCTTTTAATTGAAATGTGCTTGGTATATTAAGATTAGCCAAGAAAAGCCATTTTCTTGGCACAGGTTGTTAATTGAAATGTGTCTGCTTTAATGGACCACATAAAAAAAAGGAGTATTGAATTGCAGTCACATTGGGCATGACTATATGTACAATTAGTGCACGTGAATAAACTGTGGAGCTTATTGCATGCCATTTGAACGTGTACCTAGGAGCAAATAACTCTGGTTCAATTCACTCCAGAGTTTATTCATGCTCAGCACATAGTGCCTGGTTGGAGCAGCCCTGGCAGGCAGGGGGCCTCAGAGGTCACCCTGTCAGCTTGGGGCTGCTCTGACAAGGCTCGTTGTGCTGCGGAGGGCCTGGCTTGGACACGAGTGTGCTTCAGTGCAGGGCTAGCTGGCAGGTAGCCCCAGCATGGAAGCACCCTCATGCCCCAGTCAGCACCCTGCTGTGGAGTTTATCATTTGCATGTGCCCTAATAGAGGAGCATGTGTAGACAATGAGATGTTTACTGTGCAGTTAATGTCTTCTGTAGATACACCCACTGAAAACATCAAAGTTTGGATGCAAATTTAGGAACATAGACTGGTAAAGGTCTCTGTGCCCTGGGGTCAAGTACCCTACAGTCACAGGTAACCATTTGCCCAAAAAAGCCCACACAATTGTCTACGTTTTAAAATAGGACTAATATTTTCTGAAGCTTGATTCAAAATAGAGAGTGGACAAGAATAAAAATGACTTGTTGAATAGTTCACAAAATCAATATCTGACAACCTCAATGATAGTTTATGGTAATATATTTCTATATGTTTAGCTTTGCTACAAATCCTATGACATCTTATTTGATGTCATTTCTAAAGAGCAGGTGTTTCTGTTGTTTTATCTAGAATTGCAAAGAAATATAGTTAGCTTATTTATTATGGAATGCCATTTACCATTTTTAGATCTTTATTATAGAACAACAGTAAAACAAAAACATCATTGCCTATGTCCAAGATGAGACATTTTCTTATTAAGAGAAAGCCTATTCTGTATTTCAAACAAAACAAAATGATCTGTCTTGAAATATTATTTCTTGAAAGCACTTCCCCTAGCTTGTGTCATAAATGTAACACAGAGGTATATCAATATGAGCAGGAACTTGGGGCAGCTGCCACACACAGGGGCTGTAGTGATTTCTGGTTGCCGCCATTGCTGCTGGCATGATAGCATTGCTGTAGTACCAGACATTTTTATCCCCTCCTACCTCTAGTCAGCACCCAGGGCAACTGCCCTGGTTACCCTGCCCTAGTTATGCCATTGATGCAGCAATACAAGAACACCACAAATTGCTCAATCCTTCAGGATGACACATTTTACTTTCCATAGGGGCTGCAGCCATGATGATTCTCAGTTAATCTGGGTCCGCCTCCTGTCTTGTACCACTACTGGCTTTGAAGACTAGAGGTAAGAAGTTTGGCCAGATTCTTGGCAGTACCAGAAATCTGCTCAGGGCTAGTCTGTGTAGATTTGGAGAGGCAACAAGGATGCACCCATTCAAGTGTTTCAGCTCCTTGAATCTGAGAAGCAGCAGCAACCTATATATCACTCAGAAGTATTCTCTGGAAGAAACAGAATTCTGGTGTAGGGGGTTGATTATACTATCGTCTGGGCTGAACTTTATGGTCTTGGACAAAGATTCCATTCTGTAGTTTCTCAGGCTACCTTGTCATTACATGTCCCACATTTCCTAGAGCATTTTCCATCTTGTTAGAGTCTTTCTCGGTAAAGCTATTAGTGAGCACTTCAACACGAGACACTTTACTGTGTGGTAGCATAGTTTACTGTGCAGTAAGTGTGCATGTCTACATGCGCACATGCTTACTGTGCAGTAAACTTTGCTGTTCACTGCCCAGGAACATTTACTCATGAGTAGTTTACTTTCAAGTAAACCGATCCTGCATCAGATGCATGTGTAGCTGGACATATCCAGCGTGTTCTAGGAGCCTGTCTCTTTTAGTATTGTACCTTGTGCTAATAAATGATGGAGTGTTTGCATTTCTTTCTTCTGAGAGAATTCCAGAAGCCTCTACTGATCTGTTTTTTCACTCCAGTTGAGATGTTTTTATTTTCCCTGTTCATGATGTCATATAGATTCTCAATAAACCACCGGCTTTTTAGTTTTCAGCTGTACTTTCTATCCCCTCTGACCTGGTTGGCTAGTCTGAAAAATGAAAACAAAATTGGCTTATCCCACTTGCACTTATCACAGGGTAAGAGCATGCACATGAGCTATTACTATGGAGCCACTGACACTCAATAAACCCTGACTTCCTTTTATCCCAAAGTAAATTGTTCACATGCTTATGCCCTAACACACATCAAGCCCTAGGTCCTAATGCAGAACATTAGATCTAAATTACCTAACATCAAACCTAAACATTAGAGCTGGAATTATACAGTGAGATCATCCTTAACCTTCTCCTCTGCCCAAATAAGTACAATCAGGTCAGTATCTGTTTTGCTGTTTATTTGATGCTAAATTTCATTTATTTTGGGTTGTCAAATTTTAGATTTCTGTGTTCAGAGTTTTGGACTGACAAGTAGCTGCAAGCTAACAGTTGTCATGGGTGACACTGGAAGTTTTAACAGTTAAGAAAGAGGCATTTGGATCTTTTAGTGTTCACAAAGGCATGAATGGTCTTTTTTGTAATCTAAGGTGAAGCTAAGACTTTTGTTTGTGGTAGGGAAAGATATTTTTTCCTTTCCTTCTCCATTATAAAAGGGGTAGGAGTGACTTTATATGATTCAGGGTACCTATGAATTGATCATTCCCCCTGATGAGTTCTAGCTTTTTTTCCTCAGCTTCAAGACTTTTCATGGTTAGTACCAACTGCCCTGATACGTTATTTGCTGTGGTCTCTTAAGTCATGAAACATAGCTTACTGGAAGCTTTTCCACTGGCTTCAGTGGGTTATAGATCAGGAACCTTAGAGGTCCTTAAGGCAGCCTGTTATGGCTCATAATTATAGCTGCTGCTTTAGTGCTGCCTATAGGTAGTTCTGAAACCTAGAGCTATCCCAAAATCTAACACTAAATTCTCCTTTCCACTTATCCCTCTTGCTTCAGATTTAACCTACACCACACTCTCTAAACCCACTTATGGTTGTCCTAATCATTGTAAAACAACCCTTGCTGTCTTATGTATTGTTCATCCTTAAGAAATTTTCTCCAAGCTGGCTAAGATGCTGTAATTCCTGTATGTCAGTGCAGGAGCATTCAGAAACCATAATGTTTGCATAGTTATGTGGCATCTTAAAATTACCTGCTTTAAGTATTCATCACTCATGTGACTAAGGAATCATTTATACACAGGGGACTGAATACAACCTATTAGGGCTGTGCGAAATTTGGCCAGGTGTTTTGTTTTGATGCTGTTTTGACTCATTTTGAGCTCAAAACAGCAAAATCAAAATGAAACGAAAGGTTTCAAAACAGCCTTGAAACGAAATGAGGGCACTTGAAATGTTTCAAAAGTCTTGAAACATTTCGAGTTTTGAAGCCAGGCTTGCTTGCAGGGAAACAGAAAATAAGGAGAGGGAGGGGCAAGAGGGGGGAAAGACTGCTCTGAGATTGACATGTGTAGCTGGCCAGTGACTGTGACCCTTCCCTGAGGTCCCTTCCAATCCCAGCGCTCTGGGGGAGGGATGGAAAAACAGCTCCGCCTTAGTATACACACACAGTTACACATGTCACAAGTTATGCTTGTCAGCAGCTTGAAGTGCAGTTTCCCAGAAACCCCTACACCTATCTCCTTGAAACTTGGCAGGCTTTGTGGCCTCAGCAGGGGCTAGCACAGGGGTGGGCAAAATGCGGCCTGTGGGCTGGATGCGGCCTGCCAGGCCATTCTATCTGGCCTGTGGGGCCCCTAAAAAATTTAGAAAATTAATATTTATCTGCCTCTGGCTGCCCCTCATGCAGCCCTCAATGGCTTGCCAAAACTCAGTAAGCAGCCCTCCACCTGAAATAATTGCTTGCCTCTGTGCTAGCATGACTGCAGTTTTCACCCTGCTGTGCCTTAACACACACGTGACATGAATTTTGCTTTTAAGATTTTGAGGTTCAGTTTCCCAGATATCCCTGTACCTATCTCCTTGATACTTGGAAGGTTTCACAGTCTCAGAAGGGGCTACCATCTTTGCAATTTTCATCAGAATCAGAGAAGAAATGACAAAGTTATAGGTAGTTTTGTGATTCCCCATTATAGCCTATGGGCAAAACATCTAAACAGTGTTGAAACAGCGAAACAGTTTCAACGAAACAAAAATGAACAGCACTTTCAAAATTAAACAAAACTCGAAATGAAACACTTCTGGCAAAATGGTGAAATGGAAGCTGAAATGAAATGGTGCTGTTTCGCACAACCCTACAATTTATGAATCTTTGATATATCTGATATAAAAATAGCTTATAAAAATAGTAGGTTAATAGTATGATATTACTTTATTCTTTTATTCAAGCATCTCATAGCGTATTATCGAATGAATTCACAGGCCACAACCTCCCTGCAAACTACATTAATATATTATAATGGTATATTATGTATTTTTCCAAAGGGTAAACTGAGGCACAGGCAGGTTAAATTACATGCTTAAATCAACAAAATGAGTTAGCTGCAGAGCTAGGAACAGAACAAATCATTCCTGGCCAATAGTGTAATGCTCTAATTGCTAGGTAATGCTGCCTCCCAACCACAGCAGTAATCAAGGAACAATTTCTTACATTCAAGGGGCAAAATCTCGTCAGGATTATGTTATTTGGGGAGTGAGAACAGAGGCAGTCAAAAGAAATTAGGGTTGAGACATCCCGCTTTAACTGGAGCTCCAGAAAGTCTAAAAGATCTGGACAATTCTACTTTAGGGTTAAGGGAAACAAAAATGAAAATGAGAACTCATAGAAATCCCATTTTGCTTAGTTTAGGTACATTTGGAAAATTAGCCATGTGAATTAAGCTACTGACATGTAGCGGTACATAATGTTCATTCAAAAGGAGTGGCTTAGGATGCTGAAGATTAGCCATGGTGGTTTTGGTTTAGTCTTTATTGCCATGAGAGATTTTTTCCAGGATTTCTTGACTCATTCTCTTAAGCCTGTGTTGAAAGGGAGTTTCTTAATGCATTCAAAAGCAATCATATCAGTTGTGAAGCCTTTTTTCCTCATGTTTTGTGTTAGAATATATTTCCTTGGAACATTTTAACTGATGCATTTATTCTTTTATAATTGCAACACATATTTGTTGAAAGGAGTAATTTCATTTGATTTGTTATTACAAAATACACCCAGAAAGTATATAAAAAAGGCAGTGGACCACAGATTTTTGATCACAAGTTATTTAATACTCTATACTATTACTGCATTACCAATTAAACAAAAAACTGAGTGGGGAATAAAAACAAAACTTCATTCTTTAAGCTATGTAGTTGCACAATGTTAAATGGATTTTCTGTGATGAATTTAGCTCAATATTCCTTCTAATATAGTTGGTACAGAAGGCTTTCCCATAGAATGAGCCCATTTTTTTAATTAGAATCTTGTGTAACTGATTCATAATGTTCAGAGGGATAAAAAGAACTAAACTTGAATAACACTCTGCTAAATTTTCAGTATCAGTGATAAAATCAACTAGTGTTCTCAGGTTAATACTGAATTAAGTTACTAGGTGCAAGAGAACAGTTACTTAAAATCCAAAGCATCCAAAGATTCTTCATTAAATTTGGAATTTTCCCTTTGGGCCCAAAGTTTTCTAATACTGATGGAGAAGAGAAGAAAGGATGGTCTAGCAATTAAGATATTAGCTGGACTTGGTTGTCATGGGTTCCATTTCTTTCTCTGCCATCCTATGTTACTTTATCATTTAGGCCCACATGTTCAAATACATTTAGGATGCCTACAGACATTAAAGGCCCTGCTCTAACTCATGGTGTTTTACAGAAAGCACTGTAAGTTAGAGCTCTCCTCCAACCCAGCATGCGTTCACCTGTTGGGTCAGAGGGTTCAAGCCTGCCTGCACTGGCTCAGGCCAGCAGGCGGGAGCACTTTAATAGCCTCTGAGGAGGCTGCCGAACCACCCTTCTCCCCAGCGCTTCCTTCTCTGCCCCAGCTCTAGGGCTGTCAGTGGCGGAGGAAGGGGAAGGGAGCAGCATGGAGCTGAGAGCTGGGCTTGGCCCGGCTGCAGCTGGAGGGGGAGGTGGACGGAACAGAGCCCCCTCGCCCCCCCCACCCCCCAGTTCCCCAGCTGGGGCATTGTGGGGAGCCAGGTCTGGCCTGTGAGATGAGGGGGCTCCATTCTACCCTGGGCCCCCTCCAGCTCCAGCCAGGCCAAGTCAAGCTGGCAGCTACTGCTGCCACTGTCAAGAGGCCCAGATAGGGGATGGGGGAAGGGAGCCTCCCTGGAGTCATAGGCCTGTCCAGGCTCCTCCAGTCCAGGCCCCAGTCAGACCAAGCGAGGCAAAGGGGCTCTGTTCCACCTCCCCACCCCCTCCAGCTCCAGCTAGGCCAAGCCCAGCTGGCAGCTCTGTGTTGCTCCCTCCCCTCCTCCTTCCCATCCCTCTGCTCCTCCCCCTTCCTCTCCCTTTTGTTCTCCCCCTTTCTCTCCCGTTCCCTCTCTTGCTCCTCTTCCTTCTCCCACTGACAACCCTGCAAACCACAAAAAATAACCCTAAAGGAAGCACAAATTCCCAGAGGCACTCTGCTTTAAAGCACTTCATCTACTACTTTGTATGAGGAGAGTTAATTTTTCACACAATCACCCATTTGGAAGTGCTCTGTAGCCATGCACTCGTGTTATGTCATGGCTGTAAAGAGCTTTCAGGGGCCTGATCATGTGAAAAATGTAACTTAGGTAAGCGTCCATAGGCACCAATAGAAGATAGACCTTGAACTGTATCTGAAAATCTTGGATTCGGTGCTGCATTTTACTAAATTTAAAATGTAGATAATAGTGTTTACTAACCACTCAAGAGTATTCTTAGGAAAAATGCATTGCTTGTGAAGTACATCAATAGCGCGGTAAAAGGATATCATAAGAGATAATGTGAGCAGACAGGAGCCATCAGGGGGTTCTGTGCAGGGAGGATGTTCCTAAGCCCAGGGAAGTCTTACTGCTACCACAGCTGCATAAGTCAGGAAATAGCTCGCTGGGGGGCAAGAACAGCAATCTGCTGCATGCACCTTCTTGGAACATATCTGCACAAGATTTACTGCTAGTGTTCCCCCGAGATTCTTGGGTCTGAAACTTATCTGCATTTTAACAAAAATACTCCAACCTCTCACACTAAACTGAAATTTAAATGGTGATTGGCCCATTCAGCTAATTCATTTTGCTTACTGACAGATTTGGGTCCAGGGCTTTCTACAGTCTACTACAGTGTAGACACATCCTTAGATCCCGCTTATTCAGGCATTTAACTACAAAATCATGAGTAACTTTTTTAGCTGCAAGTTAAGCAACCATCTTGCTGGGTTGGTGCACTGTTTAAAAAGTTTCTTTTTAGTTTGTTCAACAGTGGGCAGGACAGTGTGGAATGTTCAAAGCCCCTGAGCAAAAATCAATCAATCAATCAATCAATCAATCAAATTAGGAATTTTCTAAATAAGTCTTGGAAGAAAAACACCCCAAAAGATACTGAGTGAGATGACTTGCTAAATATTTCAACTACTTACAAAGCCAGTGCCCTTCACTTTGTCATCAGTGTTATATTGGCACATGCGTGAAACAGAGATTATCTGAAATACAAAATGAAAGCAACACATCCACTTAGAGCAGTCATAATGACTAGATGATATATTACCATCAAACTATGCTGGACATTCACTCATTTGCACCAAGTTGGAGCATACACTTCAGGTCATATATTTTCTTTTCTACCTCTGTTTGGAACAAATCTTCAGATTCAGCAGCAGTTTTCTTTCCATCTCTAAAAATACAAAGCAACAATTAAAACATATGCAATATTCTGTTCAGTTGCAGTATGGGTTTCACAGAACTAAATAATTTTAAGTAGAAATGTTTGTATATTTGTTATTCTTAGTCCTTTGTTATTTTTAGTCCCTTTTTATTTGACATACAGATTTTTGAGATTTCACCATATCTTTAACAAACCCCCAAACCAGGGTTATCATTCATAAAGACAATATTCCTTTACTTTTATTTCAGCAAAATTTATTTCTACAAGACTTTATGGTAGAATATCTAGTGATGGCAGAGGTAAAAAAGAAGGAAGGAAGGAAAAAGAAAGGAAGATTTCCCTTTTATTTGCAAGAGTGCAGTTAAACTATGACGACTAACTCTCTTCCAGCCACTTTTAATGTTGAAATTCACTGTGAAACTAGATAATACATTAATGTATTCACAAAAAAAGAAAAGAAGATGAAATGAAATCATACATCCCATTGGAAAATTACTATTTTTATTAACAAGTTGATTATTCAAAAATATAGATTTTTTAATTTTTCAATAAAAAAACCCCTTTGGTTTTTGATAATATCAATCTCAGTTTTTTGCACACCCCCATTCAAACATCTCTGGATTCTTTTGCATTACATGATATTTATAAAATCCATTTACATACATCTTAAAGCCAATCTAAAGGAACTTTAGTTCAACTGAGAAAAAAGCCAATACATGTTTATTTGTGTAAACAGGTATGTGTTTGTTTAATAGAAAGGAAGTTTGTTCCATAAAGGAAACACGGTCAGAATAAATGCTATTTATGTTATAAAAAGTGCACATAAAGTACAAGTGTATACTGATTCACTTATATCCCTTTGAACTTTACTACTTCTACACCTTGCTATCATTTCACAATCTATTGATATAAAACAATTTCTATCTATATACATCCATCCAGATGGTTGAGGTTACATGTGATTGTATGCAAGCTCTGATATGAAATGCCTTTGGTTTACTGGATTACCCTCTGCCCACATGTTTTAAATTAATAATAAAAAAGAAAGAAAGAATGAACTAGTGCAATCCTGCAACAAAAGAACAAGACTTCGTTGTATAACAGGATTGCAGATGTGGAAAGGTGCTCATAATAAGATTGGACTATTTTTGGTTCATTATGCATCTGGGATGCCAAAGGATCTCTAGCTCACCAGGCACTAATGTTAGACAATCTTGGTTTTCTGATTAATTGAATATTCAAAGAACTGTTTCTTCTTCTTTTTTTTTTTTAACTTTGTGCCATTCATCATCAGATTGTCATTTCTGTAATCCCAAAATGATTTACAAAGTCAAGATTTTTTTCTAATTTCTGAAACAATTTTAAGACATCAAAGAGTTTCAGACATGAACTTCAAAGAGCAGCTCAAATCAGAGATTTCTAGCTATGAGACAGTTTAGTTCATTTAATATCCTCTGGTTTCCTAGGGATTAAATTACAGCATATAAAATTCTTGGAATCTGGCTAAGGAAGCAGCATTGTGTATTTATTATTTATTACAGTATGGTCTTTTGTGGGACAAAGAACTATGTGGCAGAGAAGATGCCATCTTTTCAATTTATCAAACCAGCAGTGAATTCTTGTGAAATATTAGAGGTACAGTGCTCTAATCCCACTGAGTATTGTGAGATGTGTTAACTGAGATATTTTTTGCAAGTGAACTCAGGATGAAATTCAGTGTGAAAGTATTGGTTCTTTCCTTGCAATCAACCCATTATAGCAAACTGCTTATATGCATCCAAAAAAAGATACACTGGGGAGAAGCGAGAGAGCACAAGAATGAACTGACCTTTCACTGGAGCAATACTTTTAGTTGTCATGGTTTATGAAATCATTGGGCCAGCATGCTGATACTGGCTCAGTGAAGTAATTCAAAAGTGAGTCCATCAATCTCACATTCACAAGATAGACATTGGCCCACTGAATTCTGGGTATGGCATGCCACCCTGGCGTGAAATGTAAAACCACACAAAATGTCATGCAGTCTGCAGTGGAGATTAATTACCTCACTGTGAGAAATGGATAGAACAAATTTACAAAGCAAAAAGAATAAAAGTGTCATCTATTAAAGCTGTGTATAAGTAGAGACAAATGTGTTTGCACTGTTAACAGAGTAAAATATAAACAATATCAATTCATTCACCACTCCAGAAGTGAGGGGGAGAAAGACCATCCTGGAGACAAGTGAGAGGATGGTGTTATGTAACTGGCCTCTGAAGTAGTAAGAAGGGATCTGTGTTGGAGATAGTTTGTCCAACATGAAGGGATGGGGACTTCATATGGAGTCTGTTCCCATAGGTTAAGAATTTGAACTTCTGGATGCTCATCCTAGAGACTCACCTTTTAAAATCAGTCCATCACTCATTAGAAGAATTGATCTATTGGGATTTGGGCCTCATGCAACAATGTAACAGAGTTTTGCTTTTAATCGGTTTCTGTTGTAATGTTCACACAAACTGGGTTAAATCCAAGATGGGAAAAGAAAACAAAAATCAAGCTCCTGAAACAAAAATAATATATAACTTGTCTTGTAGTCTCATTTTTGTTTTCTAAATTAGAAGCACAGAAGCATGATGAAGGTACATGTAAAAGAGGGTCTCACATCACCTATTGTTTGAGATAAAGGTAAGTGAAAAGTTTATATAATTATACCTACACAGGAATGAACACTAGAGCAACATTCTGACCTCTGAGACGTATCATTCAAAAATCATAGTGAACCACTCTGCATAAACAGTGCAGCACCCTTATATCAAATTCACTCTTTTGATATCACCGGTTCTGTTTAGAATAAGTTTATAGGGCTGGATCATAGTTGGCTGTGTATAGCAGTTAAGAAGGGAAAAGGGAGGCTGTGGTAGTACTGTGTAGTTCAGTGAGTACTGCAACAAACAGTTGAAAAAAATCATATGTAGTCCTTTAAATATAACTAGCAGGCTACTCAGCATTTTACAGTGACATCTCCCCCACCATTGATACCAGCTCATGACCAACAACAGACAGAAGAGTTGTAAGAAAACAGATGTAAAGTGTTATTGGTGGTGAAGGAGACAATTATATTCCTTCTTTATGTTCCAATCTAAACTAAAGAGGTATTTTACTAGCTATTTGCATTCATCCTAATACAACTTCTGTTTGGTTCAAAGACACTAATCAAGAGTGCTTTGAAATCAAAAGGAGTTTCATTTTGACTTCCACTGCCAGTGGACCAGGTCTAAAGAAGACTACCAGAGATGCAGAAGCTGTAGCAACAGCAACAGAAAAGAATGACAAAAATAGCTTGATTTTAGAAGGCTCTTAGGTCAGTGTTTTGATATGAGAGGGGAATTTTTTTCTTTGCATTATGGACAATGCTGTTTTGCTTCCAGATGACTAGGATAAGGAAGCTAGGTATTTGATGATGAACTTGGTTAGTAGAGCTTAGAAGATAGTGTTCTAACATTCTGAGCAATAGGATAAACTTTACCCAAATGATAATACAAGAAGAAGGGCTTTGAGGAAGAGATTTATTTTGCTCCCAATATGCATGTTGGATTGTGTGTGTTTTTATGAGTTGCATATTTCCTTGAATGGTTGTGGTTCTTATGTACTTCTTGAAAGGAGGAGTTATAATTTTGCAAATTACTGTGGTGGACAGGAATAGTGTAGCTGGATTTTTTGGGTTATATCAGCTTTTAAATAACACTTTGCTATTCATATTTCTCATTGGAGTATTATTTGACAAATAAAAATGCTGGAAATTACCATGATTTGTATGAGCTTTGGGGCACTGACCAAGTTTTTGGTATCTGTACAGCTTCTTACATGATGGGACTCTAATTCTATCTTGGGACACTACTGATATATGCATGTTACAAAATACCAATCATGTCAGATTTCAGATACCACTGAATAGAAGGAGCTGTATTTGGGAACTAACAGGCATGTGTTTTTGTCATTCAGAAAGGTCAAGAATGTATTTCCAAGGTGCTTATCACTGCAGTGTTTCAGCATGTTATGCAGTTAGTAAAATTCATAGTTACATTAAAAGCTTTATATCCATCCCTGTTGATGATACTGATGACTGTTTTTGTCATTGTGTCCCAACAACTTGATATGCAGTAACCAACTTCTTGACAGGCTGGTTGTCTTGTTTCCCCTACTCCACCTTTTTGCATGAATTTTCTGTGATAAATGATAGCAATAATGTTCTATGACCAGAAAATATTGCCTGTGGCTGTCTTGCACCACAATTGTTTAGCATCAGAAATAAAAGAATGTATCTGAAGCATGAAACCATTGCACATGCATCTTGTACCATCTCATTTTGATGTCATAAGGCTTAACAGTGGTAAATTAGAGTCCTGTGATTTCACATTCATAGCATTTATGATTTTGTCAACAACATCAGTGCTTAGGGCGTTGTTCAAATAACTTGTAAATGGTGATACAGAGGTCCTTACATATTACTCTTAACTGATCAGTTGATGAGTCTACTGCTGTATCAACATATTTCTGAGTTAAAGTGGCATAGTTAAAGTGGCATTGGCTTCTTCAGTACTATATCCAGGTCAGACACTTAAAACATAAAATAAGTTTGCATTGAAAGAGAATTGAGGTTTTGGAGCCCTAGGGCTGAACTTACTGGTATAGTTCTGATTTATTACTACTACTATTACTATTATTGCTGTTACTATTGTTTTTATTTATTTATGTCACCAAACTAAAAATATAAATTATGCTCACAGTTCAGCTCCCAAGTTTCAGTTATCTTACATATAGAACACAGGAGATTTTTGCAATTCAGGATAGCAAAAGCCATACAGCTATTCTCATGGGATTTTTGCCATTTGGTGTCCAAATCTTGTGGGAATAACTGAAATACTATCTTGCACAACCAGAGTAATCTTGCATGGTGTTTGTGTGGCAGAAGATAGGAGCGTCTGTATAGCAGTGGCTCCAGTAGCATGTCCTTACCCTGATGCCTCCATGCTGTTTAAAAGGCTCTCACTGACCAGGGGTGTAGAGCATCACATCCAGTCCCATCTTTCTCTGCAATGAAACTACCCAATTTCCAAAGCCTAAGGAGCCACCATGGATTACTAGACCTGGGTTCAAACCCTGGAAAAAGTAAAGTGTGCTCTGCAAGAAGCAAGGATTTTTGTGGGTGATACTTTTTATTGGACCAACTGCATGGTAGGGATAGATGTAGAGAAGTCTTTGAATGCAGGGCATTCTTCTTCTGGTCTAAGAAAAAAAGCAGACATAACTACAGCTCTGCTGCATTCATTTAACTGTCTATAAAGAGCTAACATCTTGTGTGGATGTTTAAAAATTAGCATTCTTTATTCTGATAGGAGGGCCTGAGTCCTGTCAGGTGCTGAGTGCCCTCTGCTCCCTTTGACTTCAGTGACCATCATGGGCTTTGAGCACCAGTCACAGTAAGTGCTCAGCAACTCACAGGCCCAAAGTAATGCTACAGATCCTCAGCTGTTGTAAATCTAAATAAGTCAATTTTAATGAGCTAATGATTGGTCTCAAAAGCTTTGTGTCTCAGAAGCTTGTGTAAAGTTTGGAATGAAAAAAAGAATTGGTGTTTCAGAGGGGCGCAAACAAACTCCACATGTTCTGTATGGGACACTTATTGCTTAAATTATGACTTGACAGAGATCATACTGGTTATTCTCTGTCAGATTTTTCTCTTTAAGATTCATTTCTTTTGAAGATGCCTAGGATACTATAGTACATGCCAGACACTCAGCACCACTCCTCCCTCTAATTTCTGTCATTTCAACTAGGTTAACAAACAAAAGTGATGGATATGCATGATGATAATGTTAAGTTTCACATTTCAGTAGTCAAGCTGTTCACTCTTCATATCTTGAAAGTCCTGGGAATTTAAACCTGACCCCCAAAAGACGTATGCTCTTAACTTTTGGACTTCCTTTTAGATCATGTATCATGTAAGTACAAACTTCATTATATCAGTGCTTGTAAGGCTGTGCCAAATTGCAAAACTTTTAACTTGCAGAAAGGATTTACCAGTGCTTTCTGCTTCTATTATTTTCTTGTCTCAATGACTCTGCAGGGATTGCTGTGGTCTCATTACTTGTGAGACATGATACAGTTTGGGGCATGATAAAAAAAATGTAAGGAGCCCCTTGATAATTGCCTTAGGCAACACTATCTGCTTGTCAGACAGTTCATATGGTAAATGTGTTTATGTGAGCTCACTCTGGTACTATAAATCTCATGTCTTGTTCTGTAGGGGGGCTTTAAGGTGTTTTAGGCTAGCTTATTCTGCTGCTACAGTTATGACATTATATTCATATAAATAAAAATGCTTTATAATACACTGGCAAAATGATGCCTGCAAATGAGTGTAGAAAGACCACAACAAAGATATAACCTTCCAGCTGTAACATAAAATATGTCTGTTTATCACTCAAAGCTAAATAAGTAATTTTAAATAACACTCCACATAAAATGAATTTATAGCTTGATCTGCAGATTCAGGATTTCATAAGACAAGGAGGATATTTCTTATCAAGTGGCACCTATATGTCCTGCTAAGACTAGTAAATATAAATGTGGAAATACAGATGCATACTAATACATAGTAGTTGTTCAAGAGCCTATAAATCTTTCTTAATAAAAATATCTTGGGAAATTAGCATGTAACTTGAACAAAATATTGTTTGGAAGCCTAACTGGGTTTTGAATGAGTACTTCCCTGATTTCTGTAAACAGTAGAAAAAAATATTTCTCAGCACTACTGCTGTACCCTAATTGTAGCCTGCGATTCGAAAAATAAGATAATGATGGAGACTGTCAATCATAACACTTTTTGGTCAGCCACTGCAGTCATATTTTCCCCAAAAGTATGGCTGACATCCTTCCTTTAACTCTCCTGTTCCTTAACCTTTATATGTGCTGGCACATCTAACCCTGCAAATATTTGAAGAACCATTGTTTAGTTGTTAAGAGTTAGGAGAGAGTGAGCCATGGGAACCTTCTGCTAGTTTCTCTAGCATTCTTTGAGGCTTTCTGCTAACATGAATAAACAGTGGAACTTTTACCTCATCCATTGGCATTATTGATGAGCCTCTGGTTGGGATTTACGTTGTTTGAAGGCCAACATGTATTGAATGACAGCTAAATAACTATGACAGAAACATTAGATTTCATTCTAAAAAGTTTTAAACATTCCTGGAGTATCTACATGAAATGTTTACTGTGGACTAGATGAATTAGCTCTGGAGTAAATATCTCAGCATTTACATGTGCACGGCTATTAGGCTAGAGTAAACTAAAAAACTCTGCAGCAGGGTAGTATTTGTATATACCAGTACTTGTATTTACCACTATCAGGAGTTAAATACAAGTACTACCCTGCTGTGGAGTTTTTTATTCTGTAGCAGTGCACATGTAGACACTGATGTGGATGGCTGGGGAAAGAGGGTGATCCAGTGCAGGGACTGCCTGTCAGCTAGCTCTGTACCAGAGCACCCTCATGCCTCAGCCAGCCTCTCCACAGTACACTGAGCTGGGTCAGAGCAGCCCCAGGCTGGCAGGTTGACCCTCGGGGCCCTCTGCTAGCCAGGACTGCTCTGACCAGGCTTAACATGCTGTTGTCCCAGGCACACATAAAAAGATGGTGCTCAGGAGCAATAAACTCTGGCATGATAAATGCTGGAGTTTATTGCATTGCATTAATATTCATGTATAGATGCACCCTCTGAATCATATTCCTAATTAGTATAGTGAGATCCAACTCCACTGACTTCAACACATTTTGACCCCTTGCTCCCCTATATTAATGTGGTCTGAAATGTTGTTTTTAAAAAGGAACTGGCTGAGCTACTATAGAGAAATGATAATTCTGAAATCAATATGTATGACTCAGTAACAAGGCAGTTATGGTAGCAGAGTTAACTATCCCATGGGAAATTCTGATATTTTGACATTTGTTTTCCTCCCAAATAGGGGTGATAAGTCAAAAATGTGAAACTTTTTACAGAATGAAAATATTCCACAAATATCTCAAATTGGAAAAGTCAAAAAAGTTTCATTTCAGTATCTGGTCTTCTTTCTGCCTTTCCTTACATTCAGGAATAGAAAAATCTTACAGTTTGATGGGACTGACTCCTACTTCCTGTCTTATTTTTTCTGCTAAAATGCTTTAATGTTGACTGAAATGTCATCATTGGATTTTTTTGAGAGATGACCCAACAAGACTAAAAGGGGACAGAGCACTATGTATTTTTGGTAACTATTTTAGTTTGTCTGTAGACTCAGGCAGATGCTACTAGACTACTTAGAGGAACTTTTCTTCACAACCATGAAAGTTAAGATATAAAAACATTTTTAAAAAGTAAATACCAAGATTGTGCTATATAAATATACCAGTTAGGATGGATCCAGCCTGTAGATTGTATTTTTGACCCCAGTAGTGTCCTTGGTGCTGTTTCTGCTCTCTGCCTGGATAACTGAAACATTTAAAAACAGTATAGTGTTGGAAGGAAAGGGCAAATAATACTGCACTTAAGCTATGAATTTTCAGATAACTATTGATGCTAAACTTATGGAAAATGCGGGGATTCATGAATATTATCACAAAACTTAAGCCATTGTCTGACAAATAAAAAATGACATGGCTCCCTAAATAGTGGTAATTCTATTCTGGAAAATATTTGCAAATCAATTTTTCCAGCTCTAACCATTGTTATTTATTATCATAATTAATTTCATGATATAAAGTATATGTCTTCCATGATTTTTGTTCAGTTCACATTTAAGTTTTCTCCTCCCACCCCTATGGCTATACAGCTAGAAACTTTTTTTAAAGAAATGCTCAGATTCTTTGGAATTTGAATCTGTCATGAGGTCCAGATAAATATCACAAGAAGGGCTGACAAGTTTAGTTTTGAAATTGCTAACTTGTTGATACTATTTATTCATAAGATGAATAAACACTGCAATGTCAGGTTCTTAAAACACTAACAAAATTAAACTGAAATGCATTTTAACCGAGCCAAATTATGTCTAATGCTTTATAATTCCCAGTTTTTTTAGTTACAACTCCAGCTGAATTAATTGAAGATGTTGCCCATGTTGCCAAATTATGTAATGTTTTTTTTAAAAAAAAGATATGTAAAATATAGCTTTATACACATATGCACTATGGATTCTTTTTATTTGCATCGTTTTGAGTACCACACTTCATCGGAGTCCTACTTCCAAAACTTTTCTCAACGAGTTGTTCTATTTTTAAACAAAGGCTGAGATTCCTACCTAATCACATACAGCTGAAAGCATGGTCTTTAAGAAAACCAATAAACATTGTTAGACTCATGATAATATCATGAAATACTGTACTATGACTGCATTGGTATAAGTCAGGACAGGATCTGGCTAAGGAAATCAGAACTTGTCTTTATGCATGGCGATTGTTTTAGATAATTTACATACTATGTATGTTGACAGGATTTTATTAATAATGAATATGTCCCTTGTGATTAGCACCAAAGTGGACATAGACTAAAATTAAAGTCCAGAACCCCATATACTAAATTGTTTGTTTCTAATTTAACTGTGCTGCACTAAAGTCATAATATGGAAATTTGATTGTCCTTGCTATGTGTGGGGCAGTGATTTTCAATCAGGGTGCTGTGGCACTCCAGGGTACTGCCAGATCCTTTGAAACGTGCCAGGAGGTGAGAAGAGATAAGCAGATAACTGCAGCTCAGGCTTGATCCTACCTGGCCCATTCCCCCCACTACCATTGCCTGGTCCCTCTACAAGTAGGTAAGCACTGTAATATATAAATTAGTTTTTGAAACTGAGTGCTGTTTAATTCACAAAAGTTATGGAGGGCTGCCTCCAATCCAATGAGGGGTGCCTTGAGTCCAAAAAGTTGAGAACCCACGGGTGTAGGGTAATATATTCCTTTAGTTAGTACCATGTGGCAGCTGGTACATGTTTCAAATGGTTTCATATGCCTACAAGTTAGTATGTAGGCAAGTAGATGTAAGGCCAGAATGTGTATAATGTAGGAAGTAATGCGTGCAAATTTGTATGTCCATCAAATAGTGGAATTTTCATCATTTTCACAATAAAATCTATCTACAGATGACTGAAAATGTTGGTAATAGGTTCCAAATAGGAATCCTTTAGCTTCTAAGAAAAATAGGACCATCCAACTACTCTTTCTCCCAATACTGACCATGTCAGTCCCTCTTCTCTTGAGCCTTCTTCCTATCTTTTCCTGTGTTAAAGTCATAGATCAAGTACATGGGAGATACTTAGGACAATTAATCTGAATTAACATATTAAGTGGAATAATTAATCCAGATTAAACCACGTTGTGGACACTAATTCAAAATACTGTGGCCTTAACACAGTTTAGTATAGTTTTCATCCAAAGGGAATTGGAAATCCCAAAGCTAAACTGAATTAAGCTACTTTAATTCTGCATGAGAGCACCTACAGAGGAGATGAGTGATGTTTAACCAAACTACCTTAACATCACACTTTTAGTTAGTCCAGATTCACTTTAATGATGTAGGATATATATGTAGACTACTCCTCTTTCACATTCCTAATGCTTTAGCAGGTTCTGCCCTGACATATATTTGCCTAGGTCTACCTTTCTAATATTTTACATGTATGTCCTGCTACCTTCATTCAGATCTATAATCTAACTTGGTGGGGCCACCCTTTTTTTGGGCAAGTTTGCCACAAATTAACCCAACACCCTTCCTGGGCACCTCTACACATGCAATTAATGCACATGAATAAACTCTGGAGCTTATTGCTCCAGTTTTTTCATGCACAGCACACTGAGCCGGGTTGGAGAAGCCCCAGCTGGCAGGGGACTAGGGGTTCAGTTTGCCAGCCTGGGGCTGCTCCCCTTAGCTCAGTGTGCTGTGGAGAGGCTGTCTGGAGCACGGGGGTACTTCTGTGTGGGACTAGCCAGAGGGCAGCCTACACACTGAAGCACCTTCATGGCCTAGCCAGCCAGGGTAACATCTACATATACTCTGCTGCAGAGCTTTTTATTCTGCAGCAGGATAGTACTTGTAGATACTTGTAAATTAGTTTACTCTGGTTTAGTAGCGTCACATGTGTAGATGTGCAACATTTACTGAGAAGCTAATTAGTTAACTGCATAGTAAACATCTTGAGTAGATGCATCCCCTGAGTGCTACTCTGATTCCCTCTCTCTGCCCAATTTGATGCTCTCCTTTCTGCCCCCTACTCTGTATTTCATGCCCAATCTCCTCCTATGCTTTCTGCTTCCTGCCCTATTGGCTTCTGTGCTGATCCCTTATGAGCTGATTGGCGCACACAAAGGCTGCTCATGCCACTTATGGTACTTGTGCTTCAGGTTAGCCTCTCCCAGTCTAACTGCTTCCATTTTCTCCTCTATCATTTTGGACCAAGTTCCCTACTATTCCTATTCCCTGACCTGATCAGCATAAAAGTCCTTGGTCACTCTCACAATATCCCCCCACATCTTTTTGTCAAGGTTATATTTTTATGAGCTGTTATTAAATCACATTAAGAGCTTTAAAATTTTTATCTGTATTATCCTTCTGCCTTCTTTCCTGGTCACAAGGCTGAACAACATAGAATTGGTTTTCAGAAGGCGCTAACCAATCTGACTTCTATCATCCAAACATATGCCCTATCCACTAAATTCATTTGCATTTCACACATTGACTCTGGTGGATTTTTCATAGCTATACCACAGTTACCTAGTCAATTTTTGCACACATTGTTTTCTATTCGTGGTCAGAAAAGGATCAAGTTCCATTTTATTAACAGAGACTTTTGACTCTGTTTTTCCCATGCTCTCTGGTACCATTAGAAAACAGCTTTTATGTTATGATTGCTGCAATGAGTTCATTCATTTACATCAATGGAAGTTTGGCCACTTAAAACCAATAGGAGCAGGATTTAGTTCGTTAAGTTCTCTAGTGTGCTAACCATTTCTTAACAGAAGATGCAGTGGTGACCTCTGTAAAAGCCTATTACTCGAAGAAGGTGATGTAAAGTAGTCTTGCCACTTTTACCTCACTGTAATGTGTTTGTGTGTTCATGCCTTTAGGAAGTTATTAAAGTTTCATCCTTCATATAGCCTCTTGCTTTATTTTCATTTATATTTTTTGTCCTCACTTCTCACCATTTTTCAAAACTGTTTTCTTCAAAAGAAAGCACCACTGAGGAAATTCAGCCCCCCAAATGGCTAGAATATTAGGAATGAGATCTAAACCAACATAAGTCAGGAATTCAAAGATAAGAATTCTCCAATCTCTCTGCTGCTCCTTGGTCTCCCCTCATCAGTATTTTTACATCTCTCTTCCTACATCATCCTTATCTTGGCTCCCTTGTGAATATGTATTAAGATAGGCCTGTCTGATAGGGAACCTCTCAGATGTCAATTTACCTGCACAATCTGATAACATATTGAAATTAGTGTAGGAAATGTGTCTCTGTTCTTGGCCTTGCTAACTCCTATTTGTAGAATAAATATTTGTCCAACAGTATATACCATTGCCCAGTGCTAAATGGTCATGTAATCAAAACCCCTATCATAATTCCAAAGCACAAGGGATGGAGATAAGGGTGTAGCATGAAATGGGCCATAGGGAGGAACAGAATTTCATATGCTAAAGTTCTTTGTATCACAGCTAAAGGAGTATGCAGAAAAGGAGTTAATGCTGGGAGAGCTTGAAGCTTGCTAGGTGTGTTCTGCTTCTTCTTTTGGGTTTTTTATGAGCACAACTCATACTCAGAATAAGGGCTTTTGCAGAAGGAGAGAGAAAAGTAAGTCTTTTTGGTATTGCTATGTCTGCGAGATCCCATCCACTACCTATTCTATTCGAGGACCATGAACAATAGTAGAAATGCTGAAAACAAAGCATTACCCATACACATTGTTATTCAAATATAGCCCTGTATTTTATATATATATCAGTAAATTCTGGGAGACAATAGGCATTATAATCATTCCCTGTGGTACGTCTCAGGAGGTGCCACTCTCGTGCATGAACTGAATTAGAAATGCAGGAACCCCACTCCTCTACTTGCATGAACTGAACTAGAAATGCAGGAATGAGGCTGCTCTGGAGGTGTCCCCAGGGCTATTTTGAATACTCCAGGGACAGGGAGCAGAAATGTAGAGATCGTTTAGAGAAGTATCTCACAGGAGCAATTTCATTGCTTCACTTCCGGCTTTGACACATGGAAGCAGAAGTGTGTGGGCAGAGCATGGTCAAGAATATCCTTCTTATTCCCCAAATTACATTCTTACAGTGGGCCTTAGTAGTAACATGCAGGATTATATTGCTGCATTGGAAACAGAGGACATCTCCAAGGGTTGAAATATGGTATGATGAGATGGCACAGTTGGCTTGAATGGTGAGAGTCATGTTTAGCAGGCCTAACTTCCTCGAAAAGTTTAGGCAGACAAGGTTCCTTGGGTTAATTTGATATCTTTTATTAGACCAACCCAAATAGTTGGAGAACAGTTATTAAGCA
This sequence comes from Alligator mississippiensis, assembly GCF_030867095.1. Taxonomy (NCBI): domain Eukaryota; kingdom Metazoa; phylum Chordata; order Crocodylia; family Alligatoridae; genus Alligator; species Alligator mississippiensis. Next base: position 161,745,480 of record NC_081828.1, on the reverse strand, counting down.
AGCTTTCGGGTTCAAAAACCCTTTGTCAGGCTAAGGAAGTTTCAGCAGTTGGTGTGTGCTCTTCCTGGATGGAATGAAAAGTAAAGAAGCCAGGGGCTGGGCTGGGGAGTCAGTTGCCAGGCAGATTATCAAATTAACCCAAGGAACCTTGTCTGCCTATGTCCTTAGACCAACACGGCTACAACCTAAACCCCTGCAACATTGAAAAGTTTAGTGCACTTCAGAAGAAATTGTTGGAGTATTTTGGTAGCTAGATTATGGTTCATTGCACACTTTTGTTTTCTTTTTCTATCTTTCCCTCTTCCCTACTTTTTTTTTCTTTTTTCTTCTTCCTTATATCGTTTATTGTTTTTATAGTTCAGTTTTACATATACAGTTGATACGCATGTTTTGATGTTTGCACTGTATTTAAAATATGCTTAAAAGGTATCAGCCTATTCATGCTTGTGCTGAAATCAGCGAGGGCTTTATTTATTTATGTATTTATTTATTGTCCTGGACTTCTTTATTGGGAACAGAACTACAATCTATTTGTCCCAAACTAGAGAAAGCTTAGTTTAGAGTTGTGTGAAAACTAAGATATATAGTTTGATGTAGTTTGGGGTTTTTTTTTCCTTCTGGACTAAGATCTCATTCATTACAGAACAAATTCTTAAACATTCTTGGTGACCAAGTTAAGGAGTGATTTCAATTAGTTTAGAGCTGGCAGTACTGTAGGCATCATATGCAATTAAGTCCAATAGGATATGTTTATTACAGAGTGCAAACAGTTATCTGATCCAGCTGACTTAGTACTTGATACTGTAGCTTGCTTCACCTCTGTAATTTATTTGCTGGCAGGGATACGTAAATGCTTAACCACTTAAACTGCAGGGCTTGTAGATTTTTACTTATTTGCAGCTTTTTGTGTCTCAGTCCTGTGGTGGAAAAATATTAATTTGAAAGGGTTTCTCAACTGATTTCAGTTACTAGCAGTGTAAATATAAAGTAACTCCACTGAAGGTAATGGAATATAGAAGATCTGAAATTGGCTCAGTGTGTTTCTTTTTCTCTCCTTCTTGCCACAGTCTTTCTGAGTCAAGATATGATGTGTTAAGCAAGCTGATGTAATTGTAGTAACTATTTTCTAGTCTTTTTGTCAGCAGTGTTGGGGTATAATAAACTGTCACCTGGAATTAAATGTTATTCTACGTTACATTTACTTTCACAGGGTGGTTATAAATTAAAAGGTGTAAGGCCTGTTCATACTGAAGTTAATGGGAGTGAGGGACCACAGTATGTCATTTTTCACCCTATAATATTGTGGTTTTGAGAAAGCTACAAATACTTTCATAAGCAAACCATAAAATATTTGCCTATGGCACTCAATGAATAACCACAGAATCATTAATTATTATTATCCTCAGCATCTCTGAGCCAAAAATCATATTTTTAATCATGCCAAGAAGTGAGGTAGAAAAAGCTGTGTAGAGCTGATGCGATGTAATAAAAATAGTAATGTATTTACATTGTAACAGTGTCCCGTTGTCTGTGTGGCACAATGCAGGACTAATTAGTGATGTGCTGATGTGGCCACACTGCTCTCAGTTGTGGAGTTAGCTTGACTGGAGCTAGATCAGATATCTCTATATCGTAGTGCATTGCTCTGTATAGAATGACCCTCATGGTCAAAGAGTTACTGAACATTGCATTGCCCTGTAATTTCATTTCTGTGGTAACTTTCTGTTTTGCATTTTTGGTAAAGCCAACCCTGATATAACTTGAGGTTAGTTTGGAACAAGACTCTGGATCCAAAGTGTCTCATCCTCTGGGAAAGTTTGGGACTTCATGCAGATTTGACTCCTGGAGCTACCCAACACTTCAGCATACATACCTATCATTTATAAAGAAATATTCCTAAAACTTTGAGGAGACTGCAAATTTTATAATTGACATGTTAGCTTGGGCCTACCTCTAGGTATGGTCAAATGGTGATATATTTATTCAAGAAGCTCTTATAAGATTCATAATGTGGATATGAAATAGTGACAGGATTTGGGGTTTTTTGGACATGTCATTACTTTTGATTAAAATTCAAACTAACTACTTTATTTACTTTATTAAAAGATGAGGTTTTCCACCCCCATTTAACATGGGGTAAAAATCTCCTCATTTTACAACTGAGTATGAGGTGGCACAGATGAGGCAGCTGCTGTGGCTCAGGCCCCAATTTTACATCGGGACCAGAGCTGCAGGTGCTGCCTGCTCACTCTTCTCTCCTCCAGATCTCCTGCTGCATCTGTGCCCTGCTTGGGCCCAGAGTAGTACATTGCAGGGAGGGGGGGGGGGGTGGGCAAGGAAAGTGAGGCAGGGACCTGAGGTTGTAGGGGCAGGCACAAGAGGATAAGTGGGGGTGGGGGATGGGACGACAAGTCATACTTCCTCCTCCACTGTCTGTCCCAACACTGCCTGCCCATTACAGGTCCCCTCATCGGTTATCTCCCACACTGCCTGCAAATTTAAGATGATCATCCAACAATTAGATTCTATACATGGAAAATTATAACAAATTATCCATTTTCAATTAATAGAATCTAATTATTGGGGGCTGTCTTGTATTCAGGTAAATACGGTAAATAAATACCAGTGTTTTATGTTCCTAGGAAAGATGTGTCCCATATTACTGTGCTACAATGTTTGCATTCATTATTTGTCCAATACCTGGTTTCAAAATTGGGCCCATGACCTTGTCAGCCACAGGGCTGAGTGGTTATTAGGTTGAACTGTACTTACAAGAGAACTGTAGTAATTAGTTAAATCTTTGCATCCAGATACAAAGTATAAAATTTGTCTTCTCCATCCAATAACAACATGAATACTATAATTTATTTAACTTGCATGTAAATTATGTGCATATCAGAGACAACATAAATAGACTCTATAATGCACCAATCATCATTATCAATAAACTCTATTTATAATTCTTTTTAGTCATATGGCATCATAACAACAAAAAGTGATTGATCCTTGAAGATAATCCAAAGCCAAATCCCATCAGATGTGGGTCTACACGCTTTTTTAACTTTTACCTCGCTTCTTGGCAGGATTCTAAAGATAGGATTTTTGGCTCAGAGAAAAGCAGCTTTTCTTCCTGCTTGAAATTTTCTTCCCTAAAAGGGGTCACAATTTTCAAGAGTAACTAGTGATTTTGGGTGCCTCCACATTTGGGGGTCTAGTTTGTTCAGCCATCCTCTGAAAATCCCCTTGAAGTTAAACATCCAGTTACTGAGTAAGCCAAAATCACTAGTCCAAATCAGGAGTCTAAAACTAATTGTAGGTGATGTTGATCTGATAAACGTAGATGAACTTATATTTTGAGGACATTATCTGATACATGATGGATTCTGGCTGACTTACTGTTAGACTATCAAAGCTCTCCCAAGCTAGTCCTACATTCCACGTAACCATGTAACTTTAAGTTATCAGTTACAGTCATTTATAAAGGCATTTATCTGTCTCCTGGTGGTAGTTGCTACTTTAGCTTCACTTATTTTTCCAACAGAAAAGGAAACACAATGCTTGCATTCCAGGCGTTGCTATGGGGATGGCAAGGCACTGCAGCTGTAGACCTGAAGCAAAAGGCTGAGGTAATTTTAGGCCCTAGAGACTTGGTAAATATTAACTGTAGAAAAGAAAGCTAAAATAAAGTAACCAAAAATATACTCTATTATAGTGATGAGTCAGTTTTACAAGGACCAAAAAAATGTTATCTTGAGATTAGCTGTGACTTACAAATATTTTTATGGGGTTTCTTATATTTATAGGATGGCAGTAATTTTTCTCTCCAGAGTTTAAATACTTGGTTTCAGATTTAGATTGGCTGAGTCTGACCTCTCAACATTCAAGTTTCTGGTCAGAAACAAACAGTTAGTTCAAGCAGTTAAAGCACAGCACTGTGCTGGAGTAGTGCAGAACTACCCTAATCCAGGGGAAGCACAGGCATTCCCAGAGTTCCCTGGGGCTCACAGGGACTGAAAGGAGCTCACCACTCTTAGTTTGGTGTTGCTTGTTCCCCAACAATGAAATGATTACAATCTTCCATGGGCAAGTATGAAGGAAGGCAGGTCACACCCTCATCTTCTCTTCACTGCTTTTAAGGCACTGTGCAAAACTGGGAGTAAATGAAAGCAACTCTTGTTGCTTCTGAGCACAAACCTATCAACTGTGGCTGGACTCTCATCCAAGATCCCTGCATTCTCTTTCCAAGGCAAACGTAGCCATAATCTGTTTGTCACAATCGGCCCTTGGAACATTAGGGTGTCTTCTAGGGGTATGTGAAGCGGGCCCTATTTGATTCAGATTTGGATTCGGCCTGAATCAGGGACAGTGATTCGATTAGTTGATTAGAATCACTGTCCCTGATTTGATTCAGCCAAATCCGAATCTGAAGATTTGATGCTGATTCAGAGAACCAGCAATTCAGACATAGACACAGCTTTAAATGTTTTTTTTACATACCTCAAGGTACCAGCATGGCTTGTGAACTCTGCAATGGTAGGGCACACGGAGCATCCCACAGGAGTGTGGGGGGGCCCTTCACATGCTCAGCGGTGAAACTAGAAGTGGGCCAGGAGTACTTCCAGTCCTCTTCCGGGTCTACCAGGGAGCATACTGGGGCCCCCCTTTGGGCCTCCCTGACTTGGTGATCAGCCACAGGAGGACCCTGGGTGCCCCCCCTCTCCGGCCCAAGAGGCACCAGTCGCTGAGCCAGAGGTCCACTTCTGGTCCACTTCCAGGTCTTCTGCTAAGTGCACTGGGGGATGCTCCATGCAGCCCAGCATCACAGCCTTCACAAGCCCCTGCTACCTAGAGGTATGTAGAAAAAACATTTAAAGCTGTGTCTATGTCCAAATCGCCAAATCTTTTGAATCTTTCTGAATTTCTCCGAATTGATTCGGAGGGTTCTGATTAGTTTTAGAAAGGTTAAAAGTCCTCTGATTCAATTCAGATTTAGAGATTCAGCCATCTAATCAGGTTGAATCTCCACTGAATTGAATCAGGGACCGAAGCTTCGCACAGCCCTAGTGTCTCTACACGTGCTCCAGGATGGGTGCGGGGCATTCTAATTAGAGTGGCTCTTGGGAGCTGCTCTAATTGAAACACCTTCCTCAGCATCTTGTGTTAGAGTCCCATGTTTTAAAATGGTGACAGGTGCACTTTAACTAAGGTTTGTTTGACAAGCTTTAGTTAAAGCACCCCTGCTACCACTTTGAAATGCAGGGATGCTGAGTACATGAGATACTGCAGCATGCTGGAGCATTTTGATTAATCGAGTCTGCTCCAACACATTCTAATCAGAATGCATTGGAGCACATGTAAAAGTGTAAAAGTGCTCTGAGGCTAAGTATAGATAGTCAAAAAGCCCGAAGCTGAACTGATGCAATCTGTGAAGGTGAGTCTAAGCTACATAGATTGAACCGATAAACAAGTGAACAGATATTCACTTTTGATTCCAGAAATGCCACCCCATGCCTGCAGTGGCCTTGCAGCAGCTAGAGTATGCCTTGCAGCTCAGCTGGAGCAGACAGCTTGGGCAAGGCTAGCCCATGCACCCTGTGAGGCAGGGGCTTGCAGGGGAGGTGCAAAGCATCCTGGGATGCTGGGGGACTGTGAATTTGCTTGAATCTGGAGGGGATCTATGACAGAAGTTCAATAACAGATTAAGCCTAGGTCAGTTAACTTTGATACTACATCCATCCAGATTGATCTTAAACTGATTTCAGACATTTTTAAAGCAGTTTATGTGCACTGAATTTCTGCTGTGTTACAGATTTGAACCAATTTCTGATCACTTATACTGGTTTATATGTAATTTCTGTCCCTAGCCTTTGTGTCTGAGCTCCTTATATGCATTAGCAGAGTTCATAATTTAACCTCACCCACATGGGGAAGGGAGTTTTATTATCCCTCTAATATAGAGGGGAAGCTGAAGCATAGTACATATTAAGGTCTAGACCCATTAGAGGCCTAACCCTGGGATATTGTAGCCCCATATTGTAGTTGCCTCAGTACAGAATCCAGAACCTTGAGTGAGGCATCTCTACTCCTTATTGAATGCAGGGGAAAATAAAGAGTTAGAGCTAACCAAAGAAAAAGCTTTGTACAGGGGTGTACCTTAAACTTTGCCCTTTTCCAGATTTAAAGTGCCTAAATCATGGCTGTAGGCATGTGTCTTTATCCACTCAGCATCCAGATGCCAGAGTCTTTTCTGAGGGCAGGTACATACATCCATTCTTTGAAAAACAAGAACATCCTTTTCTTTTAATGCAGTGGAAGTGGTTCCCATCTTTTATACAATTGACCAGAGCTAGAGCACTGGCATTGGGCAACCTGGACTCAATTGTCCCTTCAGCCTGGGAGGGCCAACTTCATATTCACCATGTCTTAGACAAGGGCCCTAAACAACAAGGTATAGGCTAGCCAGGGGGAGGGGAAGCACTCTATTTCCCCTACTGATTTTTTTTCCACAGAGGTTAGCAAGGATGAAGCAAAATGGCTTTCTCTGGCTTCAGATGGGAGGGAGGGAAATTAGGATTCTGGTTTAAGGAATATTTCTACATATATTTATTGATTGATTCAATTTTTATGTTTCCCTTCCCAAAAAAGCCTCAGGGTAGCTTACAGTAACAAGACAAACTAACTTATAGAATAGAAGAGTATCAAGAGAAGAGAACCGAGACCTCCTAAACAATATCTCAGTCTCTTAACATGATTGGATAAAATATATAACCAAGTTGGGAGCCCAAGAGTCCCTGGTTCCAGGGAGTACCTAACCTAGAGTCATGTTCCTATGATTTTGAATTATTTTTTTCATTTTAGCACTGCTTCATTTGGAAGGGGAGAAAATGGCCCTACTCATACCAGCTTATAGACAGTTGTTATGGGACTGTGGGCATCAATCTCCTTAGGCAGAAGGTGATGTTGAATCCAGGTCTCGAGGTGCCTACATTTCCTAAAAGTGACATAGGTGTCTAAAGTTCCACTTAGTTCTAGGCACAGTGACAGGTGCAAACTTCTAGCAACTGTCTACTGAGAATGTGCAAACTGTGATTTTTTGGCAGCTTATGGGCCTTTGTACAATCAATAAAATTAGCCTTTAAAGCAGCTTTAATGCCCTTTTGCATCGCTTTAATGGCTTTGCTATTTATACACTCAGCGGGGTATTCTACTTTAAATGAATTTGTAACGTACCAAGGTAAAATCCTTCTGAGCTGTTTTTGTTTGCTACCTAATGAAGTACAATGGTGCACTGGAGGTCCATGTGCTCAAGGAAGCTTGGGCTTGGTGGGCTTCCAGCATCTGCGTACCATCCCTACCTCCCTCTCCCACTGCCAGCACACCCAGATGCCCTCCTGCCACCTTGCTGCTTTGCCTTGGGGGCAAGCCAGCCATTCTTGGGAGATCCTAGGCAGTGGGAAGGCAGTGGGAACAGTGTATGGGGCACTGGAGCCTACTTGCCTCTCCTATGGTGGGTGTGGGGTGAGCTACCAGTGGGCAGAGTGGTTCCTGAGCTGTGAGGGATCCCAGTCCTTCCCTCTGTGGTGACATCGCCCCCCAGGCAGCACCCTCTCACTGGCATCTGGCCTGGGCAGTCCCGGAGGGGTGCTGCCACTGCAGAGGGAAGCACTGGGCCCTGCACAGTTCAGGCAGGCAGGCAGGAGAAATAAAAAGTTCAGGCTCTTTGCCACTTTTTGTTTTTTGTTCCCTCAGTTGAGCCTGCCTGCATGAGCTGCTGCTAGGTTACATAGCTCCTGAGTTATGTGGGGCCCAGTGCTTCCTTCTGTGGTGGCGGTGCCCCCTGGGACTGCCTGGGCTGGGTGCTAGTGGGTGGGTGCCACCTGGGAGGTGCTGCCATCATGGAGGGAAGCACCGGGCCCTGTGCAGCTCAGGGACCACTCGGCCTGCCAGCAGCTCATTCCCCCCCCCCCCCCTGCAACTCTGTGGGAGAGGCAGGTAGGTTGGGAAAAAAAAAGGATTGAGCCCCATCACCTGGGTACATGTGATGGGGGTTTAGTGGTCCCTAAATTTAAATGGTGGAAATGGTGGGTTTTTAACAACCGTTTCAACTTAGGGAGATTTAAACCCCCATTGTGTGTACAAGCACGCTATAAACTTCATCTGATGCAGGTCTGATTTCAAAGGGATGAAAGCACAAGTTTTAAGCTTCTGTTCCAAAGCATGGGGGCATAAGCACTTCTGGAAAAAAACGGTCCATAGGGTTCTTTAACACAAACTGTAAACTCACTTTTCAAAACAGTTGAACTGTTTGGGGTGAATTTTTCCTAAAAAAAATATTCAGCAGACATTCAGCACAGATCGTCACACTTTATCCCCCAAAATTAAGGTTTGGCAAAATTATAGGCAACTGAAAGCAATGTGCTACACTGGGAAGATTAAATAATAGATACTATAATATCCAAATACAAAGCTGAATATGGTGTATTCACCAATCACTAGCAAATAATTAATCACAAACACAGTATAAAGCATAAAAAGCCAATGTTGTTCATAGATATCATGGCGCTGGAGGCAGGCTGAGGGACAATATTTGGGACAGAGAAATGGGGCAAGAGATTGTCTGAAATTAGATAGATCTGAGCAGTATATAAAATAATTTATGGAGAGAAATCATCTAGTTATTAATATTAGCAGTGTCCAATGGGAAATAAGAAAAAAACAGGATAATAGAAAAACTGTACATCCTGGTGTGTAGAGTGATTTTTAACTAGTTAGTGAATAATTGTATTCCCCTCATTTGTAGATTAAGTTTAAAGGTGAACTGTATCTCTGAGTTTATTTTGAAAGTAGTATACGTAGGAGTAGAACAAGTGTCTGGAATAAATTTAAAAGTATTGTGGATATGTGTCACTACTTATCTGATACCAATATAGTTTCACCTCATTTGTTCATTTCATTGCTTTCAAAATATTTGAAGAAGCCACTAGAAAGTGCAAGGAGAAAGACTAGATTTCCATTATAATTTAAATTACATGTGAAGGAGATAAAATAAATAAAAATTATGGTTCATATTATATACAGATACAGATTTGTAAGAAAGAAATAAGGAATTTCAGTAGCATATTAGACAGTACACATTTCTGAATGTCCTTATTTGCCTCTAAATGCAAACATATTTCTCTGTGTAAACATAACTAATGGGGTATTGGGTAAGTAATGTAAATCAGGAAAAAACAGGAAATGGGCCAACCCTAGGTTATGTATTCTCATCTATGCTAAATAATTGATGGGCATTAAGAAAATGCATAGATGCTAAATAAGAACCCAAAGTGCCTAAAGTCATTTAGGTGCCCAAGTCCCTTTTTTCAAAAGTGACTTGGGTGCTCAAGAGCCTAAATACTACTGTCTTTCAGTGAGACTTGGATTTCAAGGAACATGGATAATTTTTTAAAATAGGACTTGAGCTCCTAAGTGGTTTTGAAAAGTTGTATGTACTTGTGCTTCAGTGATCAATGTGAATGGATGATCATAGATTCATATTTATCTTTATATTTATTGACTTATCTACATTCTGAAACAATATAATCTGGGGCGGTGGGGAGAATGAGTGGGGCAGTGGGCCTGATCCAGGCCAGCAGAGGAGGGGGGCAGATGGATTGTTTACGCTAAGATGTAGCCTAAAGTGGCTACACATTAGTGCAGGGGTGGACACAATGGCAGATCCAGCTGGCAGCTAGACTCCATTTCCAAGCAGCCTCTGTCCACATTGCTGTGGTCAGTTTCCATGGAGAACCCAGTAGCAGTGGCACCCTGATAGCACAGCATTGGGGTTTCCATGGAGACCAGCCCCAACATTGCTGGCAGGGCATGCAGCTGGGCAGGGAGCTGCTCCAGGGCTGGACCTGGGATCTTGCAATGGTGACAGTATGGTCCAGAGCCAGGGCAGAGTTGTGGGGCTGGTCTCCATGGAAATCCTGGCCCTGCGCTATCAGGGTATCACCATTACTGGGGTATTGATGCAAACTGGCCACAGCAGTGTGGGCAGGGACTGCTGGGAAATGGAGTCTGCCACAGGCCTGACTTTGCCCACCCCATCTTAGTGTAATATAAGCAGGATAACGCAGGTGAAAGATAATTCTGCCCTGGAGTAGCATAAGTTTGAGCTGCATATCCTGTGCTTAAAACTATTTTCAGGTGTTAATGTGCAGACAATTCAGGGGTTAATATCTTCAGGAACCACCCAAAATTACCGTGTAACAAGGCCGTCGTTGACTGCAATGGGAGCTGGATCAGATTCCACATGCATGGATGATACAGTTCGTAGCTTGAAGTCATGTAGCAAACTCTAAATTTTTCTTTAAGATGCAATCATAATGAAAAGCAAACTTTCATTTGAAAATGAATTCTTACTTATTCTCCTTATTCATCTACTGTGTAGGACTTTCATTCTTAGATAGCATGACATTTTTTCTCCCCTGGTGCTGTGGTGACCCACAGGCAGAGCTGATAAACTGCACAGATTTCTTGTTTCCTGAACTCAGCCCCAACATAGTTTAAGAAAAGAATTAAGAAAACACTTTTTGCCCCTTTGAAACAAAGAAGACAGTCTGACAAAAAATATAGCATATATATGATAAAAACAAGTATATTGCTAGAAGTGTCTTTGGAGAAAAATAAAAGCAACATTTTGGAATTAATGTGTTTGGCTATTTATAAAATGAAAACTTAGGTGCAGAGTGATAAACAAAACAACATTTTACATGCAAATTTGTATGAAGTAGGAAAACCAGAAAATGTGTTTGTTTTAAACTTTTTAAACTGCCCTTCACAAAGTTCTTCCTAAGGAACTTCTCAATTGAATAAAGCACTTTTTCATTTAATTGTGTAATGTTAAGCACAAAGAGTTGTTTTTCCCAGTGACTTCAATGGCACTAGGATTTCGGCTTAGGCTTTTTGGATCATGACCCATACTTCAGAACAAGAGACATGCTCGGGTGGGATGGGCTTCACCTCTCCCCCAAAGTTAAGCATGTGTTCTCTTTCAGGTTGGCTGATCTTCTCCGGCGGGCTTTAAACTAGGTTCATCAGGAGAAGGGGAGGACAAGTATGGAGGGAGCCATGGAACACCAAACCAAGAGACACCCACAAGATCAGCCCAGATATGTAGCAAGGATCCTATTAGACAGCAGTTTAAGCGGGAGCTAGGAACAGCCACTAGGGGAATTAGTTGTATATACACAAATGCCAGAAGCATGCGAAACAAGTAGGAGGACCTAGAGCAATTGCTAGTAAGCAACAACTTTGACCTAGTGGGACTAACTGAAACCTGGTGGGACTCTTCTCACGACTGGGTGGTGGGAATAGAGGGCTATAACTTGTATAGGAGAGATAGAGTAGGGAAAAAAGGTGGGGGAGCTGCTCTCTATTTCAAAGAACAGTACACATCTTCCCTAATCAAATTAGGGTCAGAAGGTGGTCAACCAGAGACTCCGTGGGTTAGGATCCAAGGGGCTCAGGGTGAAAGGGATCTGTTGGTGGGGGTCTACTACAGGTCACCGCATCAGGATGACAAGCTAGACTGGGAATTTTCAAAGAGGCTGTGGGGTCTTGAGATATGGTAGTCATGGAGGACCTTAACTACCCAGACATATGCTGGAAGGAGCAGTCAGCTAGATCTAACTGCTCTCTCAGGTTCTTAACCTGTATTCAGGACCTCCACCTAACACAGAAGGTAAGGTGTTCCACCACGGGCAATGCCTTGCTCGACTTGGTGTTGGCCACAGGGGATGACCTGGTGGGGGACCTGTGGATTCAAAGCAACTTAGGGGATAGCAATCACCAAATGATAAAATTCACTATCCAGAGAAGGGTGGGCATTATACCCAGCAGTGTACAGGTGCTAAACTTTAAAAAAGCTGACTTTAATAGACTCAGGGGATTGGTTAGCAGAGTGCTAGGAGCTTAGAACCTAGATGCACTGAGGGTCCAGGATGGGTGGACATTTCTCAAGGAAACCATTCTTTGGGCTCAGAGTGAGTCAATCCCATGGCAGAGGAAAGGGGGCAAGCAGGCCAGGAAGCCCCTTTGGCTAACCAGGGGCATCCAAGATACCTTTAGGGGCAAAAAAAAGGTGTACAGGAAGTGGGAGCAGGAGGTAGCTAGCAAAGAGGAGTATACTTCTTTGCCTTGCACCTGCAGGGAGTCAGTCAGGAAGGCCAAGGCAACTCTAGAACTCAGGCTAGTGTCAGGGATTAAGGACAATAAAAAGTCCTTCTTTAGGTACATTGGGAGCAAAAAGAAGGTGCGGGGTTGCATAGGACCCATACAGGATGGGCAGAGGGGCTTAGTGACAGATAGCAGGGACAAGGCAGAGCTCTTCAATGAGTTTTTTGCCTCTGTCTTCTTAAATGGGAATCTAGATGAACCCTCAACATACATCATGGACACCAACAAAGGGAACATCAGCTGATCAACGGTCAGTGCTGACACGGTAAAAAGACACTTGGAGGGACCAGACGTATTCAAATCACTGGGACCAGAGGGACTCCATCCATGGGTAATGAAGGAATTAGCAGGGGTCATAGCTGATCCACTGGCAAGGATATATGAGCTCTCATGGTGCTTGGGTCAGGTTCCAGAGGATTGGAAGAGGGCTAACATCATCCCAATCTTTAAGAAGGGGAGGAAGGAGGACCCAGGGAACTATAGACCCATCAGCCTTACCTCTATCCCTGGGAAAATCCTAGAATAAATTATCAAGGAGCACATCTGTGGGAGTCTGCTGGCTAATGTGATGTGGAGGGGTAACCAACATGAGTTTTTAGCAGGCAGGTCCTGCCTGACTAACCTAGTTTCCTTTTCTGACAAGGCCACCAATGGTTTAGATGCAGGAGTCGAGGTGGATGTTAGATCTATCTGGACTTCAAGAAGGCCTTTCATAAGGTATCCCATACCATCTTTATAAATACACAGAGGAGATTTGCCTTGGATGATTACACAGTAGACTGGGTAGCAAATTAGCTCAAGGGTAGCACTCAGAGTGTGGTAGTGGATGGGTTGGTGTCAACCTGGAAAGATGTGGGCAGTGGAGTCCCTCACAGTTCAGTTCTGGGGCCCATGCTGTTCAACATCTTCATCAGTGATCTGGATGAGGGGGTGGGAAGCACCCTGTCCAAATTTGTGGATGACACAAAATTATGGGGTGCAGCTAACACCCTGGAGCGGAGGAATCAGATCCAGGCTGACCTAGATAGGTTGGGGAAGTGGGCAGAGAGCAACAGGATGCAACTCAATAAGGACAAGTGCAAAGTGCTGCATCTAGGGAGGAAGAACTGCCATCATACCTACAGGTTGGGGGGCAACCTTCTCACCTCCACTAAGGCAGAAAAAGATCTTGGAGTCACTGTTGACTCCAGAATGAACATGAGTCGCTAATGTGATGAAGCAGTTGGCAGAGCCAATTGCACCTTGTTGTACATCCATAGGTGCTTCACAAACAGGTCCAGGGAACTGATTCTCCCCCTCTATGCGGCACTGGTCAGACTACAGTTGGAGTACTGTGTCCAGTTCAAGTGGTATGCGGACAACTTGGAGAGGGTCCAAAGAAGAGCCACTTGTCTGATTGGAGGCCTGCAGGGAAGGCCCTACGAGGAAAGGCTAAGGGACCTTAACTTCTTCAGCTTCTCTAAGACAAGGCTGAGAGGGGACCTTGTGGCGGTGTACAAATTCATAAGGGGAAAGCAACATGAAGTAGGAGACAAACTGTTCACCAGGGCATCCCCTGGAATGACAAGGAACAATAACCATAAGCTACTAGAGAGAAGGTTTAGGCTGGACATTAAGAAAAATTCTTCATGGTCAGGGTTGCCAGAAACTGGAATGGGTTCCCAAGGGAGGTGGTGCTCACCCCATCCTTGGGGGTCTTCAAGAAGAGACTGGACAGGCACCTAGCTGGGATCATGTGACCCCAGGGTTGGTGACTCTTTTCTTGCCTGCCAGGGGCAGGGGGTCAGACTAGATGGCCCACTGAGGTCCCTTCCGACTCTATGAATCTATGAATCCATTGTTTTGGAGTCAATGAGACTCCACAAATTTTAAAGATATGTTTGTTTTAAAGATAAGTCAACTGCTTTGTTAGATGGAGACCATACTGAAGAGAACAATGTTTTTCTTAAACAAAAAAAAAATAACATAATGAACTGAAGTTTAAAAGACATATATATCTTTTCTGTCAATATAAAACAGAGGTGTCCAACCTTTTTGAATGTGGGGCCGAATCATGAACTTTTTACCACCCAGTGGGCCAGAGAGCCATATTCAAAGACGTCACAGGAAGTGGTATCATATCACGAAGTGATGTCACGTGACCTTTGACACCAATGAAGTTGCAGGGGTCGACATGGTGCTGGTTGACATGGCATTCATGCCCAGGTTGACATGGTGCTGCAGGAGCTGCTTGGCTACAACCAGGTTGACCTGGTGCTGGAGCAGCCGCGGGGCCAGGCCG